>NC_090443.1:801651146-802276146 GCF_031143425.1 Pleurodeles waltl | reverse complement strand
GGCTGCAGAACAACGGACAATGCGCGTTCTCTCGAGTGGCGAACAGATCTACCCGAGGAAACCCCCACCTCTGGAAGATTAAACGGACTTGATCTGGATGGAGACGCCACTCGTGGTCTGCCGAGAAGTGGCGACTGAGACTGTCCGCACGCACAAAACTCCGGCCAGATGGTTTGCTATCAAGCAAATCCGATGGTCCTTTGCCCAGGACCATAGTCGAAGAGCTTCTCTGCAGAGAAGGTACGACCCCACTCCTCCCTGCTTGTTTATGTACCACATCGTGGTAGTATTGTCCGTTAGGACCTGTACCGACTGACCACGAAGGGAAGGGAGGAAGGCCTTGAGAGCCAGACGTACAGCCCGTAACTCTAACAGATTGATGTGAAACATCTGTTCCTCTGGAGACCAAAGACCTTTGATCTCCAGATCCCCCAGATGAGCTCCCCACCCTAGAGTGGAAGCATCCGTTAGGACTGTGGCCACTGGTGGCGACTGCTGGAACGGCTTTCCTTGTGAAAGATTGTTGCTTGCAATCCACCACTTCAAATCCACAGCAGCATCTCTGGAGATCTTGACAGTACCCTCTAGATCCCCTTTGTGTTGAGACCACTGCCTTCGGAGGCACCACTGAAGAGCCCTCATGTGCCAGCGAGCATGCGTGACCAACAGAATGCAGGAGGCAAAAAGACCGAGCAGACGAAGGACCTTGAGGACTGGAACTACCGCTCCATTTCGAAACATTGGAACCAAATCCTGAATATCTTGAATCCGCTGAGGCGGAGGAAAGGCCCGACCCAATGTTGTATCCAGTACTGCCCCTATGAACAGGAGGCGCTGAGAGGGCTCTAGGTGAGATTTGGGCTCGTTCACCGAAAAACCCAGGTCGAACAACAACTGGGTTGTTGACTGTAGATGATGCGACACAAGCTCCGGGGACTTGGCTTTGATCAACCAGTCGTCCAAGTAAGGGAATACTGCTATCCCCTTCCTTCTGAGTTCTGCCGCAACCACCGACATCACCTTCGTGAAGACTCGAGGTGCTGAAGTAAGACCAAACGGAAGGACCGCAAACTGATAGTGTTGCGATCCCACCACAAACCGGAGATACTTCCTGTGTGACTTGAGTATCGGGATATGAAAGTAAGCATCCTGCAAGTTGACAGACACCATCCAGTCTTCCATGTTCAACGCCAAAAGCACCTGTGCTAGGGTCAGCATCTTGAACTTTTCCTGCTTGAGGAACCAATTCAAGATCCTCAGGTCCAGAATTGGTCTCAAACGACCATCCTTCTTGGGAATCAGGAAATACCTTGAGTAAACTCCTCGACCCCTTTCCTGCTCCGGGACCAACTCCACCGCGCCCTTTGAAAGGAGGACTTGCACCTCCTGTTCTAGCAACAGGAGGTGTTCTTCTGAACAATACGAAGGGCGGGGCGGGATGAGGGGCGGGAACTCCCGAAAGGGAAGGGTGTAGCCTTTTCCCACAACACTGAGAACCCAAGTGTCCGATGTAACAGTCTTCCATTTGGTGAGAAAATGCTGTAATCTTCCCCCTACAGGAGAGGAGTGAGTGGGAAATGGTAGAAGCCTAAGGCTGCTTCCCCTGCTGCACCCCGCCAGAGGATGAGGAAGAGGCAGAGTGCTGCTGAGAGGCTCCTCTGGTGCGGACCCTACCTCTCCCCCTGAAAGATCTATAGGGATGGGAAGAAGCAGGTTGCTGATATCTCCCCCGAAAGGAAGAGGAGGAAGAGCCACGCCCAAATCCACGAAACCTCCTGAATCTGGAAGAGGCCGTGGAAGAAGGAGCTTGGAGCCCTAACGACTTAGCCGTGGCCCTGCTTTCCTTAAAACGTTCCAAGGCCGAATCAGCCTTAGCTCCAAACAGTTTGTCCCCATCAAACGGGAGATCCAACAATGTGGACTGTACATCTGCCGAAAAGCCCGAGTTACGGAGCCAGGCCTGTCTCCTTGCCACCACAGTTGTGCCCATTGCCCTGGCTACCGAGTCGGTGGTATCCAGTCCAGTCTGGATAATTTGGGTCGCAGCAGCCTGGGCATTTGAGACAAGATCCAAAAGACCCTGGGGAAGCTCTGTAAATGAAGAGGAAATGTCATCCATCAGAGCATGAATATACCTCCCCAGGATACAGGTTGCATTGGTGGCTTTTAACGCCAGACTGCAGGACGAAAAAATCTTCTTCGACTGCGCCTCTAGCTTCTTTGAATCTCTGTCCCCAGGCACCGTCTGAAAAGAACCAGGCGCTGACTTGGACGAACAGGAGGCCTGCACCACCAAGCTCTCCGGCGTAGGGTGCCTAGATAGGAAACCAGGGTCAGTTGGAGCCGTCCGATACCTCCTGGCCACGGCTCTGTGAACTGCTGGGGAAGATGCCGGCCTCTTCCACACCTCTAACACCGGATCCAGCAGAGTGTCATTAAATGGTAACAGAGGCTCCGCCGCGGCTGAGGCCGGATGTAACACCTCTGTCAAAAGGTTTTGTTTTGCCTCCACCACCGGCAAAGGCAGGTCCAAAAAACTAGCT
This sequence comes from Pleurodeles waltl, assembly GCF_031143425.1. Lineage (NCBI taxonomy): Eukaryota > Metazoa > Chordata > Amphibia > Caudata > Salamandridae > Pleurodeles > Pleurodeles waltl. Next base: position 802,273,603 of record NC_090443.1, on the reverse strand, counting down.
GCCTTCCGTACCACTGCATGAAAGGAAGCAGCCTCCTCAGTATATTCCCCCGGGGACGAAAGGTCCCACTCAGGGGAAGTGTCCAGCCCACTGGCCGACTCCAGTCCATGCAGCCCATCACCCGAGTCCTCTAGCTCTCCTTCCTCTAGGGCTCGTTGGTACTCCTGCTCTTCTAATACCCGGAGAGCACGTCTCCTTGAATGAAGTCGTTGCTCAATACGCGGAGTCGACAATGCCTCCGCCGAAGTCGAAGATCGGCGCCGATCTTCAGAAGCCACCGACGCCGCATCCGGCGCCACAGGTAACTTCGGCGCCGACGGAAGAGCAACTGAAGCAGATGGACCCACCGGAGTCACAGGCCGAAATCCCGACGGGATGGAAATCCCCGGGGCCAATCCTTCTGAAGCCACCGGAGCGGCCACCGGCGCCGACACTGGCGCCGAGCCCACGTTCCCAAACGGGAGAAAGGGCATAAAGGGTGCCGGCCGAAGAGGCGCAGGATCACCCAAAGAAAAGGCCAAAGGCCCAGCCGGAGCACCCCCTGGAGCCATCTGTTGGAAGATGGCATACATCGCATTCAAGAATGCGGAACTATCGGCTCCAGGGGTGGGAAAAGCCGGATACTGGGGTGCCTGTCTCGGAGGCGACCCCGACGCCGGCCTCGGCGTCTGCGCCGGAGAAAACACTTGAGGCTCCAATACCTCAATCACCGACGCCTGTCCAGGTGAAGTTGGAGACGCCGGAGAGGGCAACGGCGTCGAAGGATGCGGCGTAACCGTGGGACTGACCTCCCATGTCCTTCGGCGCCGATCCGGAGACCTGGAACGAGTCTCCTTTGAATGACGCCGAGATTCTCTACGGCGCCGGGAGTCTCGATGACGCCGATGTCTTGGGGAAGAAGACTTTTTGTGATGTTTCTCCTCTGACTTGGCCATAAACAGCTTCGCCTCACGTTCCTTGAGGGCCTTTGGATTCATGTGCTGACATGAATCACAAGTCGAGACGTCGTGGTCGGAGCTCAAACACCAAAGGCAATCGGAATGAGGATCCGTCACCGACATCTTGCCTCCACACTCACGACAAGGCTTAAATCCAGACTTTCTCTGCGACATTATTTCCACAGCGAAAGACTACGCAGCAAGATATACACTGTAACCGCAAGAGTAACAGTTGCTCCCTCGAAGATAACCGTTTCGAATGCACGGAAAAAAGGGAACGGACGTCCGCACGTCGTCGAGGACCTCTTATTGCCTGTATGACGTCAGACGGCGTCGCGTGGGCTAGAGTGACGTCCTCGTCAACGTGCAGAGACTAGTAAGAAGATTTCCGTCGAATGCTGGCGCCATGGGAGTATTCATGAGGTGAGGAATCCACAGGTAGTTGTATCCATCAGAACCTAGACCCATCCCAATCCGGATTCAGGAGCAACCATGGTACCGAAACAGCACTCCTAGCAGCCAGACAACATACGTGCCATACTGGATCATGAAGACACATCCACCCGCCACACTCCACCCTCCTTGACCTCCCCGCCACACTCCACCCTCCTTGACCTCCCCGCCACACTCCACCCTCCTTGACCTCCCCGCCACACTCCACCCTCCTTGACCTCCCCGCCACACTCCACCCTCCTTGACCTCCCCGCCACACTCCACCCTCCTTGACCTCCCCGCCACACTCCACGACGCCGGCAATGAAGCAGTGGAATGGATCAGATGCTTCCTTACAGGAGGAACACAAGAATATCAGACTACCACCATTCACATCGGAACCCAAAGAAACATGCTGCGGAATACCCCAAGGAGCCTCACTCAGCCAGACACTTCAACATTTACATGGCCCGCTCGCAAAAATCAGACAACACAGGTTAAACATCGTCTCCTACACTGACGATATCAAAATGATCCTCTCCCTGACCGACGACCTAGCAAAGGCCAAGAGAAAGTTCCACAATGGAATGAGGGCAGTCGCTGCCTGGATTGAAGCCAGCTCCCTCAAACTCAACTCGGACAAGACGAGATCCTCGTAATCGGCTCTACCCCCTCCACCTGGAACAACTCCCGGTGGCCTACTGCCTTGGGAAACACCCCTGCTCCCACTGACCACGCATGCAATTTGGACATCATCCTGGACTCCTCCCTGTCCATTACCCTGTCAAGTCAACGCGGTTTCGTCATGCTTTCACACCCTTTGAAAGATCTTCAAATGAATCCCCGCTGAGACAAGGACAGTCACCCACGCACTCGTCATTAGCAAACTGGACTACAGCAACACGCTCTATGTCAGCATCACAAAGAAACTGCAATCAAAACTAGAAAGAATCTGGAATGCAGCTGCAAGGCTCCTACTGGACAACCCCCGACACAGCCACATCTCCTACCACTGCAAAGACCTACATTGGCTCTCGGTCAACAAACGCATCAATTACAAGCTTCTGACACACACCTACAAGGCACTACACAACATAGGACCGGCCTAACTCAACCACTGCCTCACCTTCACACCCAACAGACAACTCCGTTCTTCCCAGCTTGCCTTCGCAGCCATTCCCAGAATCTGAAACAGCACAGCAGGGGGTGGGGGGGGGGTGGGGGGAGGACCAAGATCCTTCTACCTCACAGCCCAGACATGAAACACGCTACCGCTCAAACTCAGACAGACAGCATCACTGAAGCCCTTAAGACCTAGCTATTCAAGTGAGCAGCACGTCGGCAACAGTGCCTTGAAACCCTAAAGGTGATAAGCTGTGCTACAGATTGATTTAACTGTATAAAACCACATTGGTAGAAGATAAATGATTATCCATTAGCGCAGGGTCAAAAGACTTACTTGTGCAGTGCCAGTGGACACCTTTCCCTAGATTCTGTCACAGCCAGAGGCTCAGATTATGTATTTCTGTCTCCACTTTACTCTGACAGCACCCAAAAGACCCAGGATACAGGCAAAAAGGCATAAATGGTTAGGACAACAACAAAAAAAACAAAAAAAACAACAAGAAAAAAAAACTTTCTAAAAATTGCATTTTCAAATTGTGACCTAAAATCCAACTTTACAATTAAAGAGGATTTCAAATTACAATGCATTCACTTCTAAGTAGTATATCTCTATTTGCTCCCAAGCCAAAGTTACCACTTAGTAAATATAATAGGTCAACCCAGGGTTAGTCAATGGGAGAGATAGGCCTTGCATGGTGAAAACTGCTTTCAGAGTTTTTCACTGCTAGGAATGAAACCTACATGTACTACTTTTTAAATACATTGTAGCTTGCCCTACTAACCTTTAAGGTATACCTTGGGGGGGGAGGGGGGGGGGGGGGGGAGTTTAGGCCTTGCAAAAAGTTTACTCTGCACCAGTTTCGAAATAGCAGTTTAAAACTGCAATGCAGGCTGCAGTGGAAGGCCTGAGAGGTTTCAAATTGCTACTTCAGTGGATGGCACAATGAATGCTGCAGGCACACTAATAGCATTGAATTTACAGGTCCTCAGTATGTAGTTCCATTTACTAGGGACTTACAGGGTAAATCAAATGTACCACTTAGGTGATAGCCAATTATACCATATCTGAAGTAGAGCACACCATCACTTTAGCACTGCTTGACAGGAATAAAGTATGCAGAGTCTTAAAGCGAACAAAAACGAACTTACCAAAAACAGGAGAAGTGTAGTAAAGTTACTCTTTTTGGCATGGTTACCCCCACTTTTTGCCTGTTATCAGTATGCTTAGACTGGTTTAACTGGGATCTTGCCAACCAGGACCGCAGTGATTGTGCCTGCTCCTCTAAATTTGGTTGCCTTGGTACCCTTTACACCCCACAATTGGCATACTGGTGTACCCCTCTAAGTCCCTAGTATATGGTATATGGTATTTAGGTACCCAGGTCATTGGTACACCAGGGGTCCCCCATGAGCTGCAGCATGTATTTATGCCACCCATGGTAGCCCATGCAAACTGTCTGCAGGCCTGCCATTTGCAGCCTGTGTGAAAAGGTGCATGCATCCTGTCACTACTGGTCACTATACAAGTCATCCCTATACAGAGATGTGGAATTCCTATCGCCCGACGCCCGGGACATCTTGTTTGGGGTCAAGGGCAACAAGTTTATGTTTACTTTGTCCTTGGGACAAGTAGGCCCAACCCTCTGCAGCACAAACCCTTTGGCTGCTTGTTTACAGAGAGTGGAACTCTCTGCAGTGGAGGTAATGTGTTTCCAAAAGATAATGCTGTTCGAACTTGTATTTATGGTTCATTATTTGAAAGCCTTCATTATTAGGGTGAGTGCTGTAAATAAATGTTTTAAGGTCACACTTCACTACTGACGTTGGTTCCAGTGCAAAAAAAAAAATGTGTATACACGTTTGAAAAGTTTAGCCTATGAGGCTAAGTATACTGCTCCCAGAATGCTCTCTGATTAGATGCAAATGAAGTGTCATTTAGTAAAATGTGTTGATGCATGCTAGTATTTCCCAAAAATATTTCTAATGGAAATTCAGTGTAACCATTTTCAAAACGAATATGGGAAGCATGAAAATAAACAAACACTGACAAAGCCAACTGGTCTGACATTTTTTATAAGTCTTTTAGTTTCATCAATGAGTGTCTTGTTTTGACATGGCTTTTGTAACACTTTGTTACAATGTTGAGGGCCTGGTAGCTCCCACAACAATAAACCCTGGCAAAAACCCAAAATGTTTTTGAACTCTAAAAGCACACGTTGCCACCAGTGGCATAACAAAGGCCCCACAGCCGCCCCCCAGGGGGCCCCTTCAACACAGCACCTGCCCTGAGTGAGTCTGGAGAGGGGGCTCCTCTATGTTCTTTGCAAAGGGGCACCCTCCAGTTTCTTTACGTCACTGATTGCCACTGTAGTTCCCGACACTGAACAAAACTACTTTGTGTGCCAATATGCTCCTTGTGGAAGAGCAGAATGCGATCACACAGTAAAGCCAGCCGAAAGAGAGAGAAATAGAAGTTTGGTAAAAACAAAATATCTTTGTTAACACCAGACCTAATTAGGGACCAAGACCCACATGTCGCAAACAGCGACTTTCGCTGTTTGCGACGTGCAAAAAGCACATTGCGATGCACAAATCCAGTTTTGCGATTCAGTAACTTGGTTACCGAATCGCAAAACAGGTTTGCGACTTGCAAATAAGGAAGGGGTGTTCCTTTCTAAATTGCGACTCGCAGTGCAATGTAGGATTGTTTTGTGACCGCGAACGCGGGCGCAAACCAATCGCAGTTTGCACCCATTTCAAATGGGTGCTAACACTTTCGCAAATGGGAAGGGGTCCCCATGGGACCCCTTCCCCATTGTGAATGTCACTGTAAAAAAAAAAAGCAGGCAGTGGTCCTGCTCTGAAAAAATGAAACGAAAACGTTTCATTTTTCGTTTTTGTAATGCATCTCGTTTTCCTTTAAGGAAGCAGTCACAGACATGGTGGTCTGCTGTCTCCAGCAGGCCACCATCCCTGTGAGGGCCGCTATTCGCAAGGGGGTCACAAATTGCGACCCACCTCATGATTATTCACTAGGTGGGCATTTGCGAAGCCCTTGCGAATCACAGATGGTGTCAGGGACACCATCCTACATTTGGATTTGCGACTCGCAAATTGCGAGTCGCTCTGACTCGCAATTTGCGGGTCGCAAATCTGAACCTACCTACATGTGGCCCCAAATTCTTAAAGAAAGTCACAAAAGTGCACCCATGGTATATGTCGTACCCCTTTAAAATATTTGTGAACTGTATTTTAGCATGGGTAAATACGCATGTGTAGATTTGCTCATGTGAAAATCTATTGAGCATTTGCAAGTTAATTTTCCCTCCGGCCACTTTCTTCCCAACCCTGTAAGAAGTTCTAATTCTGCCATTGTCAGGAGTAAATGTCCAACCTTTCTTATTATGGGAAAATATTAGAGAGAAGCTGGTGAAAATCTTTAAAACATGCAGGTTAGTAGGTTTGCAGACTCAAAGGCATTCCACACCTGGAACTATTGCTTACTGCTTCCTCCAGGCCCAGTATGCAGATCTGCAGAAAGGTGGCAAAATAAGGAAATTGCTACAGTAGGGATTGAAACTGCAAGTATTCAAGCCCTACTATGGTAGTAGCCCTGGCATAATCAGAGAGGCTATTATCAGAGCTCTTACATAATGAGATTGCTGCCATAATTTGTCGCCACACTACATGGCACCAAAGGGACAAGTAGATCTTTTTACAGGACAAGTAGATTTGAGAAGCAACCTGTCCCCTGGACAAGTAGATATTTTAATAAATTCCACACCCCTGCTATAGTAAGCCCTTTCAGCCCAAAGGTCAGGGTGAAGGGACCTGTTTGTGAGGGAACCCCGGCATGAGCAAAAGTGCCCCTAAAAACTCCAGTTCTAATGCACTGGACTTCGTAAGTGCAGGGAAGTCATTTTAGCTGTGTAATGGCCACAGCTCACCCATGGTCCATCTATGTAATGGTAACGCCGAACCTAGGCATGTTTGGTATTAAACATGTCGGAAACATATCCACATACCAATGCCGGTATTTGTGGGATTATTCTATGCACTCTCCTTAGAGTACACCCCCCCCCCCCCTCCCAGTATTTCTCCTGCCAGTCTTTCAGGGTTTGCGAGCAGCCCATGCTGCTGCAGTCCCTCGCTGCTGCAGTCCCTCAGACAGGTTTCTGCCCACCTGCTGTTCGACCAGCTCATGCGGGGAAAAGGCAGAACAAAGGATTTCCAGTGGGAGACAGAATGCAACACCCTCTCTCTTGGAAATAGGTGTTACTGGGTTGGGGAGGGGTAGCCTCCCCGCGCTACCAGACTGCTTTAAAATGGCACATTTGGTGCCATCCTTGCATAATCTAGTTTGCACCTCTCCAGGGACGTCTGGTCCCTGCTCTGGTGCAAAACTGCACAAAGGAAAGGGGAGTGACCACTCCCCTGTCCATCAGGAATCAGAAACATGATGTGCAGAGGCACATGGAAGCATATGGTTGGCCAGGACAGGTAGCTGACGCAAGTGACCCCCCTCACCCCCTTGATAGGTGGTCATCCTGCATAGTGACCAAGACCCATGTTAGGGCAATTTAGAGACTCCCTTGCGGGTAAGTCCCCAGATTCAACATGCAAGCCTTCACCAGGGCTCCTCTGCAACTACCTCTTCTGCTCCTGGCCATCGGAAGCACTGCTGGACTTTTAAGGAAATCAAACAAGCCTGCAACCCCTGAGATGACCTCGCCTTGCAGCATTGTTTCTCCGGCTCTTCCAGCAATTGCAATATTTCCACCGCTGAGCATCCTCTGGGGTCGGCAAGACTTCAGCTGCACCAAAGAAGTAAAAAGAAATCTTCTGAGTGAAGAAGTCACTCCCCTACATCCACAGGCACCTAAGGTAACAACGCCCTGCAGCTGGGATCTGTTCTGTTGGATTTGCGTGGAATTCCAAACACAGGTTGTGGTTCTGAGTGGTCCTCTTGTTCCTCTCTGCCTTCTGTCCAGCTTGGGAGATGGTGAGCCCTGCCTCGCCCAGAAGGGCAGAATCCCTGTGCACCAATACTCTTGCAGCATCCAGCTTGTTGACTCCTGCTCCAAGGGATCTTCAGGCTCCAAGTAGCCACGGCCTCTAGCACTTCATCCTTGCAAGGACAGTCTCCTCTGCTGCTCCAGCGACGCATAACTCCTCTCCAGATGTGCAGACTGGGCCTCATTGCAACTTACTGTGCCTGCTGCCAGAGAGGGGTACGATTGCTTCTGCTGGCTCGGACTGCTTAGGGTTAGACTGCACTACCCTCCCAGAGTAGAGTCTCCTGGTCCTTGCTGGTCCTCTTTAGCTCTGCAAATCCTCTTCTGCCCAGATTTCCACTTGCCAAGGTTTGTTGGTGGTACTCTAGACCACTGACTCATCTGCTACCCGGTATGGGACAGCTTCTGCGAGACTTCAGGTACCTTCACAGCTGGCCTTCATCTTCCACCATCGACCTGGATCTTCTCCCACAGAAGGGTGGGCAGTGGCTCCTGCCCCACCTGGACACTCCTGCGTGGACTGGACTGTCCCTTTATTTTTCAGGTCCCCTCCATCCAGAATCCAGAGTTGGGTTACACTGGACTGGTCCTGTTTTTGCAAACTTCCTTTACCAAATCCTGTTAGCCTATGTTAAGAGGTTAGTTTGACACCCCCCCAACCAAATAGGGCCCTAGCTTTTATTTGCTATTTCTTACCAATGCTTGTTGTTTTTCTATGCTAATTCCTAGTACTTAGAGTGTGTATATATAGTGTGTATATAGTGTATACTTCCCTCCAGTTGGGGGGCTGCCTAGAAGTGATCTAGTTCAGAGTTACTGTAATAAAGTACCTTTATTTTTGCTACACGGTGTGGTTCCTTTCATTGTGAGATAAGTTACTGTGCGGCTACTGTGGTATTGCAAGTGCTAGACACTCCTCCTACAGAAGTCTTGGCTGCTCACCACCGCTACCACTAAAGGGCCCTGGCTTCCTAAGCACTGTTCACTAACTAATAGGGGTTGCCTGGACCTGGTATAAGGTGCAAACACACACCTTAGGGGTCCACCACACACCAGGCCAGCCTTCTTACATGAAGGCAAAAAAGTGTAGTGGTGTGGTGTGGGGGGTATAATACCATGCCAGAGATGTCGGGTCTAACAAAAAGTAACACTTATCTGTTCCTAGTTGCCTACTGCAACCTATTACAACGTTTGAACAAATCATAAAATCAATTAATTCAATGTTTAAACCAATTGTTATACCTTCTAGTCATCTCTGCAGCATACCTGAACAAATGATTGTCATCTTCCAGATTTTCTGTTCCCCATCTACCTTTCAGGTCTTCAATGACATGATTCTTTAGAAACTTCCTCAATAGTTGCAGAGTCTGCTGCCTTGTGACCTCTGGACCAAAGTTACTGTTATTCCTCAACAGTTCATGAAGCCAATCCACAGCATCAGTTGCAGTAAAGCAATTGCCATAGCTTTTGAAATGTTGTCTATGCTTTTTTACTGGCATTCCTGCACGGAAATACTTAGTAACTTCATTCCACTATAAAAAGGAAAACAGAGAAAAGTAAGAATAAATAATCAATTAGTTAAAAAGCATCTCTTGAGCAGCAGAATTTTACATTTTTGAAACTGTCCATACTCCTATTAGGTAGACAAGACAAAAGAGAACACGATATTTGGAAACATCCAATAAGTTACTTACGCCTCATAATGGTCTCTCATCATGTGAGGAACCACCCCAGCTAACAAACTGGATCTGGAAAATCGTGCACTAGTGCCTGCATGCTGGCAGGTGGTATCGTTGGTCTTCATCAGGACTCCATCCCACCTTTGTGCACAAAGCAGAATGGCGCCACCACCCTGCATGCCAACGCCACTTTTTTTTTCTTTTTTCTCTGTACTCGAATGGAGAGCATGACTCAGACTGAGAACCTCAGTGTGCCAAATCTGACTTTGAACCTGATTAACTCTCAAAAGCCACTCCAAAGACACAGGACGAATCTGCGGTACGATGGAGTATCCAACAGGAAGAGAGGCACCAAAAGGTAAGAAATAATTTTTCTGATTAATATATGTAAGTCCATACTACTCACATTATGACATGCATAGCAAAGCAATGCCCCCAACTCTGAGAATCGATACAGTTGTGTTTGGAGAAAGAATAGACAGATGCCTGCCTGACAGTCTGGCATATGTCTAAAACAGGTACACTAAAACTTGGGCTGTAGTTGTGGCTTTTGCGCTACTGCAATGAGCAGCGAGCCCCCCACCACCACCGAGGGTAGCTTTTCGGACAATGTATAATAGTTTAATGCAAAGGACTATCCTTCGCAAAAAGCTCTGTTTTTCCATGGTCTTCCCTTTCTTTGCAGTTAATGCCAACCCATACGGTGTGCTTTAGTTATTAATGTAGGAGATAAAGGGCAGCCATGAATTTAACTACTGCAGCCACTACTCCTTAGAAGGATGTGAGGAGAGAAGAACTTAGTGAGCAAGATGAACAGCCCTATATAGACAGGTGATAAAACTTTCACACAAAAAAGTCCAAAGCACTAGCCTGTCAAAAAACAATGTAGTGTACAGAGACTTAACTGACATTTCCTGTAGCTCACTGACGCAGCATGGAGAAGTGACTGAAAACCGAATTTCTCATTGCAGAGTAAGACGCTTCAAGGTACAACTATGAAGAGGTTCCAAAGGAGCACACAAGCAAGGACCAAGTTTGGGTCCCACTGCAGTATACTGAAGAAGGGTGAAACTTGAAAGCCCCTTCAAAATACACAAAGGGTGATTTGCATAAAAAGCGTTAACCAGGCAAATGAAAAAAGGCTCGAAGTTGCAGAGTAACAAGTTACTTACCTTTGGTAACACTCTTTCTGGTGGATATTCTAATTACACTTGCCTCACCATAGAATATCCCACAGACACCGGACTGAAAATGTAAACTTTGCAGTGGCAATGCTCCCACGCGCAATTAGATGGTGCTGCACAACTCTACGTAGGCTTTGTTCCCCCTCTGTAAGTGACGGAATACAGCTGCATGCAAGTCCCACCTCTCCATGCTGATGTTATTTTCTTGCTTGACTGTTTCTGCCCCCAGGATCATGGAGAACAAAACTATTGTCAGTAGCAAAGTGCAGATCTCTAATTTGTGTTCTTTGGAGTACTCATTACCATCTAAAAAAAAGGTTGCAGAGGTGAGAGGGCAGTGATGAATATGTGGTTAGATAAAGAATCCACCGGAAAGAACCTTACCAAAAAGGTAATTAACTTGTTCTTCTGATGGATACTTTTAACAACGGATTCCTCACCCTGTGAAAAGATACCAAACAAAGGGCGAGAGTCTAAAGTGATCTCAGACCAGAAAATCGTGCAGGACCGAACAGGAGAAACGCCATTCCCAGTGGACCGAGATGTCAAGGCAGTAGTGCTTGAAGAACATATACACCTACCCTCATATTATGGCCTGACTGATGTCGAGGACGGGCTCTCTCCATGCAAACACAGTGGGGGGTAGTCTTAGTGGAATGGGCTCTAGACCTTCCAGGTGCTGTTTTTGGCCCAATGCATTAATGGAGAGGACTAGCCACCTCGACAGAGTGCTTTTCTGCAGAGTCGTCCCATTCTTTGCCACAGAAACCTGAAAAAAGGTGATTGTATCAACTGCCATCATTTGGGGTACAGTCATTAAAAAAGCTGACTGCTCTTTTTGTGGGGATGGGGGGGGGGGGTGGTCAATCCTCTTTAAAGAGGGTTAGGATGGTCAAAGAACCCCAGAAAAGTGATGGACTGCCCAACGTGAAAAGTAGTAGTAGTTAATAGTCAAAAGCTTAAACCATTATCTTCATGAGACAGTGTTTTATACCAATTCAGAACAACCTGCTAAAGTAACAAAGCTACTACAAGATGCTTGTGCAGACGTATGGGGCTACAAATCTATGGGATATGCACTGAGCCACTAGGTGATTACACCACTGAAATAATGCATTGTTACAAGACCTAACGTGCTTGCATTGGATAGAGAGATTCACAATGTAAAACTATAAACATCATTGAGACCGCTACTCTGCAAAGTCATCAAGTAATCACAACAGATCATGACGGAATTGCCTCTGTAAATGCTCCAATATCAGCAACTCGCCAGATTTTGACAGATCACCACTGATAGCTTTCTTTAACCATCTTAGGAAGAAGTTCCTTAGTCTCACTTTAAGTAGTAGACTCAATTTGAAGCACTTTTTCAGTTAAGCATATACCTTGGAGCATAACAAATTAAACAAAATTTTCTAGGATAGGAGCTTACACTTGAACACGCTATGTTTAATAAAGAAACAGTATATCATGTAACATACATTCAGAAGACTGTATATCTATTGACAAAGTGATATTCCTAATGTTTCTTACAAGATTCATGATTTAAAATCCCAATAATTACTTGTGAATAAAATGGCTGTATGAAATATGAAAAAAAATCCAGCTTGGATTTAAGTTATTGAAAATAAGACTGTCATTAATGCACAATTTACAAATTACTTGAGTTCTACACACAGGCATCAGGAAATAATTCTGCATAAAGCTTGCAACAAGTCCATCCATTGTGACAGATGCATGTTAATAACTTCACTGAAGTCTGAAATGTCTAAATTAAGTATCAGATAGGTGAATGTGTCAGACTTAATGAGACTTACACAGCTGAGAAAGGAGTAACATACATTTGTTCAGGCTACAGCATTAAGTGTACCAAAAAAATAAATCTGTTTTCTGCTAGAAACAGTTACTCAAATAGTATTGTGGAGTCCCTGCATACGATCATTGAAGAGTTAAACACAACATGAGTAATATCACGTTTCAGGTCTTTTACATCAGATTTTTCCATTAAAAAAAAAAAAAAAAGAAGGAAGGAGGTACCTAAGGTTTTAAGTGGAGTAATTGGAAGCTGTTGGGATGGAAACGTCCTCTGCATGGTAATGGACGTGAACCCCTGTCCCGAGTGCCCAACTATACAGATGCCTGGATCCCGAATACTGATTTTTGTCGCCATTCGCAAACATGAATCATTTTCACTATGACAAAGGACTGTCTCATGGATTGCGTGCCTAACTCCTCCTCAGCTACATCAAATTAGTGTGAAGTGCTGTGCTGAAGTAGTGTATCTATACTGGGTGTATGTGTGCCTAGGAAGGGTGCGAAGTTTGGACAGAATATAGTTCCCAAAAATATCAAGTGGACAAAACGTCAAGAATACTGAGGACAAGAACATGGTGAAGTTAAGTTTCTATGGGTAAGCAAAGTTTTACTACACTTAACTCCACTTGACAGACAGGACAGAGATATGGAGTTAAGAAGAGTAAATCTAGACTTACCTTTTTGCATTTACCTTCTCAATATCTCGGTCCTCAATATTTTTAACATGATATTCGGTCCACTAAAATTTCAGCATTGATATGCTATCAGACAACCAAGAGTGCAATGCAGGCATAATGTGGTACTGAGTAGTGCGTGCATGAGCTAGAGGTGCCTGTCAGTGGTACAGACCTGAAGGATGTAGTGCTGTGCTGGGTGTATGTACCTGTGAGTGCTGGGCAGTGCGTGCTATATTGCAAGTGCTGTAGAAATATATATATATATATATAAATAAATAAATAAATAAATAATCTCCACAAGGAAGGGGCCTGAGCACATCCCAGGAAGGACATGGAGCTGATAAGGAAATCAAAGGCATGGGTGCCTTAGGTTTATCTTTTGATGCACATAGCACTGTGGTGTACATTCCAATCACTCCCTTGGCCTGTGTTGTGAGAAAATCACCTTTGGAGATAACCCTGCTGCCACAGACCGCTTCTTATGAGGAAGAGGGAGCAGAATAGTAGGCACTTCAAAACAAGAAGAATCTCAACATAAAACTTCAAATACCCAGGCCATGAATCACATTTGAGGATCTGAACAAAAAGACTATACGAAGGGAAACTTTAAACCACAAGAACTGTCATCTGCCAAGCAGCCACTGGCTTTGTAAGGACCCCATATGTTAGGAGGGACAGCCGTGGAAAAAGCGGTCGTTCAGTATAGGGTGAAGCCTTGTGCGGTAGCAATATGACAACCTTGTATAAAAAGAGAGGCCGCTATAGAGAACTTAACCATGCTGAATGGCCATAGACTGTGGATAGCAAGTTGTGGTGACCCCCCATATGTCAGAGGAGGTCAAGGGAAGCACAAAAGGACTACGGCTTGTATTCTGCTGGAAAGGCGAGGACACCATGGGAGCACCGTTTCCTAAACAAGGGACCTAGGTCAGGATCAGCATAGCCAATCCCCCATCAGAAGGGAACAAACACCTCCGCAGGAAAGCTCCGATCACTGCAGGAGAGCGAGTGAGAGATCCTGCATCCACCAAGAACAGCCACTTAGTCTGCGTGCACCCAACTTAGCAAAACAAATGAATAGGTAAGTGGTTGAAATAAAATATTTATTTTGATAAGGGAGTATTTGGCTGGACAATGATTTATTGTTGTGCGTTTTGAGGTGAGAGCCTGTGTTAAGTTATCTGCATTAACCCCACCTGCCCCTCCCTCACCTCTCCCAAACACACCAAGGGAGCCTTGTACTGCTCGGACCACAAGGGAACCAATCACTGCTTGGACCTCCTAAATTGGAGCTCGACTAAACTCTATATTTTTGCATTTCACTTATGCAGTCAAAATTCCATTAAAAAAAAAAAAACACAAATTAAAATTATTTCCCCCCCCCACTATTCTAGAAGCTAATCCATTGCCCTAGCTCTGCTGTGCTTTTGTGGTTTCTCCACATTACCCGATTAAAACTTCAACAAGCCCAAACTGTTTCTTGTTACATCCTCATTACACATAGGACAGTGCTGCTCTTTTTCTGTAAGTCGTGCATTTTTGCACCCCCCCCGATACACAGTCATGCCCCTCTTCTAAGATCAATTCTTAACTTGTCAATTTTTTTGTTTTAGCGACATTCCTCATCAAGTGAATTTAGTAAAAACATATCCTTTGGAGACAGATAAATTACCTTCCCCCCCCCTCCTGTCACTGAAACCCACCAAGTTTTAACCTATACCTTTGCTTATTTTAGTAGGATCTAGTCTATGTCTGCTACACTTTTCTTGTCCCTATGATGGCCCCTAAATTGTGCTAAGGGTCAAAACATAATCACCAATAGAGGGCATATAAGTTCATTATGAAAGTGGTCAGTCAGGAGCCATTGCACAAATAATGGATTCCTTCCTCATTATCAGTTTATGTATTAGCCCTCTAACTGACCAGTCCATTGTCTAACTGCCTTTGGATGATGACTTAGTTACGGTTTTAATTCCCTGCTCTTACTTGCACTCTGATAATTTCACTTCACACAACACCATTGTTATTTGTTGTAGATTCTTCTGTATAATATTTGAACTTCCAGATAAATCTGTATAAGTAAAAGATTGTTGTACAAATTCTAAGTCCCCATATATTGCTATTCATTGACATTTTCATATATTTGTGATCTTGAGTGGATTAACAATCAACTACTATTTGGAATGTTTTTGCTGAATGATACAGAGAAGGAATCGTGTTTATAAATATTGCTGACCCAGTCCTCCTTTTGTCTTTGGGTAGCTTCTGCAGTTGATCTGATATTTTTCTTTCTGGCAGCCATAATTAAATCCAGGTTTTTACCGCTCCTATCTGATAGACTTTTAGCTGCAGATTCCTTACCTTTGATTTTCCCAGTCATCGGGCTGGATGTGGAAACTTATGCAGAGCAGTACTGCTTGTGTGCGCTGTTGGGTGGCTCTATTCAGGTCCACGTAGCTTCATTGGCACCGGAAATAATGTTGTCGTCACATACATAGACGTCACTCAGGCAAGCAGGCGCCAGTTCTTTTCTTTCCGTGGCAGTCAGTGCACATCATTTTTAACTTTGACAAGTTTTTTTTTTTTTTCCCCATGTGTGTCGAGGGAGGTCATCAAGCAAGGCTGGGTTAAAACCAAGTGGAGCCTGTTACAGCACAATATCGGTTATGGACCCCCCCCACCCCCACCCCCCTGCTTGTTTGCCTCTGGAGCCTCGAGCACGACCACAACTCCAAGTCGTGCTCAGACTGCGGGCATGACATCAAAGGCTTTGAGGAAGAGGTCACTAAAGCTGCTTGCAGCTCGGCAGTCAGCAACACTAGAAAGTGCAACTCCGAAGTCTCAGTCGAGAAGGAGGTTGCAGGACCTCTCCCGGAGCCCCAAGTCCTCCTCTTCCCATTCGAGGTCCACAGAACACTCAGGAAAGAGGCATATGAAGTCGTCCAAGAGGATTAAACTTCTCCTCGTCAGTTGGCCGAAGAGACGAGTGCGGAACATCTGCATTCTCAGCACGCTTCTAGGGAGCCATTGCCTAGTTCCACTCCGCACCTCCCTCCATTTCCAGGTGCCAGAGCAGCACCTGCTCCGATCAAGGAGTTTTACGCAGTCAAGCGCTGAGTATTTAAGCAGGCCAACCCCTCTGGCCCCGCGGGATCAGAGGAGGCCCCAACCGGTTCTACGCCAGCAGCTTTAGCCTTGGATCCAGGAGAGTCTCATGGATCCGATTCCAGATCCGGACCAGTTGTACCAAGGCAACCTTCTCCGGCACCAGTCCAGACGTCGATGCTCCCAGTGCCGCTGGCGCCACCAGCCCCTTTATGATTGCCAATTATCCGGAACACCAACAACAGGTGCCAGATCATTGCCTGAGCCTTACTTTTCACAGCCAGGCATCAGAGAAGAGTGGAAGGGGGTCACTGGACACTTTAGAACACCAGTTGGAGAGATCTTTGGACTGATATATGAGGAGCTAGGAGAGGGCAATGGGCTGGGCACCTCTCTACATACGGGTGTAGTCTCTCCTCCCCCCCCACACTGTGGCTACTACGCATTGGTGGTTCATAGGTCAGTGGATGATTCCTCCTCCTCCTATTCCTCCTCCTATTCCTCCTCCTATTCCTCCTCCTATTCCTCCTCAGGATCATCTGTTACTTCTCTGAGAAAAAGAGACAGCTCTCTTGGCCAAGAGAGCCATAGAAAGAGTCCAGATATTAGAAGTAGGCAGTGGTTTTTATTCCTGCTACTTTCGGATACCCAAAAAGAACAAGGGTCTTCGCTCTATTCTAGACCTACAAACAGTAAATCTCTTCTTCTAGAGGGAGAAATTCAAGATGCTCACGTTGGCTCAGGTCTTGTCTGCCCTAGTCCTAGAAGACTGATGCTTATTTTCAGATTCCCTTCCTGCCTGCTAACTGGTGTTACCTGTGGTTCAAGGTAGGCCACAAACACTTTCAGTTCACCCTGCTGCCATTTGGCCTGAACAGCACCTCTTGGGTGTTCAATAAGGTAATGGTGGTGGCTGCAGCTCATCTGCGCATGTCAGGGGTTTCAGTATTTTCATATCTCAACAACTGGCTGATAAAGGCGGGCTCGCCCCAGGCGGTCTCCCACCTCCAGACTACGGCAAACCTTCTGCATTCGTTAGGGTTCACTATAAAACGCACACCAAAGTCATACCCGACTCCCTCTCAGATGCTCTTTCATAGGAGCTGTTCTGGACACAGTACAGTTTTGTGCTCTTCCTCCCGAGCAGAGAGTCCAGGATATTCACACTCTGATACTGATGTTTTGGCCTCTATCCTGGTTTTCGGGGAGACTGACTCAGAGGCTGCTGGGCCTCAGGGTCTCCTGCTGGTAAAACATGGCATATGGCATAAGCAGGCTCTGCAGTGTGGCCAAAATTTCAGTGGGCACAGCATCACGGAAACCTCTCCGACAGGGTCCAGACCTCAGAGGGAACTGCAAAAGACCTACAATGGTGGATTTCGAACTGCGATTGGGTCAGAGGCAGACTCCTCTTCCTTCCCCAACTAGACACCCTTCCCCTAGCAGACCTTACAGTAATGACATATTTGTCACTCCTGGCATGGGGCAGTCATCTGGGAAAGGTGGAGATCAAAGGTCTCTGGCAGAATTAAGACTCCAAACAAACATGTTGAAGCTCAGGACAATCAATGGGAGGATAGTGCATGTGTTCACGGACAACACTACCGCTGTGTGGTACTGCAAGAAGCAGGGCAGAGTGGGGTCGTGGACCCTTTGTCAAGAGGCACTGCATCTCTGGAAAAGCAGGGCATAACCCTGGTGGTTCAACACCTGGCAGGTTCTCTAAATACAGGGCAGAGAAACTCAGCCATCGATGCCTAGCGGATCACGAGTGGCATCTCCATTCGGAAGTGGTGCAAGGTCTCTTTCAGCAGTGGAGAGCGCCTTGCTTAGATCTATTTGCCTCAGAAAAGAACGTGCAATGTCAGCAGTATTGCGCGTTGGAGTTTCCAAGATGGCAATCGCTCGGCAACACTTTTTACTGCGAGTGGAGCTCAGGGCTTCGGTATGCCTTTTCGCCCATACCACTCCTGCCCAGAGTACTCAAGAAGATCAAGACAGACCAGCCCCAAGTAGTCCTTGTGACTCCGGACTGGGCACGAAGAGCCTGGTATCCAGAGCTTCTGAAAATGAGCACTGATCCTGTGATCAGGCTGCCCCTTCGGGAGGATCTTCTGTTGCAGTAGCAGGGGAGGGTTCTCCACCCGAACCGGTCAACTTTGTGCTTTCATGCGTGGAGATTAAGCTGCAACAGGTGATCGTTTTTGACCTTCCTCCTGAAGTCTGTAACGTTATCCTGACAGCCAAGCGTTCCTCCACAAAAAAAGGTATACACCTTCTTTTGGTAAAGACTTGTAAGATATCGTAGAGAGAAGTCTATAGATCCTCTATCTGCTTCTCTATCTGATATTCTTTTAATTCTTTCTCTTGCCCAACAGGGTTCCGCTCTGGTCACGCTGAATGGCTATCTTTCTGCTCTGTCCGTCTTTCTGCGGCGGCCTGAACAACCCTCTCTGTTCATGTCCCTCATTGTAAATAGGTTTCTTAAAAGGCTTGTACATATGTTTCCTCCAATGACCTTTATCATGCCTCAGTGGGCTCTTAGCCTGGTTCCCACTTACTTTATGTGTGCCCCCTTTTTGAGGCACTGCACAATTGTCCCCTTTGGCTGCTTACTATAAAAGGTAGCCTTCTTAGTGGCAATAACATCTGTCCGGAGGGTAAATGAGATACAGGCCCTATCATCTAAGCTGTCATAACTCACAATATTTCAAGACAAGGTAGTGCTTTGCACGAATGTCTTTCCTTCCTAAGGTGGTGACCCCATTACATCTGGGTCAAACTATCACCTTGACCACCTTCTTTGCTCCCCCACATCCCTCTAAGGAAGAGGGGCGACTACACTGACTGGACCCAAAAGCACATTGTCGTTCTTCATTCAGCGCACACAAAAATGATTTCCAGGTGGAGGACCAAATCTTTGTGAGGTATGTGGGAGCAAAGAAGGGCTGGACAATACGAAGCAGCCTCTCGAGGGCTTGGTGGCCCATTCCACCAGGGGAAAAGCTGTGACAATGGTGTTAGCATGTAGAGTTTGGGTCCCAGACATCTGCCAGGTAGCACTGAGGGCATCGTTGCACATGTTTTCCAGATAGTATTGTCTAGCCAGTCAGGTCCGCAGGGACGGGCATTTTGCCCGTTTGGTCCTGCAGGACTTTCTAGTCTAAAAACATTGTCCACAGCCCACCACCAGGAGGATACGGCGTGGTTATCTAACCAAAGGTAAGGAATCTGCAGCTAGAAGTCTATCTGAATTATAAGGTACTTATTGGTAACGCATTATCTGGTAGAGACTATCTAGCTACAGATTCCTTACACCAAACCATGCCACACCGCTCCAAGGAATTGTTTACTAGGGTTAAGGTGATCCTTTTTTAGGGCCCTTGTTTGGACACACTTATGCACCAGTTCTTATTGTTGCTCTGCGCTTCTAACGTGGCGTTGTGGTTAAAGAATCGGACGCGCGTGTGCATGGCACCAATATAGGTGACCGCAGCGCCAACACCACCACGCAGACCCAAACTGAGCAACCCGTTGGCACAAGCAAGGGGTACTGATCAGCAAAGGTTTCTGGAAAAACAAAGGTAAGCAATCTGCAGCTAGACAGAGTCTCTACCAGGTAATGTATTACCGAAGGTAAGTAACTGGTTTGTTGGGTCAAGATATTTACTGTTGACCAGCTGACTCATTAACGCTTCCCCCTGAAATATAAGCCCATTGTTACACATTTGCATTCTCTTGGACGGGGAGGGGAAGAAATCTGCATAAGGTTATTGGGGGCCTCTCTGACAAGCCTGTGCATGTTGTTCATACATAAAGGGAAATGGGGTAGATCCGACACCCACAGGAACCCTTTGAGGTTTTGGAGGGAAGAGACAATTCTGGGTAAGAAAAAGTCAGTCTCAAGAGAGGTCTCTCAGTCTGTTTAAATCACCGTCTTGGAAATTTCCAGAATCTTGTGCAGGAGAGCTGCACAGCCCAGAGGCTGCTCTCAGGTATTGTTAGTAAGGGGGTGAGGGATAATATGGCATTTCTGGATTGTCTTCACATTCTAGAACGCTCCACTTATATTTTTATTCCCCTTGTAGGGAGCTGGCCAGGTGTGTGGTGGGTACCTATGGTATACCTTATATCAGGTCCAGGTATCCCCTCTCATTGAAGTGTAGGCAGTGTCTAGAAGCCAGGCTCTCTTGAGGTAGCCCTGTCTGAGCAGCCAAGAGTTATCTAGGAGACATGCAAAGCTCATGCAATACCACTACAGTACTTACACACAAGAAAGAAAACACCTGGTTGTACAAAAATAAATATATTTTTTCCTTAGACCCTTTGTGGAAGCATTACCATCTTATATTAAGGATACACAGGATTTTTAAAAAAGAATTCATGAGGTTACTTGGGATGAGCAATTTTTACTATTAACATTAGATGTTGACAGTCTCTAGACAAGTATCCCTCATGAATTAGGCGTTTTTGCTTGTAAACATTTTTTCAGACCAAGATCAAGGTCTTATCTACAGCATACTGAAATGTTATTACATATTATACAAATATGTCTAACTAATAATTTCTTTATTTTTAATCATCAAGTGTATCGACAATTGCAAGGGGCTGCAATGGGTACTTGCTTTGCTCCAAGCTATGCAGTCTTTCTTGGCTGGTGGGAGGAGCAAGATGAGCAAGTTGTGTACAATATGCAGATGTTTGATGAGTATGTAATATTATGGGTACGGTACATTGATGACATTTTTTGTATCTGGAAGGGTAGGCTGTAAAATGTGTGAATCAATTAAATGAAAATAAGATGAATTTAAAACTGACTTCACACATACATCAATCAAATTGAATTTTTGGCTCTGAAATTGCAAGTTTAACGGTCTAGACTAACAAGTTTTTTGTAAGAAAACAGCAGGGAACAGTCTGCGAATAGTTGCCATCCTAAAAATTTGATTTATAGCATCCCTTATGGTAAACTTTTAAGAGCTAGAAGAAATTGCAGTGAGGATAGTGATTTTATGGTGGAAACGCAAACAATGAAAAATAGATTCCTAGAAAGAGGATACTCTAGTGAATTAATTGAGAATACATGTAAGAAAGTACTCATTAGATCGAGAGAAATTATTGATATCCCATAAATGCCCTAATGAGGATGATTCTCAGATAATTAGCTTTATCACTACATTTAACATTCAAGCATGGGAAATTAAACGCATCTTGTTGAAATATTGGAATATTCTTAAAAGTGCTGAACACTTAGTAGATGTAATTGGACAACAACCTCAGGTGACTTTTAGAAGATGTGTAGCCCTTAAAGATTGCTTATGTAAAAGCCTAATTCAATATTCTGAGGGAATGAGAGAACCATCATTCAGGGTTTTTTCATATGTTGCAAATGTAAAGCCTGTAGGGGCAGTAACAATTCGAGTAAGGTTCAGCTATCAAGAAATGCAAGTTCTTTTATCATTAAAAAGCATTTTAACTGTAATACTGAATTTTGTGTCTGTGCTCTCAGTTGCCCATGTAACAAGTATTATATTGCCAGTACCATTCATATAGCAAGAAAATGAATTTTGGAACATATGTGAGCTATAACTAATGAAGATTAAACATACCCAATGGCCAGACATTTTGCTTTGGTTCATCAAAAAAAACAGGGATTTGCTGAGATTGTGTGTTGGATAATGTCCCAGTTAATATAAGAGGGGGCAACAGAACTTGAATTGAGACAATTATCATCTAAATTAATTATTAAGTATTCCACTTGTGTCCCAGATGGATTTAATCAGGATGAGGAACTTTTTGTCCATCTTTGCTCTATTTAGACTGATAGGGCAGTAAGTCTTATTGTGAACCGCATAAGGATGGAAATTGAATAATAATATGGCTGGTGCACTATTATTGTTGTTTAAAAGTATTCTTTATGTTTTGTTACAGGTATACAGAAAAATTGGAAATGCAAAAGGGTTATTATTTTCAAATAAGAATGCCCAACATTTAAGATAAAAACATTAATGTGCGCTGGAAGTGCAAGGAGCTATTATATTATCTGAGCACACTCTACAGATTAGATGAGTATTATATATCAATTTTATATTTCCTTTGGGATTTTGTGTGCGAAGAATTACTGAATCAGAAACATAATTTTATGTGTTGCTTTGGCTCCTTTCAAGTTATATATGTACAAGTTCATATGAGTTTTTCCAAATATGGGACACCTTTTAAATATGGCTGACAAGTAAAGTACTTTTTCATTAGCTATGTAAACATAAATGGAAATAGATATATGTATACGAAGTATAAGCATGCAATATGGTCTCTGTTTACTAATGTGAGTAATGAAGTTAATATTAGATTAAGAACATTGACAAACAAAAATGGAGTGACCAGGCAGTGCAGTGTATGGACTCCACTGCAAAATGGCTAACACATTTGTAACTAGTGCCTTGAGTCCTTTGTTGATGTGGTTTGTTTTCCTCTTGATTTAAATGCATGCATAATGAAGCAGTGTATATGACCTGTGATCAAGGAGCTAGTGCTCCGAAACGCGTCAGGATTACTTTCATTTAATAAAACACGTTTTTTGACTTGGAATCACAGCCCGTTGCTCTTCGTCATGGGACATTTGTCCCTGTGAAGTTTTGACAACGTTCGATGTATATATACACATACATACACACACAAACAGTAAGAGGCATAAAAAGGTTAGAAAACAGTGTAAAATAGCAATATGCAATAGTAACCCTAGGGGAGCCCAAACCATATACTAAGAAAGTGGAATGTGACTACAGGTCCCCCACCTAAGTAAGCAAATCATGTTGAGGGGAGTACTAAGAAGCCACACAGGTAAGTAATACAGTATCAAACCCCCTACCCCGCCCCCCAAATCGACCAGGAATGCAGGAGTAAAAACACTGGATTTCCCCAAAACCACCTCAAAAAGGATGAAAAGAAGAAAATGAAGACACCCAGAACAGCCTGCAAGAAACCAGCAGAAGAAAACCAAGACTAATGGAGAGATGGGACCACGTCCAGAAGTGTCTGTGGACTCCAGGGGGAGTAGGAGATACTAGCCACCCAGAGGTACATTTTTCAGCTGGTTGACAAGGAAGGAAGACAGGCCAGCACTGCAGCACAGAAGCTGGGGAAGAGTGCCTAATGCGTGCAAAAGGTGTTCTACGCTGGAAGCTGGATTGCAGATGGCCGTCGGTGAAGGATTTCCACCAAGAAGCCTTGGCAAAGGCAAACTCGCTGTTGGAGGAAAACGTGTGCTGCCGGGGACCAGAAAGATTCAGGAGGACTCTACCTAGGCTGGAGGAGTCAAAGGGGACCCTCCGCGTTGCAGAAGGCCCACAATGGCAAAGGAGGCACCCACAGGTGTCCCACAGGACAGGGACACAGAAGTTGATGTATCAGTCCACGCAGCACCAGAGAAGCTGCTCCCACGTCACTGGAGGACCACACAGAGGTCCAGAAGTTGCAGGAGGGAACGCTGGGGGCTGGAGATACACGTCACCTGAAGTTCCCCTTTGAAGTGAAGCAACAAGCCTTGGCAGTTGCAAAGGATGCGGTGCATGCGGGCTACTGTCTTGCATGGAATGGAAAGGACTTACCACCACCAAAGTGCAACAGTTGATAGAGAGAACCAAGGGCGACTCTCCGGACCACCACCCATGATGCAGGACCCACAGCACTCAGGATGAGGGGAGATCCACGCAGCCGGTCGTCGATGCAGCCAGGTACCTGTAGTTACAGGGGAGTGATGCCTTTACCCCAAGGGAGATTCCTTCTTCTGGTGCAGGCTGAAGAGTTGCAGTCTTCTTAAGATGCACAGCCGAGGAAACACATGCAAAGCTGGCAGGAGTTCCGGATACAATGTTGCAGTCTTCCTCATGGATCTGCAGCTTGTAGGTTCCTGGAGGGTCCAGGTGCAGTTCCTGAGGCCAGAAGACAAAGAGGTTGCAGAGGAGTCCTGCTGGAGTCTTGCCAGCCGAATCTGAGGACCCACCCCAGAGGAAGTACCTAAATTGCTGAAAGAGGGGGCTTGGTCATCTAACCAGGTAACTACCTATCAGTGGGTGCCTCTGGTGTCACCTGTCTGGCCTGGCCACTCGGATGCTCCTAGAGTTCCCTGCCACCCTTGGAATCAAGATGGCAGAACCCAGGAACCCCCTGGAGCTCTGGGCACCACCGCTGGGGTTGTGATGGACAGGGGAGAAGTCACTCCCCTTTCCATTGTCCAGTTTCACACCAGAGTAGGGACTTGGTGTGGACTGGTTTATGCACAAAGGGCACCAAATGTGCCCTTCAAAGCAAAACCAGTGGCTTGGGGAGACTACTCCTCCCAAGCCAGTCACACTTATTTCCAAAGGGAGAGGATGTTACCTTCTTCCCAAAGGAAATCCTTTGTTCTGCCTTCCAGGGCTTGGTCAGATCAAGCAGCAGGAGGGCAGAAACCAGTCTGAGGGGTGGCAGCAGCTGGGCTGCCTGTGAAAACCATGCAAGACTGGTGGTAGCAATGCTGGGGTTTCCTCTAAGGAGCCCCAAGACTGCATGGGATCATACTCCCAATACTTGCACCAGTACTTGGGTATGATTCTGACATATTTGATACCAAACATGCCCAGGTTCGAAGTTACCATTATGTCACATGTAAAATGGTATCCCCACACTCTCAAAACCCAGTAAAATGGACCTGGAGTTCATGGGGGCACCTCTGCTAGTGCAGGGGGTGCCCTCATATACAGGTGCCTGCACCCTACCCTCTGGGCAGAGAGGGCCTACTATAGGGGTGAGTTACAAAGTGCTGTGACCTGTAGTGAAACCGGGTGCGTGCAATGGCAGGCCTGCAGAACCCTTTGCATGGGCTCCCTATGGGTGGCAGAATAACTGCTGCAGCCCATAGAGATCCCCTGGAACCCCAATGCCCCGAGTACCTAGGTACCCTATTCTAGGGACTTTAATGGGGGCACCAGTATGCCAATTGTGGGAAGAAAAGGTTAGTAGCAACCAAATTTGAAGGGGAGAGCATAATCACGGGGGTCCTGGTAAGCAGGATCCCAGTGAACACAGTCAAAACACGCTGACAACAGGCAAAAAAAAAATGGGGTAACCATGCCAAGAAAGAGGACACTTTCCTGCACAACTCCCCCCCACCCCCCCAACGAAGGACAAGAAGGCTAACCTTGCCGAGTCTCATTGCTTAAGTGGAAATGTCTGGAGGGTCCATCTGCATTGGAGTGGTTACTCCCAGGTCTATGTTCCACTGTGTAGTCTATTCCCTGTAAGGATATGGACCACCTCAACAATTTGGGTTTTCCACCTTTCATCTGTTTGAGCCATAGAAGGTGCTTGTGGTTTGTCTGAACTATGAAGTGAGTGCCAAACAGGTACAGCCTCAGCTTTTTCAAGGCCCAGACCACAGCAAAGGCCTCCCTTTTTACAGCTCACTAACGCTTCTCTCTAGGGGTCAACCTTCTGCTGATAAAGGCAACTGGTTGAGCCTGGCCCTCAGGGGTGGGGGCAGTTCTTTCTCAGCTCAACACTACCTCTGAAGCATCAGTATTGGACAATGAATGTCCTGCAGTAATAAGGGCTTTTTAACACGGATGTAGAGCCCATGGCCTGTTTCAGGTACTCAAAAGCTTTTTGACAGCTAGCTGTCCACAAAACTTTCTTGTACATTTTTGGGGGATGTGAGATCATTAAGAGGGGCTACCATGGAGCTGTAGCTCTTAATGAACCTCCTGTAGTACCCACTGAGGCATAAAAAAAAAGCTCTTACCTGGGTCTGTGTTGGAGGGGGGAGCCCAGTCTACAACAGTATGGAACTTCTCCTGCAGTGGTTGAATCTGGCCTCCGCCTACCAGGTGGCCCAGATATACACAACCTTCCCCTGCCTGGCACTTAGAGGCCTTGATAGTGAGGCCTGCCTTTTGCAGGGCCTCAAACATTCCCCAGGTGGACCAGGTGGTCATCCCAGGTGGAGCTAAAGACAACTAGGTCATCAAGATAAGCTGCATTATACGCTTCCAAACCTTGGAGGACTGTATTCACCAGCCTTTGGAAAGTGGCAGGTGCATTCTTCAAACCAAAGAGCATAACTACATTGATAATGCCCTCCCAATGGTTGAGAATGCAGTTCTTGGTTTTGCATCCTGTGACAATTTGATCTGCCAATACCCTGCAGTCAAGTCAAAGGTGCTTAGATACTTGGCAGATGCCCTGGGTATAAGGTGAGCATTGGTCTTTGTGATTGTATTGGGCCCTCTATAACCTACACAGAACCTCATCTCTTTTTATTTATTTTTTTTACAATTTTGTGAGTGAGGTTTTGGTACCAGCACCACTGGGCTAGCCCAGGGGCTGCTAGAGTGCTCAATCACTCCTAGGTCAACCACCTTTTTTTTACTTCAGCTTTGATGCAATCTCTAACATGACCAGGTTGCCTGTAAAGTTTACTCTTAACAGGCATACTGTCCCCTGTATCAATGGTGTGTTCACACCATGTAGTCTGACCAGGTGTCAGAGAAAAACGTTCTGCTACGACCACTCCATCCACTGAGCCATCAGCTGCAGTGGTGAAGAAGATATCAGGGAGAGGGTCACTCTTCTTCCTGTCCCTCAGCAGTTGCCACAAGCAGGGTCAGATCAGCTCTGTCATAGTAGGGGTTAAGGCAATTCACATGAAGCACCCTAAGGGGGCTTCTGTGAGTACCAGGGTCCACCAAGTAGATGACCTCACCCTTTTTCTCCAATATAGTGTGGAGACTGCTCCATTTTTCTTGGTGTGCCCTGGGAGACACATGCTCCAGGACTCACACTTTCTGTCCTGGCTGGTATACAGTTAGGACAGCCTTCTGATCATGCCGCAGCTTTTGCAGTTCTTGGCTGGCCTGAAGGTTTTTAGTGGCCTTTTTCCATGTACTCTACCATCCTGGAACTCAGACCAAGTACAATGTTCTGTTTAGGGAGCTTGCGAGGCTGCTCCCATCCTTCCCTTACAAGCGCAAGTGGACCGCTAAGAGGGTGACCAAACAGAAGCTCAAAGGGGCTATAGCCCACTCAATTCTGAGGACCGTCCCTGTAGGAAAACAGGAGGCATGGTAATAAGACATAGCATCTCCGTCTGAGTTTTTCGGAGAGGCCCATAATCATACCTTTGGAGGGTTTTGTTTAACCTCTTAGCCAAACAATTGGTTTGGGGGTGGTAAGGGATAGTGAACTTGTAAGTAACACCACATTCCTTCCACATGGCTTTGAGGTATGAAGTCATGAAGTTTGTACCTCTGACTGGTACCACCTATTTTGGGAAGACCACCCTAGAGAAGATTCCCAGTAAGGCTTTTGCACCTGGAGAAGCTGTAGTGGTCCTTAGCGGTATGGCCTCTGGATAACTGGTGGTGCCGCGTAGGCTCTCATTCTAATGAGACTACTGGATTTTGAGCAGCAGAATCGCCTGCGGTGTAGGAGACCGAGTCTGACCCATTACAAGTGACACCATTCACCCCAATCCGGGTTTTGCTCCGGTTAATTAGCAGTGCCTCATCTCTACCCAAGGGCAGGGATGATTGGACAGCCGAGCGCATGACAATTGATTTCTCAGGGAAACCGTGGTCACTCAGGTCTCATACGTTTCTCTCAGTTACATTAGTCTCACATACACAATGACAAAATAGAGGCAGTATATGTTTCAATAAGATTTTAATGAAGCAACAGAATCTTAGATAGCAAAGCATAGGCTGCAATAACCAGGACGATACAGCATGACAAGATTAAAATTGTGACAAGGAGAGTAAAGCATAGAAATAACGCTACCATATTGTCACTAGAGACAATAGACTAATTCCTACATGGGCTATAATAAAGTACAGCGTGCAGAGCCCTAATTCTGCCCTTCAGTTTTCCCTGGGAAGACATCATCCCCCATACCTGAGCAAAGGCCTGGAGTCTGCATAAGTAGCTGTAGCGAAGCGTTCAGCAATCAGCATACAGTTTTGGTCCTCTGGCTGGGATCTCCCTCTGACGTGTAAGGGACAGGGAAGTGTTTTTATAATTAAACAGCTGATGTTCTGAGAAAATGTCCCTACGTAAGGATGCGTGTTTTCCATGAATGTCAGAGACAAAACTTGTACCACGTTCACCGGCAACCTATCTTACTGCAGCCTTGAAAGAAGCAGAGTGAGCAAGAATGTCTTGTTTGAGAACATATTGCTGGCCTAGGCAAAAACAGTTAGAAATAAATAAAACAAGACCGTAAAAGTGGCTATTGTTAGAATAATAAAACGAGGACAAAAAATATAGCTAGATTAAAGTGCACAGCGGCAGGCCTAGTATGCTAAAATAAGGTGCATGGAGCTGTAACTAAAATGGCTATACAACAGTGGCATGGTCTACCACCACCAGTATGAATCTGTTTCCAGGGGCAGTGGGCGGGTTTAGGGGCAACAATATATACCCCCAACCCTTTAAAAGGGAACCCCAACCACTGGTAGTGGAATTAGGGGGAGCCTTTGGAGTGCCACCTGTTTTGCCACTGGCTTGACAGGTGACACAGGAGCGACAAAAAATGCTTTGTATCTTCAGACATATGGGGCCAGTGAAAGTGTGGAAGTCTGTCCCAAGTCTTGCTTTGCCCCAAGTGACCTGCCAGGGGTATGTCATGTGCCAGTTTCAACAAAAACTCTCTACTGCAGAGGTATTACCAATCTCCTAGTGGCCCCAGGTTTGGGTTACCTTGCTTCCGAGTATAGGAGATTGTCCTCCCAGTACACCCTGTGGGTGCTGCTGACATCCCCTGCTTCCTAAAGGACAGCTTGCTCTCTTAACCCTTCCAGTGTGGGAAATGTGTGCTGTTCCCTACTGCACTCCTCCCTGGCAGGCCCCCCTGCACCTTCAAGTTCAGCTGTATCAGCTTTCAACTCTTCAAGTATAGATTCTACCAGGAGAATGGATTCCTCCTCCTGAGAGGTGGGATCCTCACTCGAGGGTGGGGTAAGGGGCAACCTTTGCCTTTCCTACCCTTGGCTTTGAAAGCCTCTTGAGCCATTGTTCCAGGCTCCAAGATTCCTTTCTTTTTGCTTCTTGGCCTTAACTAGGGATAGTTAAAGCAAAAATATGCCCTGGGATGCCCAGCATTGCTGCATGGCCCTTCAACTCCACTTCAGCCCAAGCTGAAGTCTCCAAGTCATTCCCCAAGAGACACTCTACAGGTACGTCTGTGGACACTACTACTTTCTTAGGGCCCGTAGCGCACCCCCCCCCCACATCAAACAACTGCCATGGAGTGGCTTACAGTGTTGTTGTGGGCATCAGTCACTTGGTACTGCTGACCAAGTAGGTGTTGCTCTGGGGACACCAGTTTTTCAGTCACCATAGTGACACTGGAACCTGTGTCCCTGTAGGCCTCTGCCTGAACACCATTTACCTAGGGCAGCTGCCTGTACTTACCCATATTAGGAGGGCAGGCAGCAAGGGTGGCAAAATCAATGCCCCCATCTGAGACTAAAACAGCCTCAGTAGTTTCCCTAACTAAGCCAGACCTCAACACACTTCCTAAAGTGAGCCCGGGCACACCCTTGGAGTTGCTATTGCTGCCTGACCCACCACTACGGTTGTTACTAGGGGCACTAGTGGTAGAGGTGGGGGCTGTAGTGGTGGGTGGTTTGGTGCTTTTCTTAGGGCAGGAGCTGTCTCCTGCCCCATGTTCATACAGACATAGCACCAACACTTTTTGCTGTGGGAAGAGGAAGTGGATTTGGACCCACCTCCAGAGGAATTTTGTGGGCCTGACAAAGACTGCTTCCTTTTTCTTGTACTTGTCACCCCGAGTGTGAGCTTTTCTGCTCACCCTTGTTCTGGCCCATTGGTCTGCCTTCTTTCCCAATTCTTGGGGAGAGGTCAGATCTGAGTCCACAAAGTACTGGTGCAACAAATCAGACACACAGTTGTTCAGTATATGCTCTCTAAGAATCAGGTTGTACAAGCCCACATAGTCACTGACTTTGCTACAATGTAACCAGCCCTCCAAAGTTTATACAGAGCAGTCCACAAAATCAACCCAATCTTGGGAAGAATATTTCCTAGTCTCCCTGAACTTAATCCTGTACTGTTCAGTGGTAAGACCAAATCCCAACAGAGCAGACTTTAAAACTGTGTAGTTACCAGCATCCTCCTCTTAGACAGTAAGAAGCCTATCCCTACCCTTGTCAGAGAAGAAGAGCCACAGAATAGAAGCCCACCATCTCCCGGGGGACCTTCTGAACTTTACAGGCCCTCTCCAGAGCAGCAAACCACTTCTGGATGTCATCCCCCACCTTGTATGGGGGAACAACCTTAATAAGATTTCTGGAATCAAAAGAGTCCTCCCTGACCCTAGGTTCCCTGAAACCAAAGTTATTGCTGCCACCATGGGGTGCGATCCCCAATCCCTGCCTCTCTCTCTCCACTGCCAAGGCCTTCCCGTCTAGAGCAAGCTGTTGCAGCCTCAGCTTGGCCTCCTCAAGTCTTAGTTTCCTAAGTTCCCTATATAAGGAGTCATCTGGAGTTGACCAGTTGGCCCCGTTTGTTACAGAGGGTGACATGAGAGAGGCAGGATGTGTCCCTAGGTTTGGTATCCCTCTGTACTAGTCCCCTGGGAACAAAGGTGGACCCTACTGACATGGCCCCCCTTGGACCTACCTGTAGTGCTCGCAGCTACACTAGGGAGTTTACTAGAGACCCAGTGATCTCCTGAGGGACCCTCCTCAGTGTACAGATCCTCTCTTTCTAACGGGGGAGGGTAGACTCCTCTTCTTCCTACTCATGTCTACCAGCTTATTCCTGGTCATCCTGGAGGAGCAGGCCAAGAAGCAGAGTCTTATTAGGATTCCTCCCGGTCTTCAGGCTCCTGCTTGAACACTTCCCCCTGTTCCTGGAATGCGAGATCCTCATAGGGAGAATCCATGTTCTCAGATGTGTTAGCACTGAAGACATGTTAGAGTGGTGTAGGGTGTGCCGAACCTCCCTAACTTCTAGTCTCCTTCTGCAGAAGTTTGGAGCAGAGGCTATACCAGACCACTCTCTTACCCAAACATTAAGAGACTATCCCTATTACTAGGTATAAGTGTAAAACTAACTAGTGAGTGGTCTATCTTGCAGAAAGCACCAAGTGAAAGAGTGGTAAGGCAATTGCAAGTGCTTATCCCACCGCTGCACCACCAATGTAGGAAGCTGGCATGGTGTGTGGTGGGTACCTATGGTACTTACACCAGGTACAGGTATCCCCTCTTAGTTAAGTGTAGGAAGTGTCTAGAGGCCAGGCTCTCTAGAGATAGCTGTGGATGAGCAGCCAAGGCTTATCTAGGAGACATGCAAAGCTCATGCAATACAACTACAGTCACACAGTACTTACACACAAAGAAAACACTTGGCTGTACAAAAAAAAGGTACTTTATTTTTGGAATGCAGTATCAGAAAATACTAGAGAGGCAACCCTCCAATAGAAAATAAGTAAATACACACATATTTTGCACATACATACACACACACACACAAAAAAAGTAAGAGGCACAAAAAGGTTAGTAGCCCTAGGGGGAGCCCAAACCATATACTAAGAAACACAGGGCCCCCACCTAGGTAAGTAAATCGTGTGGAGGAGAGCTGGGAGTACTAAGAAACCACACAGGTAATACAGTACCCCCCCCGTGACCAGGAATGGAGGAGTAAAACACTTGATTTCCAAAAAACCACCTCAAAAGGATGAAAAGAAGAAAATGAAGACACCCAGAACAGCCTGCCAGGAACCAACAGTGGAAAACCAAAAGATGGAGACCTGTGGAGAAGAGGGGGGGGAGGGGGGTGATTAGGAGATACTACCCACCCAGAGGTACATTTTGGAGGTGGTTGACGAGGAAGGAAGACAGGTCAGTACTGCATCACAGAAGCTGGGGGAAAGAGTTCCTGATGTGTGCAAAAGGTGTCCCACGCTGGAAGCTGGATTGTAGATGGGCGCCAGTGAAGGATTTTCACCAACAAGCCTTGACAAAGGCAAACTCACGATTGACTGAAAAGGGGTGCTGCCGGGGGACCAGCTGGAGCCACATGAAGTTCCCCTTGGAGGTGAAGCAACAAGCCTTGGCAGCTGCAAAGGATGCAGTGCACGGGGGTACTGTCTTGCATGGAGTGGAAAGGACTTACCACCACCAAATTGAGACAGTTGGTGGATAGGTCCAAGGGTAAGTCTCCTGACAACCACCCGTGATGCAGGACCCACACCACTCAGGATGAGGGGAGATCCACGCAGCCGGTCGTCGATGCAGCGAGGTACCTGTAGTTACAGGGGAGTGATGCCTTCACCCCAAAGGGAGATTCCTCCTTCTTGTGCAGGTCTGAAAATGTGCATCTTCTTAGGATGCACACTGGGGGAAATGTTGCAAAGCTGGAGGAGTTCTGGATACAGTGTTGCAGAAGAGTCTTCCTCATGGATCTGCAGCTTGTAGATTCCTGGAGGGTCCAGTCATGGTTCCTGATGCCAGAAGTCGAAGCAGAGGTTGCAGATGAGTCCTGCTGGAATCTTGCAAGCCGAATCTGAGGACCCACCCCAGAGGAAGACCCTATATAGCCCAAAGAGGGGGCTTGGTCACCTAACCAGGTAACTACCTATCAGAGGGTGCCTCAGACGTCACCGGTCTGGCCTGGCCACTCAGATGCTCCCAGAGTTCCCTGCCAGCCTTGGATTCAAGATGGCAGAATCCAGGGACCCTCTGGAGGAGCTCTGGGCACCACCCCGGGGTGCTGATGGACAGAGGAGTGGTCACTCCCCTTTCCATTGTCATATTTCGCGCCAGAGTAGGGACTGGGGTCCTTGAACCGTTGTGGACTTGTTTATGCATGGTGTGGCTAAAATTATCCTCACTAGATGCAGTTGAGAGACATCTCAGTCTCCTGTCTAACAACACTGACTTACAAGATTTTTTGTCAGGCCCAAAGATACCACGTAGGAAGCGTTTCTTGTATGGAGGTATACAATGAAATATGGAAACTTTCCCAACAAGAGGCTGCAGCCCGGTTAAGGCAGATAGATCAGGAAAATTTGAAAAAGGCATTAGCTGTTGTGGATAATGGGATGCACACCTTGTCCGACCGGATATATACATTTAACATGGTTTCTTTTGCTATAGACATTATACGATCTGATGTGTCTTCTTTATATCATGGACAGAGTCAGACCAGGTCCATTATGCAGTTGGGTTGGACACTTCAGACATTGAAGGCGGTCGCGTTCCGTGGCAGCACATCAGTGCCAGGGAAATATTTTTTTCCTTTAATTTAACGCAACAACAACAACTAATGGCTAAAAAGGAGGCGACTTATGTCATGCTCAACATTGAAAAGATAGAAAGATTGCCTTTTACCGTGGCCGAGATTCCCTCAGCAGAGTGGTTGATACACAGGGTTATTAATCTGCCTATTTCTACATTACAATTCACTTCTTGTTTGAAACATGTTCCGGCAGGCAGATATGAAAAGTTGGGAGATAGTTACATCCATGACGTGTGGGAACTTCCCTTCTCGTACAGATGCCGCAATGGCATGAAAGAGGTCTTTCTTAGCAGCAGTGAATGTGAGACTTCAGTCAGCCATTCGATGATTTGTAAGCAGCTGTCCTTGCATGGGGCGTGTAATGCCTCAGTTGCGAACTTAGCTTGCTATCTGAAGGGAGTTCCAGTCCCCTTGATTAAACGCACGTTCCAGGTGCTTTCAAACGGCAGCTATGTCCTCCTCAATAGTGAATACGGTTGTGGCATGCGGGCCGGAATAGTTTATGTTGTTTCGGTCACTAAGATCGTTACTTGCTGCGGGAACGTGTTGGTTTCCCCACACTAAAGTTAGGTAGGTAGCAGATATTTGGCCTCACATTGCTACTTCAAAAGGTGAATTTTGAAAAGTTAAGTAGACTGAAGGCTTTGTTTCAGAAGCCTGTGGCCCTTACATCTGCACGCGAGACCTACGCACTTCAGGTGGCAAGGTCATCGGCGGAAATACAGTCCCTGCTAAATACGAACTTTCCGAGACACTTTGGTGAACTCGTGGGACGTATATTTAATGTGCCCAGCGCGGCTGGATTAGCACATTTTTTCAAAGCTGTTGGTATTGGTTTTGTTCACACCTTTTCCTCCATATTCGGATTAATACCTTCGGCTATTCATTCAATTTTCGGAAGCATTTTTGGGGGATTTCCTATAACTTTGGCTTTATTAGCCGGCATTTTGCTGTTGCTTTTCCGCAATGGCTGTCCCGCCGCAACAAGGACAAATGAGGGCGCTCCCATAAGCGCAGCTGTGTCGTGAACGCATGATGCAGCACTTTGGAGCAACACTCCTGGAACATTTGGGGTGTGACTGGTCTCTGTCATTCAGACCGGTTTTGGATTGTGTGCAGCCCGTGTTTCGGTGCCGTTGGTGCTCTTTTGAACTTGCACTGGAAGTTTGTCTCTCACAGCAACGCCCCTCAGTGATAGATGCTGATCTCTTGATGTTCTCGTTGAGGGTTCATTGCCAGACATGCGCGCTGCGGTTGCGTTTGCTCAGAGAAGCTGATTACAAGCTACCATTCCTGGAGGAAGTTACCATTAACTCGTTCATAGGCACTGCACTGGATGCCGCCTTGGTTGACACTGGGGCTATGGAACACACCTGCTCCATGGTAGTTTTTGGCATGGATCTACCAGTTTTGTCATCTGCTGAGGTGGAAAATCTCCTGCTTTCCATGATGGATGCTTCATTTGGAACTGTCCTAAATTGACACTTTCCTTTGAATTCAGCTTTTTGGCCGCATGCTCATTTTTAAAATTACCAAATGGTAGGCTTGTGTCTCATCTTGAGATATTAAAATTCAGTAGGGTTTTTAAAATATATTTTAGCTTAGAGCATTTTTAGCTTAGCCTTAAACCACTTTCTACCGACAAGGGGGAGGGTGTAGTGTAGCCATTTTTAATATAGCTTCATGCATGTTAGTTTATCATATTAGGCCGCTGTGCACTTTGCCCTAGATATATTTTATTCAGCTTCGCATTGTTATTTTACAGTAACCAGTTTTACGGTCGTTTTAATTTCTTCTATCACACCGTTTAGCTTAGTTCAGCACTGTGTTCTCAAATAATGCATTCTTGATCGCCCTGTGCTTCAGTCAAGGCTACAGTCAGGTACATTGCCGGTAAACGTGGTAAAAGTTTAGTCTCCAACGTTCGTAGAAAATACACATCCTTACGTAGCGACATCTTCTTAGGACATCTGCGTGTTAGTTATAAAAACACTTCCTAGTCCTGGTACACGTCAAGAGGGAGATTCCGGCCAGGAACATACAACTAGATGCTGAATGCCCCGTTGCAGATTACAGGCCTTTGCTCAGGTATGAGGATTGATGTCCTCCCGGGGGAACCTAAAAGGCAGGATTAGAGCTTCACATGCTGTGCTCGAAATATAACTTAGAGAGAAAATAATCTAGCGGCACTATGATAGCCTTATTGTTGTGCTTCACTCTCATCATTACTATTTTAATACTACTGTGTTGTGTAGTTCTGGTTATTGCAGCTCACGCTTTGCTATCTAAAATGCAGTCGTTTAATTAAACCAATCTTTAAAAGTTAAACTGCCTTTGTCATTTATATATGAGACCGTACTGTGTATGAGAGAACCGGTTGTGACCAGAGTGACCACGACTTCCCTGGGAAGTGCTAAGATGTCATGCGCTTGGCTGCCCAATTGTCTCTTCCATTTGGGAGAGATGAGGCACTGCTAGTTAGCCCTTTAAAGCAAAACCAGTGGCTTGAGGAGGCTATCCCTCACAAGCCAGTCACACCTATTTCCAAAGGGAGAGGGTGTTACCTCCTCTCCCAAAGGAAATCCTTTGTTCTGCTTTCCAGGGCTTGATCATATCAAGCAGCAGGATGGCAGAAACAAGTCTGCAGCAGCAGCAGCTGGGCAGCCTGTGAAAACCCTGTAAGACTGGTGGTAGCAATGCTGGGGGTCCTCTCAGGAGCCCCCAGAGTGCATGGGATCATACTTCCAATACTTGCAACAGTATTATCGTAGGATTCTGACATGTTTGATCCCAAACATGTCCAGGTTCGGAGTTACCATTATGTAGCAGGACATAGGTAGTGACCTATGTCCAGTACACGCAAAAATGTTGTCCCCACACTCACGTAGTCCAGTAAAATCAAGCTGAGTTTGTGAGGTCACCTCTGCTAGTGCAGGGGTTCCCTCGCACACAGGTACCTGCACCCTACCCTCTGGACTGGGCCTACTATAGGAGTGACTTGCTGTGACCTGTAGTGAAACCGGGTGCATGCACCCGGTTCACACAGCCTGCAATGGCAGGCCTGCAGAACCCTTTGCATGGGGCCCCTATGGGTGGCAGAATAACTGCTGCAGCCCATAGGGATCCCCTGGAACACCAATGCCCTGGGTTCCTAGGTACCATATACTAGGGACTTATATGGGGGCACCAGTATGCCAATTGTGGGAAGAAAAGGCTAGTAGCAACCACATTTGGAGGAGAGCGCATAATCACTAGGGTCCTGGTTAGCAGGATCCCAGTGAACACAGTCAAAATACACTGACAACAGGCAGAAAAAGGGGGGACCCATGCCAAGAAAGTGGGCACTTTCCTACAAGGGTAACGACTGAGGAGACTGGAATCTCGAAGAGGAACGTGACTAACCAGTTTGCCGACGATACCCTGTCTATAGGGGAGGAACAGTCTGGACTTATAGCCTTAGACTCTAGTGGAATATGTTGCCAGAACTTGTGCCAATAAATTACTACTACCACCTCTGGAGGACAACAAAAAAGGTGGCGAGGGACAGGGGTGTGGAATTTAACAAAATGTCTACTTGTCCAGGGGACAGGTTGCTTCATAAATCGACATGTCCTGTAAAAAAATCTAATTGTCCCTTTGGTGCCATGTAGTGCAGCAACATATTATGGCAGCAATCTCATTATGTAAGAGCTATGCAATAGCCTCTCTGATTATGTCAGGGCTAATACTATAGTCGGCTTGAATACTAGCAATTTCAAGCACTGCTATAGCAGATTTTGTTATTTTGCCACCTTTCTGCAGATCTACATACTGAGGCAGGAGGAAGCAGTAAGCAATAGTTCCAGGGCTGGAATGCCTTTGAGTCTGTGCAGCCTACTAACTTGCATGTTTTAAGGATTTTCACCAGCTATTCTCTAATCTTTTCCCATACTGTGAAAGGTTGGAAATGTACTCCTGACAAGGGCAGAAGTTCTTCCAGAGTTGAGATAAAAGTAGTTGGAGGGAAAGTGAACTTGTAAACGTTCAACAGATTTTCACATGAGCAACTCTACACAGGCTCATTTGCTTGTGCTAAAATACAGTTCACTAATAGTTTTGAGAATTACGAATTCCTGGTCTACCTCTGTAAATTCATGAAAACCATAGACATACACCTTGGGTGCACTTTTGTGACTTTATTTAAGAATTGGGGCCCTTATAAAGGTCAACCATTAACCAAGACATTTTGTTTTTATCAAAATTCTATTTTGCTCCCTATCCATCTACAGGTTGGCTTTACTGTGAGTGACAGCTTTCTGCTCTTCCAAAAGGAGCATATTGGCACACAAAGTAGTTTTGTTCAGTGTCAGGACTACTGTGGCAATGTGTGCTTTTTAAAACCAGCATTTTTTTGTGTGCTTTTTGACAATGTTTGTTACAGTGGTGAGGGCCTGGCAGCTCCCAAAATGATAGTATTACAAAAGTCATGTAAAGACAAAACATGTATTGACAAAACAAAAAGACTGACCACCAATGTCAAATCAGTTGGCTTGGTCAGTGCTTGTTTGTTTTCATGTTTCCCAATATCGTGTTGAAAATGGTTACGCTGATTTTCCATTATGAATATTTGTTTATAATACTAGCATGTACCAACACATTTTAGCAAATAATTCTTCGAAGAAATAGTACCTAAAAACTTTCACAGCAAGTTAAGAAAACGTTTTTTACCCAAAGAACCATCAATCTTGCTTTCAAGCTTCTGCAAACATTTGCGTCTAATCAGAGAGCATTCTGGGAATCTGATAGTTCATATTGTTAAACTTTCAAGCACGTGTACACAATTTGTTTTACTGTAACCACTGTCAGTAGTGCAGTGTGATCTTACAATGTTGATTTAGAGCACTCACCCTAATAATAAAGGTTTTTGCATTAAACACATTACCTCACCTGCAGACAGTTTCCTTCCCTGTATACTGGCATGTAAAGGGTTTGTGCTGAAGGGAGTTGGGCCTACTTATTCCAAAGGACAAAATAAACATGAAAACTTGTTCTCCCTACCCCCAAACAATATGTCCTGGGCGTAGGGCTAATGTAATTCCACACCCCTGGAGGATGCTTTGAAATTTAGTGACAGACACTAGCTGGAAATGCCTTAGAAAGGGGTACCCAAGGCTTGTGTTGGCACAGAGGCCCCCTGCTAGTGACCAAGAGTTCTGGGTCACTGAAGAGTGGCATGGCAGTCCACTGCTTTTAGAAGGTCCAATAGTTCCCAAATGCTTCAGAAAAACAATCAAAGAAACAACCAAAAATCTTAAAAGGCAGAAAGCCACTAAAAGCAGGAAAGGTATTTTAAAATGTTAACCTGCTTTGTGAAGCACTTTGTGATCTGCATTGGACAGAAGGTAAGGGGTACCGCCACATGTCTTTTTATCGTAAGTGGTATATTAGACTTACCAGAGGAAGTCTTTAGCCACTTGGACTCCCCAGGAGAGTTTTGGGCACCATCACACCACTGAAATTCATTTACGCCCCTATTAGAGGTAATGTAGCCACTCCGCATAAAGTCCAGGCTTCTGAAGCCCCTGGTTCTGACCTGGGGGCCCAGAGTGGGTGCTCCCCCGGACTGCAGCATACCATGCACACCTGCCTCCTTCTCTTAGAAAGGCAGCACCTGACAAAGCAGGAAACACCGTGGCTCCCTTGTGCAAGAGAAGAAGAAAATAAGTTGGCTCCATCAATGTGGTCTCACAGGGATACACCAGAAAGTTGTAAGAAGCCAGCCCAGAATTTACACAGTGCCATGGAGGTCAAGAGCACGACACGGGAGCCTGGTCTCTGGAAGCTTTAAAAATAAAAGCACAACTGAAAACAAGATGTACTGGCAGATACATCAAAGACAGAATAGGACAAGTCCTTGGGCAGATAAACACCTTGTAAACCCCTGTTCAACGTTTGTTAATATGCATTTTGTGTTGCCCTGTCCACGAAGAGCAAGGCATCACAAAAAGAGGTTGCTTAAATTTGGTGGGCAGCCAGTAGGAGTGCAGATCCCCAAAAAGCCTCATAATGTTTCGTTATTTGGCACAGCTGGGCTCCTGGCTCTATAAATGTTTGTTCCCCTTCCCTTTTGCTCCATTCCTGCGTTGGCTAGTGTGGGAATGTGTCAGCATCGCCCTATGATAAAGCATGTCACTATTAGGGAGTGAGGGTAGTTTTCTAACTGATATGCTGTGTCTGTAGACGGTGGGATCCAGCCTCTTTTGGTTCCCCACTTTTGATTTCTTGTCCTTTGTGTGCTACTCCTATAAATTGTGACCCTGGCAAAACATATCCTTCAGATTTTTCAAGCACCCCGGAGTTGGGCCTTATGCTGTGGCACTCTAGAGTGCAGTGATGCACTTTGGCTCCTTGGAGGTCGCTAGTTAACGTGGTATAATAATTGAAATAAGACTCAATGAAGTTAGCACGGCTTACCATTGGTAGATATAATGGAAGTCCATAGGAGTAGAATGTTATTAATGAAAGACAAAATGAGTGCATGTTTTTGGTACCAATTTGAAATGTTCCCATTGGTGAAAAATGTATTGTTTTTGCAAGACTTATATTCTGATATATTATATTGTGATATCCTTGACCAAGGCCTGGCTATTACTGCATATAGTTTGAGGTGAATGTGACTGTTCCTTGTGTGCCACTTGTAGTTTGAGGACCTTTAAAGTAAGCCCAAACGAATATTTCCACCTGCAATCATGTACACATTTGGAATATTATGCCCAGTATCTTGTTTTGTGCGCTTTAAAGTTTTTTTCTTTTCGATGCAAAAAAGATGTGTTTGCTGCATTGCTGAGTTTCTAGCCCAAATCATGTCCATGACTAATACTTAGCCTGCTCTTCCTCACTATCCCGAGACAGTAATAAAAGTGCTATTTAGATCCCAGTTTTGAGGTCCACAGTCTGGAAGTAATATGACACAACTGGTGCCCACTAACTTCAGACTGTCTTAAGATCCTCAAAGCCACAACAAGTCTCACAACTGGCATTAGCAATTCCATGATAGCATCAGTTTAGAAACAAAAAAGTTACAATGGCAGCGGGTAGACTTTGAAACCAGGAGAACAAAACAAGTCTTCTTTGATCAAATCAGGAGTATATAAAATTTCAAGGTTATGCTTTAGTTTACTTAATGGCCCGCGGGACGCCTCGGTCTAAAGTTTACCTTAGGACTTAGTTATTTTTCTGGAGATTTTCTTCAGCAGGACCAAGTCACCAGTCCAATCTGACCTTCTAGAACTCTTCCTCAGATACGCGTCGCGGGAGCCCTTGGAGATTTTTTACCTTTGCACAGTCGTTTTTTCGAGGTGAAAATCTTTCGACCAGGGCAAACCTGAATCTTGATCCGATGTCCTTGAAGCCCTCTTCGGATACACTGCCGGGGAGGTCCCGGTCAACTTCCTACTTTCGGACTTAGACACTTTTTTGGAGATTTTCTTCACCGGAATGAACCTGCAAGTCAGGCAGGGTCGTGGTTGAGGCAAGCCGGCTAGAGTTGCTGTGGCGGGTTGGTCCCTTTATGCAGCTTTATTTTTTTCAAAAGTTCTGCAAACTTCTGGATCTTCTTCCAGATGTTCCTTTAAAGGTCTTTTGAGGTCCACAGCTCACCCCAAGGTTCCAGAAGCTCTGAGATGCTCCTTGAGGGTGGGGACTACAACTCCCAGAATGCACCTGGCGCAAACTCCTTTTTGGCAACTGGACAGTGGTCAGCTGGTTGGTTTCTTCAGGAGTCTCTGGTTAGCAAGTTTTCACCTGTAGCAAACAGGGAGTCCCTCCTTAAACCAGTTGAAGCCAGGAAAAGTCCTTCTTGTGGTGAAGCCCAAGTGTGCAGCCCTCCAGAGTGCAGTGTTGAGGTGCAGGCCAGGGGTCCAGCAGGGCAGTCCTTCTGTAGTTCTTCCTTGTTGGAATCTGAGGTGTGGGTGCAGGTCTGCCAGTTTTATCCTTGAAAAACAGGGGGTGGGGGGTGTCCTGCTTCTCCAATCAGGGGCAGCGTCCTTCCCCCCTGTGATGACCATTTCCTGGGAAGTGTGGCAAAAATCAATCCCAGGGAGCAACATTCCTCAAAAATCCATCATGGTTGAAAGTGATTTTTGGAGGTTACATCTGGCTGAGCCCACCCACTGGTGTGGCTAAAAATCTTAAATACACCCCTCTCGTGCCCTCTCCTAATCTAATAAAGGGGGCACCTAATTATCTGTGTTTGCAGGATGTGGGGTGTTGCTGGGATGGTCCAAATGTATTTTCCTGCCTTTGAAGACCAGTTTGGCAGCCCTCCTCCCCTCCCTGCTTCCCCATCTGCTGAGGGGAGATCTCCTTCCTCAGGCACATCTGTGTTGAGCCAGGCCACTTCACACCTCATCCAGGCTGAGACCGTAGACTGGCACGCATGATTACTCTCTGGTTGGACACATTGCTACATCACACCGCAGGCCTGGATGAGTTCACAAAATGGGACAGGAGAGAAATCACCCAGCTCGGAATGTCTGGTCTGGGGCCCACTTTCAGAAGTTTCCACCTCTACTAAAGTAGTATCAAGACTGATACCCAATTTCACAAGTACCTACAACTAGAGCACGCTCTTGCAGCTCACCTCTCCTTAGATATTTCTTAGACCCTGTAATGGCAGAGGATAGAGTATGAACTCTCGTCTGCCCTTCACCAGCTCTTATTTCTCTACCCAAGAGTTGCCCTTCTGCGCTTGCTAGAGGCCTTGTTGGGGGGCGGGGAGGAAGAGAAGCAACGCTGCAATATGCCCCACTAGTCACTAGGAGGGACATTGCCATCAGCGGTGGAATTTCAGGACCCCCTCCCTCATTGGTTGCTTGACGGGAGATGACTGGTGCACTCAATAAGAAAAGACCATTTATACAGCCGGGGATGTTAACAGAAGCATGGGAAGATTTGTGCAAATGGTGGGAATTTTATGGTTTGGGTCTACATGACTGATAACACTACAAGTTCTCTATAACACAAGTCGCTTGACTGTTCTGATGTTTGTGTAATATAATAAAATAGGTTATAAAAAAAAAATCTCTGAATATAAACAGAAATGAAGGAAAACATCACAAGATGACAAGACTTTAAGCCCTCATGGAGTGATGTCAACAGGCTTTCCAATCTCATGTGTTAATTAAACTTTTAGAGTGGTATCTCCTTTTAACCATCCACTATATGGGCCATAGGGGAACCAGAAATTGACATTTTGATTCCAAAGGAAGCTTAAATTACAGACTTCTCTCACAAAGACAAAGCCCATTTAGAGCTATGCAATTCTCACTTTACAAGAATGTAGCTAGTCACCATTCTGAAGATGTATTTACTCTGCGGTCATTGACATATACCTCAACAATGTTCACTGTTTAAAATCTAACTTCTGAGTTGTGAATAAACTATTACTCAAACAACACCAACTCAAAACCACTCTTTCTTTATGCCCATTGAAATTTTCTATAAAGCCCTAAAAACAACCTGAAATGCAGAGTTGTATCAAGTGCTGAAGAAACTTAAGCCCAATACAGAACTTGCTATAAAAGGAGTCTGAAGATTAAAACCAATATATTTCAATGACGACTGTAGTAAAAACCCAAACATCTCAATGACTAAATTTAAAACTAAATGAGATATTGACAAGTAAAAAAGAAAAAAAATAATAATACCACTTCAAAACAAACCCAGCCATTTCAGAGCTCTACCTCCTACCGAAGGTTACACGAAAAAGACTCCCCTACTCCAGAGTGCCTCATCATTTCAGGGATTGAGCCCTTTTGTATCAAGATATACTGAATGTGTTGATAATTACCTCCAAGCATGGAAACTGCCCCGCTCGCTGCCACATATGACATCTGCTCCCTCCTTGACTGCGGCCATACAGCAGCCCACATCCTTCTGGATCTTTCAGCCTCCTTCAATACAGTATCCCACCTCACCCTACGCGCTAGACTTCACACAGCAAGGCCCTTTGTTGTACACACTCCTTCCTGACATGCAGAACACAAAGTCAGACTCCCGCCACACCTGTCAGAACCTGCAGACATCAGCTGTGGAGTACTCCAAGAAACATCGTTGAGCCCCACGCTGTTCAACATCTACATGACCCCACTCACCCCCATCATCAGGAACTACGGAATGAACATAGTCTCCTAAGCAGATGACACCCAGCTGATCATCTCCCTGACCGAGAACCCCTCAACAGCCAAGAAGAATTTCAGGAACTGGATGGAAGCAGTCGCCACCTGGATGAGGGAAAGCTGCCTTAAGCTAAACACCAACAAAACCAAGATCCTCATCATGGGAAGACTCCTGGTGGCCCATAACACTTGGCAGGCCCACCCCAGACCTTGCACGAAACCTCAATGTCATCCTAGACACAACGCTCACCATGACCAGACAGGTCAACTCTGTTGCCGCCACCTGTTTCCACA
The DNA here is from genome assembly GCF_031143425.1 of Pleurodeles waltl. Taxonomy (NCBI): domain Eukaryota; kingdom Metazoa; phylum Chordata; class Amphibia; order Caudata; family Salamandridae; genus Pleurodeles; species Pleurodeles waltl. The sequence goes on along the minus strand of NC_090443.1, from coordinate 802,229,887 downwards.
CCCTCCGATTCCTACGGAAGATCTTCAGATCGATACCAACCGACTTCCGAAAAACGATGACACACACACACTAATCACAAGTAGACTTGATTACAGCAACGCCCTCTATGCTGGAACCACCAAAAAGAACCTAAGCAAGCTGCAACAGATTCAGAACACCACCATTAGACGTGGCCTAAACATTCCCTGTTGAGAGCACATCATAGGACACCTGAAAAGCCTCCACTGGTTCACCATTGAGAAGAGGATTAACTTCAAACTCCTTGTGCACGCCTACAGAGCACTCCACGACCGCGGACACAGCTATTTCAGTAACCACATCACCTGGTACACCCCCTTCCAGACCTCTCCGCTCGTCCCGGCGGACACTCCCCAATATACCCCGCACAAAGAAGTCCTTGGCTGGGGGAAGATCTTTCACATACCTGGGTGCTAAAGGTTGGAACACCTTACCTCTTCATCTCAGACAGTAGCTATTGCTGCCTCACTTCAGGAAGGACCTCAAGAACTGGCTCTTCAACTGATCTCTGGGGACACACCTCAGCGCTTTGAGACCGTACGAGTGAGTAGTGTGCTTTAAAAACACCTGCTTGATTTTCTGCCACTGCACCTTCAAGACACCAAAGACAGTTTGCCTAAACCTCAAAATATTGAGTGGCCAGATGATTACTTACTGGTGACATTGGATACAGTTATTTTATTTTATTTCCATCAAACTTGAACAGGGCTTACAAGCAGTAAAGAACTTCATACCACCATACTGACTCAAATAGGATCTTCGAAATGCTGCATGTCAGTTTTAATTTTTCATTATGACATATCTAGAGCTAGAAAAAATAGCCAGATATGTGCACCGTGTTAACCTGTTCATGGGTCATACTGAAATGATTTACAGTGATGTCTTCTATACGAAAAGTTAAGCATTGGGGAAGAGCGGTCAATGATAACTTGTTGATACGCCAATGACCGGAAAGCAAGCTACAAGAATTAAATAAATGGTTAACACATTTCATATCAGCAATACCAGTTATATCAATAACATACCGGTTGAATTCCTTTACTTAATTTACATTCAAGAGTAGAGAAAAACTTCCCCAGGGTGAATTAGTAACAGGCAAAATTGTAGCAGAGAGACACTTCTTGATTTAAAAACTGATGAAGTAACCACATTTTTCATATAAAAGAGGTACCATCACAAAACCATCAGACTGTAGATTAAGCTAACAAACTAAACTGATCTAATCTTCTCTAGCATAAAGCATAGTATTGAAACCCTGAAACATCAAGTTCAACACCAGATACCACTGATGGCACAGCAGAAATCAGCAACATTAGGTCTCTCATAGGGCTCCAAATGTTGGATTTGTAGACAGCCAGATTGTGACCGGTTACACATCCTGTGCAGCTACCCAAGCTTAGCAGGATATTTATAATAAAACACTGACCACCATTTTAGGACTTCCAACCAATTAGCTCTACTACATGATACAACTGACTTACTTCAGATATCCTCTCATCTCAGAGGATGGCTATGAACAGCACTAGCCTCATCAGAAATGAGGAACTTGAGACACTGGTGCTCCCCCATATTATACCTGCATGGAGAGTAGATTATGGAAATGTATTAAATAGCATCTTACGAGAGGATCGTATGGAAGATGAGATGTCAGTCTTCCTTGAAATGTACAGACATGGAATGACTGTACAACCCATATGATAATACATCATTTTTTCCCCTTCTTCAGTATACACCTGATGAGTATCAAATCAGACACACTAAAAGAGGCCCCGGTCTGTTACCGGACAGTTCTATCACAAGATACAGAATGGATACCAAAGGCTTAGACATATGTCCTTTGTTGACTTGTAAGTAGTCACAGAGAGAATAATACAGAGATCTTAGGAAACAATCCACAGGTGTTATGTGAGCCACGCAGAAACCCAAGGATGACACTAATACTAGATGGTTGAAGAAAATGTAAAATGGAAATAATGCTGATAAATAATATATGGGCTGTTCAAGGCAATGTCACCATGGGAAATGGAATGTAATTAATGTACATTTGCCCTGTAATAGTATTCGCTCCCTCCTTCCTTTCTCCAAAAGGCTGTGCTTCAGATTTAAGCCCTCCCTTCTTAAGAGTTTCTTTTTTAGGGTCGAGCCTGCGTTGCATGCGCTCACGCATGCGTTTCGCAGCGAGACTCTTTTGTATTTATAAAAGGGCTCAGAGCCCTGTCAACTTCACATCAGTGTTTTTTATTGGTTGGTGGGCTTCCCTAATAAAATCTGCTTGCTTTCATTAGTCGAAGGCACGCATATGGCATGCCTTTTCCGGTGGCTAGCCCTCCTCCAGCGCAGCGACCAAGTATAGAAAACATGCGAGGCTCGCTGTTTTCCATCAGGCTCGTGGACTTCTTTTTCTCTAATTTACGAGCCCGATCTCGCTTGGCAAAAGTCGAGCGCTTTACCTACTTGATTTCACTTTTTCGGGTTATGTACATAAATGCACTTTTGCCTGATAGGTGAAAAGTCAGGTTAGGAGTTTACAACGCGATCAGCTCTAACATGAGCAAACGCGAGACCCGATGCATTGTAAATGCTTGTTCTATTTGTGGTTGGTGTATGTCAGAATTCAATGAGACTCCACTACATGCTTAATCTCCAACAATATAACTAATGACATGTTATACATAGCTATCTGGAAACAGAATGTCTATTATATGAAGAAATTTGTTAACATTCTGATATGGTCCTTTATACCGGTGAATATGTTGTGACACGTTACTACAGATTTGTAAAATCTTTTGAGATTTAAAAAAACAAGTACAGAAATTACCAATTGATAAAACGCTGTTATTTACTGACCAATGACTAACAAACACCTAAAGAAGACAGAAGTAGCATTTAGAATAGAAGCGTAACCTAATTTGGAAAAAAAATGCACGTAAACATTTAGGAATGGAAGAAACCACCAGTTTTGTTTCTGATATAGCTATTTGTTTCTGCATGTGTCATAACTCCTCCATCTGCAAGGAGGGAGCCAAAGGCTTTGGCTATATATTCAAAAAACTTTACAATCAAATGCTTCCTTAACTGCAACAGCACCTGCCAATTAAGGCCATGCAAACAGGGCTATGTTGGTGCTAACAGAAGCTGCTCAAAATGCACATTCAATAAGTATTAGACATGACAGTCTATGGTGTGGTCTTTCACCAAACTTTTTGCCTTATCACCTGCTGTTTCCTGAAGTGTATTTTTGTTGGCTGTAGGACGCTGTACCATTTACCACTCTTAACCAGTGCTAAACTGTTTGTATTAACTCCTTAAAAGATAGTAAATCACCAGATTGGCATATTTAATTTACTTCAGAGTCCCTAGTAAGGTGGTACAACATGCACCCAGTGCCTGTAAATTAAAGGATACTAGTGAATCAACAGCACTTATTGTGCCACCCAAAACACGACCCAGACCTGCCACTGCAGCCTGTGTGGTTTAAAACAGCCAATTCTACATATTATGTGATATTGATTTGTAGAGCGCACTTGGCAAAATAAACCTTTTGCCAAGCCTAAACTTTCCTTTTTAATACATATAAGTCACCTCTAAGGTAAATCCTAAACAGCCCATAGGGCAGGGTGCAGTGTATTTAAGATGTTGGACATGTACTTTTAGGTTTTACATGTTCTACTAGTGTAAAGCTCACATTTGTTTTCCCTGCTTCAAGGATTACCTCTCCAATAGGATAACATTAGGTTACCTTATTGCATTTAGTAAGTCCTGACTTCTGATAGGAACAAGTGGAAAGGTCATGTTTGGTCTCAAAGGGATTTGTATTTTAAAATCATCTTTAATGGTAAAGAGCCTATGCAAGTGACAAAGGAAATTTCCAGAACCAGATGTGGGGAGCAAATCTAGAAGTTTCTCTGACTTTCAAAGACTGGCACCAGGTAAAAATATTGAGCTCTCAGACCAACTTTCCAGGTCACTCGTGGATCTGTGGAGGACCCCCAGAAGGACTGCTTTATAATTCAGAGGACTGCCCTGTTGCTTGAGGCCATCTTTGTACCTTCAGAGGACTGTCCAGCTGCTATTCAGGGACTGTCCTTCAGCTTGAAACCTGCCTTGTACCCTCAGAGGACTGCTCTGATGCTTGAAAACTACCTTGTACCTTCTGAGGACTACCCTGCTACCTGATCCCAGAACAACCACAGTGACCTGGGGTAGTTGGGTGGCCACCTGTTCTGAGCTAGAGGGACATGACAAGCTCCAACAAACTTAAAACATGCACCTGAGCCGTGCTTGAAGTGAGTCATGTCCTTCCAGTGGTCCACAAGGTCAAAAACTTTAACTTGGGACTTTGAAAATCTTCCACCAAAACAGAGCCTGAGAACTGACAGTAGTTCATGAACTACATGCTCGCTGAACCGCCCTTTGTGCATCAACGGTCGGGCATGACTTTGCAGTTCCTCTCACTACTTTCTTCTCCGCAGCAGATACTTTTGTTCAGCGGGCCTTTCCCCTCCTCAGCTACAGCTCCGTCCCATTAGAGATTTTTGACTTACAAAAAAATTGTCAAAGTCAGAATGTGCAATTCTTAACTGCCACCTCACCCAGGGGAATCTCCTCCCCGGATAACACAGTCTGCCTTACCCCACTGAACTTTACCTTCTCAGCAACTTTTTCTTCAAATTTCGTCTAAGTTTTAGCCTCGACCGGCTCCAAACCACTGTGTAGCGATCCGCTGCTGTCAGCCTTAACTCTTGACTTTGCACTAGCTCACGTGACCAGCAGTTGGCAATTTTATCTGTTGGGCACTATGTTTCAGGAAAACAATAAAAAATTCGTAACTATAGTTCTACAGATTGGATGTTATTTGTTTTTGTGTTATTTTATGCATTAACATTTTCTATATTTTACTAAACTGGTTCGGAATTTGTTTTTTCACTGTAGTACTGTACCAGTGCTGCATAACTAGTTTAAACATTGCCCCCAAGTCAAGCCTGACTGCTTTTGTGTCAAGCTACCAGAGCGTTAAGAACAGGTCAGTTTAGTGACTTTTTGTGATTCACCTGGACAGGCATTGTGGTTGTTGCTTGAGAAGGGTCATCCCCCAACCCCACCCCAAATGAAAAAACAATGTCTTACAAGACTTACAAAATATTAACTTGATCCAAATCATTCTCTTTAGAAACACTTCGCTATAGAACATGGACATCTTAGAAAATTCATCTTTAATTTGATTCAAAACTATTTTGACATGCAGGGGACGATTGAAAACACAGTCTCGGGTACATAAAATAAAGTGTATTGCGGGTTCTGAGGATCATGTAGAGGGAAAGACTGGAGAGACATAAGGCATTGAAATATCATACCCAAGGACCCTATGAATATGGAACTGTCACAGGGAAGCCAAATGAAAACTTGGCAACTATGCACTGTCAAGCTCCTTGTTGAAAAGCCATTAGGCAAACGAGGCACGTACAAAGTATTCATAGTCTCTTGCCACGTGTGCTGAAGAAGGAAGGGTGTGTCTATTTTCTGATAATGTTATTACAACCTCATCTGCGTTATTCTAAGACAAACTCGTAATGTTTCAGAACAATTAAACTGATATTCACTTAGAACAGAACGCCTACCAAACCCTTCACAGTCAGGCGGAAGACCCCCTCTCTATGACCCGACAAACGAGGTCTGAGAAAGTCGACATTAAACATGGTGAGTTTAGAGTGCTGGACTGACATGGGGAGGTGGTACTCCAAGCAAGGAAAAAACCCGTGGCCTGCGCGAATGCAACAAGCGTGGGTCGGTAAAAAGCTGGGTTCCCCTTTACTAGACACTCTAGTAGGCTATATAGTTGGTTTGAAGGGTGAGCATTGGTGCCAATAAGGGACACAGTACGCCTAGGGGGCTTCAACTCAAGGGACACACGGTATGACTGTAAGGGTCGGGACCGGTGAGTAGTTCGCTCTCACTACGTTATTACTATTTACCCGAGCTTTTCGAGTCCCTGTGACACCTTGGCCTCTAACGAGTAAACAGGACAATCACCTACCAACTTTGTCGCCCGGTAGGGTCCCGGTGTAACGATACGGCTCTCCATTGCAGCGGGGACCCCAGGCGCTGCGATCCTTGCCCTCGGGTCTCACTGCGCTGACCCACGAGCCGCAGCGTCTGCTTCCTGCCAGCGTTGATTCTGTTTGAATGTTCGAGCCGTGCAAGATGCTGGCCTCTGATTGGAGGCGAGAGTCTCACGTGACGGAAACAGGAGCGAGAACGAGAGAAGGCTGTTTATTGACACAGACGAAGGGCTCAGTGGCTGAAATGTTCATAGAAATTAAATTAGCGTAATATATCTTGTCCATGGAAGTAAACAGGAACCATAATTGTCACATGGAACTGACAGGACGTGCTGCTTCTCATAACAGAATGCCAAGGAAGTGATGCTGTCTTCCACAGGGTATGTTGATTATATATTTTTTTGTATTTTCTTGGATACATGATATATGAGTTGCCTTGTTATTCTATTCTCTTTCTGTTGTCCTTATTATTATTAGATATATTACCAAATGCAAACTTATTTATGTAAAATAAATATTTCCAAAGCCAATAGGGCTGCTTTTTTGTTAGGGAACTATTTTGATAATATTTGGGTAACTTTGTGTTTATCCACAGCTGTCTTGGAAAGAAAATCCCTCAAAAAAGCAACATCTTGGTTACAAGAATATGAAAAGTATTATTAAAAGGAATTAGAAGACAACATTTTTTGGAAGTGGTTAAATTAAAAGACAAACACATTAGCACATATTGTGTAGTTGATACTTTTGACAAAAGATCAGGTTTATTTTTGTTTTATCATAACACAACATTTTATGCTAGACTGTCTTTGTGAAAAAGAAAAACTGTAAATTCAAAATTTTATGACAGCAACGTAAAACAAATAAACTCAATAAGGCATTTGGTGAATAGCAATGTGCTTCAATGAGAGCCTAACCATCTTCCTATAATTAATATACAGTGTAACAAAATGTTGCTACAATTTATTTTATAGTCATAATTCAGACATAACTTTAATAAATACAAGTGAAAGTTGTCACTGTTTACACGTGATACACATAGTGAAGAGTTCATTCCAGTGCATCACCCTAGGCGTGTACCCCTGACAGACATAATAGACGAAATGGTTTGTAGGTTTGTAAAGTATTGTTGACAATGTTTCCATCCCCTGTACATACGGAATCATCATCAGGAGGGAAATAGCCCATAAGCAGTTTGCAACACACCCGTCAACTCATAAAAGAAACAAGGAAAGGAGATTAGCAGAGGATAGGGGACCCTATTACAATAACGCTGCATGCTGATGCAAATGCTGACCATGCCATTCTATACTTTCAAGGACCTACAAAGGGCCTAAACTGGATAAGGAAGAAAAGCAGGAAATTTAGGAGACATGATCTGACAGGTGCAATACATCAGCGATGCGCCCAGAGTCCCAAGTTATTCATCCAGAACAACAGCCCTTGAGTGAGCGAGGCGAAATAGGCAGGAATACTCACGTACTGCAGTGACCCAAAGTGCTGGTAATTGAAAGAGTGGAAGGTTAAAAAACAAAGCAGGCAATCCAGTACAAGCGTTTTCAGAATACATCATGTGTTATTACTTGCTGACGCCAAACAGATCGCTGTCGGGAATGAAGACAGGTGCAATGTATGCAGAGCGGTATTGTAACTGTAGATCTATGCAATGCCAGAATGATTGGCCTAGGACTCCAACGGAGTTCAGGAATGTTTGTGTGGGCTTCCTAATTACAGGCAGTGCCAGGCCAGAATAAGGGTGGGAGGCAGCGGCGGCCTCTGCAAATGTCTAGTGTGTTGGAGGGGGGGAGGAACAGGGACAGGGGGAACAAATAATAATAAAAAAAAACACGTACCCTTCCTGCCGCCTTGCTCCTCTGTTGTTCTGGTGTTCCAGCATTCACTGGGACACCACCCCAGGCTCCCCAGCAATCCTGGCACTGCTCTCATGCTAAACCTAGCATGAGAGTAGCATCAGGATTAGTCTGAGTGTGTTGGACTGCTGCTCAGACACTGCCCTGGGGTCTGTGCAGTTTCTCCAGCCTGGCTGTTCAACACAGCCGGCTTGGGGAAACCTAAGTGCACATATGTGTTTAGCCTGCCTAAGACAACACTCCATTCTTCCTCCCCCTCCCATGGCCTCAAATGAGGTCCTGGTCGAGTCAGGCGGGGTGTCTCCACTGATGGGTGTCCACAGGAAGTTGGCAGTTACTGTGCCACAAGCGACAGCACTCATTTTTGGGGAGCAGCACATATTTTTCCACAGAAGACATTTGCCAAGAGCAAGAAAGGGAAAACACACAAAGTAAAAAGACGGAGGAAGGAACAAAGCAGGTACCAGCGAAAGTGATAAAGGGGCACAAGGCATCTGGTAGTGGATTAAACAGGCATGACGTGGATTCAAGACTATGCAGCCTTGGTATTCAGTACACCAACATTTAATAGCACCAGTTGCAGGCTTCTGCACAGAGCTTTGAGCACCAGCACTCATTCTTTTACAAATTAAGCACTGAATATATACTATCAACGAGTTGAATTGACAAGATAAAGGGGCTGAAAGTAGAGTCCAAAAGGAGGCAGCAAGCTGTGAACATATTAGAAGGAGTATACTCAGTCAGAACAAGTAATGTGGAATGCATAAAATTTGTGATGAATTTAGTGTTGACATTTTGATGGCATCACTGTTCGAACCAATGCGCAGTTCTTCTTGGTGGCTATTAACTATGAACTTCTTGAGTAAAAAAACACAATAGGTCCCACAGCATATCAACAACAATAAGCCTGCTTCATCTCATGTGCCTGCCCTTTCTCATTGAATACTGCAATTTTCATTCTTCAAAGCCTTATCTTTTCTCGCCAACATACTCACATTTCTCAAAGCCACTACATATGAAGATGATGTCTTACACCCATCCTTCATCAAAGCTCTCTGTATGAATGCTGTCTCACAACATACTCACAATTTTAATGCCTCTCTAACCATCCCCTGCACAACTGTCATTGTGGCTTGAGATCGTACTGCAGCATGGAGACCACTACCGTCCATATCATAGTTAATACCCTCCTTCCACAGACAAAGTAGATCCCTGCCTCCTGATATTGCTGAACCTCCTAGCTGCCCTTGACGCAGTCGACCATACCACCCTCACACTTACCCTGGAGTCTCTAATGGGACTCAGCAGCAATGACCTTCACTGGCTTTCTTCATACCTTTCCAGCCAACACCATTTGTTCACATGGGCACCTCCGGGCCTCAAAAAACCCTATTATTTGTGAAGTCCCACAGGGTTCCATACTTTTCCTTGTCACCTTCAACCTCTAAATGGAGCCACAGGGTGCATCACTCAAAAAATAGAATCTAAATTCACCAATATACTAATGACAAGCAACTCGACTTGAAAGTCTTCTCTGATTTAGATAGCCAACATCTCAGATACAGACTGCACATCATTCACACCCGGAGATCCAGTATCTACCTGAAGCTCAACCTAAACAAGGCAGAATTCCTGTTATTTTGTAAGAACAACAAACAAAAACAGTTCAAACCTGGCTCAATCAAAACAACCTTGGCATCTTAGAACTTTCACTGAATACCAAGTCACCTGTTTCACCTTGGACTTCCCCAAAGTAGGCCTGGTACCAGCTTTCTCCTAAAGAAAAGTGAAATCGATCCTTACAGAAAGCAAATTTAGAACTGCTGTTCTAAACAGCCATCGCACTGTTGCATCTGGATAGAGGAAACACCCTTTTCCGTAAGGACATCCCACAAGCTGCAGCACATCTCATTCAGGGCCTGAAGAAAAATTATCACCTCATTCTCATCCCCATCCTGACTGAACTGTTGGCTTCCCTTGCTAGCCCAAACCTTTTTCAAAACCAGCTGCATCATCTACAAAGTCATCATGACCAGTACCCCACTTGGTGGTTCTCAGAACACCTGAAGGTTGGATACCATTAGACAGTAGATGAAGAAGTGTAAAAAGAGAAAACAAGGCAGCAGCCCATTTCCATCTATGTACTGGACGTGCAATTTGCTTACCAGCATGCTCTAATTGGAAATGCTGCAATGGTCCTATATGTACCTATTAGAAAATAGGAGGCTTTAAAAAAAACATAAGGTTACATCTACAGGCTTTGTCAAGGTATGCATAATGTAAATTGGAGGCCTGTCAGGAGAGATGGACAGTCAGAAGAAAAGTCTGTGGGTCACCCGTCTTTCGGGTTCCAAAAAATGAATATTACTGATTGATGTTTTGCATTTCCACTTTTGGATGCCAGCACAGCCTAGAGGCAGTGGATACTTCCTTCATACTGTCTTTGTACAGAAGGAACATTGGATGTCACAATGTCTGTTGTTGTAGGCCTGTTGACATTAACATAAATGTTATCATGCGATTGTTACATGATAGTTCCATCAAACAGTTTAGGTAGACCCAAAGTACATATTGATATGATCATTAATGTGTCTTCTTAGCTAGCATTTGTGTTCAAACCTAAACAGGGTCTTTTGTACTAAACCCCTTTCTATTAAATGTGTCAGAGTTCACAATGTAAATTATTCCTACTGAATCTGTTAACTAGTTTAAAATGTAAAGCCATTTTCTGTAGTGTTTGTCACATGTTCACTATGTAAAAACCCTTCCTGTTGTATTTGACAGAAAGTTCACAGTGTAAAACTCCTCCCTATTGTGTTAGGAAAAGACTTCACAATTTTAATACACTTCCTGTTGTATTTGAGAAATCAATTATAAGAGGTCCCCGGCAGCTGAAATTTAATAGATCTAGTTGTGTCAGTGGATGTCTTTCACCTCTAGCCCTGGGCAATCTGTAACCCAGGCCCCCAAACTAAGGACCATGTGCTCCATTTAACAATAAATCAGCGTCTACTCTGTTTTTTTCTTTAGAAAGGGAAAGTTTTTTAATTGACACACAATGAAATACTATAACCAAGATGACAAATATTTATAAGATTTCAGGTGGAATTACAAATTGGAATGTCTTCAACTGGGGGTTTGCATACTAACCAGAGTGTCAGTCGTGCCCTCACAAAATATCACTAGGGCAACTAAAATTCAGAGAATGCGTATTTACATATATATGCCTTAATGACTGCTTATACTCTATGAAAATGTAAATCCACAAAAGTGCCTTAACATAATGAACTGATATGTCATTTATGAATCATTTGTGATATTGTTTTTGTACCTGCTTAAAGCACACTAAAACCTTACTATTATTGGATATATAAACACATTTTAAATTAACCACCATTTTGTTATCCTTTGTTAACCATTTCAGTAAGTGTAGCCTCATTCTGAACTTGGCAGTTCAAAACGAGGATTGCAGAAAGTTGTAGAGTGAGCTTCTTGTTCGAGGCACCAGTATAAGATTCTGAGGGCTTTCTTCCCACAAGAAAAGCCTGGCACTTGCTCATTTGTGCCTTTCCGTAGGTTTTTGTCTGTTACATGCTCCTGCTTCCATTCACTTGCATTGAGAAATGGTGTATAAATGTATCACCAAGATGCATGGATTTTAGCATTGCCTTGTTCCAGTTGACAAGGGGGTGAATCTCTGGTCTGGTGTTTAGGCATCTTGCCCTACTTATTTGTGATGCTTGCTGACTGTTTTGCTTTAAACATGTATTAGTCTTCTATGCGCTATCATAAGTGTCTGTTTTCTTTTACATGTTTAAATGTAGTGTGCTCCTGTTTGCTGTGAGGTACCAGGTGACAGTTTGTGCACTAACATGCTCTATTCATAAAAACAGCAACAGTTCTATATGGGCTGTTTGGAAAACATGATCCTGTTCACAATCAAAAAGGTTAATACTAGACACTTTGCCAACTCATTCACTATGTACAATGAAAGATCTACTGACTTACAACATTTAATAATCAATAAAGCAAGCCTGTTGGCTTTAACATGAGCATGAACATTACCATGTGGTCTCAACACATCACCCAATTTAAGCTGACTTAAAGTATACATTGACATGAACATTTGCTTTTTCTAAGAGACACCAAGTATTCATTGTGGTTCAGCCTAGAAGGGATATATGTAGTAAACCCTATCCTAATTCCAATGTCAGGGAGTTGACAATGTAAAACGAATTCCTATTGTATTTGTCAAATGTAGAAGCTCTTCCTATGTTGTTTGTCATAGAGTTCACAATGTACATTTCGTTCCTATTGCATTTATCATAGGGTTCGCGATGTAATGTCCCTATCTGTAGTGTTTGATAAGGAGCTCAGAACATAAAACATCCTCCTATTGTATTTGCCACTGAGTTCACAATGCGAAGCTACTTTAATTGGTTTGTGGCAAACTGTGTAATGTAAAACTCTTTCTTATGATATCTGGAAAAAAAGTTCACAATGTGGAACTCTTTCCTACCATATTTGTCACTGGGTGACACCATACAATATTATGTACTACTGTATTTGACCTATGGACTGCCATAACGATGTCTCTATCAGGCTTGAGCAATTCAGTTACTAGTTAGGAGAACTAACACAACTATTTCAACCACATGTTTTTGGAGAAGATGGATTCTTTTGGTGATCACATAAGTCTTCGCAGACAACTGTGCAATAAAGACAAGCCTAAAAACAAAGGAAATTAAAAAATGTGGTTTCTCAGCCGGGGTAACCAATCATGGTGGCTCCTCTGCTACGGCGCAGGAGCGTCGCCTCCCCGCCAGCAGCGCCCGTTGCAAATCCTTTCACAGCAAAAGGATAATAAATCATGTTTATTATCCTTTCCTTGTGAAAGGGGTGGGGCCTTGTGGGACGACCTGGACGAGGGGAGTGCACTGTGCACTCCACTTAGAGCGCGTGTGTGTTTGGCCGGCTGTCTCGGGCCGGCCAAACACACATGCAGTGTTGCTGGGCTGGAGAGAGTCTACACAGGCCCCCAGTCTGCCTGGGAGCGCTCCCAGCCAATCCTGGCACATTGCAGGCTGGGAGCCTGTTCCTGCAGCAACGTCGAGGGAGAGGTGCAGCGCTTTGCGGCAATGGAGGAGGTAAGTGTAATTATTTTTTTATTTTATTTTATTTTATTAATTCCCCCCGCACACCAGCCCGCGTGCCGCCCCACCCCCAGTTACACCCGCGAGCCGCGACTTGCATACTATGGTAATCTGTGGGGATTTCCGTCAGAAAATATTTGTGTACAGGCTATAACACCGTGTTATAACAATCCACCCAAAAGGGCCTATTGTCTTCTACATATGGTTTTCACAATAATCAAAATGAAACCAAGAGGAAAATTAACCCTTGCTGGTTTCTCCAGCCATTCTTCCTGTAAGCATATTTTTGAGTGATTTTCCAGAAAATTCAGCGCTTCCCTGTCTTGATAATCCCTAATACCTACTATTGTCTAAGATACAAAGGCGATGGGCGGAGAAGGTAGATGAGATACTTTCTTATCCGTAGTGCGTCTTTTGCCAGTGTAAAATCGCTGCTGTGTGTATGGCCCGGTCTTCACCCAACATGAGGCTGGCGTGTCATATTTATAGGGGGATTTAGTGCATATACAGACCACCTCAATAGGCTGATTTTTTTCGGGTTATCTTGAATGGATGGACACTGGGCTTTTTGGGCCTCTGTGGCCTTTCAAGATTGATATTGCTGTTTGTGCTTGTGTAGACTCTCCATTCTCTAAGTTGCGTTTGCTCACATGTCCTGAGAAACATAGTAAATTATAATTGTATGCTCCTTAAACAAGGGCCTACACTATAAATCCCCAAGTGAGGGACGTTTTTTGGTATTATTCAAAACTAACCTAGCGATCTGAAATTAAGTTGGAGTAATCTTGGCTGCTTCAGTTTGAAAATCTAAGACTGAAGGTATACATTGAATAACTTCAGTGTACCACGTGCATGTAAATGCTAGATGTAATTGCTGTTGAAGACATCTTCGGATGTTTTCGCAGTAACAATATCCATTGGCCGCTTAGACCCATATTTCACGGTGAACATAATCACTTTTTCATGGGTGTTTACTAGTACAAGAATCTGTTCCAAACGGGTGCATTTGGTGGAGTTGGTCTTGAACTGCCTAATAAATAAGGGTAGAAATAGTCTCTAGTCCGAGCTTTTAATAAACCTTTATATAGGAAAGATCTGAGAGAGTCAATGATTCACCTGTTGTCTTTCTTGCTGGTCGGAGCTATGTAGCGGGAGATGAGCAAGCCTCCAGTTTGAAGAATGGCATCCTTGTAGTGGGTAATTGTTGCAGGTGCTGCATCCTCCTTGGACTCTGGGAATGGTGATCATGAAGAGGAGAAAGATTGTTTCAGGGACGGGCTAAGCAAGAAAAGTTATTGATGACAAACAAATTCATTCAAACCCTGGTGGGCACCTAGCCAGCCTGCCGGTGTCAGCCTTCAGAGGGAAAGCAAAAGACAGCTCCTGGTCGTTTCGGTAAAAGTGCTCCCATGGTGATATCACTTTACAAAATAGTAATGGTGGGCGGTTGGCTGCCATTAAATACCAATTAAATATTAATGGCCCTGTCGCACAGGGAGTTTTCTCCCTGCATTTGAGGGCCATTGAATATTTTGCCTGTCTGGGATCACCATGCCTATCATGAAGGCCTAGGCAGCAAAATTATCCCGTTGAACACCTCTTCTAAATACATCACAGCTTTCGTGGCATTTACCCATCACCCTGTTGTGGTTTGGCTTCTGGTAAAAGGTTTCTGATGGCAAAGCCAGGTGAGGCTCTTCTGTCAGAAACTTAGCCATTCCACCGCCTCGAAATGAGGCAGGGGAACCGTACGTTTTGTAGAGTAGAAACCCCACTGATTTACTGCATAGTTCCTCCTTCTCCAAACCCTAAATGAGCCACTAAGTTCTGTTATAAAATATGGTCACTTTTAAGAGTATAATTTCTAGTTATTGTTGTCCCTTTGATTTGATGTGTCATGCAAATTGGAAGACGAGGCTGAATAACTGTGCCTAAGTGTTTTAAAAAAAATTATTTCACATACGAAGGCTGTATACATTATGTATATGGAACGTATTGACAGAACAAATGAAACATACCTGGGACTGTTTTCTGGGATTTTGATTTTATTTAATTCTGCATCCCTGAAAATAAAGTTATAGACATAGGGGGTCATTCTGACCCCGGCGGGCGGCGGGAGCCGCCCGCCTGGAGGGAACCGCCAGAAGACCGTACCGCGGTCAAAAGACCGCGGCGGTCATTCTGGGTTTCCCACTGGGCTGGCAGGCGACCGCCAAAAGGCCGCCCGCCAGCCCAGTGGGAAACAGCCCTCCATGAGGAGGCCGGCTCCGAATGGAGCCGGCGGAGTGGAGGGTGTGCGACGGGTGCAGTGGCACCCGTCGCGTATTTCAGTGTCTGCAATGCAGACACTGAAATACAATGTGGGGCCCTCTTACGGGGGCCCCTGCAGTGCCCATGCCATTGGCATGGGCACTGCAGGGGCCCCCAGGGGCCCCACGACACCCCTCACCGCCATCCTGTTCCTGGCGGGCGGAACCGCCAGGAACAGGATGGCGGTGAGGGGGTCGGAATCCCCCATGGCGGCGCAGCAAGCTGCGCCGCCATGGGGGATTCCCAGGGCAGCGGAAAACCGGCGGGAGACCGCCGGTTTTCCTCTTCTGACCGCGGCCGAACCGCCGCAGTCAGAATGCCCAAGGGAGCACCGCCAGCCTGTTGGCGGTGCTCCTGCGGTCCCCGGCCCTGGCGGTATTTACCGCTAGGGTCGGAATGACCCCCATAGTTTCTATATTTTGTACTGTTTGTCACAGCTTTGATAGAAGTAAGTACAATAGTTGCATCCAGTAGCTTAGGCAACAGTTTTGCAGTGCAAATAACCTCAAATGCGATCATAATGTAACATAATTGATACACATGTGTTCTGAAGGTGTACTCCCAGATGAAAGGGAGATGCAGGTTTACTTCTTTTGTATGGTGTGCCCTATCTATGCCCGCACAGTGCCATCATCACCACGTTGTCATCATTATGTTATCATCGGCAGGGAAAGTTAATGTACAATGTATGTCTGCTATACATCCAAGCAGCTGGTCAGTTACTTGCTGAGGAGTTCTGCTCATCTCCCTCCATTTGGCTTACCTGTGTCCCGGGCAACTCTGAGGTTCTCTCACAAGAAGCTGGAGGAGTGTGTTGCTGTAGTAGTAACATGGGGTCTAGTGGTTTGGTGAAATAGGTGATATTTTGTGCTGTATTGTGCCTGGCAGCAATGTAATGTTCTGTGTCGCACCCTGTGTAATGACTTGCCTTGACTTTCTAGGAGTAATATGGGTCTGTGACACATGTAACCGACGGCCCTTGCTAGTTTCA
Source organism: Pleurodeles waltl (assembly GCF_031143425.1). Taxonomy (NCBI): domain Eukaryota; kingdom Metazoa; phylum Chordata; class Amphibia; order Caudata; family Salamandridae; genus Pleurodeles; species Pleurodeles waltl. The sequence goes on along the minus strand of NC_090443.1, from coordinate 802,213,487 downwards.
GTGCAAAGGGAGCAGTTTGTGTGGTGTATTGTGCTGCCGTCCCTTGCTTGCCTGTGGCAAGAGGGAGTGGGACAAAGATTATGGCAGCTGTGCTTAGCAAACTCCATTTTAAGATGAAAGTTATTGTGCTCTTAATCAAAAGGGTAGAAGAACATATCCAAGACATGAAGAGCCTTTATGTTCAGAAGCATAGTATATAATACAAGTAGCTACTGAGCAGGGTGTGATGAATAACTCCTTAATGCATTTGAGATCCATACTTGCCCTCAGATTTAAGCTACATCTTTGAATTTCGGTAGAGCCCTTTTCCCAGCAACGTCTTTAAGAACCATTGAACTTTGATTCCATTTAGTGATAGCATGTCTGTCTGTCTAAATACACCTTTGTCTTTTGTGGCAGTACTGTTCCACAGTATAGCATTTTGTTATTTAATTTTAAATCATTACAAACTTGTTCATCCATAGTAGTATGCTCTTGACTATCCACTTAGATCTCTGTTCGAGACAGCTCCTGTAGAGTCATATTAAGACTCTAAAGAAGACATTCATTTCCTTACAAGACGAATCTTTGAATACAAGTAGGGCATCCCCATGGGAGTGACAGCAGAGGCCTTCATCCTGGAGATAGGTCTGGCTCAGAGTTTTATGAAGGTTCTTGGTAGGCTGGGAACCACTGGCGTTCTCCAAGGAAAGCTAAAGGATGAGTGTGCCTGTCTGAACTGCTTTGACCCCCTTGGAGCAAAATCCAGCCCCAGGCTTCTGACAATGGCACTTAGAGACCCTCATTCATTATTAAACAAAGGAGAACCTATAGACTGTAAACTAGAAGACCCCAAAAGCCTCTCTCTTGACTATGAATTCTATGTAATTAGAATTGCAGTTTCCCAAACAGACAGAAAGTACACTAAAAAAGTGTAAAGTTGCACTAACCTTGTGTGCAGGATCAAACAGGAGTGATGAGCTTTTCTATTTCTCACAGCCTCCACAGGGATATGAGGGCCAGTGGTAAAAGGAGAGGAAGGGGAATGAAATAAGAGAGTAAACAAAAACATAACACTTTACCACTCTGCCTTGTCACTTCTGCCAGCCAGTGAGTCTGTACTGCAATATGTAATTCCTCAAAGCTAGTGCTAAAGTTCTGTAGAACTTTAAGATAACCTATACTGTTAAAAGTTCCATACTCTTAGCAATTCATTATGTACATGTGTTAGACTTGCATCATTGGCATGGTCTCCCCTAACGTTTTGCCTCTAATTTGCAGGTTGTTTCTGTGTGCAGGACTCTGTTTTTGCTGTTTTGTTTGCTCTGAACACTTTACCACTGCTGACCAGTGCTAAAGTGTAAGTGTTCCCTGTATAAATTATATGTGTATTATGCATGACTGGCATATTTGATTTACTGGTAAGTCCCTAGTAAAGTGCACTAGAGGTGCCCAGGGTCTGTAAATCAAATGCTACTAGTGGGCCTGCAGCACTGGTTGTACCACCCACATTCGTAGCCCTGTAAACATGGCTCAGACCTGCCACTGCAGTGCAGTTTTAAACTGCCAATTCAACTTGGCAAGTGTACCGACTTGCTAGGCCTAAACCTAAGCTTTTATACATGTAAGGCACCCCTGAGGTAGGCCGTTGGTAGCCCCATGGGCAGGGTGCTGTGTATGTTAAAGGTGGGTGGGACATGTAGTTATGTGTTTTCCATGTCCTGACAGTGAAATACTACCAAATGTGGTTTTCACTGTTGCAAGGCCTATCTCTCTCATAGGTTAACATGGGGGCTGCCTTTAAAAATGATTAAGGCATAGATTCCCTTTGGGAGCAGATAAACATCTGGAGTTTGAGGTCTCTGAACTAACAATTTAAAAAACACATCTTTTAGTGAAGTTGTTTTTTAGATTGTGTGTTTGCAAATGCCCCTTGTAGAAAATAGGCATTTTCTTGCTTAAACCATTCTGTCGCTCTGCTTGATTGTGGATTCCCTGTCTGTGTCAGTTTGACAGTTGGGCTGTATGCACCTCGCCTCTAGACAGTGACACAAAGGGAGCTGGGGTGTAGCCTGCATATCTTGATGGGCATCTGGGCTGAGGGGAGGAGTGGTTGCTTACATCTAAAAGGGCTGTGCGTGCCCTCACACAATGCAGTCTCCAACCCCCTGATGTGTGTCTGGGGCCTGGCCTGATCAAGGCAGGATCTTGAAAACAACAGAGACTTTCCTTTGAAGTAGGCCTACTTCAAAGGCAGAAAGGGGTATAAGAAGAACACCCAAAGCCCCTGAAAATCAGGTTACTTCTGGAACCAAGAGGAACCTCTGCTAAGGAGAAGAGCTGGAGAGCTGGAGGAGGAGTACTGCCCCTTTGCCTGTGACTGTGCTGGGTTGGCCTGCAGTAGCTGGTTCTGCCCGAGAGAGGACAAGGACTGACGATTGTGTGACTTCCCACTGATGAAGAATCTCCAAGGGCTTGAATTGAGCTTGCCTCCTGTTGTTGAAGTCTCAGGGCTATACAATCAAAAGAGGGACAGGGAGAATCAATGGTCCAGTGTACACTCTCCCTAACAATCTCAATAGTAAACAAAAATACACTGTTCCAAAAAATGTATAGGAGGAAACATCACCATGCACTCCTATAAACAGGAGCAAGAACCCTCATACATCTTATTAGATGTCATGCTTCATCATAGGGTAGCTCCTCGTCAGACTGGCGCTGCAATATCTGACAGGCCCGCAAGGGGGCTCTTTGCCAGAGATCTTAACTAGTAGTGTGTGCCAAGGTGGAGAGCACGTAGGAATAGACTCAAACCTACTGGCAAAGACCTAGAAAAAACAGGAGAGAGGAGACAAAAAAGTTAGAATTGCCTCAGGAACTTCCAAACCCTAGTTTGTTGAATATGGCAGGAACCTGGACAAGGTTAAAAAACACCAAGTAGAGTAAACAGGAAATAATGTACCCACACTCTACTAACAACACTGCAGAAGGAACTTGCTTCCACCAAAAAAGATCAACATGTTTGACGCCGCACAGTCGTCCAATCGGATCATCTGGCGCTTCTTCAGGACCAATGAACAACAATAACTTCTCCTGAACTTAAATATGAATTCCATGGAAACTATACCAAATATTGGGAAATCAAAAGGAAGCCAAAACAGTGAGTTGACTTACTCACATGAGTTACACATCAGCAAGATGGGATCTAAAAGAGCCTGGAGATGGAAATAATCTGAAACATATCCACCATGTTATGTGGTAGATCAACTGGCACAGAGGTAACCATATAAAAGTGTGGGAATTACAGACCAATTAATGTACGTATGTTACCATATTAAGGAAAAAAGCACTGCTTACCTATCCTGTATTATGGACTCTGCTCCATGGGACAAGGCGAGCCACTATGCTAACATTGTATCTGGGTAAAGTAGAGAGGGAAAAGACAACAAAACCACACTTTAAAGTAATGAGAACAGGACCTTCAACTTAAAAATAAATGTAGAGCGCTTTATATCTGAGGGACCCACTCAATAGGTATCATAAACAAATGTTCTAAGGAAAGGATAATCGTTATGTAGCTAAAAACATGGTGCTGCACTGCCAGCTAAAAGTAAATGTGTCGACTGAAACCACTTTCCGATGTATTGGAAAGAAAAACATCTGGTTAATGCCTACAACTGCATGTTGAAGTCTCAGGGACAGCAAAGACTTCTCTCTGCCAGCACTTGGGCTTTAGCAACACAAAAGGATGATGGACAGAGTGCTGAACAATGTAAACACTCACCCCCAGTCACAGATCTGGGTTTAATCCATCGTTCTTTTGCTCACCATGCCACCCCAGTTTGGACCCAGCCATATGCAAATCAGTCTTGACCCTGTTCCTCACGGGAACAGTCCAGCCTGAACTGCCAAGCCAGGTCCTCCCTGGACCGGAAACAAGCATCCTGGGACCGGTTTTAGGGTATCACCCTTCATCAGCCAGGCTAGCTTGAATCCAGTGGCACAGTGAGCAAGGAACCCACACCTGGGCATACTCTTCCCACTTAGGGAACTTGAGGTTTCAGCTGAGAGTCCTGCCTGCCAAGTGGTGCCTTAACCTGTCTCTGGGCCCTTGAAAGGTGGAGCTGGTGGAAAAGGACATAAATCCACGCAAAGACCGCCATGCGGGAAACTTTCGATGCACCACCCGCTTCGCGGCTGAAAAACAACACGCTACCCGCCTCGCAGCTAAAATCGACACTAAACCTGTATCGCTGCTGGGAGATCGATGCAACATGGCTGGAGAAACTATGCACAACACCCGTAGCGGCTGCTGTTAACGACGCAAGCTGTTTCTTGACACCGTGTGACCAGATTTTGACGCAACATCGCCGGGCACGGAAAGTCAATGCAAAGCCTGCCTGGACCTGAGAGGTGCCTGTCCGGATCAACACATCGCTCTCTTGCGAGAGAGAAGAAACGACACACGCTGACCGGAGGAGGAATGACACACGCTCTCGCTTGTGAATGAGAAATCGACGCATCGCTGACCTTTTTCGATGCACACTCGCCTGTGCGGCTTTATTTTGTCACTACCCAGATACTTTTACTAACAACGTTCTCACTGTTTTCTAAAGAATTTAAGCCTCTTTTGCTTTTTAAATTCATAACTTGACATGTGTATGTTGGATATTTGTCGTTTTGGTCTTGTCTTGTTTAGATAAATATTACCTATTTTCTAAACCTGTGTTGTGTCATTTTGTAGTGTTTTCACTGAGTTACTGTGCATGTTGGTACATATACCTTGCTTCTAAAAGTTAAGCCTGCCTGCTCATGGCAAGCTACCAAGGGGGCAAGCGGGGGTTAACTGGGGGTGATTTACCCTGACTAGAGTGAGGGTTCTTGCTTGGACAGGGGATAACCCGACTGCCAACCAAAGAACCCATTTCTAACATTGGTGATCTGTTGTTGGGATTGGACTTGTATTTGTACTTGACATACAGTGATTAAGTGTACACTGCTGTTTTCAGTGCAGACCATTATGTGACCACATGCTAGTTGTCTTTGTGATTTTTGCTTTTTTCTCTGTTTTGGATTTTTCCCTACTTCCATTTTTGTGATAATCTTTGATTGACTTTTGAACTCCATTTGGGAATTTGTTTTTCTGCCTTTGGAACTTTGTACTAATAACTCTTCATCATGACTCAATCTGGAGATGCATCAGCTGGAGCTGCTTTTGATTTAGGAAAATTGGAGAGTTAGACAGTTGCCCCACTGAAACAGTTCTGTAAGGATCTTGCCTGTCCCATTAAGAGCTCCACCAGGAAGGAGGAGGTGCAAAAGGCACTAAGGGCCTGGGTGACAGCCAAAGAAGCTGATGGGCACACAGAAGATGAGGATGAGAGTGAGGAGGAGGAGGAGATGCAGAGTATTCACAATGGTATAGTAGATGGGCCTGTTATGTCCAGGGAGAGGGTCTCCAGGGCAGGTAGCAGTGTGTCATCCAAGGGTCTGACTCATGAGGAGTTGCAGGACAGACAGGCAGAGAGGGCTCACCAGTTGGAGTTGGAGAAAATGAAGATGGCCATAGAAGAGAAAAAGGTATTGTTGGCTTATGAGCTCAGCTTGAGGGAGTTGGATCAGAATAGCCAGTCTAGCAGGGATGGTGGCAGCAATAAAACAGTGCAGCCTGAGAGGAGGGTCCACATTCCTAAGAACTTTGTGAAGGATTACAAGAGGGAGGATGACATAATGTTGTGGTTTACTTGATTGATTGACATCCTTAGGGTAGCCCCAGGGGTTCACTTACCCTATCATGAATGACGCCCTGATCAGTAGGTATGGTCTCACCCTGATCAGTATATGACACATTTAGGTCCTGTAAGAAGCAGGAAACCCAAACATGGTTGGAATGTGTTGATTCTTTTTGCAGGTCACTGGATGGTTGGGTGAAGGGCAGTAAGGTAACAACGTTTGAGGTGTTTTACAATTTGATTGCTTGGGAGCACTTGTACAGTTTATGTTTTCAGAGCTGCGCCAGCACCTAATTGAAAGCAAGCTGACTGATCCCATGAAGCTTGCGCAGTAAGCAGACCATTGGGAGAGCACCAGGGTCTAAAAGAGGTATGGGGGAGACCATGCCAAGGGTGGACAGGGTCCCCATCAGAAGAAGTGGGGGGGTAAGGGAAAACAGGGGGCGTTCTCAAAAGGGCCCCAACCTAGTTTGCAGGGTAAAGAATCCCAGCCCCCAGAAGATAAGAAACCATGAGTCTCTACAGGGAAGCCTCCAGAGAAGGGGTCCTGCAAGTGCTTTGCATGTGATCAGGAGGGTCACTTAGGGGGGACCCCAAATGTCCCAAATGGACACCGGCATCCACTGGTGCTCCGTCACAGGGTTTGGCCAGTGTAGCGCTTGGGGAGGAGTTGGTTCCAGGTGGGTGTGACCCAGCTGAGATGACCCTTCTTTCACTGGGGGACAGTGAGATGGTCCAGAGGACCCTTGTGCCTGATAACACTAAGAAGTACAGGCAGTGGGTGACCATCAATGGACAGAGGGTGGAGGCTTTGAGAGACAAAGGAGCCAGTGTCACTACAGTGAGGAGTCACCTGGTGTCTGAAGAGTAGATAGATCCCTGTGTACTTCACCAAGTAGTTGCAGTGGACAACTCAGAGCACCTGTGCAGAGTGGCGCAAGTTCCCTTTGAATGGGGTGGGGTCTCAGGTTCCTTGAAGGTAGCTGTGAGTCTACCTATGCCTGTAGAATGTTTGCTTGGCAATAACCTGGAGGATTGCCCTTGACAGGAGGTGGAACGAAGGTCATGCTTGGAAATGTTGCATCTGCCTGGGTGGGCCTGTGTGTCTGCCCGGTCTATGGCAGCCCGTCAGGGTGATCAGGAGACCCTGGAGCCTGAAAGAGTGTCACAGTGGCAGCATGAAGGGGGGGGGCACCCGGGAAGCCTTCTGTGAGGCACATAAGTCATGCCCTACTCTGGAGGGTTTGCAGCAGTAGGCTGCAGACCAGGCATCCGGCAAGGAGCCTGGATCACATTTGATTTACTGGGAGGATGGCCTCCTATATAGCGAGCCTAAGGTTCCTGAGCCTGGGTCAGCCTGTGTGCTGGTGGTCCCCAGTGCTTCAGAGCCTTCCTTCTGGGTCTGGCTCATGGCGTGTCTTTAGCTGGTCATTTGGGGCAGAACAAGACCTTTAAACAGCTTATCACCCACTTCTATTGGCTCCAAATGCACAGGCACTCTGTCTGATGCTCATTGTAGGTCTTGCCAAACTTGTCAGGAAGTGGCAAGAGTGGGGGGAAATGTAGAACTCCCCTCCAACCTTTCCCTGTGGTTAATACCCCCTTTTAGAGTTTTGGTATTGACATCGTAGGGCCTCTGGATCCCAAAACAGCCATGAGCAACAGGTTTATCGTGGTCTTGGTAGACCATGCCACCCGGTACCCGGAAGCCATTCCTTTGAGATTGATCACTGCCCCTGTGGTGAGCTGTGCATTGATGGGGGTTTTTACCCACATGGTGTTCCCCAAGAAAGTGGTGTCCGATAGGGGCACCAACGTCATATCAACATATATGAAGTCTCTGTGGAAGGTGTGTGGGGGTAATGTATAAGTTCACCACACCTTACCACCCCCAAAGCAATGGTCTGGTTGAGAGATTCAACCGCACCTTGAAGGGCATGATAATGGGCCTGTCAGAGCCCTTGAGGCGGAAGTGGGACGTCCTCTTGCCCTACCTTCTGTTCGCATACAGGGAGGTGCCTCAAAAAGGGCTTGGGTTTATTCCTTTTGAGCTGTTATATGGCCACCCTGTGAGGGGACCTTTGCTTCTGGTCAAGGAGGCTCTGGAGAAAGCCCCTAGTAAGCCCCCCTTAGGATGTATTCAGTTACATGCTGGCTCTGAGAAACCAGATTGGCCGCTTCTAGAGTCTCACACAGTAGAACCTGTAAGCAAGCCAGGAAGACATGAAATGCTGGTATGGCCAGAATGCCAATCTGGTCGAGTTTCAACCTGGTTAGAAAGTGTGGGTGATGGTGCCAGTGGAGCCTAGGATGCTCCAGGTCAAGTGGACTGGGCCATTTGAGGTGGTGGAGTGCAAGAGTTAAGTCACCTACCTGGTGGACTTGCGTACTCCCAGGAACCCTTTAAGGATCCTGCATGTGAACTGGCTCAAGCCACACTTTGAGCGGACTAAATTGCCATGCTCCTAGCAATAGTTGATGGGGTGGAGGAAGATAGTGGGCCTCTTCCTGACCTCCTGTCTGCTGGAGAACAAGATGGGTCTGTTGAGGGAGTGACCCTCGCCCCCTCCCTGACCCCAAGCCACCAGAGGGACTGTCGCCAGGTGTTGGGTCAGGTCGCCTCACTGTTCTCCATGATCCCATGGGTCACACACTTGTGTACACATGATGTGGATACTGGGGACAGTCCTAAACTATAACACAAAGTTTACAGAGTGACTGACAGGGTAAGGGCTAACATTAAAGAGGAAGGACCTGATTACAACCCTGGCAGTCGGTGCTAAAGTGCCGGTAATACCGCAACAGGCCGGCGGTAAAAAAAATGGGATCACGCCCACGGCGGAAACCGCCAACATAGACAGCCACTTTAACACTCTGACCGCCACGGTGGTAGCAACAAACACCGCCGCGGTCACCGCCAACAGACAAGCGGAAGACAATGTACCACCCACCCTATTACAACCCGCCAACCCGCCAGCTTTTCCGCGGCAGTACCAACGACATCAAAAGCACGGCAGAAATAGTCTTTGGAAGGGAAACCACACACCTCTCGACAATCAATGAAGAACCAGGACGCCATGGAGCCCAAACTGCTGGTCTAGGAATATCAAAGGCGGTGGCAACGACCACGGTGAGTACTGCACCTAGCACACAGGGGAGGGGGGAGGAAAAAGAGTGACACACACACGCAAAATGCAACACCCCCACCCCCCCACCCTCACCCACAACACCGTACACACAAACACATGCAACAACATTACATTTACACCCCGTTACCCTCTGGAAGAACCCAAGGACAAAAGGAATTGAGTTAAATCAGTGATGTTTTGAAATATGCAAATATACTTGACGAATATAAAAACAGTATATACAAATATTTACTATATGTACAGAGGCCGTACACTGTCCTTTTCAAATGTCCGTGGGCCACTGGGCCAAACATCATGGGCCAAGCCCACACTTGACTCCTGCCTCAATACGGAGAGAACACTGCAGGGGCCTCAGGTCGTAAACACACAGGCACCTCAGGGGGACGGAGAAGGGGGGGCACCTCAGTCGGAAGATGGTACAACACCACTGCTCTTCGAGGGGGCTCCACTACTAGGTCCTGGGGAGTGCAAGGCCACATTCTCTCAAGTGGGTGGGTTACCCACTGCTTGCTCCTGGGGAGTGCAAGACCACAAGCTCTCAAGTGGGTGGGTTGCACACTGCTTGCTCCTGGGGAGTGCAAGGCCACAGTCTCTCAAGTGGGTGGGCTGCCCACTGCTTGCTCCTGGGGAGTGCAAGGCCACAGTCTCTCTACTGGGTGGCTTCTCCACTGGTTCTGGAGGGGGCTTTGTGCCCAGTGTGCTTCATACTGCCAAGGATAGGTTGAGTGGATGCATTTCACCACTGGTTCTGGAGGGGGCCTTGTGCCCAGTCTGCTTCATCCTGCCAAGGATTGGGTGAGTGGATGCATTTCTCCACTGGTTCTGGAGGGAGCTTTGTGCCAATTGTGCTTCATCCTGCCAAGGATAGGGTGAGTGCATGCATTTCTCCACTGGTTCTGGAGGGGGCCTTGTGCCCAGTCAGCTTCATCCTTCCAAGGATTGGGTGAGAGGATGTATTTCTCCACTGGTTCTGGAGGGGGCCCTGTGCCCATTCTGCTTCATCCTGCCAAGGATTGGGTGAGTGGATGCATTTCTCAACTGGTTCTGGAGGGGGCTTTGTGCCCAGTCTGCTTCATCCTGCCAAGGATTGGGCGAGTAGATGCATTTCTCCACTTGTTCTGGAGGGGGCTTTGTGCCCAGTGATGTAGCACTTGGGGTGTGGCAGTTCACATTCCCCCAACTGAGTGTCTGAGGCACGAGATTTGCAGGGAACAGGTAGCATGATACTCCAAGGAGGCAGGGCCAAACTCCATCCTGCAGCAACTAAGACTGCAAACTGGTGGTAGTGGGGGTGCTTCCAGTGGTGGTGGGAGGCTCCAGGCCGTCTCCTGCAGCCTCGGACGGCTGCCCACTGGGGATGCTGCTGCTGACAGTTGTTGTGGCAGCGGCGGGGCAGGTGGCGGTGCTTGCGGCGGTGCCTGCGGCGGGGATGCTGGTGGTGCTGGCCATGGTGCAGGTGCTGGTAGTGGTGGAGGGAGGCACCAGCCTGTCTCCTGCAGCCTCAGACGGCCGCCCACTGGGGATGCTGCTGCTGACAGTTGTTGTGGCACCGGCGGGGCAGGTGGCGGTGGTTGCCGCGGTACAGGTGGCGAGGCTGTCGGTTCTGATGGTGGGCACCAGGCCCTCACCTGGAGCCTCTGAGGCCTAAAGTGCCTTGCCTTGACTTTTCTGCCCCTTCCTCACCTTGGCAGATGCTACTGGGACCTTGGCACTGGCAGCTGGAGTTTTGGAGGAGACCTTGCTGGGTGGGTCATGCTCCTTGGCCATGCTGCATGCTGGCCTCTTCTTCACCGTGGCATGTGGCAGAATGGGTTGGTCCTTTGCAGGGGTCGGTGGCACACTAGCTGGCCTGACGGGTGCCCTCTTTGATCCTCTGGGAGTTGCAGGTACCACAGCGTCCGCCGACTTGGTGGCTGAGGTACTGGCCTGGGATCTGGACACCCGGGCCCGAGGGGAAGGACAGGGGGGAGACGTAGGGAACTAGTCAATGTTTGCCAGGAACAGTTTTTTAGACACACCGGGACGGGAAGATGGAGAGGGTTTGGGAGTGGAGGAAGAGGGAGTGGTTGTAGGAGGTGTCTGTCTGCTGAGTTTGGGTGAAGGTGCATGGGCTGAATGCTGTTGTGAGGTGGATGGCTGTTGGGTGGGTGGGTGCTTGCGTTTGTGTAATTTGGGAGGAGGGGTCACAGACACAATGGGAGAGGACACAGGGGATGTGTGCATGGTTGTGGGGGTGGTGACTGTTCGTGAGGGCTGTCTTGTGATGGGCGTGCTGGTGATGGATGTAGTGGATGAAGATGCAGTGCATGCAGGTGTGAGTGTAGACGCTACTGGTAGGGAGGTGGACGATGAGGTGGAGGGAGACACAGTGGAGGCAATGGATGTTGGTGTGTTTGCATGGGCATGGTGCTTGTGTGAGTGCCTGTGAGATGAAGTGTGGTGCTTATGTTTGCCTGAGCCACTTTTGTGTGGTGATTTGGATGAATGCTAGTCTGAAGGTGTGCTTGGGATAGGCTGGGGTTGAGGAGATTGGGTCTGGGTAGAGGAAGTTGGAGGGGGGAGGCTAGACAGAGGGACAAGGGCTGTCATCAGTGCTGAGGCCAGAGCCTGAAATGCTCTCTGTTGGGCGGCCAGGTATGCATTTGTTTGTTGCAAATGCCTCTTGATACCCTGGATGGCATTCAGAATGGTTGACTGCCCAACAGTAAGGTATCTCAGGAGGTCAATATCCTCCTCACTGAGTACAGCAGGGCTGACTGGGGCAGGGCCTGAGGTGCCTGGGTGAAGGAGATGCCCACCCTCCTGGGTGAGCGGGCACAGGAAACATGCTGAGAGGCTGCTGGGAGGGCGGTGCTAGTAGGGGGGGTGGCGGCTGTACCTGTTGTTGGGGTGGGCACAGAGGTGTCCGCCACCGCCAGGGAGCTTCCATCGGAGGAGTAGTCGCTGTCTGTGGTCTCCCCTCCTGTCCCCGTTGTGGTACTCTCCTCACCCTCCGTCCCACTGGTGCCTTCACCCTCGATGGATTCGGCCTCCAGGCCCATGTGGGATGCAGCTCCCTCCGTCACTGGTGCCTCTGCTCTTCTGCCAGATGATGCTAATGCACACAAGGACAGGTGACAATACAAAAAGGGGGGGAAGAGACAGAGGATACACTTGGTCAGGGCCAGCAACAACACCACAGTTGGCGTACACTACACACAGGGATCAGCCCTATGCACTAGGCCATGCCCAACCATTTACTGAGACAGCCACCAGCCCATGGGGTACAATGCCTAACACCAGCATCTGCACACCAGAAACCCACAGGACCATGCCCAGTGGTAGATGGCCACTTACACCATTGGGGTAGGAGTGCTTCAGAGCCTGCCTAATAAGGGACCCACCCTGCCATGACCGCCCTGGCCTAGGGGCACCCACAGCCCACATCCCCCACCCAGCTACCTCCTAACGCGCGCAAAGTCAGTTTCAGATTCTGTACTCACCCCCTTTTGGCTGCTGTGATGCTCTCAAGTGCCCATCCAACTCTGGATAGGCCACCGCCAGGATGTAGAACATCAGAGGGGACATGGTGCGATGGGCACCCCTTCCACGTTGGGAGGCCAGTCCCAGCTGGGCCTCCGCCGTCTTCTTTGACCAGCGGCGCAAGTCCTCCCATGTCTTGCGGCAGTGGGTGCTCCACCTGTGAAAGACCTCCAGGGTCCGCACTTCCTTGGCGATGGCACGCCAAAAACCCTTTTTCTGTTGGTCACTGACCTGGAGGGAAAAGACAGCAGAAAAGGAAATTACTCACCCATCCGTACCATCATACTCATTGCCCACCAGTTCCCAACCATGCCCTTACGCACATACACAGACCACTTTACATGCTGCACTCTGTCTGGAGGACCGTAGAGTAAGGTGTACTGGGGTAGGACCCCATCCACCAGTTCCTCCAACTCCTTCGCAGTGAAGGCAGGGGCCCTTTCCCCAGACACATGAGCCATTGTCGCTTCCAGACACAGGTCACAGCAGTGTAGGTCCTCTCCTGTTGAAGGTCAGGTAGCATGTGAGTGGATAGTTAGAAAATGGCGGTCACGTCCGCAGCGGTGCGTACCGTCACCACCGGCGTACATTGCCATTGGCTCCTGGAACCCATAGGGCCCAATAATAACCAATGCGAAGTTGCGCAACGGTCATCGACCACCTACCGCGACGGTGCACAACGCCAGCGCAATTACCTCATTTCCACTTGTCCTTCCTCACAGGTCAGGCAGCCGCCATTTCAGGGGGGCACAGGGCATGACACCTAACTGCGTTACAGCAGACATTGGCACATCAACTGACTCTCGAGTTCACATACTGCTTCTGTAAAGTAAATTAATCAACATTAGTGCAATAGACGTGGAAATATGACCCTCTGCTCACCGTTCTCTTCCATAGGCTTCAACCGCTGAGGCAGAATATGAGATGGCGGCATCCTCCGGTGTACAGACCCCTGGTGGACCTTGCGACAATGGAGGACAGACACATTATCATCACATACAGACTTGATCGTGCCACAATCCAAGAACTGTGTGCCCAATTGGAGCCAGACCTGATGTCAGCTATCCGCCAGCCCACAGGAATCCCCCCTCTAGTGCAGGTCCTGTCAGTGCTCCATTTCCTGGCAAGTGGTTCCTTCCAAACAACTGTGGCCATGGCATCAGGGATGTCTCAACCAATGTTCTCCAACGTGTTGACCAGAGTGTTGTGCTGAAACACATGGGCAGCTACATTGTGTTCCCCCAGGTGGAGGATTTGGCCACAGTGAAGGCTGACTTTTATGCCCTGGGACATATCCCCAACATCATTTGTGCCATTGATGGTACACATGTAGCATTTGTACCCCCACCCCCAGAGAAATGAACAGGTTTACAGGAATAGAAAAAGCTATCACTCGATGAATGTGCAGATGGTGTGTTTGGCGGACCAGTACATCTCCCATGTGAATGCCAAATATCCTGGCTCTGTATATGACGCCTTTATATTGAGAAATAGCAGCATCCCATATGTGATGGGTCAACTCCAGAGGCACCGGGTGTGGCTAATAGGTGAGCCAAAGGTCCACACCGAGTATATGTTGATGTCTGGGTATGGGATTGCCCCTAAGGGTTAGTGTGTGTCTAACATTTGTCACCCTATATTTACAGGTGACTCTGGTTACCCCAACCTCTCATGGCTACTGACCACAGTGAGGAATCCCTTGACTGAGTTAACTTCCAAAAAGCAGCCCAGAAATGTTATCTGGACTGATTCTTTCCAGACAGCTTTTGATGCCCTGAAGTCTACAATGTGCACAGCTCCTGTGCTGAAGGCACCTGACTATTCCAAGTAATTTGTTGTGCAAACATATGCCTCAGAACATGGTATTGTGGCCGTACTCTCACATCTTAATGAAGAGGGCCCATTTCAACCTGTAGCCTTCATTAGCAGGAGGTTACTTCCCAGGGAACATAGGTGGAGTGCAATTGAGCATGAAGCTTTTGCTGTGGTCTGGGCACTGAAGAAGCTAAGACTCTACTTGTTTGGGACTCACTTCCGGGTTCAGACAGACCACAGGCCCCTCAGATGATTAATGCAGATGAGGGGTGAGAATCCTAAATTGTTGAGGTGGTCCATCTCCCTACACGGAATAGACTTTACGGTGGAACACCTCCCTGGCACTGACCACGCCAATGCTGATGGTCTGTCCAGATTCTTCTGCCTTAGTGATGAGAACTCCCATGAGGTTGGGTAGTTGCTCCCCCCTTTCGGCTGGGAGGGCCACGTGTTAGACTTGGAATCATTGGCATGGTCTCCCCTAACCTTTTGCCTCTACTTCCCAGGTTGTTTCTGTGTGCTGGACTCTGTTTTTGCTGTTTTGTTTGCTCTGGACACTTTACCACTGCTGACCAGTGCTAAAGTGTAAGTGTTCCCTGTATAAATTATATGTGTGCATTGGCTTTTCCATGATTGGCATATTTGATTTACTGGTAAGTCCCTAGTAAAGTGCACTAGAGGTACCCAGGGCCTGTAAATCAAACGCTACTAGTGGGCCTGCAGCACTGGTTGTGCCACCCACATTAGTAGCCCTGTAAACATGGCTCAGACCTGCCACTGCAGTGTCCTTGAGTGCAGTTTTAAACTGCCAATTCGACTTGGCAAGTGTACCCACTTGCCAGGCCTAAACCTTCCCATTTTATGCATGTAAGGTACCCCTGGGGTAGGCCCTAGGTAGCCCCATGGGCAAGGTGCAGTGTATGGGAAAGATGGGACATGTACTTATGTGTTTTACATGTCCTGACAGTAAAATACTGCCAAATTTGGTTTTCACTGTTGCAAGGCCCATCTCACTCATAGGTTAACATGCGGGCTGCCTTTAAAAATGATTAAAGCATAGATTCCCTTTGGGAGCAGAAAGACATATGGAGTTTGAGGTCTCTGAACTCACAATTTAAAAACACATCTTTTAGTGAAGTTGTTTTTTAGACTGTGTGTTTGAAAATGCCACTTCTAGAAAGTAGGCATTTTCTTGCTTAAACCATTCTGTGGCTCTGCTTGTTTGTGGATTCCCTATCTGCTTCAGTTTGACAGTTGAGCTGTTTGCACCTCTAGACAGTGACACAAAGGGAGCTGGGTTGTAGCCTGCATAGCCTGGTGGGCATCTGGGCTGAGGGGAGGGGAGGAGTGGTTGCTTACACCTGAAAGCACTGTGCCTGCTGTCACACAATGCAGTCTCCAAACCCCTGGAGTGTGTTTGGGGCCTGGCCTGGACAAGGCAGGATCTTGAAAACAACAGAGACTTTCCTTTGAAGTAGGCCTACTTCAAAGGCAGAAAGGGGTATAAGAAGAGCAACCAAAACCCAAACCCCTGAAAATCAGATTACTTCTGGAATCAAGAGGAACCTCTACCAAGGAGAAGAGATGGAGATGCTGGAGGAGGTGTACTGCCCCTTGCCTATGACTTTGCTTTGCTGGGTTGGCCTGTAATAGCTGCTTCTGCCTGAGAAAGGACAAATACTGACTTTTGTGTCATTTCCCACTGGTGAAGAATCTCCATGGGCTTGAATTGAGTTTGCCTCCTGTTGTTGAAATCTCAGGGACAGCAAAGACTACTCTCTGCTAGCAGCACTTGGGCTTTTGGCTGAGAGTCCTGCTTGCCAAGTGGTGCTCTAACTTGTCTCTGGGCCCTTGAAAGGTGGAGCTGGTGGAAAAGAACAGACATCCATGCAAAGACCGCTGTGTAGCGAAACTTTCGATGCACCACCCGCTTCGCGTCTGAAAAACAATGCGCCACCAGCCTCGTGGCTAAAATCTCCGCTCCACCTGCATTGCGGCTGGGAGATTGACACAACATGGCTGGAGATACGACGTGCAACACCCGCAGTGGCTGCTGTAACAACGGAGGCCCCCACGCAGTGCGGGTTCTTGACACCGTGCATCCGGAATTTGCCGAAGTATCGCCTGCTGTGGAAAATCAACACAAAGCCTGCCCGGACCCGAGGTGCCCGTCTGAATCGATGCATCGCTCTCTTGCAGGAGAGAAGAAAAGGACGCACGCCGACTGGACCAGAGGAGGAATGATGCACGCTCTCGTTTGCGAATGAGAAATCAACGATTTGCTGGCCTTTTTCGCCGCACGCTCACCCGTGCAGCTTTATTTTGACCCTACCCAGGTACTTTTGTACGCTACAATGTTCTCACTGTTTTCTAACGGATTTAAGACTCCTTTGCTTTTTGAATTCATAACTTATGTATGTTGGATTTTTGTCTTGTTTTGTTTAGATAAATATTACCTATTTTTCTAAACCTGTGTTGTGTTATTTTGTAGTGTTTTCACTGAGTAACTGTTTGTGTTGGTACAAATACTTTACTCCTTGCCTCTGAAGTTAAGCCTGCCTGCTTGTGCCAAGCTACCACGGGGGTGAGCGGGGGTTAACTGAGGGTGATTCTCCTTTACCCTGACTAAAGTGAGGGTCCTTGCTTGGACACGGGGTAACCCGACTGCCAACCAAAGTCCCTATTTCTAGCAGCACATATGAGAACTGTTATTTTTTACTTGATATCTATCTATTTATCTATCCATCTAATCTTACAGTGGCGGCTGGCACTGTGTAGTTTTAGTTAGGACCCAGTTACCATAGCCGCTTGACGAAACCTGAAAAAATGGTCACCCACCTTAGCACCTTTCTTGAAATTTTTGTGGTGATCCATTAAGCAAGGTCTGAGAAAAGGAGGGGAATTCTAAAACACAATTTCCCCCATGCAGTTTAATAGGGATTGTTGAACAGCTCCACAGCCAAAACAGCTGAATAGAATAAACCAAATTTGGAAGAAAGCTAGAATGCTTTTTTAGGACTTGGTGTAAATGCAATCAATAGTTTTTGAGAAATTAAGTTTCAAAATATTTAAACAGTTAGAAGATTAGGTATTTGGGAGTCCTGCCGGCATGCAACTTCAAATCAAAGAGTGATCTGATAGGGTGAAGTTGTTTTTTCCTATAGGCTGCCTCGCTCCCGCAGCCGGCAGTAACATGAAGAGAAAGGTTGGTCCCTGTGACGTAAAAAAAAAAAGGTATAAGGCAGCAGGGTAGAGGTACCCTGAGCCCTTGGACCTTGTGGCCCTGGAGCCATATGTAAAAAATTTTGGGTTTCTGCAGTCTTGCAGGAACCAGTAAGATCCTCCTTACTTCAGCAAGAGTCCCACAGGATCGAAAACTAAGTTAAAAAAAAGCGAGGTGGGAGCCAGACCCTGTGGACATCTCCATGCCGTGCTGAGTGGAAGACTGTGCACTGTTGGAGGTGGACCACTCATGAGTGTGGGCCTTGGGACTCATCTCAGCTTCTTCACATGGAGCACTTTACAATATCAATAACACTCTAAAACTGTTCACTTCAAATGTCTGTTTTTCTAACAGAGTTTCTAAGCATAGGTTTAGCACAGTGCCATCCATGCGGAGCTAGAAAAGTGACAAAGTCTTATGCCATTCATGCAGGAAAGTTTTTAAGCACAGGATTAGTGCAATCCAAGCTCTCCACCTAAATCTTGGTACCTATGGTTCCCTGCTTCCATTTTGAATAATCTATGTGGCACTGTAAGCCTGAAAGGTATTGCTTTGACTGATATTGGGTGTTCTCTTGTGCCTGGACAAAGCTGTACCTCTGATGAGGGCTATTAAGAGCGAAGCACATGTCTCAGAGTCTCCTTTCATACATTCTAGCCTGGCTTGAATGGCATTTTACCAATCCACAGCTGTAATACTGTGCCTGGAATGGTAAAATTATTTTGTCACTTATTAGTTTGGTATGGATGGCACCAGCTAATCCTATGCTTAGAGACTTTGCTTCATAAATGACACAATGTTTTGTCACTTTTCTAGCTTGCCGTAGATTGGTACTGTGCTAATTCTATGCTCAGGTGAGCAGTTTTAGTGTGTTGTGATGCCTTAGAGGGCTTCATATGAAGGAGCTGCTCTCTGTCTAATCCACCTAAAACTTGGAAACTACTCAGTGTTCCCTACTTCCATTTTTTCATAATTTATGCACAAGAGGTTAGTGGAAATAAGTTACATAGGTGGTCATTATGACATTGGCGGTGACTAAAGTGGTGGTAATACTGCCAACAGGCTGGCGGTAATTACTGCCAAATTAAGACCATGGCCGTGAGAAATCCCATAGACAGGCAATGTACCACACCAACCGCCAGGACGTTAACACCACTCACCACGGCGGTAGCCATCAACAGCCAGGCGGAAGTCAAGGTACCGCCCACCATATTATGACACATCAAACCGCCACGATTTTTAGGGCGGTACCAATGCCATCAAAAGCCTGCCGGAAACACATCACAGAAGACCAAAGACTCACCAACAGAGACACAGAGAAGATCAGCGTCGCCATGGAACCAGAACTTCAAGTCTTCCTGATGCTCTTCTACGCCATACTCTACCTGGAACACCAACGCTGAAGAAGACGACGATGATGAGTACAGCCGCCTAGCACACAAGGGAGGGAGGGAGGAAAAGGAGAGTGACACACATGGATGACACACACCATTCACACACACACCATACACAAAACCATCTGCAGAGGAAAACCAATGGCACAGGACACACGGCATAATAATACAAGGACTAAGGTCGGCAGCACTGATATTGTAATTGCATATCAACAGCCACCATATGAACCAATTGGAGAACAAAGATATATAAACAATTGTCCAGAAAGGCCCAATGCCCAGTCCAAAGTACATAAGGCCCCCGGGCACAGTCCAAGCCCCAACTTGATCCCGACTAACTTCGCACAAAACTGTGCAGGGGCAACATCTCGGAAGTGGACAGGCACCTCAGGGGGAAGAGGGGTGGGGAGCACCTCAGCTGAAATCAGGAACTTGCCCACTGGTACTGTAGGGGGCTCCATGCCGGTTCCTCTTTGCTGTGAAGAGCAAGGTCACAGTCTCTGAGGTGGGGAACATGCCCACTGCTTCTGGAGGGGGCTCCATGCCCATTTCCCTTTGCTGGGGAGTGCAAGGTCACAGTCTCTGAGGTGGGGAACTTGCCCAATGCTTCTGGAGAGGGCCCATAGCACAACAGTCCCTGGAGGGTAGCCTACATGCCCTCTGCTGGAGGTGAGGGCTGCTGTGTCTCAGCAGGGGGGAGGTGTCTCCTGGGCAGCCTCTGCTGGAGGTGAGGGCTGCATTGTCTCTGCTGGGGGAGTTGTCTCCTGGGCAGCCTCTGTTTGAGGTGAGGGCTGCTGTGTCTCTGCTGGGGAGTGTCCGCTGGGCAGCCTCTGCTGGAGGTGAGGTATGCATTGTCTCTGCTGGGGGAGTTGTCTCCTGGGCAGCCCCTGCTGGAGGTGAGGGCTGCTGTATCTCTGCTGGGGGAGGTGTCTCCTGGGCAGCCTCTGCTGGAGGTGTGGGATGCTGTGTCTCAGCTAGAGGTGAGGGCTTTTTGCCTTTCATTGGTGGTTGAGTGGGAACCATTACTGTCATTGGTGGTTGAGTGGGAACCTCTTCTGTCATTGGTGGTTGAGTGGGAACCTCTTCTGTCATTGGTGGTTGAATGGGAACCGATGCTGTCATTGGTGGTTAAGTGGGAACCTTACCCCTCCTGGCTGGTGGAGTGGGATCCTTCCCTTTAATGGCTTGTGGAATGGGGTCCTTCACTTTCCTGGCTTGTGGAGTGGGAACCTTCCTTTCCTAGCTGGTGGAGTGGGATCCTTCACTGTCTTGCCTCCAGGACTAGGAGGTGCCTCCACTGTCCCCGTGGACTCTTTGGCTGAGGTGCTGTGCTGGGTCATTGGGAACCTGCTCTTACGGGCAGGATGGGGGGGAGGGGAAGGGAAGAGGTCAAGTTGGGCAAGGAAAAGCTTCTTAGGGATGGTGGGACGGGATAAGGGAGGAGGGATGGGAGTGGAGGTTGAGGGAGTGGTTGTTGGAGTAGTACGTCTGCTGGACTTGGGTGCAGGTGCATGGGCAGTGTGCTGATGTGAGGTGGAGGCTGTTGGGTGTCTAAGTGCCTGCGTTTGTTTCCTTTAGGATGGGGGACAGAAAGGGTGGGACAGGACAGAGGACACTGGATGGATGTTGTGGAGGTGTCTGCTAGTGAGGTGTGGGTGCTGCTTGGTGTGGTGATGCTGGTGGTGGCTGTTGAAGCAGTGCATGCTGTGTGGACGTGACTGTGAGAAAGGTGGTGGAGAAGGAGGAGGAGGGGAGACAGTGGAGGCAGTGGATGTGAATGTGTATACAACTGTCTGTTGAGTGCTTGTGGACTGAAGTGTGGTGCCTGTGTTTGACTGTGCCACTCTTGTGTGATGTCTTGTGTGCATGCTCGTCTGTATGTGTGCATGGGATGGGTCGGGGTTGAGGAGACTGGGACTGGGAAGTAATAGTTGGAGGTGTGACCGTAGGAACAGGGGCAATGGCTGCCATCAGAGAGGAAGCCAGAGCCTTAATCGATCTCTGTTGGGCCGCCAATCCACCGTGGATGCCCTCCAAGAATGCATTGCATTGCTGCATCTGGGATGCCAGCCCCTGGATGGCATTCACAATGGTTGACTGCCCTACAGAGATGAATCTCAGGAGGTCAATAGCCTTCCCACTCAGGGCAGCAGGGCTGACTGGGGCATGGCCTGAGGTGCCTGGGGCAAAGGAGATGCCCACCTTCCTGGGTGAGCGGGCACAGGCAACTCGCTGAGGGGCGACTGGGAGGACGGTGCTGGTATGGGGGTGGCGTCTGTACCTGCAGCAGGGGTGGTCACAGAGGTTTCCTCCACCACCAGGGAGCTCCCATCGGGGGAGTAATAAGAGTCTGTGTTGTCTCCTCCTGTCTCTTCTGTGGTGCTCCCCTCGCCCTCCGTTCCCCTGGTTCCCTCTACGTTGGTGGACTCTGCCTCCCGGGGCCTGTGAGGTGCAGCTTCCTCTGTCGCCAGTGCCCGTGCTCCTCAACCAGATGATGCTAATGCACACATGAACAGGATGACAGAAAGAGAAAGGGGAGGAGGGAGAGGAAGGGAGCACTGGGTCAATTACAGCACCAAGACCACAGTTGGCATACACAGCACCGTCACACACAGGGATCAGGCTTGAGCCCTATGCATTACACTGGCATTCAAATAGCTATATGCCACAGCAAGATGAGGGCCCCCTCCTGAGACCCACAAAGCCCTGACTGACATGGAATGCAACTGAGCTAGGCTACCTACATTTGCCAAACACCCATTACCCTTGAGCTGGATCATGCTACAATGTCTGTCCTGGCATTAAGAGGCACCCACTAACTCACAGCCACCACCCGGATCCCATGCCACCTACCAATTATTGTAGTAATGTCCACTGTACTCACCCACTTGTGACTGCTGTGAAGCCCTCAAGCGCCCATCCAGCTCTGGGTAGGCTACCGCCAGTATGCGGGCCATCAGGGGGGTCAGATTCCGACGGGCACCCCTTCCTCGTTGGGAGGCCATCCCCAGCTGGCCCTCCGCGGTATTCTGTGCCCAGCGTCTCAGGTCCTCCCATCGTTTCTTGCAGTGGGCTCTCTGCCTGCTGTAGACCCCCAGGGTCCTCACGTTCTTGGCAATGGCATACCACAATCCCTTCTTTTGATGGGCGCTGACCTGCAGAGGTAATACAGACAGGAGGACAGCATTACACATTCAATCCAGCCTGTCCCACATATGGCCCACAAATCCCGTTTCCAACTCCATTGGCATACACATCGCCCGGCACACACCATGTACACTACCACCAGACATCCCCCCCACAAATGACATGAAAGGTTAATGTTTGTCCCTCAATACTTGCAGGTGACTTGGCTACCCAAATCTATTGTGGCTCCTGACCCCTATGAGGAATGCCAGGACAGGGGCTGAGAACCGTTATAATGATGCACATGGGCGAACCAGGAGAATAATGGAAAGGACCCTCTGCCTCCTGAAGTCCAGGTTCAGATGCCTGTATCTGACAGATGGATCCCTATGCTACTCACCCGAGAAGGTCTGCCAGATAGTAGTGGCATGGTGCATGTTGCACAACCTGGCCCTCAGACAACATGTGCCTTTTCTGCAGGAGGAGGAGACTGGAGATGACCCTGTGGCAGCAGTGGACCCTGAGGACAGTGAGGATGAGGAGGCAGAGGATGAGGATGTGGACAGCAGAACATCAGTTATACGTCAATAGTTCCAATGACACACAGGTGAGACAGTGGAACTGGCCATTACTCTGACTATTGATTTATCTGTGTGGCTGTAGCATGAAGGCATTCACTTCCTTTGCATCTCAACTTAGTATCACCTATGGCTTGTCATTTTACAGATGATGGTGATATGACACCAATGTCCTGATGTGCTTACTACAGACAAGCTACAGGTCATTATTTGTATGCTATCACACTGTTCAGATCATTTGCACTAGATGTGACTGTTCCCATAAATGCACATGTTCAACGCATAAAAAACAGTGTCACTCAAGTTGTGTTCAAGGGTGTTTATTGTAGTGCAAATAATTGACGGAAAAGTTAAATGGAATGGGGTGATGGTAGAGGAAAGTCCAGGGTATTGTTCCAGTCTGTTTGTAGCACAGGTCTAGTGTCCAAGGGGCCATAGGAAAGGGAGGAAAGGCAGTTTAGAGTAGACAAGTTGACAGGGTGGGACACAAGCG
Source organism: Pleurodeles waltl (assembly GCF_031143425.1). NCBI lineage: Eukaryota > Metazoa > Chordata > Amphibia > Caudata > Salamandridae > Pleurodeles > Pleurodeles waltl. The sequence goes on along the minus strand of NC_090443.1, from coordinate 802,190,476 downwards.
GGACAATCAGGAGAGTCTCATTTCATGGCGGTGGTCTTGGTCTTGGCAAGTGTCTCTGGCTTCTGTCTGGGTCACAGGGAACGTTTGCAGCGTGGTTCACCTCCTGCAGGGGGAGGGGTGCTGGTGGCCTGTGGGTCTTGTGGTAGGGAGGGCCTCCTGACCACTAGCTGCAGCAGAAGTGAGGGGCTGGTCAGTAGACTGGCTAGTGGTAGGGGCCCGCTGGTGTGCTGTCGATTTCCTCATGATGTTGGCCATGTCTGCCAGCACCCCTGCTATGGAGATCATGGTGGTGTTGAGAGCCTGCAAGTTCTCCCTGATCTCCTGATGGTAGTCCTCCTGCAGCCGCTTGTTCTCCTGCATGTTGGTGAGGTTCTGGCCCATTGTGTCCTGGGTTTGTTGGTAAGCCCCCAGGATCTTGGTGGGTGCCTCCTGAAGAGTCGGTTCCCTGTCCTCCCCTGAGGCACAGCTGTCCACCCAGTGTCCCTGTTGCCCTGTGCCTGTGTCCCCTGAACGGTGTGCCCACTGCCACTGTGCCCAGGTCCCTGATTGTCTTGGGGGCAAGGTGTGGACTGGGGTCCCTGTACAGGTGGGTGCACTGCTGATTGACCTGTCCTGGGGACAGAGGTGTGGGGATGCTTGGTGGGTGCTGTGGTGTTGGATACTGATGGGGGAGGCTCTGTGGTGACTGGGAGTTGGCTGGGCTGACGACTGACTAGTGGTCTCTGATGGACCACGAAGTTCATCCAGATTCATAAGTCTAGAGTTACTGTCTTCACTGGGGGCATCTTCTGTTGGGGGACTGGTTTGTCGTGGCCCCTCCTCTCTGCTGGCATTGGCTGGGGCAACTGTGGGGATGTAAGTGATGTATTATGCTTCATATCTGTGACATATTGTACATCCTTAGCTTCCCCTCTATCGCTGCTGTTGCCCTGCCACCTTTGTTTGTGCATGGTGATGTATTTGTGGGATTGTTAGTTCCCCCATACTGTGCATGCTTTGTGATGGGTGTCCATGCAGGGCTGGGAGTGATGTTGGTATAGCATGCAGGGCTTGGCATTGTGGTTAGTCAAATGTGGAGGTGCAGTGTGTGGGATGGAGTGAGGGTGAGGGGGTGAGATGGGATGCAGGTATGGGGGGTGATAAGTAGTGAATGTTGACTTACCATTGTCCAGTCCTCCAGCTACTCCAGTGAGTCCCTCAGGATTGCAAGACTTGCTCTTCCCAGAGGTGGGGGTCCACCGCTAGTCCTCTGTGCAGCTCGTTGGTGTCTTGCTGCCACGGTACGCACCTTCTCCCATAGGTCGTTCCACCTCTTCCTGATGTCATCCCTTGTTCTTGGATGCTGTCCCTTGGCGTTCACCCTGTCCACGATTCTCCGCCATAGCTCCATCTTCCTAGCAACTGATGTCTGCTGCACCTGTGATCCAAATAGCAGTAGATCTACCCGGATGATTTCCTCCACCAAGACCCGCTACTCCTCCTCTGAGAACTAGGGGTGTTGTTGTGGTATCATGGGTGTAGTGTGAGTGGTGTGGGTGAGGGTGCGTGGGGTGATGTGTTGGGGTGTGTCATGTAAGGTGCATGGATGGTGTATAGGTGATGGTGTTATTTGGCTCTGGTTGTGTGGGTGCTCTTGCTGTATCTCTCTCTAGTGGCAATTATTTCTAGTCGTAAAGGGATGTGGGTATTGTGGGTGGGTGTTTTATAGTGGTGTGGGTGTGTGCGTGTGTGTGTGTGGTGTGTGTATGGGTGTCAGGTGTGTGTAGTTTGAATTGTCCAATGTGGTGTAGTTTTGTTTGAGTGTGTGTATATGAGCGCAGCGATATGTCCCGCCAATGGTTTACCGCCAAGGAATGTCGCCTCGGTGATTCATGGGCCATAATGTGATCGGCGTAGTTCTGTTGGCATAACGGTGTGGGTTTGGATACCGCCAGTTTATCACTGACCTTTGGGCTGGTGGACTTGTGTGTGTGGCTGTATAGTGACAGATTGGTATGTGTGTGTCATAATATGGTTGGCATTTATCCGCGGCCGCGGCGTTATGTTGGCGGCAGTTGGTATGTCGGTAAGTGGGATTTACTGCCAATGTCATAATAAAGGCCTAAGTTTCTTAGACTCACTGTCCAGAGGGGTGGGATGAAAGGTGTTTGGGTTCTAGTTTGAAAGTGACATCTAAGCCACTAATCTCTCTGGCGATCTGTAGTAGGAGAAAAATTTGCCATGATAGGGTCTGGGAAAACCCTGGGAGCAAGGGCTAAAAAGAAACTGTGGCGGATGGCAAGAGTTCTATCGGAATGTTGGACAGAAGGCAAAGTCAGTTCCAGAGCCTCCATTGCTTGTAAAAGACAAGACCTCTTGCGAAGTAGGGCCAAAGTGATAAGAAATGTCCCCTTCCAGAGATGTGGCCACTCCTACTATTGGGCAAACATTTGGGCCCTAGGAAGGTGATCAGATAATGGTTCTTAATGGCAATTACCCTTTATTTTCTTCTTTGCCACAAAGATGATGTTTTAACCTATCAACTCTGTAGTTGATGTCGAAGCCAGCTTCATGGGTTGTGACTCCTTCAATTTTAGGGTCGGCACTAAGAAGGACCCTGAATAAACAGGGCAGTGTCTTAGGTGGTTTTGACTTTGGCTTATGCACCAGGGCTGGAGCCTGTGAAGACCCAGAGTTTGACCTGGCCCTTTTTGCTCAATCTCCCCCAGATTTTTGCTTTGTGTCGCTGAACCTGTTTTTGTTGGCATTAGGTCTCTGTACAATTTACCACTGTTTCAGACCACAACAAAGCACAGAATCGCCGTCATGGAAGAAACTCGTCAACGACCGGATTTAGGTGGACAGGCAGCCATTATTCTATTGGACCTCGGTGCCGCATTTGATACTGTGGATTACAATATACTACTCCAAAGACTGTTATCTATAGGAATTGAAGGCACCACATTCAAGTGGTTTTCCTCCTTTCTGAGAGATAGAACCTTCCAAGTCCTTGATCGTTCCTTCTTCTCCAACATATTCCCCCTCACTTGTGGGGTCCCTCAGGGCTCCCCGCTGAGCCCCACTCTTTTTAACATCCATATGTCCCCCTTAGCTAAGATTGTGGAACCTTACGGTCTCTCCCTGGTATCTTATGCTGAAGATACTCAGTTGGTAGTTTCTCTCTCCAGTACTGGCAATGAAGTACAAGCCAACCTATCTTCCTGTCTCGCAGATGTAGCTAGATGGATGGCTAATTCTAAACTCAAACTGAATAAAGATAAATCGGAAGTAATGTTAGTAGGGAACTGCCCTCTCCTTAAGTCTCCAGCCCTGGTATTGGAAGATCTTAAAGTCCTTCCTCCGTCTAAAGGAAAACATAAAAAGTTTAAGCTTCTGGCTAGACTCTCGTCTGAAGATGGACTGCCACTTCAAAAAGTTGGCCGCAACTTGTTTTGGCCTACTAAGAACCATCAGAAAAATTACAAAAGTTCTACCATTCCTGGCTAGAAGATTCATCATTCAGGCCCTTATATTATCTCATTTAGACTATGGTAACTCTCTTTTCCTTGGCTCTCCTGGCTACGTAAAAAAGAGATTGCAGGTCGTGCAAAATGCCGCCGCACATTTGCTTATGAACACACGGCTCTCTGCTAAACCAGCACTGGCCTTGCTTCATTGGCTTCCCATAGAACAACGTATTAACTTTAAGGCTATTTGCATGACATATAAAGCCCTCCATAACAAGGGTCCGCTGTTTCTCAGGCAATGTATAACACCTTATACCCCTCAGAGGGCACTTAGATCTTCCACCGCCTTGTTGATCAACACTCCTTAGTTTAGGAAAGCAATATTGGGAAGCAGTTCTTTTGCTGTCAAAGCCGCCTACCTTTGGAATTCACTCCCTCTGGAACTCTGGCAAGAGCAGTTGGAAGCTTCTTTTCATAGGAAACTGAAGACATTTCTAGTCACAGCATAGGCATCCCTTAGTTTGGCGGTCTACTTTTAGCACTGGGAAGCCTTCGAGTGGCCACGTGCTCTACAAATTCACTAAACTAAAACTAACTAGTGCTAAAATGCTTGTGTGCTGTCCCTAAAATATGGTGACATTGGCGTACACCTAATTGGCACACTTAATTTACTTTTAAACCCCTAGTAAATGGCGTTACATGTACCCAAGGCCTGTAAAATGAATGCTACTAGTAGACCTGCAGCACTCATTGTGCCACCCGCTAAGATAACCTGTCTGAGGAATGCTGCTGTAGTGTGTAGTGCAGTTTTAATCTTCCATTGTGACTTGGCAAAAAATTACCAGGCTCAGATCTTCCTTTTTAATACATATAGGTCACCCCAAATGAGGCCATAAAGACTCAATGGGCAGGATGCCTTGTATTTAAAAAGTAGGACATGTAGGTTTAAGTTTTACATGTCCTGGTAGTGAAATACTCCTAAAGTTTTTTTTTCATAGTTGTAAAGCTGCATATTCCATTGACTAACATAGGGTTGCTTTATTACATTTAATAAGTGATAATGTTTGATTAGGAGCAGTTAGAAATGTCATGTTTCGACTCGAATGAACTGTAATTTAAAATCCTCTTTAATGGTAATGTTGATTTTAAGTCACAACTTTGAAAATGTCACTTTTAGAAAGTTGGCATTTTCCTGCCCTACCATTTTTGTGCCTTTGAGCTATATGATCATGAATGGCTCGGCTCTGGGGGGGTAATCTTGCCACACAGTGAAGCAAAGGGAACTGGGTGTAGGAAGGATGGATCCTCCTGTCTGGATTGCTGGGGTCTAAGGGGTTCCCTGCCCCCACTTATATTTCAAAGGGCCACCTGTAGCACACACACAAAGGACCCTTACACTAGTCTTTTGTCACCCCAGACTTCATGGAGCCTTGACAAGGGAAGGGAATAACTTCCCAGAACCAGAGGTGGTAGTATCCTAGAAGATTCCTTCACTTCAAAGGCTGGCACCAGGTATAAATATTGGACAACCAGAGCAACTCTTCAGTACACCCCTGGACCTATGGAAGGTTTCAGATGGACTGCCTGGCCCCCAGCCTCGCTGCACAGCTGCAAGCTTCATCTGAACCGACGTCGTGCAATGCAAAGCTTCGCAAAGTCTTGCCACACACCTGAAAGCTTCACTGGAACCAATGCCAAGTGATGCAAAGCCTATCTCCACCACTGAAAGCTTCATCTGAACCAAAGCCAAGTGACACAAAGGTCCTGATTATGTACATGGTGGTCGAGACCGCCACGCCTGCAGTGGCGGAAATTACTGCCACCGGCATGGTGGTCTCGACCGCCATATAATTAACAAGGGAAGACCGCCACAGGCGGTCCTCCACCACCACCAGGATGCCGCCGAAAGGCAGCCTGACGATGGCGGATTACATTATCCTACAGGGCCTCCGGATAATGTACCCTGTTTCCCCCAGCCTTTCCCTGGCGGGTTCCCCCGCCAGGGAAAGGTTGGTGGAAGGGGTGCTCCGGGGCCCCCCTGGGGGCCCCTGCACTGCCCATGCACTGGTATGGGCAGTGCAGGGTCCCCCGTGGAGTGCCCACGCAGGTCACTGCCCGATTTACGTGCAGTGATCTGCGCAACGGGTGCTGCTTTACCCGCTGCACACCAAAATTGGCGGCAGCTCCATTTGGAGCCGCTGACCATGTTAAGGCCCTGTTCCCTGCTGGGCCGGTGGGCGGAAACACTGTTTCGCCTGCTGGCCCAGCAGGGAAAACATTATACGGCCGGCAGTGGAGCCGTTGCACTGGCGGTCAGCTGTGAGACCACCAATATCATAATGAGGGCCAAAGCCTTGCTACACAGTAGGAAGCTTCATAGAAACTGACACCAAGTGACATGAAGGCTTGCAAAGCAGCACTGCACAGACCTCACACCAAGGACAAAAAATCCATCAAAGGGACAAAAGGTACAACTCGCAGCAGGCCAAACATGGCCATGTGCTCCATCCCGGTCGACCTGAACTTGTGACTTTGTCATTGTCCATCTCAATCAGATACCCTCAGTTGGTGTTTTCTGCTTTTGCTGATATTTTTATTTAAAACTTTAAAATTGCAGTCAGGCTTAACTTAGAGGCAATGTGTAAAGTATTCATGCAGTACTTCCAACAGTAATAAAGTGGAAGCACAACACAAGAAGAATCTCAAACCAATTTTGACAAATAGAGTACATTTTAATAAAATATTTGAGATCAAAACTACAGAAATCATATCCGTCGAACCAGAGAATACAGTTTTAAAGATTTCAGTGCAAATAGTGCTCAAAAGCACAAAGCGTCAACTGTGGTTATCTGATTGTGTCGGACTTGGACAAAGTATAAGTTCAGGCCAACCATAGTGGTGCGAAGAGCTGGAAACAGGGACAAAGTTAGGACTGCTGAACAAAATGCCTCAAATCCCAGTTGTGGAGCATCATAGATTCGGCATGGAGGATGCGATGTCCAGTGGCTGTTCTGAAGGCTGCGAGCCGAAATCTCAGGTCCTGCATTGAGGATGTGCTGTGCAGTGGTGATTCCAGGGAGCTGCAGGGCTGCAATGCAAGGTCCTGCATTGAGGATGCGCTGTATGCCAGTTCTGAGGAGTTGCAGGGCTGCAATGCGAGGTCCTGCATTAAGGATGCATCGTGCAGCAACAGTTCCGAAGTGCTGCAAGGTCCTGCGTCAGAGATGCATTGCACAGTTCCAATGTGGAGGTGCAAGATGATGTGTTGTGCTGAGTTGGTTGGGTGTGGCGGACAGAGTTCCTTCAGACCAACTTCAAATGGTCCAAGACTCCGCTGGCACCACTTGGGGGTGTAGAACTCGCAGGAGGCAGAGTTCAAGGGCTGGGTTCAAGGTGGTTGGGACCTTTATTTTCTGTGAGGCTCTGATCAGGGGGCTAGCCAACTAGCCGTTGGAGTCACTCTGGTGGTCCGGTCCGGGGTTCAAGATACAGGTCCAGTCCTTTCAATAAGGCAGCAGGGAAGCAGAGAAGCAGGGAAACAGAGTAGCAGTCCTTCTTACAACAGATCAGCACAGCAGTCCTTCTGAGTCTTCCCCAGGTCCAGAAGTGTACATAAGAGTTGGGTCTGAGGGACCATTATCTATGCTGGTGCCATCTTCGAAGTGAGAGAAGGTTCTGTAGGTTTCCACCCCCAGAGTTGTTTGGAATTTCCTGCCTCCCAGCCCTGGCCCCAGCTTCTCTGGAGGCACAAAACGGCTAGAGTCAAAACCCTTGTGACTGTTCTGAGGCAGTGCTTTTGGGATGTGCAAGTGAGGTAGGTGGCAGCTCCGCACTTATCACGTCAGAGATTGCCCATCCTCCCAATGCCTATTCACTCTTTGTCTCACTGCTGGGAACAATACGTAAGACCAACTGTCAGCTACACCTAGTCATGTGACCCAGGATACAGGCTGCAGGCACCAAGTGGTTGGAACAAGAAAATGCCAACTTTCAAAAATTGGCATTTTTCAGAATTGTGACCAAAAAATCCAACTTCACCATTAAAAAGGGTTTTAAATTCTCTTTAAAGTCTTACTCTTTAGACACCAGAGTCTACATTCCTACTTTCTCCCAATCGAAAGATATTTCATTATGAAATGTAATAAGGAAGCCCAATGTTATCCTATGGGAGAGATAGGGCTTGCCGTAGTAATGGAAAACAAATTTAATAGTTTTTCATTACCAGGATCTGTAAAACTAAACATGCAGTCTGCAATTCTAGGCTTGAAACATATTTTTAAAGGCTTCTTAAGTGGGTGGTACAATCAGTGCTGTAGACCCACTAGTAGAATTTCATTTAGTCTCTCGGTACATGTAGTAGCACTTTATTAGAGACTTATAAGTAAATACAATGGCCCTCATTACAACCCTGGCGGTCGGTGTTAAAGCGGCATTATTACCGCCAACAGGCCGGCGGTAAAAAAAAAAAAAGGATTACGACCACGGCGGGAACCGCCATCACAGACATCCACTTTAACACTCTGACCGCCACGCCGGTAGCAACCAACACCGCGGCGGTCAGTACCAACAGACAGGCGGAAGACAATGTACCGCCCACCCCATTACAACCTGCCAATCCGCCAGCTTTTCCGAGGCGATACCAATGCCATCAAAAGCACGGTGGAAACAATGTTTGGAAGGGAAACCACTCACCGCACGACACTCAACGAAGAACCAGAATGCCATGGAGCCCGAGCTGCAGGTCCGCCTGATGCTGGTCTACCTCCTCATCTACCAGTAACACCAAAGTCGGCGGTGACGACCACGGAGAGTACTGCACCTAGCACACAGGGGAGGGGGGGAGGAAAACGAGAGTGACACACACACGCAACACCCCCATTCAGAGTTCAAGGGCTGGGTTCAAGGTGGTTGGGACCTTTATTTTATGTGAGGCTCTGATCAGGGGGCTAGCCAACTAGCCGTTGGAGTCACTCTGGTGGTCTGGTCTGGGGTTCAAGATACAGGTCCAGTCCTTTCAATAAGGCAGCAGGGAAGCAGAGAAGCAGGGAAACAGAGTAGCAGTCCTTCTTACAACAGAGCAGCACAGCAGTCCTTCTGAGTCTTCCCCAGGTCCAGAAGTGTACATAAGAGTTGGGTCTGAGGGACCATTATCTATGCTGGTGCCATCTTCGAAGTGAGAGAAGGTTCTGTAGGTTTCCACCCCCAGAGTTGTTTGGAATTTCCTGCCTCCCAGCCCTGGCCCCAGCTTCTCTGGAGGCACAAAACGGCTAGAGTCAAAACCCTTGTGACTGTTCTGAGGCAGTGCTTTTGGGATGTGCAAGTGAGGTAGGTGGCAGCTCCGCACTTATCACGTCAGAGATTGCCCATCCTCCCAATGCCTATTCACTCTTTGTCTCACTGCTGGGAACAATACGTAAGACCAACTGTCAGCTACACCTAGTCATGTGACCCAGGATACAGGCTGCAGGCACCAAGTGGTTGGAACAAGAAAATGCCAACTTTCAAAAATTGGCATTTTTCAGAATTGTGACCAAAAAATCCAACTTCACCATTAAAAAGGGTTTTAAATTCTCTTTAAATTCTTACTCTTTAGACACCAGAGTCTACATTCCTACTTGCTCCCAATCGAAAGATATTTCATTATGAAATGTAATAAGGAAGCCCAATGTTATCCTATGGGAGAGATAGAGCTTGCCGTAGTAATGGAAAACAAATTTAATAGTTTTTCATTACCAGGATCTGTAAAACTAAACATGCAGTCTGCAATTCTAGGCTTGAAACATATTTTTAAAGGCTTCTTAAGTGGGTGGTACAATCAGTGCTGTAGACCCACTAGTAGAATTTCATTTAGTCTCTCGGTACATGTAGTAGCACTTTATTAGAGACTTATAAGTAAATACAATGGCCCTCATTACAACCCTGGCGGTCGGTGTTAAAGCGGCGTTATTACCGCCAACAGGCCGGCGGTAAAAAAAAAAAAGGGATTACGACCACGGCGGGAACCGCCATCACAGACATCCACTTTAACACTCTGACCGCCACGGCGGTAGCAACCAACACCGCGGCGGTCAGTACCAACAGACAGGCGGAAGACAATGTACCGCCCACCCCATTACAACCTGCCAATCCGCCAGCTTTTCCGAGGCGATACCAATGCCATCAAAAGCACGGTGGAAACAGTGTTTGGAAGGGAAACCACTCACCGCACGACACTCAACGAAGAACCAGAATGCCATGGAGCCCGAGCTGCAGGTCCGCCCGATGCTGGTCTACCTCCTCATCTACCAGGAACACCAAAGTCGGCGGTGACGACCACGGAGAGTACTGCACCTAGCACACAGGGGAGGGGGGGAGGAAAACGAGAGTGACACACACGCAACACCCCCATCCCCACCCCCACCCTCACCCACAACACCATACACACAAACACATACATCAACATTACATTAACACCCCGTAATCCCCTGGAAGAACGCAAGGACAAAAGGAACTGAGTCAAACCAGTGATATTTCAGAAATAGAATTTGAAAAACAGTATGTACACAAATATGCAAAATGTACAGAAGTCCGTACATTGTCCACCACAAATGTTCCTGGGCCACTGGGCCAAAAATGATGGGCCAAGCCTCAATACGGAGAGAACACTGCAGGGGCATCCAATCGACAACACGCAGGCACCTCACGGGGATGGGGAAGGGGTGGCACCTCAGCCGGAAGATGGTACAACGCCACTACTCCTCAAGGGGACTCAATGCCCACAGCGATGTCCTGGGGCGTGCAAAGCCACAGTCTCTCAAGTGGGTGGTTTGCCACTGCTTGCTCCTGGGGAGTGCAAAGCCACAGTCTCTCAAGTGGGTGGTGTGCCCACTGCTTGGTCCTGGGGTGTGCAAGGCCACAGTCTCTCAAGTGGGTGGTTTGCCCACTGCTTGCTCCTGGGGAGTGCAAAGCCACAGTCTCTCAAGTGGGTGGTTTGCCCACTGCTTGCTCCTGGGGAGTGTAAAGCCACAGTCTCTCAAGTGGGTGGTTTGCCGAATGCTTGCTCCTGGGGAGTGGAAAGCCACAGTCTCTCAAGTTGATGCCTTCTTCCACTGGTTCTAGATGGGGCCTTGTGCCCAGAGTGCTTCATCCTGACAAAGATAGGGTGAGTGGATGACTTTCTCCACTGGTTCTGGAGGGGGCCTTGTGCCCAGAGTGCTTCATCCTGCCAAGGATAGGGTGAGTGGATGCCTTTCTCCATTGGTTCTGGAGGGGGCTTGGTGTTCAGTGATGAAGTACTTGGGGTGTGCGAGTACACATTCCCTCACCTGGGTGTCTGAGGCACGAGAGTTGCAGGGAACAGGCTGGATGATAGTTCATGGAGGCAAGGCTAGACTCCATCCTGTGGTGGCTAAGACTGCTAAGTGGTGGTAGTGCCGGAGCTGGTGGGGGTGCTGCCAGTGGTGGTGATAGGCTCCAGCTCGTGTCATGCAGTCTCGGACAGCCGCCCACTGGGACTGCTGTTGCTGTTAGTGGTCCTACTGTCAGCGGTGCAGGTGGCAGTGCTTGCGGCGGGATGCTGGCGGTGCTGGCCGTGGTGCAGGTGCCGGTGCTGGCAGTGGTGGAGGGAGGCTCCAGCCCTTCTCCTGCAGCCTCGGATGGCTGCCCACTGGGGATGCTGCTGCTGACAGAAGTGATGGCAGCAGCGGCGCAGGTGGCGGAGCTTGCGGCAGGACGGCTGGCAGTGCTGCACCTGGTGCAAGTGGCGGGGCTGGCGCTTCTGCTGGTGGGCACCAGGGCTTCACCTGCATCCTCCGTCGACTGAAGTCCCTTTCTCACCTTGGCAGATGCTGTTGTGCCCTTGGCTCTGTCAGCTGTAGGTTTGGAGGAGGCCTTGTTGGGTGGGTCATGCTCCTTGCCCTTGCTACATGCTGGCCCCTTCTTCACCTTGGCAGGTGGCGGAATGGTTTGATCCTTTGCAGGGGTTGGTGATACACTGGCTTTCCCTATGGGTACCCCCTTTGAGCCTCTGGGAGTTGCAGCTTCCACATTGGATGGCGACTTGGTAGCCGAGGTGCTGGGCTGGGTTCTGGACACCCTGGCCTGAGGGGAAGGACGGGGGGGGGAAGGGGTAGAGAACAGGTCAAAGTTTGCCAGGAAAAGTTTTTAGACACACTGGGGTGGGAAGATGGAGAGGGTTTGGGAGTGGAGGAAGAGGGAGTGGTTGTAGGAGGTGTCTTTCTGCTGAGTTTGGGTGAGGGTGCATGGGCTGGATGCTGTTGTGAGCTGGATGGCTGTTTGGTGGGTGCTTTCGTTTGTGTACTTTGGGAGGAGAGGTCACAGACACAGTGGGAGAGGACACAGGGGAAGTGTGCATGGTTGTGGGGTGGTGTCTGCCAGTGAGGGGTGTGTTGTGATGGGCGTGCTGGTGATGGAGGTAGTGGATGAGGATGTAGTGCATACAGTTGTGAGTGGAGACGATACTGGGAGGGAGGTGGATGAAGAGGAGGAGGGTGACACAGTGGAGGCAGTGGATGTTGTTGTGTCTGCATGGGTATGGTGTTTGTGTGAGTGCCTGTGAGATGAAGTGTGGTGCTTATGTTTTCCTGAGCCACCTTTGTGTGGTGATTTGGGTGAATGCTGGTCTGAAGGTGTGCCTGGGTTAGGCTGGGGTTGAGGGGATTGGGTCTGGGTAGAGGAAGTTGGAAGAGGGAGGCTAGACACAGGGACAAGGGCTGCAATCAGTGCTGAGGACAGAGCCTGAAATGCTCTCTGTTGGGCCGCCACGCCAGAGTGAATACCCTCCAGGTATGCATTTGTTTGTTGCAAATGCCTCTCGACACCTTGGATGGCATTCAGAATGGTTGACTGCCCAACAGTGAGGGATCTCAGGAGGTCAATAGCCTCTTCATTGAGGGCAGCAGGGCTGACTGGGGCAGGGCCTGAAGTGCCTGGGGCGAAGGAGATGTCCACCCTCCTGGGTGAGCGGGCACGGGAAACACACTAAGGAGCTGCTGAGAGGGCGGTGCTGGTGGGGGGGTGGCAGCTGTACCTGTTGTTGGGGTGGGCACAGAGGTGTCCACCACCGCGAGGGAGCTTCCATTGGAGGAGTTGTTGCTGTCTGTCGTCTCCCCTCCTGTCCCCGTCGTGGTGTTCTCCTCACCCTCCGTCCCACTGGTGTCCTCACCCTCGGTGGATTCGGCCTCCAGGCCCATGTGGGATGCAGCTCCCTCCGTCGCTGGTGCCTCTGCTCCTCCACTAGATGATGCTAATGCATACAAGGGCAGGGTGACAAAACAAAAGGGGGGGAGACAGAGGATACACATGGTCAATGCCAGCAACAACACTACTGTTGGCGTACACAACACACAGGGAGCAGCCCTATGCACTAGGCCATGCACTACCAGTTACTAAGACAGTCAGCAGCCCATGGGGTTCAATGCCTAACGCCATTAGCTGTACACCTGAAACCCACACGACCCTGCCCAGTAGTAGATGGCCGCCAACACTATTGGGGTAGGAGTGATTCTGAGCCTGCCCAACAAGGGACCTACCCTGTCATGTTCGTCCTGGCCTAGGGGCACGCACAGCCCACATCCCCCACCCAGGTACCTCCTAATGCGCGCAAATTCAGGTTTCAGATGCTGTACTCACTCCCTCGTGGCTGCTGTGAGGTCTTCAAGCGCCCTTCTAACTCTGGGTAGGCCACCGCCAGGATGCAGAACATCAGGGGGGGTCATGGTGCGACGGCACCCCTTACTTGTTGGGAGGCCAGCCCCAGCTGGGCCTCCGCCGTCTTCTTTGCCCAGTGGCGCAGGTCCTCCCACCTCCTGCGGCAGTGGGTGCTCTGCCTGTCAAAGACCCCCAGGGTCCGCATCTCCTTTGCGATGGCACGCCAAATACCCTTTTTCTGGTGGGCGCTGACCTGCATGGAAAAGACAGCAGAAAAGGGAATTATTCACCCGTCCAGACTGTCATACTCATTGCCCCCCAGATCCGACACATCCCCTAACACACATACATTGACCCCCTTACATGCTGCACTCTGGCCAGGACCCCTCTGCCCCCCCTACATGTGGCTTACACACACAACAGCCCATACATTCATGGCCCACGCATCATGCTCACAGTGTACTCACCTGTTTGTCTGGAGGGCCGTAGAGTAATGTGTACTGGGGTAGGACCCCATCCACCAGTTTCTCCAACTCCTCCGCAGTGAAGGCAGGGGCCCTTTCCCCAGACACATGAGACATAGTCGCTTCCAGACACAGGTCACAGCAGCACTTGCAGTGTAGGTCCTCTCCTGTTGAAGGCCAGGTAGCAAGTGAGTGAATAGATAGAAAATGGCGGTGACGTCTGCGGTGGTGCATACAGTCACCGCCGGCGTACATCGCCATTGGCTCCAGGAACCCATACAGCCCAATGATAACCAATACGAATTTGCGCAGCGGTCATCGACCGCCTACTGCGACGGCGCACAGCGCCAGCGCAATTACCTAATTTACACTTGTCCCTCATCACATGTCAGGCAGCCGCCATTTCAGGGCGGTACAAGGCATTGCACTTAACTGCTTCACAGCAGACATTGGCACATCCACGGTAAAGACCCCTAGTGGACCTAGCGACAATGGAGGACAGACACATTATCATTACCTACAGACTTGATTGTGCCACAATCCAAGAACTGTGTGCCTAATTGGAGCCAGACCTGATGTCTGCTATCCGCCAACCCACAGGTATCCCCCCTCTAGTGCAGGTCCTGTCAGTGATCCATTTCCTGGCAAGTGGTTCCTTCCAAACAACAGTGGCCATGACTTCAGGGATGTCTCAGCCAGTGTTCTCTAACGTGTTGACCAGAGGGTTGTTTTCCCTGCTGAAGCACATGGGCAGCTATATTGTGTTCCCCCAGGTGGAGGATTTGGCCACAGTGAAAGCTGACTTTTATGCCCTGGGACATATCCCCAACATCATTGGTGCCATTGATGGGACACATTTGTCCCCCCCTCCCCCACCCCGGAGGACTGAACAAGTTTACAGGAATAGAAAAAGCTATCACTCAATGAATGTGCAGATGGCGTGTTTGGCGGACCAGTACATCTCCCATGTGAATGCCAAGTATCCTGGCTCTGTGCATGATGCCTTTATCTTGAGAAATAGCAGCATCCCATTTGTGATGGGCCAACTCCAGAGGCACCGGGTGTGGCTAATAGGTGAGCCAAAGGTCCCCACACAGTATGAGTAGGTGTCTGGGTATGGGGTTGTCCCTAATGGTTGGTGTGTATCTAACAGTTGTCCCTCAATGTTTTTAGGTGACTCTGGTTACCCCAACCTCTCATGACCCCAGAGAGGAATCCCAAGACAACAGCAGAGGAATGTTACAATGAGGCACATGGGTGTAAAAGGAGGATTATAGAAAGAAACTTTGGCGTCCTGAAGGCCAGGTTCCAGTGCCTCCATCTAACAGGTGGATCCCTGTACTACTCACCCAAGAAGGTGTGCCAGATCATTGTTGCATGTTGCACAACCTGGCCTTGAGACGCCAGGTGCCTTTTCTGCAGGAGGACGTGCCTGGAGATGGTCTTGTGGCAGCGGTAGAGCCTGTGGACAGTGATGAAGAGGAGGCAGATGAAGAAGATGTTGACAACATAACCAGTGTTATTCGGCAGTACTTCCAGTGATACACAGGTAAGACACTGTAACTTCACTTTACATTTCAGTTATCTGTTGGACATTGTATAAGGCAGCCTGTTCCCCTATGTCTATGGCCACTGACTGTACCCTTTGGCATCTCCATTTTCGGATCTCTGTGCCCCACTATGGCTCCTGCTATGTGTACTGCTGCCAACCAGAGGTCATCCTAAAGTATTGTTCACTGTACGTTTGAGTTGCAATGCTTTGATTATGTTGTACTAATACATATTTGAATCATTTGACATATGCCCGATTGGTATTTGTTCCAAGGGTGTTTATTTAAGTGCTCATAAGTAGAGGGGGTGGTGCAAGAGGCTGGGCTGATGGTGGAAGGAAGCTCAGGGTAGAGTCCAGTCTCTTGGTATCACAGGTGCATTGTCCAGTGAGGCATAGGAAGGGGAGTAATGGCAGTTTAAGGTGGACAGGGTGACAGAGTGGGACAGAAGGATGACAATCAGGAGAGTCCTATTTCCTGGCGGGGGTCTTGGCAATGTTCTCTGTCTTCTGCCTGGATCGCAGGGTCCGTTTGCGGGGTGCTTCTCCTTTTGCAGGGGGTGGGGTGCTGGTGGCCTGTTGGTCCTGTGGTGGGGCCTCCTGTACACTAGCGTCGGCGGAGGTGGAAGGCTGTTCCTTGGTGTGGCTAGTGTCAGGGGCCGTTGTTGTGCCACTGCCTCCCTCATGGTCTTGCCCATGTCTGCCAGCACCTCTGCAATGGTGACCAGGATGGTGTATATTTTTGTTAGGTCATCCCTGATCCCCAGGTACTGTCCCTCCTGCAGCCACTGGGTCTCCTGCAGCTTGGCCAGTATCTGGCCCATCGTCTCCTGGGAATGGTGGTATGCTCCCAAAATGTTGGAAAGAGCCTCGTGGAGAGTGGGTTCCTTGGGCCTATCCTCCCCCTGTCGCACAGCAGTCCTCCCAGCTTCCCTGTTGTCCTGTGCCTCATTCCCCTGAACCGCATGCCCACTGCCACTGACCCCAGGTCCCTGATCGTCCTGGGTTTGTGGGGTTGCCTGGGGTCCCTGTAGTGGTGGACACACTGCTGATTGACGTGTCCTGGGGACAGTGGCATGGGCCCGCTGGGTGGGTGCTGTGCTGGTGTTTTCTGAAGGGGGAGGCTCTTTGGTAGGTTGGGACTGTGGCAGGGGAACCAACTGTCCAGAGGTCCCTGATGGGCAAGTTTGGTCAGCGTGATCCAGGGGTGCAGAGCCTCTGTTGTCACTGTGGGCCTTTTCTGTGGGGGGACTGGATGTAGCTGGCACCTCCTCTCCGGTGACGTTGAGTAGGGGTCCTGTGGGGATGCAAATGCAGCATTAGTCTGTCTGCGTGGGCCATATTGTGCATGGGTGTGTTTCCCTCTATGATTGTGATTTCCCTGTCGGCTTGGCCTTGTGTGAGTGGTGATTTACAGGGCTTGCTGTGGTGATGGGTGTCTATGCGGGTCTGTGATGGGGTCCATGCATTGGTGTTGCATGCAGGGCTTGGTATTGGGACGGGTGGGGTGTGATGGTGGGGTATATGTGAGGTGATGGAGTGATGGTAGTGTAAGGGTGGGGGTATGTGATGGCATGCAGGTAGGGTGGGGGATATAATAGTAAAGATATGATTTACCAGAGTCCAGTCCTCCTACTCCTGCGAGGCCCTCAGGATGCATGATCACCAAGACTTGCTCCTCCCATGTTGTTTGTTGTGGGGGAGGTGGTGGGGGTCCACTGCCAGTCTTCTGTACCGCTACCTGGTGTCTTGCAACCACGGAACGCACCTTCCCCCGTAGGTCGTTCCACCTCTTCCTGATGTTATCCCTGGTTCTTGGGTGCTGTCCCACGGCATTGACCCTGTCCACTATTCTCCGCCATAGCTGCATCTTCCTAGCAATGGACGTCTGCTGCACCTGTGTTCCGAAAAGCTGTGGCTCTACCTGGATGATTTCCTCCACCATTACCCTTAGCTCATTGGGGTGCCATGGATGTGGTGTGAGTGATATGTGTGAGGATGTGTGGGGTGATGTGTTGTGGTGTATGCTGTGATGTGCGTGGAT
Source organism: Pleurodeles waltl (assembly GCF_031143425.1). NCBI lineage: Eukaryota > Metazoa > Chordata > Amphibia > Caudata > Salamandridae > Pleurodeles > Pleurodeles waltl. The sequence goes on along the minus strand of NC_090443.1, from coordinate 802,173,325 downwards.
GGTTTATGGGTGATGGTGTTCTGTTCCTCTGATTGAGTGGGTGCTCCTAGCTTGTCTCTCTATGTGTGCTATCTTTTTTTGCTGTAAAGGGTTGTGGGTGTGTGTTTTATAGTGGTGTAAGTGTGTGGGTGTGGTGTGTGTATATGTGTCAGGTGTGTGTAGTTTGAATTGTCCAATGTGGTGTAGTTTTGTAAGTGTGTGTGTATTTTGTGTGTGTCGGTATTCACCGCCAATGGTTTACCGCGTTTGAAAGACCGCCGCAGTGATTCATGGGTCATGATACTGTGGGCGTATTCCTGTTTGCGTAACGGTGTGGGTTTGGCTATCGCCAGTTTAGCACTGACCTTTGGTGTGGCGGACTTGTGTGGGTGTCTGTATAGTGGCGGAATTCTCTGTGTGGGTCATACGCCACGGTCACGGTATGTTGGCGGCCATCAGCACGGCGGTAGGCGCCATTTACCGCCACGGTTGTAATGAGGGACGATGTGCCAATTGGATGTCAGCCAATGTTGCAATGTTTTGGGGAAAGAGCACAAGTAGTTTAGCGCTGGCTAGCAGTGGTAAAATCTACAGAGTCCTAAGGCCAGCAAACACAAGAGGATGGAAGGCAAAAAATTGGGGGGAACCATACCAAGGATGTCAATTCCTTCCACATATGCTAGACACAATTTAATGGGGTGCAACTGTTAAAAGGCAGGTCCACTGCTTTGTCAGAACATTAATAAAAGCAAACACATGTCATAATGGACCAATGTAACACCACTAACAATGGTACCATCTTACAGTGACATTCACTAGGGCATGTAACGTTTCCCTGTTTATCTTTTAAAGGCTCTCATTAAAATGCAGTGATTCAGTGTTAACTTTCTGATTGTCAATTAAGCATTCCCATGATCTTCATTTAACCATAATTATTCACTGTTAATTTTGTTGCTGTCAATAAAACACTTGAATTTTCAAAAAACATGTAGACACATCTGTCATTTACCTTTACCAAGCTGCAAATGCATCCTTAGGACTGATTGAGCCATCGACTAATAGACTGACTGACTAACTAACAAGGTAATGGCCCCGCACTCAAGACCCTCTGAGCAAAACCTATGGACTGGGATTGTTTGGAAGCTACTAACACTGGATGACATGCAGTCTCCACTGAACATACATAACTTATCCTTACTTGAGGTAATGGATAAGCAAGGTATCTGACAAGCCCTCTCCACTTCCGGCTCTTCTATTTATGAGAGTTCTTCCTTTACCATTAAAACGTCTACATTTTTTGTATTATTCTTTGTGGGTTTTTTAAATGTTTTTTTCATAAGCACAGGTGTAACATCCCACCAATAAGTGCATTTTTTAAGCCAGCCTCTCCATTGTTTACATTCACACTCACTTTTATGGGAATGTCCCAAATGGGACGGGTGTTTCAAGTTACACTCCATATAGAGTGCATTGATATACTCTGCAATTCCACCATAAGCATAGGATGTGTAGCAACTTTCTCAATCCTTTGTTTTTTAAGGTGGGACTTATTTGGGGGGAGAATGATTCGCTTCTATGTTTGATCACGTATGTGAATCCAAATGTTTCAGCATTCCTTGAAAACAAGGGTAGACGCGAGACTGGAATGGACTTCATTTCCCATTTACCCTTGTTATTGTGTATGATGCGAATGATGCACAACATGTCATACCACGTGACTGTAACCCATTTCAGCTAAAGACAGCAAAGCTGGTTTGATACTGGTCCCGTCACCTTTCTCTTGCCAGGAAGGGCCAGATGAAGCTGGACCAAGCAGATACACAGGCGGTTTGCAAACCCTTGACGACATGAGTAAAGGGACAGATGTTCCTAGCCATTGTTGCAGGTCTGATGTTATATGACCAGGCCATTTAACTCTGGCCTTGGATTACTAATGTGTCTGTTTGATTGGGTTCCTTTGGGTGCAAAATACAATGGCTGCCGACGTCATACAGGAAACAGTGTTTGACTACAGGGCCAAACCTCCTCCTGCACCCCATTGGGGCCTGACATTATACTCTTATGGGTAAATTGCAATGACTGTCTTAAGTTGTTTTGCATGCCTTTTTGTTTGATGTGTCAGCAGCGCTACCTTTGCTCACATTCTTTAGGGCTTTCAATCAGCATGGTTTGCGGTAAACATTAGGAACATGATTGTTACAGGATGCACATGTTTCCCTCACTGGTCTCATCATATGACACTGAATTATGGGGTGTTGAGCCCGGGCGTCAGCAAGTGATACGGGTCTGGTATAGTGTGAATGAAATGATTCAGTAAAAGCCAAATTTTGTATGAGCACCTGGTGTTTTCCCACTTATACACCTTGATCGTTTTTCGTACATATGTGTCTTAACTTACAGGTACCCCTAATCAGTGATTCAGGTATCTTAATTGATCAATTGAGTATAGTACTCGCTGTGCATGCTAAAAAGGTTTGCATGAGAAAGTGAAAAGTGATTCATAGATTGTCACCAAGGTACATGGCAGCAATTGGAACCCTTCCTGACGAATACCCTGGACCTTTGTTTGGCCATAGATTAGGGCAGAAACATGTTGACGCAGTGAGGGTTGTTGTGTAGCCATTTTAGTTATAGCTTCGTACACATTATTTTAGCAAACTAAGCCTGCCGCTGTGCACTTTAACCTACTTATATTTTATTCAGCTTTGTTTTATTACTTTAACAATAGCCACATTTGCAGTTTTGTTTTATTTTCCCTATCAAGCTGTTCTTTGCCTAGGCCATCACTGTGTTCTTAAACAAGACATTTCTTTTACTCTGTGCTTTTCTCAAGGCTGCAGTAAAGATAGGTTGCCGGCAAAAGTGGTATGCTTTGTTTCTAATGTTGACAAAAACATCATCTGTTTTATTATAAAAACACTACTTTGACCATTCACATTAGAGGGAGATTCCAGCTAGATGACCACAACTGTATGCTGATTGCTGAGTGCTTTGCTGCAACTGCTTACGTAGACTACAGGCCTCTTGCTCAGGAACGAGGAATGATGTCTTCCCAGGGAAACCTGAAGGGCAGAACTAGAGCTTAACATGCTGTGCTCTAATATAGCCTAGGCAGGAGTTATTCTTAATGATTTTAGTGACAATATGGTAGCGTTGTTTTTATGCTTCACTCTCCTTGTCATAATTGTAATCCTGTCATGCTTCATCGTCCTAGTTATTGCAGTACATGATTTATTATCTAAGATGCAGTTACTTCAATAAAACCTTATTGAACTATACTTTGCCTCTGATTGTCCTTGCATACATGAGACTAATGTAACTGAGCGAAACGGATGAGATCTGAGTGACCATGATTTCCCTGAGGAGTCAATTGTGTCATGCGCTTGGTTGCCCAATCATCCCTTCTCTAGGGTGGAGATGAGGCCCTGCCTGTTAGCTGGAACAAAACTCGGATTAGGCCGACAGGTGTCACCTGTAGTGGGTGTTCAGACTCAGACCCCCACAGCGCAAGTGATTCTGCTGCCCGAATCCAGTAGTCTCATTAGGATAATGAGAGCCTACGCAACATGGCGCCGCCAACGTTTGGTCAGGCACTAATGTTCGGGTCCTCCTGAGTATCTCTGTTTCACTACATGCAAAGACACCTCAGTACTATATATGTAGTCGTCCGTGTTATTGAGGATTTTCCCCCTCAGCTAAGTAGAGAGTACCTAACTAACGCTGTAGGTTGTTCAAGCTTGAACTCTGAAAGGATAATCCCTATTTGGTGTGCTTATCTCTGAACAAAATCACCATTCATTATGACAAACCAGCAACAGGTAGCAATTGCAGTCAATATGCGACCACTTCTTGCTTCACATTTATTGGCACATGGTCTAACGGCCCAGGGAGTTCCAGTTATATTTGTCGTTGAGGCTCATCCAGCATATAGAACAGAAACTTTCTATTCTTGGGTCACATTTCCAGCAGCTGATGGCAACACAAATACATTTCATCACTATACACCTGCAAACATACCTGCACAATACAGAGCATATGCATATCTAGAAATACCTCTATCTTATCAAGAACATAATAATTGGTTTGATGGCACCCTATCCCATACAATTCTACATGTTAGGTTAGGTCCTCTGAGTAATGATGGTCCTACCTGGCCTTTATTGGCCACATATACACCTCACCCTGCTGCAGCGACCCTGCCAGTAGCTGAAGTCCGTCACTTATATGCTGAGCTTATGACAATATACAGGCGATTAGTACAGTTTGTAATGCAAACATTAAATAGAAACCCAGCACGTGCTGCCCAGGCGCAACCACATGCAGTAACGCCAGGCATTAATCCTGCGACTGTACATTCGATCATGGGAACGTACCCACCAAAGGAGAAGAGATTCCGATTTGGTTAGCTCATAAAATAAATACACTGGAAGCAGTATTTACCCATACGGGACCTCAGGATAAGCACAGAATATTAACTAAGTGCTTGCCATTTGGGATGGTTCCCACAGTAGATAACTGCAATACATGGGACAGGGTATTTGCCACGCTCTATTCCACCACACACGGTACACCAACACTTGCCAATCTACCGGAAGTGTTAAAACAAATTCAAGATTAATGCAGGGCTGCCCCGGCCCTGGACTTGGGGATGTGACTTATGGGCAATTTTGCCACTGAATAGTCCATTATACTGAGTGATCTTAAAGGGGAAGCAGTTGCACTAGCAGTGCGCATGTGGCTCCGGGATGTTCCTCCACAGGATCAAGAACGTGAGCTGCCAAAGATTATCGCGGAGACCTAGTCTAGTATTGGTCGAGATAGTCTGGGGGCCAGACCCACAAAACCACAGTTTCAGGATAAATCTAATAAATATTCTACCAAGCAAGCTCCTGAGGGTCTAAGAAACACTGTGATAAAAAACAACAAACACCTAAAAAAGAAATGGGAGAATCTCCGCATACGGAGACCCCACTGAATAGATATAATCTCCGAAATGGAGATAATATCAATATACTGATACACGACAATCTCGTTCCTTTCAGGACTCACCGGAAAAACGGAGTGAGAGAGGTGGGCGGTCAGAGCTAAGAACTGAGTACGTAAGAGAAACTTCCCCAACAAAAACCCCAATTCAAAAAGAAGAAAGTGGCAGCAGTTGCGATTCGTCATGCCACTCAAGAAGAGGGCTCTATTGACTAACAAAAGTGGGCACTAGTGCTGCTAAACAGCACAGTAGAGGTCACAATAGTTCACTGGAATCTTCAAGAGCATCTGGAGGTGAAAGCAACTGATGACTTCTTACAATTTGAAACTGTGGACATGCTTGTCTCCATGCCTGATAGGGTGTACAAAGTAATGTTACAATTAGAAGTGGACATTGAACGCACAATCAACGCAATCTTTTGGGACTGCGTCATAAACATATACAATGTTCTATTGGCCAAAAGGGATTGGTCACCTGAATTTGTCCGTACTTGCCCACATGGGGAACATGTTATTAAACCTTCTTTCTTGCCCCTTGTTCCTGATGAGCTTGCAGAATCCTACGCCATATATTGGACATTGGTGCAGGCATCCGAGTTACATCACAACCACGTAGGGTTTGATAAAGAATCCTCCTATCATGTAAATCCCTAAAATAAAATCAACCCCAATATCCAATAAAACATGATGGTAAAGCAGCCGTGAGGGAAATCCTCACACAACTAGAGTGCCAGGGCATAATCGAACCCTGTGTCTCACCAATGAATAATCATTTATTCCCAGTATCTAAACCAGACCATTCGTACAGAATAGTCTTAGACCACAGACATTTGAACAGTCATACATGCACATATGCTATACAAAACTCACACAGCACAGCATTTATGAACAACATAGAACGCAAAAAATACAAAACAACACTGGATATTTCCAATGGTTTCTTCTGCCACAACATAGCACCTGAAAGTAGAGACCTAACAAGTTTCCGTGCACTAGGCTCCCAGAAAAAGTTCTGTTGTTTACCACAGGGGTACAAGAACAGTCCAGGGGGGTGATTCTGACCCCGGCGGTCTATGGTCGGCGGTGCCCCGCAGGGCATTCTGACCGCGGCGCTTTGGCCGCGGTCAGTGCAGGAAAACCGGCGGTCTCCCGCCGGTTTTCCGCTGCCCCTAAGAATCCTCCAAGGCGGCGCAGCTCGCTGCGCCGCCGAGGGGATTCTGACCCCCCCTACCGCCATCCTGTTCATGGCGGGAAAGCCGCCATGAACAGGATGGCGGTAGGGGGGGTCGCGGGGCCCCTGGGGGCCCCTGCCGTGCCCATGCCAATGGCATGGGCACGGCAGGGGCCCCCGTAAGAGGGCCCCGCAAAGTATTTCAGTGTCTGCCTTGCAGACACTGAAATACGCGACGGGTGCCACTGCACCCGTCGCACCTTCCCACTCCGCCGGCTCGATTACGAGCCGGCATCCTCGTGGGAAGGGAGTTTTTCCCTGGGCTGGCGGGCGGTCTTTTGGAGACCGCCCGCAAGCCCAGGGAAAAACTCATAATACCCTCCGCGGTCTTCTGACCGCGGAGCGGTATAATGGAGGGCGGAATCCTGGCGGGCGGCCTCTGCCGCCCGCCAGAATCAGAATCACCCCCCAGGACTGTTCACAGCTCGTGTAACTTCAATATTTCACGACATTGACTCTGAGACATTGTCCTATGTAGATGATATCTATCTCATGGATGATGAATTACTGCAACATCTAAGACGGGTAGCCTGCCTTGTTGTAGAATTTGCTGAATTTGGCTATAAATTCAACTTAAAAAAACAAAAGTAGCCTTCCTTAGCCTCCTGTTTTTGGGATATGAGCTATCAAGTGAAGGAAAGAACCTAGCACCACAATTTTTGGCAAAAATGCACACAGTTACAACCTCCAAATACCATGAAAAAACTCTAATCCCTACTGGGTTTTCTACATTTTGGCAGAATTTACATTCCAGGTTATGCATCACGCACAAAACCTTTAAATGACTTAATATGTCCTGACTTTTCCATTAAATTTTGGACAGTCGAGCACACACGTATTCTCAGAGCTTTGCAAACAGACATGCTTGCAGCACAACACCTACATACAAGGGACAATAAAAAACATCTGGTCATCAGAGTAATTGCTGGTGCCCATGGTTTCACCTATGTAACTTTCAATGAGGGTGAGACAGTCCAGATTGCATACAAATCACATTTGTACTCTACAGCAAAACAACGCTTTGCTCCCACTGAGAAAATTCTCACTGCTGTTCAGATGGCCATAGTTAAAGAACGACCACTGGCCCAGGGGAAACGTATAATTGTCGTATCTCCAATTCCAGCCCTTGAGGCTGTTACCACAGCCAGAACTCCAAACGTTAAAGCATTACATCCTCATTGGATTCAATGGGCAATGTCTTTGACAGCCACTGATGTCGACTACATTTTTGACTCAAAGTTACAAACTCAAGAATTTTTGCAGTATGAACTAGAATACCCAGTTCCGGCAAATACATTGCCTATTGATCAATATCAAAGAGTCATGTACACCAATGGCTAAGACCAACCTGCAAAAGCATCAATACACCGCTGCTTGCACAGTCGTAAGCGGCTATATGGAGGGTAATTCTATCTACAACACACTTTTGCGCAAACCCTAGGGGATTGCACTGCACAGCTGTAAAGGCACTGGTGATGGCACTGGAACATATGGATCCTGCACAGCTAGCACTGATTGTTTGTGATTCGTACCATTGTGTCCAGTCCTTCAATGAAAATGTGCATTATTGGTGCCAGAATGGGTTCAGAGATTCTAAAGTTAACACCATCAAACACAGACTTCTGTGGGGGAAAGTAGCGGACCGGAAGGGAATGCTACCAAATGTCCATGTTGTACAAACACTTGGACACCAGCGCGTTGGAATACACGTTGCTGGGTATACCCTGGCTGATGAAGCAGCCAAATCAGCAGTAGCTACGGCATCTGGTGCTGCAGTACCTCGTTCTAGAATGAAACTGGACGATGACATATGGGCTGCCGTGAAAGCCAAGGTTGAAGGCATGTCCTTTCCAAAAGCATTCCCTACCGAATGGGAGGCTTCCTTGACGCAGAAGTGAAAATACCAGGCGTAGGGGTTTGGATAATTCCCAATTAAGACCTAAAACAAGAGTTGATTAAAGCAGCGCATGAGAGTGTTGCCTCTACCCATGCTGGTGTGGCAGCTACAATATCATTATTGCAAGGACGTTATTGGTGGCCAGGTCTATACAAACAGACCAGCAGTATGTCCTTTGTTGTGACATCTGCTAAAAAATTAAGGGGTCCATCGTCAAACGCCCACCGCAGACACCCCTCCTAATTTCAAACAAACCATTACAATGTGTGTTTTTGGACCATTGTGGTCCCCTAACATCGGACGGTGCATACAAATACATTTTAGTCACTGTTGACTCCTGCTCCAGATTTCTATGGGTGTGGCCACAACACTCGGCTGACACTCGGACTGTTATTAAAGATTTGCAAGTCTTTATTGGCAAATATGCAGTTGCGGCTTTCCACTCGGACCAGGGCCCTGCTTTCTCCTCAAGGGCATTCAGGGATGCCATAGCTTCGTTAGGGGTCCAACTCCATTACTTGTTTCCATTTCATCCCGAGGGAAATAGTGTCATGGAGCGACAAAACCAAGATGTAAAGCAATCCTTAACAGCCAGAGTGTTAGTTAAGGGTCGTAGCAGGCTTAATCACCTGTATGGAGTCCAGAGAGCACTTAATAATCTGCCCAGAAGGTCCCTGGGGGGTCGTACTTCATACAAGTGCCTGTTTGGAACTCAAATGTATGTTCCAGATCTTGATGGTCCTGGCGTGGAGGCGGCAGAAACACCTTTTGACATAAATGAACGTGTCACTGTCTTGCAGGAATTACAACAGTTCCATGACGACAACGCGTCTGCCAGTGCTGCCTCCGTAGGAATTAAGGATGTACCAATAACTCCTGCCAGCTACTACTTGGGGATCTAGTACGTGAAAAAGTTGCTGTGAAAAAGGAGTTCAGTCCTTCTTACTGTGCACCAGTCCCAGTCCTGGGAATACACTGTACCAGAATTGTCATACTACCACCACTGCCTGGTTCTAAAGAAAACCACTTTGGTGGTCATTACAACCCTGGCGGACGGTGTTAAAGGTGGGGTAATACCGCAAACAGGGCGGCGGATAAAAAAAGGGAATTATGACCCAGGCGGAAACCTCCAACAAAGACAGCCACTTTAACCCACCGCCCGCCATGGCGGTACAGACAAGCAGTGCGGCGGTCACCGCCAACAGACAGGCGGAAGACAATGTACCGCCCATAGTATCACAACCCGCCAATCCGGGGCGGATTCACCGTGGATAAAAACACGGCGGAAACAGCTTTTGCAATGGGAAAACGCTCACCTGAACACATCCCACGAGGAACGAGGACTCCATGGACCCGGAACTCCAAATACTCCCTGCCCTTGTCTTTCTGCTCCTCTACGACCATCATCTACGTAGGCGCCGAAGACAACGGTGAGTACTGCACCTACGACCTAGGGGAGGGGGGAGGCAAAAGTTAGGGGGACACCCACCAAACACCCCCACCCCCAACCTCCCTTAATACAACATACACACCAATGCATCCACAAAAATCACAGTAACAACCCACAATCCCCCCAGAAGAATGAAAAGACAAAGCAAAATCCGTTCAAACATTGGAATGTTGCAATATACATGTCTTAAAAAAATATACAGATATATACGAAATTCAGTCAGAAATATATACATTACGAGAAGTAGTGCAGATATGTACATAACAATGTCCGTGCACCAACAGTCCAAAAATGCATGGGCGAGGCCCACAAAAGATACCTGACCACAATCGGAGAGAACACTGCCGGGGCATCAGATAGAAATACTACAGGCACCTCAGGGGGAAGGGGGGCACCTCAGCCAGATTACTGCAAAGCCAGATCCACGACGGGGTTCCATGCCAATTGATGTATCCTGGGGAGTGCAAAGCTACAGTCTCTCAAGTCTCTACAGTGGGTGGGGTGCCCACCGTGCCATCCTGGGGAGTGCAAAGCCACAGTCTCTCAAGTCTCTACAGTGGGTGGGGTGCCCACCGTGCCATCCTGGGGAGTGCAAAGCCACAGTCTCTCAAGTCGATAACATTCTCCACTGGTTCTGGGGGACTGGTGCCCAGAGTGCTTCATCCTGTGCAGGACTGAGGTAGTGGATGCATCTCTCCACTGGTTCTGGAGGGGGACTGGTGCCCAGACTGGGTGAGTCTCCCCATGAAAGTTCCTGTCCTGTCACTGTCCCAGCTGCACATGGGATAAGGATGCCTGATGTGGCGGTCTATTCATTCTTACCCGGTGCTTGCCCTGTTCAGTGGTCTCCACCATGGCGGTCTTTGCCCTGTTCAGCGGTGCTTTGCCATGGCAGTCTTTGGACTGTTCAGCGGTGCTTTGCCATGGCGGTCTTTGCCCTGTTCAGCGGTCTTCACCATGTCGGTCTTTGCCCTGTTCAGCAGTGCTTTGCCATGGCGGTCTTTGCCCTGTTCAGCGGTGCTTTGCCATGGCGGTCTCCGGACTGTTCAGCGGTGCTTTGCCATGGCGGTCTCTGGACTGTTCAGCGGTGCTTTGCCATGGCGGTCTTTGCCCTGTTCAGCGGTCTTCCCCATGGCGGTCTTTGCCCTGTTCAGCGGTCTTCACCATGGCGGTCTTTGCCCTGTTCAGCGGTGCTTTGCCATGGCGGTCTTTGCCCTGTTCAGCTGTGCTTTGCCATGGCGGTCTCTGGACTGTTCAGCGGTGCTTTGCCATGGCGGTCTTTGCCCTGTTCAGCGGTGCTTTGCCATGGCGGTCTCTGGACTGTTCAGCGGTGCTTTGCCATGGCGGTTCTGGTATGGACATTGGTGTGTGGCATGACGCTCCCTACACTGGGCATTGGTGTGTGGCATGATGTTCCCTACACTGGGCATTGGTGTGTGGCATGACGTTCCATCATAGCCCACCTGGGCTGTGGCAGCCGGGGCCCTCCTGGGCACTGACTCCGGCAGTGGCGGTGGTCTCCTGACCAGTGACGATACTTGGGCCCTCCTGGGCAGTGACTCTGGCGGTGGTCTCCTGACCAGTGACGATAATTGGGCCCTCCTGGGCAGTGACTCTGGCGGTGGTCTCCTGACCAGTGACGATACTTGGGCCCTCCTGGGCAGTGACTCTGGCGGTGGTTTCCTGACCAGTGACGATACTTGGGCCCTCCTGGGCTGTGACTCCGGCGGTGGTCTCCTGACCAGTGACGATACTTGGGCCCTCCTGGGCTGTGACTCCGGCGGTGGTCTCCTGACCAGTGCCGATACTTGGGCCCTCCTGGGCAATGACTCTGGCAGTGGCGGGGGTCTCCTGACCAGTGAAAACGGTGCTGGCGGTTGTGTCTCGACCGCCGGGAATGCTGGCGCCCTTCTCCGCCGTGACACTCACAACAGGCTGGGCAGACTTCCTCTGGCCCTTCCCCACCTTTGGTGGAGTCACAGCTGACTCTCCAATCCTCTTGGAACCCATGTGAGTTGTTTTCCCACCAGGAGTCTTCACACGGTCCCGTCGTCCACTCTCCAATTTTAGAGCCTTTACAGGGGGTGGGCTGCCAGTGCCTTGGCTCCGGGTCACACTGCCTGCCCTGGTGGCCGGTGCACTCCACAAACCTTGAACAGGCACCACTGGTATTGGAGGCTTTTTGTCTGAGGCGCTACGACGGGCCTGATGAATTGGAGGGGGGGGGGTGGGAGCAAAAAGGTCAACTTTACAGAGGGACAGTTTCTGACGTACACTGGGATGGGTAGTTGGAGGGGGTCTGGGAGTGGAGGAAGAGGAGGTGGTTGTCAGAGGTGTCACTTTAGGTGTTTTGGGTGCAGGTGCAGGTACTGGAGGCTGTCGTGAGGTTGATGGATGTTGGGTGTGTGGGTGCCCGCGTTTGTGTACTTTGGGAGGGGGCATCACAGACACACTGGGAGAGGACACAGGGGACGTGTAAATGGCAGTGGAGGTGGTGAGTGCAGGTGAGTGGCTTGTGGTGCTGGGTCTCCTTGTGCCATTCATGGTGCCTGTAGATATGGTGCATGCAGGTGTGTGTGTTGACGAGACTGGGAGGGAGGAGGGAGAAGAGGAGGAGGGGGACACAGTGGAGGCAGTGGATGTTGCTGTGTCTGTACGTGGGTGAGGCTTGCGTGAGTGCCTGTGGGTTGTGTGGTGCCTATGTTTGCTTGAGCTACTTGTGTGTGCTGACTTGTGTGCATGCTGGTCTGTAGGTGTGCTTGGGATGGGCTGGGGTACAGGAGATTGGGTCTGGGTGGAGGAGGTTGAAGGGGGGAGGCTGGACACAGGGACAATGGCTGCCATCAGTACTGAGGCCAGAGATTGCAGCGTTCGCTGAAGGACAGCCTGACCAGAATGAATGCCCTCCAGGAATGCATTACCGTGTTGCAACTCTCGTTCTACACCCTGGATGGCATTCACAATGGTAGACTGCCCAACAGTGAGTGACCTGAGGAGGTCAATGGCCTCCTCACTGAGGGCAGCAGGGGTGACTGGGGCAGGGCCTGAGGTGCCTGGGGCGAAGGTGATGCCCACCCTCCTGGGTGAGCGGGCACGGGCGAACGCTGAGGGGCTGCTGGGAGGGCGGTGCTGGTAGGGGAGGTGGCGGCTGTACCTGTAGAAGTGGGGCGCACAGATGGTGCCGCCACCACAAGGGAGCCCCCATCGGCAAACTAGTACGTGTCGCTGCTTGGTGATCCGGTGGCCGACGTGAAGCTCCCCTCGCCCTCCGTCCCACTGGTGCATTTAGAGTCCGTGGTGTGGCCCTCCATGGCCATGTGGGATGCAGCTCCCTCGTGCTCCGGTGCCACTGTACCTCCACCTGATGATGCTGATGTACAAAAGGACAGGGAGAGCAGAAAAAGGGGGGGAGACAGAAGAAAGAGAGTTTTAGTGCATGGCATACCGCTACAGTTTGCGGACAAGACAGACACAGCAGCCCCCTGCATTACGCCGTGCTCCTGCCCTCTGCACATGCAATCTCTGGGATATGGCCTACATGGCAATGGTGGACATCTGCACACATGGATGCCACAGGGGCAACTATACATGTACTTGGCACTCTGCTGAGGTGGGGTAGAGTGCCACATGGCCTGCATTACGGAGGGGCCTTGCCTACCGAACTCGCCCTGGCCTAGGGACACCCACAGCCCACCTCCCCCACCCAGACACCTCCACTGCACGCAAAGTCAGCAGAATGAGAGTGTACTCACCCCCTTGTGTCTGCTGTGATGCCCTCAAGTGCCCATCCAACTCCGGGTAGGCCACCGCCAGGATCCGGAACATCAGGGGGTCATGGTGCGACGGGCACCCCTCCCACGTTGGGAGGCCATCCCCAGCTGAGCCTCCGCCGTCTTCTTGCTGCAGCGGGGAATGTCCTCCCATCTTTTCCGGCAGTGGGTGCCCCGTCTCTGGTGGGCCCCCAGGGTCCGGACCTCCTTGGCGATGGCACGCCAAATGTCCCTCTTCTGGTGGGCGCTGACCTACATGACATGCACAAGGAAAGAGGAACAGTCATTACCAACTGCACCGTCGATGTGAGTGGCCCCCTCTGTACTCTGGCCATGTGGCCCATTCATTCCCATGCATTAATGTTCTATGAACTCTGCCCCCTTCCCTCTTCCAACCAGCCCTCTTCACCCAGGCCTAGCCCATACAACGTGCTCCCTGTGTACTAACCTGTTGGTCTGGAGGACCATAGAGTAGCGTGTACTGGGGGAGGACCCCGTCTACCAGTTTCTTCAACTCCTGTGCAGTGAAGGCAGGGGCCCTTTCCCCAGACGCAGCAGCCATCGTCGCTTCCAGACCGAGGTCACAGCAGCACTTGCAGTGTAGGTCCTCTCCTGTTGAAGGTCAGGTATCTAGTGATTGAACAGCTAGAAAATGGCGGTGACGTCCGCCGCGGTGACGTCCGCGGCAGTGCGCATCATCACCGCCGGCGCACCAGTTCATTGGCTCCTGGGACACATAGGGTCCAATGTTGACCAATGCATCATTGCGCCAGCGGTCTACGACCGCCTACCGTGACGGTGTGCAACACCAGTGCAGTTACCCCACAATCCCATTGTCCCAGTTTAGAGGTCAGGCAGCCGCCATTTCAAGGGCCCACATGGCTTCATTTACCTCTGCGTCACACATAGCTAGGCCTACACTCAACACACATACAGGAAGGGTTTTGTGAGTGGTGTAGTCTTGTGTGTAACTGTGGCTACATACCTGGAGGAATAATGACTGATTCGTCGCTGTTGTCCTTCGTAGGCACCGTCAGCTGGGACATGTGAGAAGATGGCGGAATCCTCCGGTGTACCGACTGCTGGTGGACCTGTTGACAATGGAAGAGCGACATGTCATCGTCACCTACCGGTTTGACCGTGCCACAATTCAGGAACTATGTACCCAGTTGGAGCCAGACCTGATGTCACCAATCCGCCATCCGACTGGAATCCCCCCTGAGGTGCAGGTGCTGTCAGTGCTCCATATCCTTGCAAGTGGGTCTTTTCAGACAACAGTGGCCATGGCATCAGGGATGTCCCAGCCTATATTTTCCAACGTGCTGTCCAGAGTGTTGTCTGCCCTGCTGAAACACGTAAGGAGATACATAATTTTCCCTGAGGTGGCAGATTTGGCTACAGTGAAAGGTGACTTCTATGCCCTTGGACATATCCCCAACGTCATAGGTGCCATTGATGGGACCCATGTAGCTCTGGTCCCCCCCCACAGGAGTGAACAGGTGTACAGGAACAGGAAGAGTTATCATTCTGTGAATGTACAGATGGTCTGTTTGGCAGACCAGTACATCTCCCAGGTAAATGCTATGTTCCCTGGCTCAGTGCATGACGCCTACATACTGGCGCCTACATAGCAGCATCCCTGATATGATGGGTCTACTCCAGAGGCACCGTGTATGGCTATTGGGGGACTCTGGTTACCCCAACCTTTCCTGGCTATTGACCCCAGTGAGGAATCCCAGCACCAGGGCAGAGGAACGGTACAATGAGGCCCATGGGCGGACTAGGAGGGTGATCGAACGCACCTTCGGCCTCCTGAAGGCCAGGTTCAGGTGCCTCCATATGACAGGTGGATCCCTATTCTACTCACCGAAGAAGATGTGCCAGATCATCATCGCCTGCTCCATGCTTCATAATTTGGCTTTGCGACGCCAGGTGCCTTTTCTGCAGCAGGATGATCCAGATGACGGTGTTGTAGCAGCTGTGGAGCCTGTGGACAGTGATGAGGAGGAAGCTGAGGAAGAAGACAACGACAACAGGGAGTCAGTCACACAGCAATATTTCCAGTGACACACAAGTGAGAACATTTTCATGTTTAACATTACATTAACTTTCACACGTCTACCTCTATCTTGTCTGTCGATTTCAACCACTATTTGGTAACTGAGTCGTACCTTTCCATTACGGTTTCACATGTGTGGTTACCAACGTGTCATCTGCTTGCATCCTTCAAGGACTTGTGATGTGTGACATAGGTATTTTAGCCTTACAATAGGAAACGCATTATGACACTGTCATTGATAATACATATTTACTAAATCACAGACTGACTCAAGATTGTTTTGTGTTTCAAGGGTGTTTATTGAAGTGCTCAGAAATGGGAGGGGGTTGTAAAATGAGGATGGGTGATGGCGGAGGAATGTCCATGGCAGAGTCCAGTCTATTAGTCTCACAGGTGCACTGTCCATCTGAGCATAGGAAGTGGAGCTGGGGCAGTTTAAGTATGGACAGGGTAACAAGGTGGGACAGTGGGAGGACAAACAGGGTGGTCTCATTTCCTGGCGGGGGTCCTGCCATCTTGCTCTGTCCTGTTCCTGGATCTCAGGGACCGCTTGCGTGGTGGTTGTCCGTCTGCAGGGGGTGGGGTGCTGGTGTGTTAGTCCAGTGGCGGGGCGTCCTGTCCACCAGCGCCGGCGGAGGTGGTGGGCAGTTCATCGTCCTGGCTAGTGTCAGGGGCCCCTTGGAGTGCCACGGTATCCCTCAAGTTCTGCTGTATGTCCTTCAGCACCCCTACAATGGTGCCCAAGGCAGAGCTGATGGTCCTGAGCTCCTCCCTGAACCCCAAATACTGTTCCTCCTGCAAGCGCCGGGTCTCCGGCAACTTGTCCAGGACCGTCGCCATCGTCTCCTGGGAGTGGTGGTATGCTCCCATGATGGAGGATAGGGCCTCGTGGAGAGTGGGTTCCCTTGGCCTGTCCGCCCCCTGTCGCACAGCAGCCCTCCCAGTTCCCCTGTGTTCCTGTGCCTCCGTCCCCTGGACCGTGTGCCCACTACCACTGCCCCCAGGTCCCTGTTGTTGGGGTGGTGGGTTAGCCTGGGTTCCCTGTAGTGGTGGACACACCGCTGATTGACCTGTCCTGGGTAGGGAGGTTTGGGCCTGCTGGGTGGGTGCTGTGCTGGTGTTACCAGAGGGTGGAAGGTCAGTGTTGGGCTGTGCCTGTGCAAGGGGAACCGACTGTCCCGAGGCCCACGATGGTCCGGGCTGGTCATCAGGATCCAGTAGGGCAGAGCTGCTGTCGTCACTGTGGGCCTCTTCTGGGGGTGGAGTGGTGTTGTCTGGACCCTCTGGTGTGGTGACGGTCCTTCGGGTTCCTGCAGGGGCATAAGAGCATGATTATTGCATGTGTGTGTGTAATGGTGTGCAATGGGTGGGTGAGCGTGTACCCCAGTGCAAGCATTCCTGTGTGGGAGCTTGTGTGATGGTGGTTTAGGGGGTTGTATGGGTATGTGCAGTGGGCATGCTTTAGTGCTGGGTATCCATGCTTAGTTGTGTCATGCAGGGCTTGGTGTTGGGATGTGTGGTTTGTGTTATGAGTACATTAGTGAGAAGTTGTAGTGATAGGGGAGGGTGTGAGGGTGGGGGGGTGTGATAGCATGCAGGTAGGGTGGGGGATATGATAGTTAAGATTTGACTTACCAGTGTCCCATCCTCCACCGACTCCTGCGAGGCCCTCTGGATGATTGATGGTCAAGACTTGCTCCTCCCATGTTGTTAGTTGTGGGGGAG
The DNA here is from genome assembly GCF_031143425.1 of Pleurodeles waltl. NCBI lineage: Eukaryota > Metazoa > Chordata > Amphibia > Caudata > Salamandridae > Pleurodeles > Pleurodeles waltl. Next base: position 802,156,231 of record NC_090443.1, on the reverse strand, counting down.
GAGGTGGGGTTCCGCCGCCAGTCCACTGAACCGCGATGTTGTGCCTGGAGACCGTTGAACGCACCTTCCCCTGTAGGTCGCTCCACCTCTTCCTGATGTCCTCCCTATTTCTTGGGTCCCACGGCGTTGACCCTGTCCACGATTCTTCGCCATAGATCCATCTTCCTGGCTATTGATGTGTGCTGTACCTGTGAGCCAAATAGCTGTGGCTCTACCCCGGATGATTTCCTCCACCATGACCCTGAGCTCCTCCTCGGAGAAGTGGGGGTGTCTTTGGCGTGACATGGGGTGCTGTGTGTGATGTGCGGGGCGGTGTGAGTGTTGATGTGTGTGGTGATGTGTAGTGGTGTGTGGTGTTTTGTGCGTGGATGTGGGTTGGGTGATGGTGTTGTGTGCCTCTGTATGGTGGTGTTGTCTTGGCTGTGCAGTCTCTCTGGCCTTCTCTCGGTAATTGTGGTCGTAGGGGTTTGTGGGTGATGTGGGTGTGTGTTTTATATTGTGTTGGGTGTGTGGGAGTGGTGTTTGTATGTGTATCAGGTGTGTGTATTTTGAATTGTCCAATGTGGCGGTGTTTTGGAGATGTGTGTGTATTTTGAGCGCGGCGGTGTGTACCGCCAATGGAATACCGCGGTTGAAAGACCGCCGCGTGGATTCGTGGGTCGTAATAGCATGGGCGTGTTTCTGTTGGCATTGAGGTGGAGGTTTTGTTTTCGCCAGTTTATCACTGACCTTTGGTGTGGCGGACTTGTGTGGGTGTCTGAATTTCGGCGTATTCCGAGATGTGTGTCATAATAGCTGTGGCGGTATTCCGCGGCTGCGGTGGTGTATTGGCGGTCTTCTGCACGGCGGTAAGCGCCTTTTACCGCCAATGTTGTAATGACCCCCTTTGTCTCCATCGACAATGTCAAGTTACACCATGTGGCCGACCCTGCACAGTAGACCAAGAGGTGCAACCGGTAGTTCCCGAATCCCTCTCACTACTGCCCAAGATGTCCCTCTACAAGTTTTGAGCAGCAACACTGATACCTCTCCGAGCTTGGGGAGGGTGGAAAATGATCTTAAACTAGTTCCACTAACATCTATTACAACAAACAACACAGAAATTGCTGATCAATATGATTCAATTTCTACACAGATGGGTGGCATCATTTACAGTGAACCACCACGGGAGAACCCTACCAGTTCTCCTCCTTCAAATACGGCTCCAGTTTTTGCACGAACTGCTTCTGGGTACTTTGCTGACATCAATGACACCTTTTTGGACTCATTTGCCTTTTCTACATCTGAACTGCCAAAAACACGTAAGCTGATAAACAGGCTTAAAACAAATTACTTTATTTTCCCATGGAACTATCTGTGGCTTTCCTTGACTATATTAGCTTTCCTCCTTTAGATTGGCTTTGTTGTCACTTTCTTTCTATTAATACATGGTCATTACCTTCCTGAAAGACCAACAGTTGAACTGGTGGATGAGGTCCTAAAACCCAATTTTTCTTCTCATAAGGTCCGCAGAGACTTGTCTTTCATGAACATTTCCGCTATACCAATTCCTGATGGGATTGTTTTAGAGAAAGTCACATTTGATATATTCGGCCCCACGGAGGTCATTCAAATACCATATGTGTTTAAACTTTCCATGAATGATGTAATAATACCCGGAGTTGTTTCTGATGACTGGGATGTGAAAACAGTTGATTCTATGATGACTGAATTGTATTGTTTTACTGTATTTGAAAGTGAGGATGTTTATCAATCCAAAGAGAATTATGGTGACATGTTATGCTGTAATTATTTTGGACACCATTTCATTCACAGAGCAAGTACCCCCATAACTATTTTTAATTGCACACAATGGGAACAAACTGTACAACAGACAAGCTGTTTGGGTTTAGCAAAAATTAAGGAATTGAATGCACCCAGTATTCCTGCCCCTGCAAAATTTTACAAATGGCAAAAATATATAAATTCAACTGAAGATCAGCTCGATGAATGGGTCCAGAAAGAAAGGCACATTTAATGCTTCACTTTCACATTCTGGTGGATGGTTATTGTGGCCAATAGATACCAATGGGTGTCATAAACGTTTTATAAACTTCAAGGTTTTTTTTTTTAGAACAAGTAGACCTGACCCTCGCTATGTGTCATCTGAACATGCAGGTATAGTAACAACATACAGTGTAGGGAAACTATGCCAGCAAAGGTTGAAGAGTTCCTCACTAGATGCTGTTAGAGAACACCTCAGTCTCCTATCTAATAACACTGACTTACAGGATTTCCCCAGAAAACAATGCAGAAAGCGCTTCTTATATGCAGTCTATATTGAAATTTGGAAGCTTTCTCAACAAGAAGCTGCTGCCCAGTTAAGGCAAATAGATCAGGAAGGCATTAGCTGTTGTAGATAATAGGATTAATACCCTGTCCGACCGGATATACACCTTAAACAACATTATTTCTTCTGCAGTAGACATAATACAAAGTGACATGTCCTCTTTACACCATGGACAGAGTCAACTAAGAGCCATTATGCAGATAGGTCGGACACTAAGAACACTGAAGGCAGGTCGCGTTCCCTGGCAACACATTACCGCAAGGGACATATTGCCCACATTTAATTTAACACAACAACAACTAATGGCTTAGAAAGAAGCCATGGCTGAAATACCATCTGCTCAGTGGTTAATACACAGGGTCATCAATCTGCCTATTTCAACACTTTAATTCACGTCCTGCTTAAAACACATTCCAGTTGAATGATATGAAAGGCTAGGAGATAGTTACATCCATGAGGTGTGAGAGCTACCCTTCTCGTACAAAAGTCTCAGTGGCATGAACAAGGTCTTTTTTTAGTGGTAGTGAATGTGAGACTTCCATCAGCTATTCAATGGTTTCTAAACAGCTGTCCTTGCATGGGCGTGCAACGCTTCGGCAGTGAACTTAGCTTGTTATCTGAAGTGAGTCCCAGTCCCCTTGATTAGACCTGCATTCCAGGTGCTCTCGAATGGCAGCTATGTCCTCCTCAATAGTGAAAACTGTTGGGGGATGTGAGACGGAATAGTTTATGTTGTTTCGGTCTCTAAGATTGTTACATGCTGCGGGAACTTACTTTTTCCTCCTACACGACAGAATGAAGTAGCTGAGATTTGGCCCCATATCGCCACTTCAAATGTGAATTTTGACAAGTTGAGCAGACTAGGGATGACATCAGGAACAGGTGGAATGACCTACGGGGGAAAGTAAGTTCCATTGTAGCAAGACACCAGCTCACTGTACAGAGGACTGGCGGTGGACCCCCACCTCCTCCCCACAGCTAAAAGCATGGGAAGAGCAAGTCTTGGCAATCCTGCATCCTGAGGGCCTGGCCGGAGTAGAAGGAGGACTGGACTCTGGTAAGTCAACTCTCCACTATTATCACCCACCCTGCCTGCATGCCATCACATACCCCTACCCTCACCCTCACTCCAATCACTCCACCACTTTCCACACACCCGACCATCACATCTCACTTATCCCAATGCCAAGCCCCGCATGCTCTACCAATGCATGGACACCACTCACAGCCATGCATGGGCACTCAACACTAAAGCATGCACACTATAGCGAACTAATCATCCCACCGTACACAAATGTACACAAGTGAAAGATGCCAGGGCAAATCCAACCAAAGAGGGGAAGCCACAGATGCATAATATGTCAGAGACAGAAACCATAACATATCATTTACATCCCCACAGGTATGCCAGCCAATGTCAGCGGAGAAGAGGTGCCAGCAATATCCAGTCCCCCAACTGAAGAGGTCCACAGTGATGACAGCAGCTCTGGTCTTCAGGATCTGGATGACCAACCTTGCCTATCAGGGACCTCTGGACAGCTGGTTACCCAGGCCCAGTCACACACCACCACAGAGCCTCCCCCATCAGGAAACACCACCACAGCACCCATCCAGTGTACCCACACCTCTGTGCCCAGGACACGTCAGTCAGCAGTGTGTCCACCTCTACAGGGACCCCAGGCTGCACCTCATACCCAAGACAGTCAGGGACCTGGGGTCAGTGGCAGTGGGCACACGGTTCAGGGGACAGAGGCACAGGCCAACAGGGAAACTGGGAGGAGTGCTGTGCCCCTGGGGGAGGACAGGCCCAGGGATCCGACTCTCCAGGAGGCACTTGCAGAGATCCTGGGAGCATATCAACATTCCCAGGACACGATGGGCCAGATCCTGGACAATGTGCAGGAGAACAGGCGGCTGCAGGAAGGACAGTACCAGGGGATCTGGCCATCAAAAACACCCTGATCTCCATAGCAGGGGTGCTGGCAGACATGGACAATATTATGAGGGAGGCAGTCACACAACAGCGGGCCTCTGCCACTAGCCAGACATCTGAGCAGCCTTCCACCTCGGCTGCCGCTAGCGGCCAGGAGGCCCCGCCACAGGACTCACAGGCCACCAGCACCCCTTCCCCTGCAGAAGGAGAACCACCCCACAGACGTTCCATGCGATCCAGACAGAAGCCAGAGACAGTTGCCAAGACCCCCACCAGGAAATTAGACTCTCCTGATTGTCACTCTTGTGTCCCACTCTGTCACCCTGTCCACCTTGAACTGCCATTGTGCCCCTTCCTATGTCCCCTTCGACAATGCACCTGTACTACAAACAGAGTGGAACAATACCCTGGACTTTCCTCCATGATCCCCCCATCCCATTGCACTTGCCCCTCAATATTTTAGCACTTCAATAAACACCCTTGGAAAAAAATAAGTATGGAGTATGTGAACTTTTTCAAGTATGTATTCATTTAAACATGCACAAACATTGCAATTCAACTGTACAGAAAAAGAGCATAGATTAATGACCAGTAGGTGGCTGCAGGAGCATATGTGAGGTCACTAACATGTGCTAAATGAATTGCCAAAGGGTACAGTAAGTGGGCATAGGAGTGTGAAAAAACAGCAGGCCAGTGGCACAGATATTCAAACAAACGTCATAGAAAAGTGAAGTAACACTGTCTTACCTGTGTCATTGGAAGTATTGTCTGATCACTGTTGTTCTGTTGTCCTCATCCTCTGCCTCCTCATCCTCACTGTCCACAGGGTCCATTGCTGCCACATGGGCATCTCCAGCCTCCTCCTGCAGAAAAGGCACATGGCGTTTCAGGGCAAGGTTGTGCAACATGCAGCATGCCACTACTATCTAGCATACCTTCTTGGGTGAATAGTACAGGGATCCCATCTGTCAGATGCAGGCATCTAAACCTGGCCTTCAGGAGGCCGAAGATTCTTTCAATTATCCTTCTGGTTCATCCATGGGCCTCATTATAATGTTCTTCTGCCCTTGTCCTGGCATTCCTCACAGGGGTCAGCAGCCATGATAGGTTGGGGTAACCAGAGTCACCTGCAAATTTTGAGGGGCAACATTTAGCCACACACTATCCCATATGGCCCACACCATGCCCATACACCAACATCTTCTGGGTGGAAACCAGTGCTCACCTATTAGCCACACCTTGTGCCTCTGTGGTTGAGCCATCGCATTTGGGATGCTGCTATTCCTCAGGGCAAAGGCATCATGCACCGACCCTGGATGCATTGAAGTGGGAGATGTACTGGTCCGCCAAGCACACCATCTGTACATTCATAGAGTGGAAACTCTTCAGATTTCTGAACCCCTGTTCATTCTGGCGGGGGACACACACATGTAATATGTGTTCCATCAATCGCCCCAATTATGTTGGGGATATGTCCCATTTCATAGATCTCAGCCTTCACTGTGGCCAAATCTTCAACCTGGGGAAATACAATGTAGCTGTACATGTGTTTAATCAGGGCAGCTAACACTCTTGTTAGGACTATTGAGAACATTGGCTGTGATTTTCCTGCTACCAAGCCCATTGTCACTTGGAAAGAACCAGTTGCCAGGAAATGGAGTACTGATAGCACTTGCACAAGAGGTGGGATCCCAGTGAGGTGACGGATAGCAGATATCAGGTCAGGCTCAAATTGGGCATACAGCTTTGTGATTGTGGCTCTGTCCAGTCTATATGTGAGTAATATGTGCCTGTCCTCCAGTGTTGCCAAGTCCACCAGGTGACTGTACACTGGGGTATGTCTCCATCTCCTATTCATCCGCAGGGGTATCAATCTATGGGGTAAAAGAGTGAGGAGCCGGTCAAAAACGGAACAATGGGGCTACAACAGAACTTTGCATGTTGTTAACTTGGAACAGGTCAGTGTGATTTGTACATAATGTCCTAATTTCACAAGTGATGCAGCAATTATCCAGGGCCTGCCCCCCCCCTGAAATGACGTTGCTTGTCCTGTGTGGAGGGACAGCTGACGTTGTGCGCCGTTGAGGGAGGCGGTCCGAAACCGGCGTGCAACTCCTCATTGGTTAACATTGGGCCCCATGGGGTACAGTGGCCAATGGTGATCTACACCGGCAGTGACGGTGTGCACCGCCCCGGACGTCACCACCATTTTCTATCTCAACCCTCACTTGCTACCTGATCTGCAACAGGAGAGGACCTGTACTGCCTTTGCTTCTGTGACCTGTGCCTGGAACCTACCATGGCCCGAGTAACTGGGGAAGGGGCCCCAGTCTTCATTTCGACGGAGTTGGAAAGACTGGTGGATGGGGTCCTACCCCAGTACGGACTGCTGTATGGGCCTCCAGACCAACAGGTAAGTACACTGTGGGCACGATGCATGTGGCATGAATGCATGGAGTGGTGTGTGTGAAGGCCTCATGTAAGGGGGTGGGTGGATGTCCTCTGGGTGGCGTATTGGTTGTGTGCTGGGCCATGTGTGTGGAAATGGTGATGTGAAGGGGTATGGTGGGTCATAAGTGTAACATGCAGAACTATTTGACTAATTCAATTTTCCTGTGTGAATTGCATCCGCAGGTCAGCACCCATCAAAAGGATATATAGCGTGCCATCGCCAAGGACGTGCGGACCCTGGGGGTCTGCGGCAGGGTGAGCACCCACTGTCGGAAACGGTGGGAGGACCTGAGATGCTGGGCATGGAAGGCAACAGAAGCCCAGCTGGGGATGGCCTCCCAACAAGGAGGTGTGCCTGTCGAACCCTGACCCCCCTGATGGCCTGCATTCTGACGGTGGCCTATCCTGAACTGGATGGGTGTTTTAGGGCATCACCGCAGCCACAAGGGGAAGAGTACAGTGCCCATCATTACAATATACGCATGGTAGGGTGATATCCAGGTGAGGAATGTGTGTCAGTGGGTGGCCCTAGGCCAGGCCTAACATTGCAGCATAGGTCCCCTGGTGGTAAGGGGTTCAGGAGGGAGAATCTTGTTACCTAGCTCGTAGGCATCCACAACTGGTCAGGGCTGGGTGGGTTTCAGGTGTTCTGCATTTGGCGGTGTGTGCCCCTCCCCATGGCATGGCTGGTAACTAGTGCTCTGGTAGTGCTATGGCATATTGCGTAGGGCTGTTCCTTGTGTGTGAGGGTGCTGTGTACGTCAACAGTGGTGTTGGTGCAGCCATTGACCCAGTGTATCCTTTGTCTCTTCCCCCCTCTCTTGTTTTGTCATCCTGTCCTTATGTACATTAGCATCATCTGGCGGGGGAGCAGAGGCACCGTCTACGGAGGGAGCCCAGACGCTGAGGGCACCAGTGGGACAGAGGGCGATGAGAGCACCATGGCGGAGACTGGAGGGGACAGTTCAGACACAGATACCTCCTCCAATGGAAGCTCCCTGGTGGTGGCGGACAACTCTGTGACCACCCCAGCTACAGGTACAGCCGCCACCCACGTACCAGCACCGCCCTCCCAGCAGCCCCTCATCGAGTTGCCCGTGCCCGTTCACCCAGGAGGGTAGGCATCTCCTTCGCCCCAGGCACCTCAGGCCCTGCCCCAGTGAGCCCTGCTGCCCTGAGTAAGGAGGCTATTAACCTCCTGAGATCCATCTCTATAGGGCAGTCAACCATTGTGAATGCCATCTAGGGACTCGCAGCCCAGATGCAACAGACTAATGCATTCCTGTAGGGCATTCACACTGGATTGGCAGCCCAACAGAGATCGATCCAGGCTCTGGCCTCTTCTCCGATGACAGTCATTTTCCCTGTTTCTACCCTCCCCCCTCCAACTTCCTCTTCCCAGTCCCATTCTCCTCAACCCCATCCCATTCCAAGCACACAGCCATACGAGCATGCACACAAGACAACACACAAGAGTGGTTCAGGCAAACACAAGCACCACACTTCATCCACCAGGCACTCACACAAACACCATCCAGATGCAGACACACCAACATCCACTGCCTCCACTGTGGCCCCCTCCTCATCGTCCACCTCCCTCCCAGTTTCGTCTCCACTCACACCTGCATGCACTATATCATCCACTACCAGCATCATCACCACACCAAGCAGAACACACACCTCACTGGCAGACACCTCCACAACAGCCATATACACGTCCCCTGTGTCCTCTCCCACTGTGTCTGTCCCCCCCTCCTAAGGTACACAAACGCAAGCGCTCAGACACCCAACAGCCATACACCTCACAACAGCATCCAGCACATGGCATAGCCAAAATCAGCAGACAGACATCGCCAATAACCATTCTTCATCCTCCACTCCCATTCCTTCTCCCTCTTACCGCTCCAATGTCCCTAAAAAACTGTTCCTATCCACCATTGACCTCTTCCCTATCCCTCCCCCCCGTCCTGCATGTATGGGCAGGGTAGGAAGAACCCAGCCAAGCACCTCAGCCATCCAGTCCACGGGCCCAGTTGTCATCACACCCACTTGTGGTGGAAAAGGATCCAGGGCACATGTCCTGAAGGTGAAGGAGCCTGCACCAGGCAGCCTCAAGACCCAGGACCCTGCCCCAGAAGCTGCTAAGAAGGTAAAGGAGCCTGCCCCAGCTGCCAGAACAACCAAGGAGCCTGCCCCATCAGCTGCTAAGAAGGTAAAGGACCCTGCCCCAGCTACCAGGAAGAGCAAAGAGCCTGCACCAGCAGACAGGAAGAACAAGGGGACTGGTGCAGGAGGCAGGAAGAGCAAGGGGACTGGTGCAGGAGGCAGGAATAGCAAGGGCCTGGGGCAGGAGGCAGGAAGAGCAAGGGTCCTGGGGAAGGAATTGCAAAGGAGCTCGCACCACCAACCATGGTTGTACAGCTGTCTCAGGTTGCATGGGATGGGCAGGAGTCTCCCCCACCCCAGCAGCACCACCACCTCCAGTGGGAAGCTGCTGAGGTTGCGGGAGATGGGCAGGAGCCTCCCCCCAAGCAGCACCACCACCTCCAGTGAGCAACCGTCCGAAGTTGCAGGGGATGGGCAGGAGCCTCCCCCCGCCCAAGCAGCACCACCACCTCCAGTGGGCAGCTGTCCGAGGTTGGAGGGGATGGGCAGGAGCCTCCCCCAAGCAGCATCACCACCTCCAGTGAGCAGCCATCCGAGGTTGCAGGGCCTAGGCAGGAGCCTCCCCCCAACAGCAGCACCACCACCTCCAGTGGGCAGCCGTCCGAGGTTGCAGGGGATGGGCAGGAACCTCCCCCCCTAGCAGCACCACTACCTCTAGTGGGCAGCCTTCTGAGGTTGCAGGGGATGGGCAGGAGCCTCCCCCTACCAGCATTACCACCACCATTGAGCAGCTATCACCGCCGGTGGAAAGATGTCATCCTGCCTCCATGGCCTGCTGTGCGACCTGCCCCCTGCAAATCCAGTGCGTATTACACCCACCTGAGAGACTGTGACCTTGCACTCCCAAGGTTCAAGAGCACAGGGCACAAGGCCCCCTCCAGAACCAGTGGGTATGACACCCACATCGCCAAGACTACCCAGGATCAATAGCACAGGGCACGAGTCCCCCTCCAGAACTAGTGCGTATGACACCCACATCGCCAAGACTACCCATGATCAAGAACACAGGGCACATGGCCCCTTCCAGAATCAGTGGGTATGACACCCTCATCGCCAAGACTACCCAGGATCAAGAACACAGGGCACTAGGCCCCCTCCAGAAGCAGTGGACAAGTCACCCACCTGAGAGTCTGTGGCTTATCAATCCCCAGGACATGTTGCCCCCTCCAGAACCAGTGGGCAAGTCACCCACCTGAGAGACTGTGGCCTATTACTCCCCAGGACAGAGCAATGGGCATGTTGGCCCCTCCAGAACCAGTGGGCAAGTCACCCACCTGAGACACTGTGGCCTTGCACTCCCGAGGACCAAGCACAGGGCATGTTGCCCCCTCCAGAACCAGTGGGATATTCACCCACTCGAGAGACTGTGGCCTTGCACTCCCCAGGACCAAGCACAGGGCATGTTGCCCCCTCCACACCCAGTGGTGTTGTTCCATCTCCCAGCTGAGGTGCGCCCCCCGATCCCCTGAGGTGCCTGCCTATTTACCAACTGATGCCCCTGCAGTGTTCTCTCTGTGTTGATGCAGGTGACATGTGTGGCTCTGGATTTTGGCCTGTGGCCATGTGGCCTAAAACATTGTAGACTGGGCGGTGTCCCTTTTTGTGTACATATGTATATATCTATTATCTTGCCTAAGTTATTTATCTTGATGTGTTGCTCTCATTACATTGCCCTTTTCAAAATTGATTTGTCCTTGCATTATTCATCCGAGTTACGGGGTAAAAATGTTTTTATGATGCTGCTGATTGTGTGTATGGTGTTGGGGTGAGGGCTGTTGCGTGTGTGTGTCACTCTCTTTTTCCTCCCTCCTTCCCTTGTGTGCTAGGCGGCCGTACTCACCGTTGTCGTCTTCACCAGCGTTAATGTTCGTGGTGGAGCAGCACATAGAAGATCATGTGGAAGACATGCAGCTAGGGCTCCATGGCGGCATTGTTCCCTGTGTCTCCAATGGTGAGTCCTTTCCCTTCTGAGGGCTGTTTCTGCCAGGCTTTTGATGTCGTTGGTACCACCCCGGAAAATGTTGCGATGTCCTGTGTCTTAATACGGTGGGCGGAACATTGGTGGTGGCTCTTGTTTCCACCCTGGCGGTCGGTGTGGTACATTGGCTGTCTATCGGAGATCTTTCTGCCATGGTCATAATTTGGCGTTAATTACCGCCGGCCTGTTGGCGGTATTACCGCCACTTTAACACCAACCGCCAGGGTTGTAATGAGGGCCACAGTCCCTTTTAAGTACTAACTTTCCGAGACGCTTTGGTGGGCTCGTGGGACGAATATTTAATGCATCCAGTACTACAGGAATCGCAAATTTCTTTAAGGCTGTTGGTTCTGGTTTCATTCACACTTTCTCCTCTATATTTGGCTTAATACCTTCAGCCATCCACTCAATATTCTCCAGTATTTTCCGGGATTCGCAATAACTTTGGCTATAACCGGTGGCATTTTGCTATTGCTACTTTTTCTGCGCAATGGCTGTCCTGTCACAACAAGGAGGACTGAAAGAGCTTCCACCAGCGCAGCTGTGTCATGAACGCATGATGCAATACTTTGGAGCATCACTCCTGGAGCAATTGGATTGTGACTGGTCTCTGTCATTCAGACCAGTTTTGCATTGTGTGCAGCCCGAGTTTCGGTGTCTCTGGTGACCATTCGAACATGCACTAAAAGTTTGTCTTTTTACGCAGCGCTTGCTTTCATTGGACGCTGATTTGTTGATGTTCTTGCTGAGGGCTCATTACCAGACATGCGCGTTGAGGGTGAGTTTGCTACAGGAAGCTGCTTATGAGTTGCCCTTCGTGGATGATGGACCTCTAAACTCATTGTTGGGCACACCACGGAATGCTGCTGCCTTGGCTGGAGCTCACGCTTTGGAACACGAATGCTCCTTGGTTTTCCTTGCCGATGAACTGCCTACTTTTCCACCTGCCGAAGTGGAAGATTTCCTGTCTTCAATTAACCTGGATTTAATTGGCAACTTCCCAAATGACTCTGACTTTTGAAATTCGGCTTTTTTGGTGCCACACTTATAATTTTAAATTGTCCTTCTAATACATGCTCAAGTGTCTTTTAACTTGTTATAGCTTCATACACGTTATTTTAGCAAACTAAGCCTGCCCCTGTGCACTTTAATTTTATTCAGCTTTATTGTATTATTTTAATAATAGCCACATTTGCGGTCTTGTTTTATTTTCTCTATCTAGCTGTTCTTTGCCTAGGCCAACACTGCGTTCTTAAACAAGACAAATGATCACGACTGTATGCTGATTGCTGAGTGCTTCGCTACAGCTGCTTAAGTAGACTACAGGCCTCTTGCTCAGGTATAAGGGATGATGTCTTCCCAGGGGAACCTAAAGGGCAGAATTAGCACTTAACATGCTGTGCTTTACCATAGCCTAGGTAGGAGTTATTCTTAACAATTTTAGTGACAATATGGTAGTGTTATTTTTATGCTTCACTCTCCTTGTCACAATTTTAATCCTGTCATGCTTCATCGTCCTAGTTATTGCAATACATGCTTTATTAACTAAAATGCAGTTACTTCAATAAAACCTTATTGAACTATACGCTGCCTCTGATTGTCCTTGCATACGTGAGACTAATGTAACTGAGCGAAACGGATGAGATATGAGTGACCATGATTTACTTGGGGATTCAATTGTGTCATGTGCTCGGTTGCCCAATCATCCCTGCTCCAGGGTGGAGATGAGGCACTGCTAGTTACCCGGAACAAAACCCGGATTAGGCAGACAGGTGTCACCTGTAGTGGGTTCAGACTTATTCCCCCACAGTGCAAGTGATTCTGCCGCCCAAATCCAGTAGTCTCCATAGCATAATGAGAGGCTATGTGACAGGGTCATAGGACCTCTAATATCCTTCATTGTCCCTCGATTCTGATTTTAGATTCTGTTCATCCACCCCACTAAAAAAGGGATACCTGGGTGTGGATGAGACATTTTTATCACACTTAGGTTCTCACGGTCACCACAATATATAAAGAGTTCCCTGGAATACAGTTGAGTCGACCCTGGTTTTTAGGGGCCAGCGTGAACCCGATGATGAAGCATGCCACTACTAGAGTGGATGATGGTTATATATAAAAAAGAGAAGGATTACTTTTCTTTGTAGTAATCACTGGAAAGGTGCACATGAGCTAATTTATGTTGTAATCACATTCTGGGAGAACTTTTCCCTCTCTGCCTCTATCATAAAGAAAATGTCTCTTGTCCCTTCTGGTAGGCAGGTCCTGCCCAAGGGCCTCCCATACCTGTGTTTTAGAGAGTGTTTGGAAGATGACCTAACGTCTCCCTGGGTCCCTAATTTGATGCCTTGTGAGGCTTATAGTGACCTTTTATAGCTATTAAGAAGGGGCACCTGTGGAGGCCACCCTACTCCCAGTAGCCCCCAAACCCACTCCTGAACTGTTGGTGATGGCACTCCTAACCCTGTTGGGGGACTATCTGAATATAGATATTTTCAGAGCCACCCAAATAACTTATACAATGAGCAATTGCTCACCTATTTAGCACCAGGGCTTATGGAGCGACCTTCAGGCCTCAAGGTTAATTCTTTAAGATATGGCCTAATGCCTCAACTGAGGGCTTTCTGAGTGCCTTTCCCTCTCTATTGTTTTTGGCTGATGGTGCCTGTCCCTAATTAGGCCCATATTGGGCACCCAAGTGTGTTTTTTTGTTTGGATCTGCTGGGGAGCCCCATAGCCTATTGCCCCTACTGGCTTCCTGTGCACTGCTCAGAAGTTTGTAGCCATGTGAGAGATAGCAGACACACTGTTCCTACCCGTGCACTGGCAGGAAGTAAATTCTGGGTGTACCTGCCTCCTTCAGACAGGACGACACAGGGCGATGGTAGCACCCATGCTGGAGAGCAGTAGAGCTCACGCTTTGCTGTCCCCTGTGAACTGGAACTCCCAGAGACATCCCAACACCAGAGCTCGCTGGCACATGGTTCCTTTTTTATCAGTTCGGGCTTGCATGGGTCCATGAGGTGGGATTCCCTAGGGACAATAAATAATTAATGGGGGACTCATGTACACCCTCCCTCCCACAAGTTATTTCTGCTCTCTCTGGGGCATTAGCCCTCCCCAGGGAGCTTTCAGAAGCCAGAGGGGAAAGGCCTCTCACATCCCTGACAGGAATAGCACATCTCCTCCTGTTTTGTCTGGCTCCTGTGGACCAATTGTGATGATTTTTTTGTTAATGGTTTGCTCCCAGTGGCCATTTCCAGCCACCAAGAGGGATTGCCTCAGCCTTCCAGGACTCAAAAACCTTGAGTCCTGGGGAAGCGGAGATGTTTACCGTGCTCTGTGCATGTGCAGGTACTGTCTCTTTGTTGGGTGCCTGGCACCTCTCCTGCATCCAGGGTCTTCTACCAAGAGGGATTGCCTCAGCCTTCCAGGACTCAAACACCTTGAGTCCTGGTGAAGGGGGAGATGTTTACAGTGCTCTGTCCATGTGCAGATACTGTCTCTTTGTCGGGTGCCTGGCACCTCTCCTGTGTTCAGGGTCTTCCTCAGCAGCCCTCCTAGGCCTTCAAGGCAGACTGCCCTCCGTACCTGCACCATTCTGGCTGCACAGTCTCTTTTGCCTCTTGCAAAATCCCTGGGACAGCTGATGTTAGGTGCCTCCTCCTTATGAAGGTCACTCTCCTGCAGGACCAGTGCACAGAAAATCTAGGGAGCCCTTCCAGGGTCCTCACCAACAGGTCCTTCCCTCCACTGTCCCCAGAGCATGTAGGGAGTCCATCACCACTTGTCGTGGAGAAAGAAATCCTTGCCCCAAAGTGCAAACTGAAGTCAGAAATCCTTGATTTCATCCTTGCAGTAGGGGTCAGGTTTCTTCTCTCTTTCAGCTGGATAGGACTTACTTGTGTCATCTTGGAGCATGAAAAAAATGCCCAGTTCACTTAAATACCTCTGTGATTATATAGCTTAAAACAGTGTGTTCTTTGGTGCAATGCATAAAAATGAATTAATGAAATGAAGCCTGTATACACAACAAAATACTAAACATTTTTTAATTAGATTATATCACCTCTCTAATAAAAATGGATCTATCTGACAGTTTAATCATTTGGGATGTGGTTACTCCCTAAATCTCGTCCTGTCTACATGCCAACAGTGCTCCCTGTATATATCTCTAAAAAATGCAAAGTTCAAAATGTACATTCTATGTGAGATGAGTGACCGAAGATTTATTTGTGTGAAAAAATAAGGATACCAGCTTCAAAATGAATAGGTATCGTGTGACAGAATTATCAAGGAAGAACTGGTGTTGGTGCTCACACATATATACAGAACTGGAGTTATTTTATTTAATTGCAATGTTTCGATCATATAAATTATATTTAAACTGTTTCTGAGTTTAAATGTAATAAAAATTAAAGCACAGCCTATTGTTTAGGCTTCCAGAAAGTATATGGAAGCCTCCATCACGACTTTGGTTTCTATGTAAAGAGCCCCAGTCTAAGATGGTGGCTCATACAAAGAAACACAAAAGTTTCCTAATGCAGTGATTCCAAACCTTTTGACTCCTGAGGACTCCCACTAAATCACTACTAGATTCCGGGAACCCCAAAGCAATTTGTATGATTTAAGTTTCAAACATCAATTCACAAAAAAGTACACACCAAACAAGTACTCAAATTACTTAAGATATGATTATTTTAGATTGAAAAAATATGCAAAAAAATCAAAAGTTTTACTCAGAAGGTTGGCGCTGCACCTCGGCGACTAGCTTTTCAATGTTTGGTTTATTTAGGAAAGCTGAATCTTCAGGTCTGATTCTACACTTGCTAGGCGATTTCTGTAAGTAAAACCATTAGGGCCTCTCATCTCTCCATAGACTCTCTGTCATGCATTTAATTTGTTTTATAGCACTTCTCATACCAGTGTAAGGTGTCCGAGCACTTTACAGGGGACTACAAAATGTAGGATTCACATGTCATACGCACTGGTAGGCATTTTTTAAGAGTGCTTGGTCTGGAGAAGCACAAACTCAGGATTCAGAACATAACACAGTGGCTAGCGTTACTTCAATAATAATGTATTTCTACACAAGAAAACCTTTTTTTAGCAGCATAAGAATAATGAAAGACTGGGAAAAACATAACATTCTAATTTGTTTGATGCAGTTCACTTGCAGATCTTTGATGGCAGTTCATAGCTCACTGTGCTAGATTATGATTGTAATTTATGAACTGCCCAGTTACAAAAGAATCTCTGTGACAAAAGCAGTAACCCACTGTGCTATGCAGAAGGCATATTAACCATCTGCGCTACCCTAGATGAGTCAAACCTGGCACTAGACAAAACTCTTCTCTCCCTCCAGCAAGTACATTAATCACTAGAGTTATCTTGACGCCTTTATTTGTGCCAGAAAGCTCCTGGGTGTACAAGGACTTTGCAGTGATTTTAAAGCTGCTGCACAAATGAAGTAACATATCAAACATGCTCGTGTTTCTGTAGAGGCCAAGCTGGAGAAGTGCTTTCCTACCGGACCAGGCCTGAGGCCCCCCTGGGAATGTGTCACTGACTCCTTAGGGTCGGCGGACCACAGGATGGGAACCGCTGTCCTAATGTGAAATAGTAGATCCTATCCACCCATTTAAAAACCCTCTCAACTAGTGACTTTCCTGTTATACTTTCTATGTAAAAAAGTCCTTCTAAAAAACAAAAAATTGTCTTGCAATCCTGGATGCGGCCACCTGTTGCTGCTCAGCACCATTTGATCTACAAATCCTATACTCTCCCTATCAATTTGAAATTTTTGTTCTGTTTTGGGAAACTGTCTTCTGCTAATTTTGTCTGAATTAGCAATAACACATGCTTTATTCTTGTATTAAAAGCTATTACTTTGAAGGCATTTCTTTCATAGTGTCAAAGCCATCCTGCACAGGTGGGTTTTATCGAGGGGTGGGACGCAGGAAAGGTGGTGCTATCAAGATATTGCTCCCATGCTCTCTGAAACTGGCACTTTTTGTTTATGTCACTTTAGTCCTTTGTTTTGATACTCCTCCTGTGTCCTCCAGGGGTATCATGCCTGTCCCAGATTTGCCTAGTTCGCCCCGGAATGCTCTCAGAATTGCTGTAGAGAACTGGTACGTGTCTGAGATGGCACTGTCCTGTTTTGTGGTGCTGCTTCTGAGCCATCTATGCGCATCTTGATCTGATATGTGGCAATTTGCAAGATGCTTTGTTCACTCACCCCAGCAGCTCTGGATGTGTACAAATGTGTTCCAGAGGTTGCTGTTGCCATACATTCAGAATATTACCTCCGCTCTAACTGCATCACAACAGGACACTTCATTTGTGTAGTAACTAAGCTTCTAGATAAAGTGGGGGACTGCACTTCCTCCACTAGTAGGGGCCTGAGGTGGGTCAACCCTGGACTATAAGAAACAGTACTTCTATTTTGGTAGTCCCCAATGCAACTGTGAAAACTCTTGTCCTAACAAGGATTAGGTGTGAGCTATTTCTACTTCATTTACCAACTATATACATAGGTGAACTCAGACAATTCCCTACCTCCTCAGCCCAGTGTAGATAATAGTTTATCAACTACCCCTTGTATAGGATTCCAAAAAAGGTAAGGTAGGTTTCATGATCATGCATCTGGGAATACTGTGGATAGTACTTTGGGTTGGGCAACCCCATTGATTGGTCACAATGATTCCCTGCCTGGTGACCATTCCCTATTTTTTTATGAGTTCAAGCCCATGCTCAAAAGACTGTTTGTTAGTAGTCCATATATAATGAACTTATGGACTTTGAGCAGAAGAGCCATGGTCTATATAGCCCAATTTAAGAATTATTAAGCCACCATTCAATGAGCTGAGGATACCCACCTTGCTATGTTCTAAAGGAGATTAAAGGATATACTCCTGGGTGCGCATGTGGTACCAGCTCCAGAAATATTGGTTGCTTTATAACCCCAGTTTTCCAGTTGGGGTTATAAAGCAAACAATAATTTCTGGAAGTGTTACCACTTGCGAGAGGTAAAAAGAAACCAAAGGGGAAAGGAGTCATAGTGATCTATGGAAAACGTTTTTTTTTCACATACCAGAAGGTTATTCCAATTCTACAACACCTAAACATATGCATATAAGTAGTTGTAAAGGGTCTCTACCCCCTCCTAAAACTATCCACATCATTATCATGGAGAGGCATAAGTTTAACAAGGGCAGGTAAGAAGCAGTAGGGGCACTTCATGCGTAAATTGTATAAAATTTGGTCCATCCTCTTCCTAACTATCCCAAGATACAGTTCACTAGATAGTCTGCGAAATGCCCAAGTCTACCATGAGGTGTTCCCAATGGGAAATTACAAAATGGTCCCATCGATCTATTTACTATCCGAGAACATTGAACACACCCCACATGAATGTCCTCTTCTGCCATAGAAAAGGTTGCTGTAATCGACCGTGGGGCTACAAGCAATTTCAATGACCTTAGAAAACTGTACTCCTTTCTTATAGTCAAGTCATGATCAGTTGTTAAAGAAATTCAGTGTTAAAACAGTAACAAGTTATTTTCACTGACTTTAAAATGAAAGCCGTCTCCCTGGATATAAAATAACATTCATATATTTTATTTGCTGTTGAGGCCTGTGGACAGTTCATGAAGATTGTAGCAAATGGCCCACTAGCCTTTGGAAAGGATACAATAAACGTTTATGGTTACAGTGCTTGAAAGTGGCATAGTGCATACATATGCACCTGGCACAGAATATAATCATTGCACAAACATATCTTCGTGTCCAATTATGCGACCCTGTAACTTGTCCATGTTCATTCAGGACTCGCTTCTCCATCCAGGTTTTTTCTTTCCATTCTGGGGTTTGTAATCTTCTTTTTCCCTTTATAAAACCGCCCTAGTAGGAGAATTCAAAGAAAAATCTGAACTCCCGTAGGTAGTCACGCATGGACCAGGGAAGCTTGGCAAAGGTTATGTAATATGAGTGAGCGTAAAGTCTGAGAGGGGATTCACTGGCCAGGCGCACATTCTGTGGATTAACTGCCCATGTATGCCCTACCACAGAGCCTGGAAGCAGCTGCTTTGAAAAACTACTGAGAAAATTGGCACAATAGGGCAATGCACTAGTTGTAAGACATCTCTAGATCTGGATTCTGACGATAAATTGACTGTTTCCGGGATGTAATTGGTGTAAATATATACAGTTAAAGACTGGGTAAATCACTCTGTTGTGAGAAGATTTCAGGTTTGACAAGTCTGTAAACCTGAGGACATTATTACAGTAATACCAACATACAATTGATTTATATGAAAAATCAATGATAGTAGATAAATGTTTGCTAATCGCTCTATCCTCTAGTGGGATGAATCCACATGCTAACAGCTAATAAAAATCAAACAAACATGGAATAATATTCCACAGCGGATGTAAAAACAAATCTGAAAATTGCCTACAACTAAGCAGTGTTTCTAGCTGAGAACCAATAACTTTCTGGTTGCAGTGGAAACAGCGCCCTTCTGATCACTCTCACTCATAATGTAATTGGAAGACATTTTGACAATCTTCTCTACCTCTTTTCTCTATCAACGAAAAATCACAACCCCAATAGGATTTTAACACTGAATCCACGTCAACAAATCTGTCACCTTTACCTACGGCATAATTTGAGTTGGAGTTCTTTACCAGTAAAATGGCCTAACTAATGTACTTCAAATAAAGCCACGAATTAAGAGCCTGTGATTGTTTGATCTTTTGGCTTTCAAATCCTACACACATTTCAAACATGAACAAGGTGCTATTCAATGCACCCCATTCTCCTTTGTGAACTTCGAACGTGATTTCCGAGTTCCATATTAAACAAAGGCTGCCTGGCTTTCCTAAGCCCATCTTGTCAGTGAAGGGTAGATTTAACAACGTTCACATGAGAAATGCAGACGTTCTACCCTGAAAGTAGAAGTTCATGGAAATGTTAAGTTGTCCGACCCAAACAGCAGCCTGAGCCAGTGGCAGATACCATTGCATTGTGTCTTGCATAATACCTTAGCATACCAGACTATGATGTATACGTTTCATCTAGTGACTAGTGCTTGCTTCAGTGGTGCACGTGCAGCATGGCCCTTTCCATGGTCGTGATTGACAGCGCAGCTGTCGGTCGCCAATCATATAAGTATCACTAGCAACAGGGGAGGGACTTTGGCTCCGCCCACATGCGTACATGTTTTGATTGGGCAGACGTTGCATGCTACCACAAACAAAGTTCTTGCCCTCCCCACAGCTGTGATCATTTTGTTTATCCAGCTGCTGACTTTGATTTTTCAGTGGCCCAAACATGGCATTACAATGCTATTAAAATATCTTAAATAGCTACATAATTTATGAAAATTTTCTCTGGTGGCAGCACAGAGGGGAACAGGGCAGTCGTTAATATACATGGATTTTCAGATCTAGGTTGACAGAGCATTCATAAGCCTGACCTACTGGCATCGCCAATGCTTGTTCTGAGATATGCGAGGAAGCCAAGTCCACTGTCAGTAGAGGAATGTAAGGAATGGGAAGGAAAGGGAACAGGTTAGGGAAATGAGGGAATTAAAAGACAAAAGTAAAATTAACAGAGGAATGCAATGAAAAGGGTGGGTAGAGAAGGGCAGGGAAGATAATGTGGGGACAGGGAAGGAGAAAAGAAGAGGGTATGTATGAATAGAAAGACTTGGGGCCCCTCATCACATTCAATAGATGTAGCCGCCCATCACTTTGTGCTATACTGCAAGAAGGAACGTGGAAAGGGGGAGAGAGGAAGGGAAAGAAATGAAAGATGTAGGATCTTAAAGGAATGTGTGGGGTTGGAAGAGAAGGGAAGAAACTGGGGTGGAGCTCAGGTAAAGGCCAGGGTTGGAGAATGAATGAAGAGAAGCAGTGTGTGGAAGTTGAGAGGAAGGAAGGAGAGAAAGGGATTGGGTTGAATAAGAGAATAATTAGGCTGAGAATGGAAGAATTGGGCTAACAGCCCTGAGAGATGGATGAAACGGGTGAAATAATTAGGAGTTATGGTAAATGGTGATTTCAAGTCAGTTTCAAGACCGTTTTCAGTTTGGTTTCGAGTTCAGTTTTTAACTTGGTTTTCAGTTTAGTTTGCTTTTCAATTCAGTTTTCATTTGGTCTATTTACCCACCTTGTTTCCCTGTTTCCCACCCCTACCTGTTTTGGAGCCTGCGCCGTCCATGTCTACCAATTTCCCAGTGTCTTCAAGCAGTTGTGCTCCGGTCCCTTATCCTTTTACGCAATGCTGCAGCACCCTGGTTACCAGCCTTAAATAGCAAGGGCACATCACAATGGTCCAATTTCAACGTCATCCAACAACATCACTGTGGATGACACCTCTTTTTCCATGTTTGCAGGGTCCGGGCAAAGTACGGCTGTCCGATTTCTTGACAACATCTATTGTTACATAAAATGGTACATCAAGGAACTTGAAAAAAGACCACATGCTACCCCACATAACGCTCCCGCCTCTAACGGTCTTGTGCAGTGAAGGCCTCCCCCGCCCTGCGCGTATCCTGGGCCTCGAGACATCACATTGAAGAGGCTGTGATATCATAAATGTTCAGTTCCCAGGGTTCTGCTTCTTGTGCTGATGTGAAAGCAGGGATCTTTCAAATTAATTTTAGAATTCACGTTTTCCTCAGTCATCGTTTAAAATAAACTATGGCCCTCATTACGAGCCTGGCGGTCTGTGAACGCCAGGCTCGCGGTTGGCGGGAGCACCGCCGACAGCCCGGCGGTGCCCCGCAGGGCATTCTGACCGCGGCGCTTTGGCCGCGGTCAGTGCAGGAAAACCGGCGGTCTCCCGCCGGTTTTCCGCTGCCCGTTGGAATCCTCCAAGGCGGCGCAGCTTGCTGCGCCGCCTTGGGGATTCTGTCACCCCCTACCGCCATCCTGTTCCTGGCGGTTCGCCCGCCAGGAACAGGATGGCGGTAGGGGGTGTCGCGGGGCCCCTGGGGGCCCCTGCAGTGCCCATGCCAATGGCATGGGCACTGCAGGGGCCCCCGTAAGAGGGCCCCGCTTGTATTTCACTGTCTGCATAGCAGACAGTGAAATACGCGACGGGTGCAGTAGCACCCGTCGCACCTTCCCACTCCGCCGGCTCGATTACGAGCCGGCTTCATCGTGGGAAGGTTGTTTTCCCCTGGGCTGGCGGGCGGCCTTTCGGCGGCCGCCCGCCAGCCCAGGGGAAAACTTGGAATACCCTCCGCGGTCTCTGGACCGCGGAGCGGTATTTCTGCCGCGCAACATTAGCGGGCGGCCTCCGCCGCCCGTCAATGTTGGAATGGGGGCCTATATCTCACTCATAATGCTCATCCGCACGATTCTCACTGAGCAACATCCACCTCTCCGTGCTTGACCTGTTCCTCTCCTCTAGTACTGCACAGTAATCTCCCCCTCTCCTTTTAAGAAGTGTAAATATCGATGGAGTCTAGGTTTTAGGAAAGCTAAATATATAAATTCTTAAACTGGTATTATTTAATCCAGGTGACAGAAAGGACAAACCCATCAGTCTCGCCTCTGGAGGCTGTTGTTCGAATCCTACACGGTGTTGGTAGATGTCTCAAAAAACCCTAGTGCTTCTGTAGATGTGGTTTCTGTGGTTGGGTGTGGTGCTCATGGTGAGGTCTGGCCTCCGACTCGTGTACTTCTTGTATCCTTTGGTGGTGCCTTCCTGTGACCTGTCGGCCCCTGTCTGCCCCCTCTATCTGCTGCTGCTAATTGCTCAAAGTCACCAGTAGTGAAGTTAGGCTCCCTTTCCTCGAGCATGACTGCAGAGGAGGGATTCCTTTAACCACTATCTTCCAACAGGTTTATTTTAAGTAAAGTTTAGTAAAGTAAGTGTTTACTTAAAATAATTCTGAAATACATTTGGGGGACAAACAAAGGTTCTGAGTAGAGCAAATATAAACCGAGGTACAGACACGACTATTTTAGAAAGTTTAAAGTTCCATCAAACGCTTAGCTTTATTTCCCACTGTTAGACTTTTTATCCTTGGCGTGGTCTCCCTTAACTTTTTGCATCTGTTTCCCAGGTTGTTGATGTGTGCTGGACTCTGATTTAGCTGTTTTTGTTACTCTGGGCACTTTACCACTGCTAACCAGTGCTAAAGTGCAAGTGCTCCTGTACAAAATGTGTATGTAATTGGCTTATCCATGATTGGCATATTTGATTTACTAGGAAATCCCTAGTAAAGTGCACTAGAGGTGCCAGAGCCTGTAAATTAAATGCTACTAGTGGGTCGGCAGCACTGGTTGTGTCACCCACATAAGTAGCTCTGTAATCATGTCTGCCAGTGAAAAACAAATTTAGCAATATTTCACTGTCAGGACATATAAAAACACATTACTATATGTCCTACCTTAACCAGACACTGCACCCTGCTCTTGGAGCTACCTAGGGCCTACCTTAGGGGTTGTCTGACATGTAAGAAAAGGGAAGGTTTAGGCCTGGCAAGTGGGTACACTTGCCAAGTCGAATTTACACTTAAAACTGCACACTCAGACACTGCTGTGGCAGGTCTGAGACATAATCTCAAAATCAACTTTACTAAAAGATGTATTTTTAAATTGTGAGTTCAGAGACCCTAAACTCCACATGTCCATCTGCTACCGAAGGGAATCTACACTTTAATCAGATTTAAAGGTAGCCCCCATGTTAACCTATGAGAGGGACAGGCCTTGCATCGCAAGGCCTGCCCGGACCCGAGAGTGCTGACTGGATCCACGCATCACTTCCCTGCGGAGAGAAGCACCAAAAAAAGGAGAAACGAAGCAAGGTCTCGCTCGTGAGTGAAATCAATGCATTTCAAGTCCTTTTTGATGCACACTCGCCCATGCGGGTTTATTTTTGATGCACCCAAGGTACTTTTTCACGCTAACAGTGTTAGTGTGTATTTTAAAGTACAGAAACACTCTTTTTGCTTTTTAATTGATAACTTGACTTGTGAACTGTGGATTTTTGTCGTTTTGGTGTTGTTTTGTGTAGATAAATATTTTCTATTCTTCTAAACCTCTGTTGTATCATTTTGTAGTGTTTTCATTAAGTTACTGTGTGTGTTGGTCCAAATACTTCACACCTAGCACTCTGAAGTTAAGCCTACTTCTCGTGCCAAGCTACCAAGGGGGTAAGCAGGGGGTTAGCTGAGGGTGATTCTCTTTTACTCTGAATAGAGTCAGGGTCCTTGCTTGGACAGGGGATAACCTGTCTGCCAACCAAAGACCCCATTTCTAACAGCCACATTTTCATATTTTTTTTCACTAAAGCATTTTCCATCAGTGTACAGTAATGTAGCTTCTATGCACTATCGAGGTCACCTGCTCAGAGTGAAGTATTTCTTCATTAGGACCCTAACAAGCAATATTATAGTTCTTCTCTACTTTTCACTGACTGTGGAATGGTTTGTGTGAGCTCTTTAGTGGTTTGACACCATTTTGATGTCCCTATACATGTGGTTAAAATGTGGGATGTGTCATTATGTACCGATTGATCTCTGTAATTCATACACTGATTTTTTGCTGTTCAACCCGTTCTCTCTATAACTGGTTTGTCTTCCAGCACTTCCACCTAATACACAATCTGATATTAACACTAAGTGAGAGCACACACTTGTATTACGTTATTAAAATAATAGGTCTTTCCGTATATGGGAGTTTTCATTCATTAATTAGAATATGCATACTTATCAGTGTGCAGAATTATAATAAATTAAAATGATTTTCTGTACATAATCAGTGGCAGAAGATGAAGTGGTAGGGCAGGGGGCCAGTTGCAGCATAGGGGGCACAGATACATTAAACAAATCAACACAACTATGCACAAACTCGCAAAAGCTTACTAACCACAAAGCTGTTGCACATACAACCTCCCTATGCACACATTAAACACAGACAGGACAAAAAACAGCCACACATGGAAAACAAGCACAGGGACATGTTCTCTTTCATCACAATCACACTAAGGGTGAAGTGTTCCCGCTCACTCAAGCCAGCACTGTCATAAACACACCTACCGCTCTCTCACAAACATACAAGACAAAGCTGCACACAGCTCCCGTAGTTTTTACACCTAATAGCATGTCTCTCAGATGCACACATTCAACCTGCAGTTGCTCCAAAAATACACCTGGGCCATGTCAGAAACTGTTATACATTTAAGCCCCCTTATGGCAGACACAGTCCTATCATTCACACCCTCCCTCCCATTCCCTCATGCTCCCTCAGCGTCAAGCACAAACGCACTCAGGACTCCTTAGTGCATTTGTGCTTGACGCTGGTTTTTGTGTTAGTGTAATTCCTGTTGTTTATGAGCTTCTGATGACTGTGATGTCAGCATGCGGGAGTGGGAGGGTGTGAATGATATAATTGTGTCTGCCATAAGGGGACTTTAATGTATAACAGTTTCTGACATGGCCCAGGTGTATATTTTGGAGGAACTGCGGGTTGGATGTGTGAATCTGAGAGACAGGCTGTTAGGTGTAAAAACTACGGGGCTGTGTGCGGCTTCGTCTTGTATTTTTGAGAGAGAGCTTTAGGTGTGTTGATGACAGTGCTGGCTTGAGTGAGCGGCAGGGGCGGCTCCTCCGTCAGGGCAGGGGAGCATCGCCCCCACCAGCAGCAGAAGCTGCAGCCTTTCAGAATCAAAGGATGTTTATTATCCTTTCGTTATGAAAGGGGCGGGGCCATGAGGGTGACTAGTAGTAAGGGGAAGTGCTCAGCACTCCCCCTGCCTGCGCATGTATGTAAGGCCTGCCGTCTCGGACTGGCCAAACACACATGGCAGTAGGCTCTCTCCAGCCCAGCAAAACAGTTGCTGGGCTGGAGAGAGCCTGCACAGGCTCCCAGCCCATCCTGACGCTGCTCTAAGCAGCGTCAGGATTGGCCGCAGGGCAGGCTAGGAGCCTGTGCCTGCAGTGATAATAGAAGGGAGAGCGGCGCGGGTCGGCGGTTCAGGTAAGTTAAAAAAAAAGTTTTAATATTGAAATGTACCTCCCGGACCCCCTCCTCCCCTTCTCCCGCCCCCCCCTTGTCCCGCCCCCATCCCGCCCCTTTTTTTGATGCAAGCTACAACTGTATCTAGTAGATCTGTGCTGTAAGCCGAGGAGAAATTAAAACTTAAATAGGAGGTGCCAAATAACAACCTGTAAGGAGTGCTATTTATAGCCAACATCAGCCATAAGCACCAACATAGATGAAGTACCACAGGACTCAAATGGACGAAAGAAAGGCAGCATTGAAACCATACTGCCCACAAACAGCAAGCCAAAAAAAAAGCAACCTAAAAGTATAAACTATATTTTATATTAGGAAGCGTGATTACTTTGACACTGTAGGTCTGTTATTTCATGTCAGTAAAGCACTCTATGCCTAACTATAAACCCCTCTTCGTACGTACCACCACATGCTAGCAGAATCTACCATCCCCTGTCAATGCCACTTTTTTTTCAATGGAAAAGTACACATACTAGGCTCCATGCCTCCCTCTCAATCCCCAGTCTCTTTCAATCAATCAGTCAATTTTTGTAAAGGGCGACTACTCACCCATGAGGGTCTCAAGGCACTGGCAGGGAGGGACCTCATCCGAAGAGCCACGTCTTGAGGTTATTCTTGAAGATGGTGAGCGAACGGCTTTGTCTGAGGTGCAGGGGGAGCTTGTTCCAGCTCTTTGCTGCAATGTAGGTGAAGGATCGTTCGCCGGCGGTGGTTTTGCGGATGTGAGGTTTGGTGGCCAGGGCCATCTTGGCGGAGTGGAGGGACCTGGTGGGGGTGTGGAAGGAGACACAGTGGTTCAGGTAGGCTGGTC
Organism: Pleurodeles waltl; assembly: GCF_031143425.1. NCBI lineage: Eukaryota > Metazoa > Chordata > Amphibia > Caudata > Salamandridae > Pleurodeles > Pleurodeles waltl. Next base: position 802,129,524 of record NC_090443.1, on the reverse strand, counting down.
CTGCGTTGTGTATGGCCTTGTACGTGTGGGTGAGTAGTTTGAAGGTGATTCGCTTCTCGACCAGTAGCCAGTGGAGGGTCCTCAGGTGTTGGGAGATGTGTTCTTGGCGTGGGAGGACCAGAATGAGTCTGGTGCAGTGTTCTGGATGAGTTGCAGTTTTTTGATGTTTCTAGTCAAGGTGCCGGCGTAGAGGGCGTTGCCGTAGTCGAGCTTGCTTGTGACTGAGGAGTGGTTGACTGTCCTGCAACAGTCTACTGGGACCCATCTGAAGATCTTCCGAAGTTTGAAGAGTGTGTGCAAGCACAGGGATGGGGCTGAGTTTACCTGGTCAGTCATGGATAGGGAGGAGCTGAGGATGATGCCTAGGTTGTGGGTGTGCTCAGCCGGTGCAGGGGGGCACTGAGGGATGTGGGCCACCAGGAGAGATCCCAAGCTGAGGTGGCATTTCTGTAGATGATGAGCTCAGTCTTTTCGGAGTTGAGCTTGAGGCAGCTTTCTCTCATCCAGGTGGCAACGGCTTCCATTCCTGAGTGGAAGTTCCTTCTGGCAGTGTCTGTCTTTTGTACGTACGCACCAAGATTCCATCCACCACTGGATAAATCGCAGCTACTGCCACATCTTTCTGCATAACACATGTGCCCTTCCCCCACCACTCTTCAACCTGTAGTCAAACTGTAGTCTTTGTGCACATCAAACCAAAATGAGTTCCTGTGTTTCCATGAATAGCATGCAATCATCTGGTAATTATAAGTGTCTTCAGACACCCAATATACTACAGATAGGCACCCTGCACTCCCAGCTTTCCCTTTGCAACCTGTGCAGTGTGTCTTCCAAAATCATGATGATCCACTGCGGAGACTCTATTTCTATACTTCCCACCTCCATCACCTACCCTTTCACAGCTCGTCACCAGGTGGGGTCCGTGTGCATCACTGACCCCACTCTACCCTGTGAACGAGCTGTGAAAGGGTGGGGTGACTATAGTATCCATTCCCTGATTGAAGTGAACCCCTTGCGCTACAGGGCTTCAGCCTAACACACCAGGGGCTACCTTAACAACCACGTTTTTTTTCTTTGATAAGCAATTTTTATTAGTTTTGCATGACAACATAAAAACCAACAGGTCACATCCGCACGTTGTTGACTGAACATTGCACAAGTCCCCTGCAGGTAACAGAGGCATATGATCATGAGTACCCGTAGTAGTCAAGGACAGCGCACACAACAATTGCTACATCTAGGGCATGTCAGCTGAACAATCTCCCCAGGTTCCCGTCTATTTCCCCCACACTCTAATTTTTCTTGTTGGGTGCACCAGTCCACCCCTCTCCGCCATTTCGCAATTGCAGGTGCTGTCTCTGCTTTCCAACCAGCTGCAATGTCTCTCTTAGCCTCTAAACATGCCACCCCCACAAAGGCCCGGTCCACTCTACTGGATCCCATCCCCTGGCAAAGGGTCAAGCTCAACCTCCGCACGCAGGACTCTAGAGATCTCTGTCACCACTGCTCGCCAATAGGTTGCTATGTAGGGATAGTTCCACACCATGTGGTAGAAGTCTGCGTTGGGGCCCGCACAGCGAGGACAAACAGCATGGGGTAGGAGACCCGCTTTATGCAACCTGATGGGTGTAAGGTAAGCCATGTGTAGGTAAAACGTCTGCACCACCTGAAGACGGTAGGTCATATTCAATGTTCTTGGGGCCATCAATGTGTCTCTCCAGTCCTCGTCCACCATCTTACCCAGCCATTGCTCCCACCGCTCCTGGAGTTTGTCAAATGTCAGTGCTGTGGTAGTGACTAGGGTGCGATATATGCGCAACACTCCCCCTCTACCCAAACCGCCCATCAGTGTCTTGGCCTCTATAGGGCTAAACTCGGTAAGGAGCACACCTGCCTGAATATGCATGTTTAACGTGTGTCTAAGTTGTAGATATTTATGGAACTGGGTCCTGACAAGCAAAAACCTCTGCTGAAGCTCTTGGAAGGACCTCATATGGGAGCCCTCCCCGACATCGCCCAACAGCGAAATGCCTATAAGGTCCCATTTATGGAACCCTTCTAGTGCTGAGACCTCTCCCAGCCACGATCCATGCCACAGTGGGGTTTGCTGGATGAGACGGCACCACCAACCCAGTACCCTCAGCGCCGCTCTCCACCCCATCAGTATTACCCTTGTCACCTCAGGGACCCTACGCAGCAAGGGGTTACCATACAGCATCCCGAACAGGCCGGGAAAGCCCATTGTCAGAAGTTCTAGTTGGTATGCGGGATCCGACCAGCCTCCCCAACCAGTCATTAACCACCAGCAGGTACATCAGTAGGTAGTAAAGATAGAGTTTGGACATCCCCAGACCACCTTCATACACATCACCTTGGCAGGTGACAAACGTCAGCCGGGGCAGGTGTTGTGCCATAAGAATTGCCGCGCAGCAGCTTCCATTTCTTTAAACCATCGCTTGGGGATGTGGTAGGGGAAGTTCTGAAGCAGATAGAGGAATCAGGGAAGCACCATCATTTTATACAGCGCTATCCTTCCCAAGATGTTGAGGGGCAGAGACTGGCATCTCTGGATGTCCTCCTTGACTCTCCGGGTAAGTGGCAAGACGTTAAGTGACCTTGTCAGTTCAGGTAGCAGAGCTATATTCACCCCCAGATACCGGAAGCTGTTGCGTCGGATAGGGCTGGCACTCTGCCAATCATAACAGTCCCTTGTGGGGCATAACAGAACTAGTAGTGATTTACTGGGGTTAATTATCAAACCCGAGGCCTCAGCGAACAGCCCCAGCAGTTGCATCACCCGGGGTCCACTCCTGGCCGGATTGGCCAGAAACAAGAGTACATCGTCCGCGTACAACGCAATGTGTTCCTCTGTCCTGGTGGGCCAAGACCAACCGTATATCAAGGGATCCTCCCTTAGGAGCTTCGCAAGTAATTCCATCACCAATGCAAATAGGAGCAGGGACACCCGTGGCAGGTTCCCCGGCAGATAGAAAACTGGTCTGACACAGCCCCATTCACCTGCACCCGTGCTGTTGGATTAGAATAAAGGAGTCTCACCAGTCCTCGGAATCTAGGACCAAACCCGGCGCTCGAAAGCACCTGCTGAAGGTATGACCAGCCCCCTTGTTGAACGCCTTTTCGAAGTCCAAAAGGAGGAGTGCCGGGGGGGTTAAGAGGGCCCGGTTAGCCAGCGCCACGTGCAGTCATCTAATGCAAGGTCTAGTACTTCTAGCTGGCATAAAGCCGCACTGGTCCGGGTGTATCAACGAGGAGAGCACTGTTTTCAATCTAGTGGCCTGTATCGTGTACAATATCTCAATTTCGGTGTTCAGGAGTGAGATGGGGCGATATGCAGAACAGTGCTGCGAAGGGGGTCTGGTCTTGGGAATCACCACTATGGTGGCCTGGTCAAGGCCCGGGGGAAAGCCACCTATCCGCTCGGCCTCTTCAAACATGGTGAGCAGGCGGGGAGCTAGGATATAGTGAAATTTATTGTAAAGCTCCGAAACCATTGGGGCCTGGGGTTTTGCCCGCAGCCAGTGCCGATATGGCGGTCCCAACTTCCTCAAGCCCAATGGGTTCATCCAGGTCCTGTCTTTCCACTGCTGAAATCTTAGGAAAGGACACCTCCCCAACAAGGGGGTCTCTCTTTCCACTTGGGGCCTTGGCCGCTCTTCGTAGAGTCTCGTGTAGTAGGTGGTGAAGCTTTGCACTATTTTGTGCGGCGCATGGGAGATGGCTCCCGATACGTCAACGACCTCCTGAACGACTCTGTTTGCCATAGGTCAAGTTGCAAGCCAGTGCAAGAGCTTGCAATTGTTATACCCCCACCCATTTACGCAGGCTGCCAAGGCTCGCCACATGTGCTTCGCCGTTTGAAGAGTAGCATGTCTGATCTCCTCCCTAACTAAGGCTAGTTGTCTCATAATGGATGCGTGTGTGGAGACGGTGAGTTGGCTCTACAGTCGCAATGCCCTGGCCTCGAGCCCCAACACCTTTTGATTTTGTTTGTGCTCCCGCACATGGAGGAGCTGTCTGGCATGCCCCCCAAGGGTGGCCTTGCAAGCAGCCCAGATTGTAACCGGGATGGCACGGACCCCAGATTATATGTGAAATATTCGGTAAGCTGGGCCCCCAGGGGTTGATTGTAGTCACTGTCCTGTAAGTACCAGGCATTAAGTCGCCATATAGGATGCTGGGCAGCGTCTATGTTGTCTAGCCGAACAAGGAGTGGCGCGTGGTCCGATACCCCATGTGAGAGTATCTCAACCCCTGTGACTCTAGGTAGGTTGAGGGCTGGCATGAGAAAAATATCTATTCTGGCGTGAGTGTGGTGTGCCACCGATGTGTGTGTATATTGCTGCATTTGAGGATGCCATATCCACCACACATCGCAGAGGCCAAGGCCCTCTACCCATCGACTCAATCTGGTCGCCTGGGTAGCTCGGCTCATAGACAGGGGTCCGGTAATGTCCATCTCTAGGTTCATAACGGAATTGAAGTCCCCCCCCCCCCAAGTATGGTTATACCCGGGGGAAGTCCCGCCACTATATCCAGGAGGGCCACTAGAAAGCGCTCATGCGCTCCCGGAGGAGCATAGGCACTCAGGATATTGACTGGGTGCCCCCTGAGCAGCCCAGATATTGCTACATAACGTTCCTTTGGATCCAACTGGGAAGTGGCTACCACCATGGGTAAAGAACGATGCAACAGGACAGCCACACCCCTAGAGCCCCTAGAGAATCCAGCGTGATAGATCCTGTCCTACCTTCCTTGCATAAGCATAGGGCACCGGGTACCAAGTAAGTGGTCTCCTGGAGTAAGACTATGGATGGAGCAAAGCGGCGGAGGGTACTAAAGACCGCAGATTGCTTAACTTTATCTAGGAGCCCATTGACGTTCCAGTAGAGCACCCAACTCTTTTTCCAGATAATTTTAACTTTCTCTTCCTCCCTGCTGTGTTTGTCACCTTGGTTTGGCTAGCCATGGCTCCAATTGCCTCTCTCTGCTTGATGAGCCTCTGCTGTGTGTGCTGCCTAGACTCCTCTCACAGATATAGAAGGAACTACCTGGTTCAAAGGCCATTCCCCAGCACCAGGAAATTATTTTTTTCTCTTTTTGCTCCCCGGTCGCTAACTGTGACTCAATCGCAGTTTGCGATTCCGGATTGCAATATGCGCATCGGTTTCAATAGCTATTTGGGAATCTCAAATTGTGATTTTGCAAATTGTGATGCGAGCCTCCTCCAAATCGCTAAATTGGTGTTCCCTTCCTACGTACATACCGATTTGCGACTTGGTAATTGCGATTTGCATCGATTCGCAATTACCAAGTCGCAAATTTTGGTTTTCGTACATCTGGCCCTAAATGCAATCAATCTTACAAATTGATATCTGCTCAATGAGAGGCAGCAGCAAAAGAGAAAGAGTGGTGTTTCGCCCGACTTGCAAAGGTCAATCAACAATGTCTTTTTCTCTGAATGTCTAGCCTTGCAGATAGCTTATTTTGACATTGAAGAAAGGCCAGAAAGCAACCACAAACCCCTAAAGTGTGTCCTGAATCTGCTAGTTCAATCCAATGTACAATGTATACAAGTGGGCAGGACGAAAGGGGAGAAAAAAGTAAGCTAGTAAGAAGAATAAAGTGGAGTGCAGAGCTCACGTCAGCAACTATTGCAAGGATAAGCAGACAAGAAATTGTACCACAAGCAAGACATCAAGACTTGATATTCCTGTGCTGGGAGGCCTGTGTGGAAGGTCTTAGACATCTTGAACTGGGATGGATCCAGGTCCATTACAATACAACCTGGTTGGGGCAGAAGAATGCAAACAAAGTTTAACAAAGACATCACCGCCTATGCAGAGTTCAGCAGGCTTTTAAACAAAATCCAACAGCAACTACAGTGGGGATTGTCAGAAAAATGTGTTCAATCCACAAAAAGACAATCTGGGATTAAAAGGAAGCAAGAAATTAAAATATTGGGTTACAATATGAGGTCAAAATCAAGCGCGCTTCTGGGCATGCATCAACAAGTGAAAGTGCAGTAAGGAAACAAAAAAATGGCATATCAGCAACAGCCTGGATAAGACAAGTGTTAGATCTATACACTGACAAACAGGATGCGCCACTGGCTTGCAGCCACTCTGAAGTATCAGTTAATAAGTAAAGGTTTACCGGAGCTATACCCCATGGGAGCTGACAACTGTGACCCAGGGAAAGGACCACAAGCATATCTCCTCCTAGGCCACATCCACTGGGATGCCGGCACCCAGGAGCCAGGGCTACACCACCACAGAGCCGGTCCCATTATTTTGTTCAGAAGCCATTCAGTGCATAGTAGCCGATCAAATAACCAGCAAGCAGGTAGAAAGGATAATCAGCCGACTAAGAAAGGATATGTGACCCCCAGACGGAAGTGTCTCCCTGCAAGTCTATTCAGATGTGCCCCTGATAACTGGGAAAGGTTGTTCTTCCCTCTTTTTAACTGCGCTTTCCAAATGGTGATTTTACCGGACGCCTGGAGAGGATCAATTCTCTGTCCTATATATAAAAAGGGAGACCAGACTATTGCTGCAAATTAATTGCTATCCTGGATGTGGAGGCAAAAAGCTACACCCATGTTCTGTTGGAGCAGCTAGAGCTGTGAGTACAAAAGCAAGAAATGTTACAAATTTTCCAATCAGGCTTTAGGGCTGGAGCGTCTACCATGGACAGTATCCTTGCACTGTCTTTCCTGAGGTATCAAGCTTCTCAAAACAATAACCTATCTCTAATTTGTTGCTCCATTGGTAATTGTGCAGCATTTGATCGGGTAGACACGCCAACACTTTGGAAGAAACTTGATGCATGGGGCATACCCCCTATTCTGCTTAGAGCTGTAATGTTGCTGTATAATGGAATATGCATCCAAGTGGAAATGGACCCTTGTATGGTTACTTGGAAAATCAGAACAGATTGTGGCCTAAAGCAGGGCTCTTTCTTGGCCCCATTGCTTCTCAAACTGTACACAGCTGACTTAGGAGTCCTGCAGCTTGGTCCCACCTAAACTAGGAAGCATCAAGCTACAAATAATCCAATATGCAAATGATATAGTAATCAAGGGACCTTACGAGAACCAGTTTGCAGTGTACACTGATTGCCGTGAACCCCTTAATCTGTCTAACCATCTCCAAGTAAATCAGGAAAAAACGAAAGTCTTAATATTTGGAAGATATAGGAACAAAAAGATTGCCTCCTGGCACATGGGCTACAAAGCAATCAGTATTGCCAGGAAATACAATTTGTTGGGGCTATGGTTTAGCAATAACAGCTTTCCACTGGCTCAGATAAATGCTTTAAAGAAAAGGGGGTGCTGCCATCACATACAGGATTGGCCAACTGTATCGGAAGCTGAGTAGTGCCTCTGCTGCACCAATATTAAGAGTAATGAAGGTGACCCTACTGCCAGCTTTACAATATGGTCACCACATTTACTCAGGTGCTCTAGACTCAACCTTGGAACAAATCCACTGCAGAGCCTATAGAAAAGTTGTCTGAAAAATTGCAACATGCAGAACAGTCCAGATTAAGGCCGAAACTGAGATTGGTGTCCCAAATATTAGATTGTCAAGCCTCCATGCTATAATATAACATCAGGTCAACAAGGGCACAGTCGAAATCACTACAAGGGCAGCTTAAATACATCTTGGAAATTCCAAGCAATCCTTGGCATGCTGTAATAAGAAATGCAATAATGTCTCTCAAGATTGAAGAAGCTGTCTTTCAAAAAGGGGAGGTCCCATTTAGCATTTGGAGGAAAGCTATCAATTTTCAACTAAAAGAGACCTCAAGGGAGGAAGATTTGTCATTTATAAACAAGTTGTCACTTGCCCAGCCACTGAACAATACATATCTTTTAAGGAAACCTCAACCGTACTTGCTGGAAACCATAAATGCATAAGTCGACAATAGATTCTATATTTGAGATGGTTACTATTGCCAGTTAGAGACTTTAACCCCGCCTGGGTGGGTAGAGGTGATAAAAGAGAATGCTGGCTATGTTCTTACTGTCAGGAATCTTGAATACATCTGTTATGCTGCTGCCCTATGTTAGATCAGGAGAGGCAGACTCCAATTAGACCTATCTTCCTGGCTCTTGGAGTGGAGACTTGTCAGGGCGCATCTTCTGTTATAAGAGCATTGCTCCGTGGGCCCTAGCATGGTGTGCCAAATTTGTTTGTAAACTCAGGAAGACGATCTGTCCTGCAGAAATTTATCTAATGCAGGGTCAACAATTAATAACAAAATACACTACCAGAGTAGTGCCAGTTGTTTGACATCGGGAGGCACAGACTTTGAACTGTTAACGTACTTCCCCAGCACCTGTTGACAGGTCCTCCCGTAGTCATTAACTAACTGTTCTGTAATGCACTGACTGCAAATCTTGGCCCTCAGTCCATTACCATTTTTAGGAAAGGCATTTTTAGAAAATGTTTTTCCAGCTGCACTAGCCCTAATTACATTCAGCTTCCAGTAGCAATCATATGACTATTCTGAAATGCACTGACTGCACATTCTGGTCCTCGGTCCTTTAGCATTCTTAGAAAAAGCTGTTCCATTTGCACCTCTGATTGCACTTACCTTTTTAAAAAACTTTTAAACAATTTAACTACAGCTGTTTTAAACTATTTTTAAACTGTTTGCAATGGTTTTTATTAACTAGGCACGAAAGTATTACTTAACTGTTGAAATAAAGAAATATTGAAAATGAGTAGGAAAAACATCCATTTGTGACATTTTCAACTGAAACTTTTTGTCACTATGCGCAATTTACAATGGATTTGCTAGACCCAGGTGGAAGCTGACCAAAGCCAGAAAAGTGCAGCCATTCAGCATAGAAGTAGGACGATATTGGGGCTTAGCCCAACTCACTTACCCAAATGTATATACAAAAAAGATCCATAAGCAAAACTTCCCTTCTTGCCAAAAAGATGGGGATGCTTTAGTCCCCAGGGGTCAGAAAGGCTGTCGTGGTCATGTTGGAGGTGGAGGCTAGGCCCGATTTGTGGGCGGTGGGCAGGCCACCTCCACACCTTGTAGCGATAAAAAAAATTCCCTGGTGTCTAGTGGGCTTTCTGCCCCTCCCACCAGGGCAGATGGGAGTTAAAGACTTCTTACCTGCCCCCAGGGGGCAGAAAGACTGTTGTGGGTCATTTGACAGGTGGGGTTAGTGTCAAGTTTCATTTAATTGGTTCTCAGGAGCAGTACCCTCAAGAGGTCCACATTCTGGCAGCTCATACTCTGATTTTATATCTCTCTCTATAAATATATATATATATATATATAAGGTATTTAGGGAGGATTCTGCAGAGAGGGAGACCTGAAATCAGAATATAATAAATAATTAAAATACTGTTTGTTCTCTCCCGGTAAATATAATATCAAGGTTCAAAACATATACCTGTGAATGTGGTGGTTTTCTTTTGTCTTAGGATTCATTAGAATACACTTTATAATACTTGAAAGCTCTTAATGTTTGTTTTACCTTGAATTCTTTGTTAAATACTCTCAAACCATTATCAAACTATAAGAATTCGTTAGATTTACTTCCTTCTCGTATTGATGATTATTTCTCCTTTTCCATTTACTTTCGGTTTCAGTTCTGGCTTTATGTGAATATCATGAACATTATAACAATCATTGGTATATAAATGTTGTTTACTATGACGTTGCCTTTAATGTTTTAACACTTGACAAAGTTCACTTTTGGTTTCGTTTTCCTATTTTAGGTGACCATCATTAAAAGTATTACAGTCATCAGTGAATAAATATTGTTCGTTACAACATTGATTTCACTGGTTTAACACTTGACAAAAATTCACTTTCGATTTAGTTTCTTGCTTTATGAGAACATCATGAAATTACGACAATCATCGATGTATCAATATTGTTTGTTACTACGTTGATTTCAATGGTTTAACACTTGACAAAAGTTCACAGGGCAATTCGCCCTGCCACAGAAGCTCAAAAAACCAAACCTTAAACGCTTGAACTTGCTGCTGGATTGCTGTTCTTTTAATCCTATAAATAACCAACGAGCCCCTATCTGATGGTGACTGAAAACATTCGGGGAATTCTGCCTTCGCAACATGTGATAACACGCTGACTTTCTGGGGACTGGAAAAAAATAGCGCCCCAGGGAAACAAGCACAACCAGAGACAACACCAGACATCCGTCTCTGCCGAGAATAACCCGCAAATGTGTGTGGAGTGGGGCTGCTTTTAGAGCCTCAGAGATGACCGTTGAAGCTACTATGGAAACTGAGAAAGGACATGAGGATTACTGCAAAGTTCAAAAAGACTTGGCAAATGCAACCGATTGCTGCTGTCGAACTGGGAAAGGACGCGATCAACATTGTAATGATCAATAGCCCATGAACATGACCATGTCAAAACGAGCCTGCAACAAGCCAACACTCACTGCCACTGTCCTGCAACGTACTCTCCCACTGGTGTGCACCAGAATCAAATCATGGCTGTTAGCTCGCCTACAATCGAAGTGGAAGAATCATGACAGTTAGGCCTAATGCCTAGGAGAACTGCCCCCACCCATTCCTCCCCAAAACAATCATCCCTGTTTCTAATGGGCTTTCTACCCCCACCCTGGGGGTAACAAACTCCAATATACCACCAGGGGGACAGAAAAACATTTGGGCCTGGGGGCAGAAGGAAGAATTAGCCCACAGACAGGGAGGCTACTCCTCCCTCCAAAAACAGTCCCTAGTGGCCTAGGGGCCTTCCTGCCGCCTGCCAGGGCCAGATTGGAGGAAGACACCTTCAATCTGCACCCAACAAGAAGCAGAAAGACTGTTCGGGTTATTTAAGAAAAGTGAGGTCTAGGTCCAGTGTCGGAGTTGACCACCCCCACACATTTATTTACCTATTGAGAAGTCCCTGGTAGAGGTTAGAACCTCCTATCTGCACCTGGGGTTTGGGGGGGGCAGAAAGACTTTTGAGCCCGGAGAGGAGAGTTGCACTAGTCCATTTTGGGGGACAGCTCATCCCTCAAAAAAGAGGGGTTGCCCTTCTGCAGATGCGGATCACCCTCCTGCGGTTATCCTCAAGCAGGGATCCACTAGGGAAAGGTACCATGGAAAACAGGAGATTCTCACCTTTCCAGTGATGCCATTCCTGTGTGCTTTGGAGCTCAGTGCCCAAGTCACCAAGGTTGTGAAAGTGAAATGGGCTCATTTGACCATCACTTTCTCTGAAATGATGGCAGCGTGCCACACCTGTTGATCTTCATTTCAGAGGAAAATATAAAATAGCCTCAGGAGCTGGAGAAGCTCTTCTCCAGCTCCTGAGGCTAAAATAAATACAAAGAAATCCCTCTGGTGCTCTCACCAGAGGGATTTCCTGCCTCAGGTGCAACGAGGGCCTGGAGCTGTCCTCAGCACATGAGGCCAGGTGCAGAGAATAGCAGAGTAATTTGCGATTTAAAAAAATTGATTTGTAGGCATGCAGATCCTCCACAGATCCAACTGTCGCCATGCTGATATCTGATTGGCTGCAAACACTTCAACAAGGAAGTGTTGGCAGCCATCTTGGGACTCAGCTTCTCACAAAAAAGTTGAAAAAAGAAAAGAAAAGGGGCCAAGGTATGGTCACTCTGAACCCCTAGCCTTAGTCTAGGTGTGCCTCACGGATCCTGCCAGGGCTAAAAAAGCATTGTTATTAAATGTCAGAAAAATCTATGGATCCAGGGACATTGGGGGATTGAGAAAGGAGGGAGGTGCACGATACCCCCCTCCTTGGGCTTATATTAGCCCAGGGTACCACCACCTCCTGGGGGCGATTAGACAAATATATACGGGGGGCCACCAACTCCCTGGGGCAACATTGTTATTTTACATGGGGGAGGTCCATACTGCCTCCCCCAAAACCCCAGGGACTACCACCTCCCCAGAGCAAAGTTTAAGGTCAGAGAGGGGGCCATGCAGCTCCCCTCATGGGGCCAATAATGGCCCTGGAACAGCCACCCCCAAGGGCAGTCTCCTGCTACATCCCGGGGTGCCAACCCCAGGGACATAGCTGTTTGCTCTGACTTGGCGGGAGCTTTGAAACCTCCTGCAAAGTCAGAGAAAACAGAACTCTGCTCCCAGCAAGCAAGAGCTGTTAAACAACTCTTGCTTGCTGGGAGTAGCGGTTTACTCTGTTTCCCTGCCCGCAGACATGCAGGCAAAGAAACAGACAGGAAGCTGCATGTTTAACAGCTCCCTGTTTGTGACAGCAATGACATCTCCTGCAGGAGACGGGGAGCCCGCTGAGACCGCAGGTGCCTTGAGGCTCCCCCTGCAGTCCCATTGCACACTGGGTACCATGCGGGACATCAAGGACAGATGGCTGGGCCCTGGAAGAGGGGTTCCCTGGGGCCAAAATCGGCCTGGTGATGGGGGCTGTGCAGCCCCCCCCAAAAAAAATATATGTTAAGGCAGAGCCCCAGGGATCGGGTCCCTGGGGCTGAAATCAGCTGGGGGTGAGGGACCACATGGCTCTCTGCCCCCAAGAAAGGACAAGAAAGAATCCCCTTCTCATAGTCACATACAGATTGCACTCCAATAGATCAACGATGCATTCACTTCCATGAAGGATTTCAGATAATTTTCAATATGAAAATACAGAGTAAACACGCTTGCTTTGCCAAGCCCAGGATTTAGGATAGTTTGTCCGTCTAGAAGTGGAGCTTCAACTGGGGCACCTACTATATTCAAATTTGTAAGTGCTTCCTGTTCAGGTTTAATTTCTGCAAAATGAGCATTATGGCCAGAACGGAAGCTCACCTACTCATTTATCCAACAAGAGTCCACAGTTTGGAACAAAATGTCTATTCAACTGGAGTACTTTCTACTAGTTAGTTGTTAAGTGTTTCCTCGTTGGATAAATGTCCATTGTGTATTCTATACTACAGCTGCCTAATGGACCACGAGGAAATGTGTCCTGCGTCCTTGTGTGCATTTGGCCATGTGATTGTTCCTCGTGCGTCTTTCTCTAGAATTCTGTGATAATATGAATCCTCCTATATAGAGGCCAAACATACCACAAAGATGCCCCAGAGGGCCCCCCAGTGCGTTTCCTACCAATTTTGATAGCACGTTCTTGAGGGCAAGGAATATGAGGACATCTCCACAAAACAAAGAAGCACTTACTTCATATAGATTAGAGGAAAGACCCTGGTTTTGTGGAGATTTACATCTTTGTAGTCTCGTTGGCCTTGCTATAGGAGAATTCATGTTATCACAAAATTCTAGAGAAACAAAAAGAATCATATTGCCAAATTGCACACAGGACTCCTGACATTACCTTGTGCTCCATTACACAGCTGTAGTGTAGAATAAATTACCCAAGGAGCGAGAAAGAACTCCACTTGGGTAGATATTTTGTGCAAAGCTGTGGACTCTTGTTGGATAAAAGGGCAGGTGAGGTTCCTTTGTGGCAGAGTCACTCACACAGCAACTGACACACCCACAAAGACAATCACACACCCACCCACTCAGAGATGCACTCAGACACTCACTCTGACACGCACCAACTCACAGACCCACTTACACACTCATGCCCCCAATTACAGACCCACTGAGGGACTCAAACACCCACTCACAGACCCACTCAGAGACTCACACACCCATTCACAGACTGACTCAGACTCACAGAATCACTCACAGACCCACTTAGACACTCATGCACCTACTCACGGACACACTCAGACCTTCATGCACCCACTCGAAGACCCACATAGACACTTATACACCCACTCACAGACATTCTCACACTCCCTGTCACATCTAGAGACACCCTCTTACACCTACTCCCACACCCACTCTCACATCCACATAGACCCTCTCACACCCAGACACTTTCATACTCAGTCTCACACCCAGAGACAACCTCACACACCTATTCTCACACCCAGAGAGACAGGCCCTTTGGCCAACTCCCACCACACATGGCCAAAGGCAGTGGATGGCATGGGGTTAGGTGAATATGGGGGGTTAGCCAACTCCCGCCATGCACTGCGAGAGCCGTGGTGGTTGGATTAATGTATAGTAATTTAAATTACTTTACGTTAAAAAAAACATAGCAATTCACTAAAAAACTAGGATTACAGGGATGTTACAGTTAGGATTTTTTTTTCTTAAAACATAGAAATGTACTTAAAAAACCAGAGGCTACAGGGTCATTATAGTTAGGCTCTGAATTTGCTCGCACAAAACCAGAGAAGTTCAGCAGGTATAGCTAGAGGTATTTCAAGTAATTATAACTTGCAGCCTAAAGTAACTACAGCTTGCAACCTCGCCATAGCTTGCTACTTAACCTAGATAGTATAGCACTTGTGATAACTTTTATAAGGTGAATACAAATATCAATGAAACATTAGAAGTCAAATATTGAAGAAAAGGGAGTGCAGTTATAGGTTACTCTAGGTCACAAATTATAGTTACGTGAAACAACTATATATATATACATTATGTATATATATATATATATATACACATATATATATATATATATATATATATATATATATATATATATATATATATATATATTAGAAGATGAAGGATCACAAGAAAACAACAGCCAGCCAGGACAAAAATCTGGATCCCAAAGGATACAGTAAGTCACAAGAAAATGTAGTATCCAAGAAAGAAGTGACTATATATATGTTAGAAATGGGGTCTTTGGTTGGCAGTCAGGTTACCCCCTGTCCAAGAAAGGACCCACACTCTAGTCAGGGTAAAAGAGAATCACCCTCAGCTAACCCCTGCTTACCCCCTTGGTAGCTTGGCACGAGCAGTAGGCTTAACTTCAGAGTACTAGGTGTAAAGTATTTGTACCAACACACACAATAACTTAATGAAAACACTACAAAATGACACAGCACAAGTTTAGAAAAATAGAAGATATTTATTTAAGCACAACTAGACCAAAACAACAGAAATCCACAATACACAAGTCAAGTTATCACTAAAAATGCAAAAAGAGTCTTCATGTAATTTTAAACACACACTAACGCGTTTAGCGTGAAAATGTACCTTGGGTGCGTCAAAAAAATTCTGCACGGGCGAGTGTGTGTCAAAAAGGGCTTGCGATGTGTCGATTTCACTCACGAGCGAGGCCTTGCGTTGTTTCTCCTTTTGTCGGGTCGGCTTGCATTGTTTCTTCTCTATGCAGGAGAGCGATGCGTCGATCCGGTCAGTACTCTCGCGTCCAGGCAGGCCTTGCGTCATTTTTACATGCGCAGCGGTGTTTGCGTTAGAAATGCAGCCGCACGATGATCCGAAAACCACGCAGCCCGGGTTGCGATCTCACCAGCCTCCGTCAGCGATGCTGTACGTCTTTTCTCCAGCCCCAGGCGTCGATCTTCGGGTTGCGTCGCAGGCGAGTGTCGATTTTCAGCCGCGAAGCCAGCAGCACATCAATTTTTCAGCTGCAGATCGGAGTTGCGTTGATCTTTTCCCCGCACTGTGGTCGCCACGTGGATTTCTTAGTCTTGGGCTGCCAGCTTCTCCTTTCAGGGTCCCAGGAACTGGATGGGCACCACTTTGCAGAGTAGGAGTCTCTCCAGAGACTCCGGGAGCTGGCAGAGAGAAGTCCTTGCTGTCCCTGAGACTTCAATAACAGGAGGCAGGCAAGCTCTAAATCAAGTCCTTGGAGAGTTCTTCACAAGGTGGAAGGCACACAAAGTCCAGTCTTTGTCCTCTAGCACAGGCAGAAGCTGCAACTGCAGGATAGCTCCACAAAGCACAGTCACTGGCAGGGCAGCTCTTCTTCTTCAACTCTTCAGCTCCAAGCAGAGGTTCTTCTTGGTTTCCAGAAGTGCTCTAAAGTCTGTGGTTTTGGGTGCCCTTCGTATACCCATTTTCTCCTTTGAAGTAGGCCTACTTCAAAGCAAAGGGCCATATGTATGAACACATTTTCCCATTGACACAGAATGGGAAAAACCCTTTGCTACATCTGGCCCAAAGTCTCTCTTAATTGTGAAATCCTGTCTTGCCCAGACCAGGCCCCAGATGCTTACCAGGGGGTTGGAGACTGCATTGTGTGAGGGCAGGCACAGCCCTTTCAGGTGTGAGTGACCACTCCTCCCCTCCCTCCTAGCACAGATGGCTCATCAGGAAATGCAGACTACACCCCAGCTCCCTTTGTGTCACTGTCCAGTGAGAGGTGCAACCAGCCCAACTGTCAAACTGAGCCAGACAGTGAATCCACAAACAGACAGAGTCACAGAAATGGTATAAGCAAGAAAATGCTCACTTTCTAAAAGTGGCATTTTCAAACACACAATCTTAAAATCAACTTTACTAAAAGATGTATTTTTAAATTGTGAGCTCAGAGACCCCAAACTCCACATATCTATCCGCTCCCAAAGGGAATCTACACTTTAATCATATTTAAAGGTAGCCCCCATGTTAGCCTATGAGAGGGAAAGGCCTTGCAACAGTGAAAAATGAATTTAGCAATATTTCACTGTCAGGACATATAAAACACATTACTATGGGCCTGATTACAACTTTGGAGGAGGTGTTAATCGGTCCCAAAAGTGACGGATATACCACCAGCCGTATTACGAGTTCCATAGGACATAATGGACTTGTAATACGGCTGGTGGTATATCCGTCACTTTACGGTCACTTTTGGGACAGATTAACACCTCCTCCAAAGTTGTAATCAGGCCCTATATGTCCTGCCTTAACCATACACTGCACCCTGCCCATGGGGCTACCTAGGGCCTACCTTAGGGGTGTCTTACATGTAAGAAAATGGAAGGTTTAGGCCTGGCAAGTGGGTACACTTGCCAAGTTGAATTTACAGTTAATACTGCACACACAGGCACTGCAGTGGCAGGTCTGAGACATGATTACAGAGCTACTTCTGTGGGTGGCACAACCAGTGCTGCAGGCCCACTAGTAGCATTTGATTTACAGGCCCTGGGCACCTCTAGTGCACTTTACCAGGGACTTACTAGTAAATCAAATATGCCAATCTGTGGTACTGGGTTTTTCAGAACCGGTACCGATCCGGTAACCCAGCGGTGCCAGGGTACACCCAAAGACCTCGGGTACTTTCCTGATTCAGACTACAGAAACTCAGAGTCTTCTAGGTGAAGTCAAAGATCGAATTTATTGGCTGCAACCAATTGACAAGTGTCCTAGAAGTACAACAGCACGATTTGTATGTTCTCAGGAGACTGTGTTTCAATGCAAAGTCAGGTTTCCTTATATACAGTTTTTTAAGCTTCAGGCAAACATTCTTGACATTTTGGTTGGTCATTCACATGTTTTCACTACAAAGGAAAAAACAGTGTCATGATGAAACCTCATATTTCATGTCATCCAACCCATAATAAATTACCCGGCAAGGCCTAGTATTTTACATCAGATAAGTGTGGACCCCCAATAAAAACGGGCACCTCCCCCTCGTAAAGTAAGAAGAAGAAAAGAGCAGGTGCAGGTGTGAGCAAGATTAGGCAGGGTGTGTGAGCGATAATAAGGGTTTTATGGCATGGTGTGCCTTGATGCTATCTGATTCGGCCACTGGGAGAGGGACTGACCAAACAGGTTTGGCCTGAGGCAATGGTTCCAGCTTGCCCAGGTCAGAGAAAAGTCAATCAAGGTGTACGTGTCCTTGGAATCAAATCTGACTGTATTATAAGCCTATGTGAGGGCAACTTTTAAAATGGCTGCCGTGTATAAAATGGGAGCCACGAGTGCAGGACGAAAATGGCGATTTCTAGGTGAAAACGCTGCTGGAATTGAGCGAAAATGCTCATGCTTAGTGTACTAGTCATTATCGGTCTTTTGATACTAAAATCGTACTGCTGTGGCAAAGTAAATTACATGGGTCCAGAATTTTTAGAACCACAAACCCTCCTTTTGCCCTTACATAGGCAATAAACCTATTCTCATGCTAATCTGAGTCCAGGTCTATGTTTATAAGGCCATGGAGATGTTGCTGGAGCAAAATTCTAGTACTTGGTAACTCTCTCTGGACAGGTCTCCTCGAACATGAAGTAGCACAAAAGGCCACATATGGCAGGACAAAATAAGGAATACCTCTATCTGCAGTAGGTGGCATAAGATCACACACCCAACAATTAGTGATGTTCACTACTAACTAGTGTTGATGCAGAAGCTGTACAAAAGAATTGCTTACAAATTCTGATCTTCTAACCTGCTCATGTTCAGGAAAAGGGTGAAAAGAGTGCAAAGAAACAATAGTAGGAAAAGACATAGGTTGGGAAGTGGGTGCAGAAGTCAATTGAGTAGAGAAAAACAATCCCACCCATAAATGACAACGTCATGTTTAAAAGACACTAGAAAACACGTTATTAAGAACATATAGACAACGGGAGAAAGTAGTGACCACTATTTACAAATGAAATAATAATTTTTCACAACCCTAACCAAAAAGCCAATCCTAAAATTATCTAGTAACATTTTTAGGGCTCCTCTGCATTTCAGTAATTTTTGTATGTTTAGGTGGAACAGTGGTGACTCTCATCAATGCTCTAAGGTGAAAAGGGGGTACTCTTTCCACAGAAAATGGACTTTATTCTGCTTTTACTAAACAGAATAGTACTTTAAAACAATGCCAGCAAAACAATCAGTCTCCTAACACCTAGTCTATACAATCACACAGAAACCTCTTGTGAAACCAACTATGCCCAGAGTCCGTTCAAAAAGCCTCTCTGGCAGGCTTCTATTGTCCATCAAATTTTCTTTTGTTGTTTTCTTTCGCATGGGCCTCTCAATTCAGGCCTCTTCGTGAGAAAAGTACTGCTTAGTTGGAGTGCCCTCCTGGCAAACACCCACAGCTCACTCGAAAGTCTCAATGTCTTAAAGCAATGCACCAGTGTCTCTCCTCTGTGGCAGATACTACAAACAATGTGCTCTTCATTGATCAAGGGCACAAATCATCTCGTGCAGACCCAAGCACCATTAATTGGGAAATAGCTCAAGCTCAACAGCACTTTCAGACTCCAACACTCATTATTTAGTGTCAGAGGACGCTCAAGCTGCTCTTTCATGGGCACCAAAATATAGTGCCTTTTTCCAAACTTGAAATCTCCGGTGCACTGCCCTTCTTCCGTTGGAGCAAAGAAAAGGGGGTGTGTGGCCAAAACTCAGGCCAAGGGGCTCAAGGGATTGCACACTGTCAGAGGTTACCAGCACATGACAGGTAGAGAAATGAAACCTCAAAACAGCTCTGCCATCAACAACAGGAATCCTTCTCTTTAGCTCTTTTACACTGAAACTTTGGTTTTGTGATGTCCAACGCCGTCTGATGGAGCAAGTACGATACCATGCGCTGGCGATCGCTGTCCAGCTTTGCTACTTCCTGGGTGCTGAGACTGTAGGGCCAAGACGTCCGTCTTTCATCTGTAGCTGTCACTGATGGGAATTAGGCTTAAATCAATGTCCTGCAGGTTATTATGACTTGATACCCGCAGAATCTAGTGACGTAGGAAGTGTGCCACAGCTGTTAGTTTCCTTCAATTTAGTACAAAAACAGTTCATGGTTTTTAACAAGGGGACTGCAAGCAGGTGGTCTGCAATCTTCAAAGGAGTAGCCATAAACCATGGGCATAAAATACAAAGACAAAGGCAGAAGGGCAAAACAGGGTCTGTAGCATCTTTAATTCAGTTCTCTCCATTATTCTCTGCCATCTATAGCTACATGAGAATTCTATCTAAATGGATTTCCTCACACAGTGGCATTGTCTAATGGGGTAAACACATATTTGCCTCAATGATTAAGTCTAGGTGTTCCTCCTTACCTTAGAACATCTCAATAGAGAAATCACATGATACCGATTATCAGGGACATGTAGAAACCTTCCTTTAAAAACTGTGCATCAGGTGCACTATGCAATACACAGGCTAATAGTCAAATGTGCAAACAAAAAGACAAGAACTAGAGGGTCCTGATATTTGCATGATTAGGACACATCTGATCCCACAAAAAATTAAAGTAGCAGGAACAGAAGGGAACCGAAAACCAAATTAAAATAGACATTGAAAATTCGTCATGTTCAAAAAGGTAAACATAAGATATCTCCTATTGAGATGGAAAACTTGTCTTACTATAATATTGAGTCAGTTAACCAGTCTATCGCTACCCTGACAGTCAGGCTGGAAAACATTGAAGCAGGCAAATTCTTGAAAACCAGTCTGGTCATACCAAAGGGAATTATACATAACATGGGGGTCCCTGGTACATCACTGCAGTCTGGAAATGTGAACCTGAACAATACATCAATAATAATATAAGGGCTGACTAGTGAAAGGAATTCGAAAAAGATAAATGGGACTAGGACATAGCTAAAATCTCAATAACTAAGCATGGTGCGACATTGGTCAGGGGAAGTAACCAAAGAAAAAAATCTATAGAAAGAACAAAAAAAATTATTTGGGTGATAGTCAGGCATGTGACACAACACCAAGAGTACGGGTGATACACAAAGGCCAAAGTTACACAAATTTTAACTCTACCGTTGGCGACTACACCATATACGGTACTCCTAGCTAATGTTTCAGTTCCTTCTTCAGGAAAAAATGAAAACCTGGTTTTCTTTTAAGGAACGAAAGCCATATGCTACTTAGGAAACAGAACATCATTAACTAATGTAATATAGAAATTAGGCCACCTTGAGTCACAGATCTATAATTTCATCCTTAGGTCCAATCAAGGATACATAAATGTAGGGCTGCCTGTTCCTTTAAGGGAAGGGGCAGTAACGTGACTAACTGCAGGTGACACACTTTGATCCTGTATATCTCTTTTTATTTTCCTTCAATACCATTATAGCCAAATAGACATTCACTGGTGAAGTGTTGTCTTTTATGTTCACAGCATGAAATATCATTATCTGTGGAATTTAGTAACCAGAACAAGTTCAACCAACTGTTGCGTAGCGATGGGCATCGTCATGACCATCCCCTCACAACACAGGGGAGCTTGTAATAGTATCAAAAGCAGCAACAAACATGCAAAAAACAAATATAAAAAATAATAAAAACGCACAAAACGTCAAGCCATCAGATATACTTGCTGTGTATCAAGCACAAAAAGCATAGGCAAAACAATAGCATGTGTGAATAAGCGGTGACACACAACACCATGTCATGTACTTTATGCACTGTAAACCTGCAGCCCAAAACCCAATATTTGGGCCTGTTTAATTTGTCAGGTTTAAAATCCTTACCCTCCTTTTGACAGTAGATCACCAGGCAATGGAAATCTGCTGTCAAATATAACTTTACTGTTTCTCTTCTAACATACAGGACCAGCAAGAACAATTCATGATAGGACCAAATACATGAAAATAAATTTCCATTACTTAACTGTTACCCTTTTGTCAGTTACTTCGCAACATCAAGCCACCTTAGTTTTACCTTTCTAAAAGTAAAAATTGTTACACTGACACTCCATATTAATTTGGCACCTACAATTTCCACTGTGAAAAATAAGTCTTAATTGGCAAATCGTTCTCATTAAGGCATGTAGCCTTCAAAATTTTAGAAAAGGGCTGCATCTTATTTTCTGTCTAAGACTTAATGCAACACTTCGTTTTCTGTCAAATAAAAGCAACTAGCAGGCATAATTTTATTTTTTTAGAGCGGAGACGCAAATGTATCAGTTCTGCAGAGCATTTAACATGATGTTGGGACTTTCGAAGAAACCCCTTTTTTTATATTTTCCCTTTGGAATTAAGTTCTTTAATTGTATTGATGTTCTTCTGGAGAAACCAGAAATCCCACTTTTAGAGGCCCGGTAGGGTCATTCTGCATTTCACAGAGACAAGGCCCTAATTTAAAAGGTCACAAGTGTCAACATGACAGCCTCCTCCATTGTTTATGGGAAAACTAAAGATAGCATCTCAGCAGCATGACTTGAGCCAGCCTCTGTAGCTCTCCTAGCTTCTGCCACTCTGAATCTGTCAAAGACAGTAGGCCTTTCTATTTTCCTTCTAACCTGCAATAATTCACTCTATTTAAAAAAAATCATTTTTCCTTTTTAGGCGCTAAAAAAATGTATCTCTATTTCCAGATTATTAAACTACATTTACTGTGAATAATTCACAAACCTTAATAACACACATACCAGTTGTTAGAATAAATGCTTGTTGCAATCCCATGCAATGGTACATATTTCATCAACCTCGAATGAATGAACGTCTCAGTAGGCCCAGCTGAAGTTAGAACCTTCAACCTTGATATTAAAACAAGCCTTTGTACTGGCACATTGACTCATTGAATCATAAGAAGGCACAACCTGCAAATATATATCAAACCTAAATGTATGCATTTACTGAAGCCTGAGACACTTTAAAAAGTACTCTGAATGAAAGAAAATGCAGTTTAAACAGTGCTTTTGCCCAAAATCGACTTTGATATTTTAGGCATTAAAAAATCAATATCCTACAATTTTCTTGCATAATATGCATTACCAGAATGTCTATTACACAATCCATGAGTCATCCATTGAAAATATTAACTTATACTTTATAGAAATGAGCTTGTTTGCTCCTGCGCCAAGGGAAAATTGCACATACAAATGTCATTTTAGCGGTGCAACATAACTTAAATTAAATTTTAATGTTAGGAGGTCATAGTATAGGTATTAAGCTTTATAAATATTAAAAAACGATTTTGAAAGGCACTTATTTTTTAAATAATTTTTCCATAATTAATAATTTTCTTAAAAAAAAAAAATAAAAAAAAATATTATTCTTTTTTTTGTGATAATTCCACATATAAAAGCAAGCTGCATCCCTTGCCTATTATTTGGGATACATTAACTCACAAGCCTAAGCGCATAAGCCTAACTTGAAATGCGTCACATTTTTGCGCCACTTTCATTTAAAAGGAAGGTTATGCAAAATTCCACCCATGTTTAACTGGGAAAGTGATGGCTGAATTGAAAATAGATCATTTCGTTTTTTTTTGGGGGGGGCCCTATTTATATCTATTGAATGTGTTTTCTAATTTATTAAGCATTTAACGGCAGTTTTGTATATGTACACAATTGCTCATTCTATAAATTAAAGAGCAACATATAGCTATGTTAGCACATCACATGGTTCATTTCTGGATTTTTTCTAAGTTTCTACTTAATATTAATTAACCAACATTTTACTTAACAAACTGTAAACATCAAGAAGACCCACAAACACACATTGAGCTCATTTCAGATATAAACAGAAAACACTCAGTACACACATTACAGCGCGCTTTAGCCATTTTTCATAAATAGCGCCGTCGCAATTTACTTACAGAACCGTTTGCAGATCCTAGTTGAAAGTCATATTTACAAGAAAAAAAAAAAAAAACTTTTCTCAATTATTTCCAAGAATAGCGGACCCATACTTTATTAAACGTGATGGGGCCCACTCCGTGCTTCACATATAGTTCATAGGTTGGAGTTCCAATCGGAGGAACCGGACATGAGTCCTCCAACCGGGAGTCCCTTTTACAACCAAGACAAAACAAATTTCCAAGTCTGCTAAGACCAGGCATCTTCGCTCACTAGTCTAGCTTCAAACTTCAAAGGATTATCGTTTACGATAGTCTCGTGAATACACGAGTCCTTCGGCTTTGGTACTTGCAAGTTCCAAATCAAAGTGATCCCAAAGGGATACCAAACCAAATGTCCAATTAAGGACCAAACCAAGTGTCCAACTAAGGACCAAACCAAGTGTCCAACTAAGGACTGGGAGACGCTCCACTTATACTTAACTGAAAATATCAATGACGTCACCAGAAGACTCGTCTTATCGTTTCGCTCTACCAAAAATCAAGGGTCCAAATCAGGGCGATAGCCAGGGCAGCAGTCCTTCATAGCCGTCGGGAAGCGGGGAACCTCGCAACAAAGACTTTCGGACCACGTCGACATGCAGGGGTCGATGAAGTGGCGGCCTTCCTCCAGAATTTTCACACGAAGCTCCCCACGGACCTCAGGCTTGGACCGGTACCGCTGGTATCGCCCCATGTTGGGCGCCAACTGTGGTAATGGGTTTTTCAGAACCGGTACTGATCCGGTAACCCAGCGGTGCCAGGGTACACCCAAAGACCTCGGGTACTTTCCTGATTCAGACTACAGAAACTCAGAGTCTTCTAGGTGAAGTCAAAGATCGAATTTATTGGCTGCAACCAATTGACAAGTGTCCTAGAAGTACAACAGCACGATTTGTATGTTCTCAGGAGACTGTGTTTCAATGCAAAGTCAGGTTTCCTTATATACAGTTTTTTAAGCTTCAGGCAAACATTCTTGACATTTTGGTTGGTCATTCACATGTTTTCACTACAAAGGAAAAAACAGTGTCATGATGAAACCTCATATTTCATGTCATCCAACCCAAAATAAATTACCCGGCAAGGCCTAGTATTTTACATCAGATAAGTGTGGACCCCCAATAAAAACGGGCACCTCCCCCTCGTAAAGTAAGAAGAAGAAAAGAGCAGGTGCAGGTGTGAGCAAGATTAGGCAGGGTGTGTGAGCGATAATAAGGGTTTTATGGCATGGTGTGCCTTGATGCTATCTGATTCGACCACTGGGAGAGGGACTGACCAAACAGGTTTGGCCTGAGGCAATGGTTCCAGCTTGCCTAGGTCAGAGAAAAGTCAATCAAGGTGTACGTGTCCTTGGAATCAAATCTGACTGTATTATAAGCCTATGTGAGGGCAACTTTTAAAATGGCTGCCGTGTATAAAATGGGAGCCACAAGTGCAGGACGAAAATGGCGATTTCGAGGTGAAAACGCTGCTGGAATTGAGCGAAAATGCTCATGCTTAGTGTACTAGTCATTATCGGTCTTTTGATACTAAAATCGTACTGCTGTGGCAAAGTAAATTACATGGGTCCAGAATTTTTAGAACCACAAATCATGGATAAGCCAATTACATACACATGTTGTATAGGAGGGAGCACTTGCACTTTAGCACTGGTTAGCAGTGGTCAACTGCCCAGAGTAACAAAAACAGCAAAAGCAGAGTGCAGCACACACTGCTGGGAAACAGAGGCAAAAAGTTAAGGTAGACCACGCCAAGGATGGAAAGTCTAACAATATATATATATATATATATATATATATATATATATATATATATATATATATATATATATATATATCTCAATCAATAATACTTTATTCTGACTAAAAGCCATATAATTCATAATATAGTCGTGAATTTAGCACACACAACATTAAGCAACAATTTTAAAAGTTAAAAATAAACAATAGAGCAAATTAAAATATCCTTTTAATTAGAAATATAATACAATCCATTTTAAATAAAAAAATCTACTAAAAACAAGAAATATCCACACCCAGAAAACATAACATCAGTGCAAACTGAGGTGGTCATTCCGAGTTTGGAGGTAACCTGACTGGCACTCCGGTGGCAGTGTTGTGACTGCCGCAGCGTGGCGGTGCAGACTGCCGCAGGGTGGCGGTGCAGACCGCCGCATAACGAGTAAGGAGGTGAACCCAACGCAACACAGACAACTTACTGCCAGTACACCACCGTCGATGAGCAGCATCATGCAGCAGTAGGCAACTTCTGGCTGGTGGAATCCAATGTCCTGCCCTCTACATTCCGAGTCACCACACCGCCAGGATATCTGGGGCGGGCTGGCCCCAATGATAAACCTGGCAGAAACAGAAAGTACAAAAGGAGACACTCACCTCCAGGCACAGAGACATGTCCACGGCCGCCATGGCAAACAAGCTGCTGGTCTTCCCAGCATTGTATCTCGCCATAAGCCTTCAGGGCCACCGACTAAGATGACAACCGTAAGTATGACTAGCACAGAGTGGAGGAAATGGCAATGATACACTCCCACACATTCCCTGCACAGACAGCGAAGGCCACACACAGGCACACACAAAATATGTCAAAGCCAAGTACTCAATACACATGCAAAGCCAAGCAGACATGTGCCAAACATTCAGCACGACACACACAAACACCATCACCACGCCCCATAAATACACAATGACAAATAGACCACAAACACCTCAAAGCAGGCATAGACAGGCATGTTGTGCAACACCACACATAGACACACACACCATAAACTCTAGGTAGCAATGACACACAATCAATAGCAGTGAACACCCATCCAAACAATGACACAGGTGACACATCACGTACAACCAACATACAAGGAAATCCACAGATGGAGCACCATACACACAGATGCACTCAACACCCCATAAAATCCCACAAGCAAGCAGTCAGACACATAACAACATGCACATGGGAGAACCCATCTGCCCAGCGCATGCCAAAACACAGACACAACCCATACACAGACCTCACACACTGTTGCACACAGATGTCACACCACCAAGTAGAAGGAAACCAGAACAAGCATCTCATCTTGCCAACCACAGTGGGAAGATGTAATTTAAACCATCAAAGATATCTTAAATATATACAAAATCTGCTAAAGGGCAAGTCCAATTTGCATAAATGCAGAAACGCATAACGTCGAGATATCATGGCCCCAACTTGACTCTTGACAGCAAATAGGCCTCCATGGCATAAGGGCATCAATAGACAGGCAGGCACCTCAGGGTTTTGGGGGTGGTGAGGGTGGGGTGGCTTTGATTTGGAAGGGGCATGTCTCGGTTTGGGCTTGGTAGGGGTGGATTTCCTGCTGGGTGGAGGAGCAGGGGAAACACCAGAGGGGGCACCCGAGGAATGGGAGGTGGAAGGGCCTGGGTGGGGCAGAAGGGCACAATGGTTAAGGGTAACACGGGGTGGGAGGGGAGTAGGGAAGAGGTCAATGGTGGCAAGATAGACTTTTTTAGGTACACTGGGGCGGTCACATTATGGAGGGTTGGGTGTGGAGGCAGAGGGAGTGCTCGTCTGACGTGTTGGTGTGCTGTACGTGGATGCAGGTGTGTGCAATGTGTGCATGTCTGTGGTGGGTGAATGTTGGGTGGGTGATTGGGTGCATGTGCATTCATTGGGAGGAGGGGTTAGAAATGCAGGGAGAGGGAATGGGAGATTTGTGAGTGAATGTTGGGGTGGTGTGTGCAAGTGAGGAGGATGTGCTGCAGGTGGCAGAGAAGGTAGTCGTGGTGAATGGGTATGTGGTGTGGGGGTGGGTGTCTGTGAGTCTGCTTTTGTGGTGATTGAGGGTATGACAGGAATGCTAGCAGGACCAGTGTGTGATTATGCAGTGCTTGGCAGGTGTGAGTGGAGATGTGACTGTAAGGGAGAAGGTGGTGGGAGAAGTGTCTGTTGTGTATGCAGATATGTGTTGTGTGTGTGCATGCCTGTGGGTTCATTTGTGATGCGTATGTCTGTCTTTGCGCACCTTGTCTGATGTGTATGCTGGTCTGTATGTGTGCCCTGGACGGGTGTAGGGAGAAGGATTGCGGATTGGGAACAGGTAGCTGGAGGGGGAACGGAAGATGAAGGGACACTGGCAGCCATCAACGAGGAGGCCAGAGCCTAAAATGATCCCCGTAGGCCAGACAAGGCTCTGTGAATGCCTTCCAGGAACGCATTGGACTACTGCATCTGGGATGCCAGTCCCTGCATGGAATTCACAATGGTTGTCTGCCCCACAGAGATGGACCTGGGGGGGTCAATAGCCTCCTTATTGAGGGCAGCAGGGCTAACTGGGGCAGGGGTAGAGGTGCCTGCGGCGGAGATGCCCGCTCTCCTGGGTGATCTGGCACGGGCAACTGGGTGGGGAGCTACAGGGAGGGCAGTGCTGGTAAGGGGGTGCGGACAAGGATGGTGCTGGGGTGGTACCAGAGGGGTCCGCCACCACCAGGGAGCCATCAGGAGGAATCAGAATCTGATGTGGTGGTTGCTCCAGTCTCCCCCGTGGCACTCACCTCACCCTCCGTCCACTGGCTCCCTCGGTTTCGCTGGTGACAGCCTCCTGGGGCCCATGGGCTGCTGCATTCCCACTCACCGTTGCCCTTTCTCCTTTGCCAAATGATGCTAATGCACACATAGACAGAGATGGAGAGAAAAGGAGAGTGGGAGAAAAAGAAAGGGAGGAAATGGTGATAAGCCACACATCCACTTCACATACTAACAATACATAATTGAGCTCCTGCTGGGTAAACAAGAGACCATTTTGCAATCAATAACAATTGAGTCATGTAAGCAATACCCAAACTTATCAGCGATCACCTCAACCCTGCAGCCTATACACCTGATTGAAGACTACTAAATGCCTGCAAACTGGCTAAATGACTGATCCAACAATTCAACACAAGAACATACCCAACCACATGTCATCCATTACAGGATGAAACAAATCTGAGCTCAGAGGAACTGTGCACACAAACTAACTGACAGGAATGTGTAGAGTACATGTGGTACAGAGGTCCATTGATGTAGCAATTGAAGCAACTGCAATGTTAACGAAACATACTTGTCATTACCCAAATACAGTGCCAATATGATCACCTTGTACTACTACAGTGCACGCAGAGATGGAGGATGCAGCCAGTGACATGATAGAACAGTTGAGTGACCCATACGTATAGTTGAATGTGTGTCACAGTACCACCACTCCTGTTCCAGCATGGCAATACATAGCTAACGTGTCACACTCCTACATGATTGGTGTCACAACCAGGACTGTACGCTCCCTAAATCTCATCTGACCAAGTAAATCCCAAGTCCAGTGAGGGTCACAGTACACAATCATACATAAGTCACCATGCAGAAGTCACCTAACAGTCTACACTTACCCCCTAGTGGCTGCTGTGCTGCCCTCAAGCGCACTTCCAACTCTGGGTAGGCCACCGCCAGTATGTGGGTCATTAGGGGGGTCAGGGTCCAACAGGCACCCCTTCCACGCTGGGAGGCCGTCCCCAGCTGAGCCTCTGTTGTCTTCTGGGCCCAGCATATCAGATCCTCCCACTGCTTCCTGCATTGGGTGCTCCGCTGGCTATGGACCCTAGGGTCCGCACCTCCTTGGCGATGGCTCTCCATAACCCTTTTTTTTGGTGGGCGCTGACCTGCATGGGAAACATTCCAAAAATGGGGGACATGATGTAAATAATACCAATACACCTGCAACCTTTGGCTACACACAACATACACCAGACCATGCACATTGCCAATGTACCACACAAATCATGCGCTGCAAAACACCAAATCAGTCATAACATGTCAATGTGCACACACATTTATCATCAAACACCACCTGACATGTGAGACACAGGACTGTACTGACCTGTTGCCCTGGAGCACCATACAACTGCCCATACAGGGATAGGATCCCTTCCACCAGTTTCTCCAGCTCCTCACTTGTGAAGGCTGGGGCCCTATCCCCTGCATTAGGTGCCATAATTGCTCCAAGATTCAGGACACAGCAGCACACGAAGAGGAGGTCTTACTTGCCCGAATGCCAGGAGTCAAGTGAGCTGGCCCATACAAAATGGCAGTTATGACTGCAGCGGTCATGACCGTCACAGCCGGCGGTGATCGTCATTGGTCTCAGGCTCCCATAGACATCTATGTTATCCAGTGAGGAGTTGCACGGTGGTTCAGACTGCCTTCCGCCATGACGACTGCCGCCGGTGGAATGAGGTCACTTCCATCTATCCAGCATGTAGTACAGGCGGATCTCATTTTAGTTTCTAACATGACTGTCCTGGGTTCATACTGCGTCATTGCCTGCATATCATTACAAATTGATTCATTTAGGTTACACTTTGTGGATAATCACATATGTTGGTAGTGTCTAGTGACATCACCACACTTGTAAATACATTTGTCAGTATTTACAATCTGTATGGTTGAATACATGGAAGGTGTATGTTAACATGTCCTGTACACGTCCATTGTCACAGGGATTATGTGGCATTGTCTGGTTAGCAATGGAGTGTGGAGTAATGTGTCTTCCCACAACATGACAGCCAACTTACATGAACAATACTTCGTGATTGTCATATGTCATACTTGGTGCACAACATTGTGAAAGGCTCACAGATTGTTGTTTGTCTCCCTGCCTAGATATCGCCAAAATGGAGTGATGAAGAATGCACCAGTTTTCCGTCCACTCGTAGATCTTGAAACCATGGAAGAGTGCCACATCATCCTGACCTGTCGACTGAACTGTTTGTGCATCAGAGAACTGGTCGCCCAGTTGAAGACAGACCTCTTGCCGGCTTTGAGAAATCCCCATGCCATCCCTTCAACAGTCCAGGTGTTGTCAGTCCTGCATTTTGTGGTGAGTGGCTCTTTTCAGGTTACTGTGGGACTGGCTGCAGGGATGTCACAGCCCCAATTCAGTAAGGTGCTGCATGATGTGATGGATGCCCTACTCAAGCATGTTAACAGGTACATTAGGTTTCCACACAGTCCAGAATTCGCCCTTTAAAGTAGCCTTCTACAATATATCAAATGTCCCACATGTAATAGGGGCCATTGATGGGACTCACATTGCCTTGGTACCTCCGAGGGCCAATAAACAGGTCTACAGAAACAGGAAGAGCACATATTCGCTCAATGTACAAGTGGTGTGTCTTGCAGATGAGTACTTAACACATGTAAACACAAAATTCCCTGGATAGGTACATGATTCCTACATCCTGAGGAACAGCAGTGTCCCTGTATTGCTGTCACAGCTACAGGGATCAAGGGCCTGGCTCATACGTATGTGTACTGCTATCCATGTCAGACGTTTATACCCCTCCCTACACAGTCTGCACTCTGCCTAGCATTGTTACCTATAGTCATGTCCCCTTTTCCACACAGGTGACTCCGGATACCCCAACCTGCTATGGCTCCTCACACCTATTAGACATCCAACTACAGGAGGGGAGAACAGGTACAATGGGGCACATGGCCGGATGAGGTGAGTGATTGAGAGGACCTTCGGTCTCTTGAAAGCTAGATTTTGTTGCCTCCATGTGTCCGGTGGTGCACTACAATACCGACCAGGTAAAGTCTGCAAGATCTTTGTTGCATGCTGCATGCTCTATAATCTAGCCCTCAGAAGGCACATCCCAGTGTTGGAGGAGGGGGACATTGATGCTGTAGCTGTGTTTGGGGCCGGTGACTCTGATGCTGAGGAGGAGGCGGACGAGGATGAGGCACATGACAACAGGACTGTCCTGATTCGTCACTACTTTCAGTGATGAACAGGTATGTCACAACAGTATGGATGTACTTACACACGTGCTGGAGTGACCCACTACATCTGTCACTTTAACACTATTGTGGTGCCGACATGTATATATTTGTTGCTTGTAAACAGAATTGTCACTACAATGAAGAGACGTGCACCATGACTTGTGATCATTTGTGTTTATTCAGTGTATAACATCACAGTCCAGACGAGTGGGGTAATGGTATAGGTGAAGATCAAAGTGGGTGGTACAGCTGTTTGCTTCACAGGTCCTGTATCCATTTGCCTCGGAGTGATGTGAACTTGGTTTTGGGCAGCCATCAGGGTGTAACAGTGGCACACAAGGGTGACCGTTCAGAAGAGGGATCACTTCCTGGTGGGGGGGATTGGTCTTTGCTTCTGGTCCTGCAGGATGTCTAAAAGGGTGACCTCTTTTAAGGGGGGTCCCTCAGCTGCAGGGGTAGGGGTGCAGGTGGTATGTGGTTCCTCCTGCTGGGCCTCCGTTTCAGTAGCAAGTACTGATGCTGAGGGCAGTGGTGTTGACTGACTACTGGATGGAGCCTGCTGTTGAGTGGAGGATGTTCCCCGGATATTGTTCAGTTCCTTGAACTTCTCTAATATGGAGACCATGCTGGCGTTGAGTGCCTGCCACTGCTGCATGGCCTCCTGGTGGTATTCCCCCTGCAGCGTTTGGGTGTCCTGCAAGGTAGTCAGTATCTGGCCCATCTTATCCTGGGATTGCTGGTAGGCTCCCAGGACTCCTAAGATGGCCTCCTGGCCAGTCGTGTCCTGTACCTGCCTCATCCCTTGGCCCATGATTGCCCTCACACTGGCTCTTGCCCCCTGTGCCTGTGCCCCTGGTGCAGTGTGCCCCCTCCCACTGACACCAGGACTGTCATTGTCTTTGGTTTGTACCGTTGACTCCTTCCTCTGTCCTGTGTGGCACACTGATGATTGATGTGACCTTGGGAAACAGGTTTGGGAAGGTGGGCTCTGCTGTGCAGTGGATGCCACAGGGGAGGTTGTTTCAGTTGTGGGCAGGGTGCGGCTGGTGGTGGTGGACTGATCACTCATACCTGATGGGCCAGATATCCAGGGGAGTCCTCCACTATTGGACCTGCTTCCAGGCCTGGACTTTCTGTCACTGGCCTCCGCTGATGTCGACAGTACTTGGGAGACCTGTGGAATGAGAGGTATTGTGTCACATGATGGTATTTTAGAAGTGAAAAACATGGTTGTATGCCCTCATTAACTGGATTTACAGGGCAGTAATGGCATTGACAGTTACTAGACCACTGCTTATGTTTCCGTCAGTGGAATGTTGCAATGGGCCTATTTTGGGGAATAGTTAATATTTGTCTTGCTACTGTCATTGCCATGTACTGATGTGCATTCCAAATAATTTTTGGTGAAGGGGAGTGACATGGTTTAACTTGCAAGTGCAGAGATGTGAAGTGGATGTAGCAGTCCTGCAAGGGTGGCTAGTGTTGCATTGTCGTAGTTGTAGTACTTGCTGCAGTGTGGGGTATCCATGCACTAGGTGGGCCTGTGAGGGAATGGTGTCAGTAGGGGGCTGTGGCATGCAATGATGAGTATTGGGTCCATGGTGGGTATGTGCAAGTTGAGTGGTGTGAGGGGGTGAGAGGGTGGTGGGGATATATGCTGTGCACAGGGACTTGTTGGCCGGGGTGTGTAGTTGACTTGCCAGTGTCCAGTCCACTAGGTATTCCCATCAGCCCTTTTGGGTGTAAAATGGCCAAGACCTTCTCCTCCCATGATGACAAATCTGAGGGAGGTGGTGGAGGGCCACCACCAGTCCTCATGACGGTGATTTGGTGCCTGGAAGCCATGGCCTGTACCTTCCCCTGTAGGTTGCTCACTGCTTCCTAATGTCCTCCCTTGTGCGTGGATGGTTCCCCACAGCGTTCACCCTGACGACTATCCTCTGACATGTTGTTTTTCCTGGCAATGGATGTCTGCTGGACCTGCACTCTAAACAGTTGCGGCTCCGCTCAGACGTTTTTGTCAACCATTACCTTGATCTCCTCCTCTGTGAATCTGTTGTTTTTTGTGGTGCCATGGTGGATGTGTTGTGGGTGGGGGTGTGTGTTGTGCAGGGATGCTGGGTATGCTGTTTGTTGGTGTAATGGTATGTGTGTGTGATTTGTGGTGTTTGTGTGCAGTGGTGTGTTGTGTGATGCGTGTTCAGTGTGATGGTGCCTGTGATATCTAGGTGCAGTGCCTTATTTCAGTGTGCTCTTGCCTCACTCTCACAAAGTTTCTGGTTGCAAAGGGTTTTAGGTATGTGTGGGGGTGTTCTTTGTAGTGCTGTGGTCAAGTGTGCGTATGTGTCTCAGGTGCGGGGTAATGGGTGATTCGTTATTTGGCAGGCGGGATGTTCTTGGCGTGGCGGTGCTGATGGTGCAGCCATCTCCTTCACGCTGTCATTTCTGCTGACGGTGTTGTTTTTTGGGTACACTTTTTGGCGGAGTTGTGTTGGTGACTCTTAATGTGGAGGTCTTCCGACCGCCATCACTGGTGACCTTTCGGCAGCCCCTTACACAGCAGTCTTTGGTAAAGACAGCCAAAGTCAGAATGACCACTGAGTCTCTGGTAGTCTGTACTACAAGGATAAGTAGTCCGCGGATTTGGGAACTACCTCCTAACTGTCCTTGACAATTGTTTTCTTTGCCATGCAGTTAGGAGCTAATAGTAGAGACTGCATTTGCTCTTAAGTGCCACGCCCAATGCAAATAATGTGAAACGGGAAATGTATCATGAGGCGATAACCAGTAGGTAGTTATAGCTAGGACCATGTTACCATAGACTTGCCTATATCATTGGTGCCGTTTGACGAATCTTCACAAAACTTT
This sequence comes from Pleurodeles waltl, assembly GCF_031143425.1. NCBI lineage: Eukaryota > Metazoa > Chordata > Amphibia > Caudata > Salamandridae > Pleurodeles > Pleurodeles waltl. Next base: position 802,095,496 of record NC_090443.1, on the reverse strand, counting down.
ACAAAAAAAGTGTTCCATAAAATTATCAATGAAACATGAGAAGTTAAATTATTTAACAAAAAACTGCACGGCAGGGTCGCGGGTTATAGTTACCTCAGGCCGCGAGTTATATTTATTTCAAATAACTTTAACTGTAACTGCTGAATTTAGATGGTTTTGTGTGAGTAATTTCAGAATCTAACTAGAACGTCCCTGTAACCTTTGGTTTTATATATATATATATATATATATATATATATATATATATGTATATATATATAGGTATCTATCTATCTATCTATCTATCTATCTATCTATCTATCTATCTATCTATCTATATATTTATATATATATATTTATTTATATATATATGCAACAAAAAGAATGTTTGTCCCGCTGATAAGGGTGGGAATATAGTATTAATGGATAAACACAAATATATTGAGGAGGCTATGCGACAACTTAATAATACACAATTCTATAAGGTTACCAAAAAAGAGGTTTATACCAACAGTGTCACAGGAATCTGGCAGTTGCTGATGGAATGGAAAGACAAAGGTCTGCTGATATGGGAAGAATGTTGCTTCCTGAAAAGAGACTTCCCTAAATTACCAGTACTATATATCCTTCCTAAAATTCATAAAAGTGAAACTAATCCTCCAGGGAGACCTATTGTATCTTCTTGCGGAAGTGCGCTTGAGAATGTTTCCAAATATGTTGATCACTTTTTGAGAGAATTTGTTGTTAACTTACCATCATATGTCCGTGACACTAAGGATTTTTTGGGTAAACTGGAAGGTATTATATGGGAAGATGACTTTTTGTTGTTGACGTTGAATTTCAATTCTTTATATACCATTATTGATCATGACAAGGGCATTACTGCCTGTAGACATTTCTTACGTACTAGATCATTGAAATATTTGACCCACACTGATATGATAATGGACATGATAAGGTTCTGTCTGACTAACAATTTTTTCTTGATTAATGGGGTTTTACACCAACAGACCCTTGGGACCGCGATGGGTACATGTTTCACTCCAAGTTTTGCCTGCCTTTTTTTAGGTTGGTGTGAAGAGACCATTTTTAAAGATGAGCAACGATACCCAGAAGCTAGCCAGGCAGTTTTGTGGCTAAGATATATTGATTACCTTTTCATTATTTGGAAAGGGACGGAAGAAGAGGCCATACATTTTGTGGTAAGTTAAATAACAATGAGTTGAACATTGTTTTGACCATAGTATAAGTAAATCTTCAATTGAATTTTTTGATATTTGGATAAAGATCCGTGAGCACAATGTAACTACTGAATTGTTCCGTAAGAATACAGCAGGTAATAGTTTATTACATGCTTCTAGTGGTCACCCAGAAATTTTAAAATGGAGTATCCCCTATAGGGAATTGTTACGAGCTAAAAGAGTGAGTAGTACTGATGAAGCTTTTGAAGTAGAGCAACAAGAGATGATTATGAGATTTAAACAGCGGGGATACCCTGAATGGGTAATCCAAAAAGCAACTGGTAAAACAAAGGGGATAAAAAGATCTGATACTCTCTTTGATAATGCTACTTAACAAGAGACAGATGACAATGATGTAACTAGACTGGTCATGACGTACAATGAGGACACGAGACAGATCAATAACATAATCACAAACAATTTGAATATTTTAAAAAGTGACCCCGTTATTGGAGGTACAATACAGACAAGACCGCAGATTACCTTTAGAACGGGACGTAGTTTACATGATATTCTAAGATCAAATGATATTACTACAGTTCCGCAATTGAGACAACATAATCTACAAGGTATTTTCCCTTGTGGTCATTGCAAGGCGTGTCGCAACAGTATTATGCAGAAGCAATATGATGTTTGCAAACCAGGGAAAGTTAGGCAAATTCATCAATTTATAACTTGTAGTCCCCCTTTTGTGATTTATGTATTAAAATGTCCTTGCTTAAGATGGTATGTTGGTAGCACCAAACATAGGGCCTGATTACAACTTTGGAGGAGGTGTTAATCCGTCCCAAATGTGACGGATATACCACCAGCCGTATTACGAGTTCCATAGGATATAATGGACTCGTAATACGGCTGGTGGTATATCCGTCACTTTACCGTCACTTTTGGGACGGATTAACACCTCCTCCAAAGTTGTAATCAGGCCCATAGTGTCAAGAAATGGGTTTTAGAACACATGCGTGCTATTAGATCGAATGATGAGCATTATCCGGTAGCAAGGCATTTCAAAGATAAACACAATTCTGATTGTACTAAGTTATCTTATTTTGGTATTGAACATGTTCCCTCATGTCACAGAGGAGGTAACAGAGAACTATTGTTGAGGAAGAAAGAGTCTATATACATCTTAGAATTAGAGACTAAGATTCCGAAAGGTTTAAATATGGGGGAGGAACTGAATACTCATCTGTATGACAACTAATAGAATACTACAAACTCTGACAAATATCTATTATCTGATCTTTATAAGACTACTGTGACTCATTTAAATGTGTAAATATAAGGTTTATAGGATGTATAATAGAGTTAATTTATGGATTTTGTGATATTTATTAGTGAGTTGTGGATTGGATTTGTAGTGATATGACGGTTGATTATGAATTTGGTTATCAATTTTTTTATGAAGCTATTTATTCACGTATTTATACATATATTTTTTTCAGATTTAATGGGTTGGATGGAAAACTACTGATCTCTGCTTGTCATCATTCATTTTTCCTATATTTCACGCTATCGTTGGGCCGCTCTTTGCAGATTTTCAGATAAGTATACTTTTAATACAGTGAATTAGTTATCTTGCTAACAGGAATATGGCTTTTTTCTAAGATCTAGGTGATTTATAATTATTTTTGTAGTTATTTAGGTAGAAATGCAAATTTACAGTGTATGATTATTCTATTAATTTGTTTATATTTCTTTCTTTGGCTCATATTATATTTTATTGTTTACAAGTGGTCCAGATGGATATTAATGTTATTGTGTTACACTGTTTTTCTGTTTATTTTCTTCTCTTCTTTTTTGAGGATAATACATATCACTATGAATTTATTATGAATTTACTATGAATTTATTAGGTTATATTCCATGTCTTAAATTGGATTTACTATTAGTATTAATATGATGTCTGTATATGCAAAGAGGTTTGTGGTGTATGGGTTTTATTTGTATCACTAATTTATTGTCTTATTTCTATGTTTATTTTGAGATAGTATTTAATGGTGGTTCATTGGTGGTAATTATCACGTGACCAAGGCTGCTGTGTCAGCCAAAATGCGTTGTGTTTGGATTAAATAGCTTTTTGCTCTTCCTTGAATCCTGAGTGTGCGAGTATTATCCTTTTTATTTTGTGGCTTATGAATTGCCGGCTTGCTCGTGCCGGTCCTCCCACCACCCCTCTTGGGCTGATTGAGCTCTTTCGAGCATTTGGATTTATTTATCTATCTATCTATCTATCTATCTATCTATCTATCTATCTATCTATCTATCTATCTATCTATCTATATATATATATATATATAAAACCTAGTGGCAATCGCCACTAGGTAGTTGTAGTTAGTGCCATGTTTCCATAGAAAAAGCATTTTTTGACTTCTACTGTTTGGCACCATTTCACTCTTTTGTACTGTTTGAAGTATCTTCACTACATTTTCCAACAAAAGTGTCCCCGTGCACACAAGGTTTCGGTTTGATCCATCAAGTGGGGGCCGAGAAAAAGTGGGAGATCAGAAAAGTTGCTTTTCCAATGTTAATTCCACCTTTAGACACGACTACAGCCTGAACCACTGGACAGAATTATATCAAATTTGTTAGAAAGCTAGCTTTCAGTACACAGATTACACTTTCACTTATTCTCTGTAAATCCGTTCAACAGTTTTTGAGAAATTAAAGGGAATACACATTTGTATATCTGTGATCACAAAGACTTCACAAACAATGATGAGCTTGTGCAGGGAAATGGACAGCTCTGTTTGGCTGTCAACACTTCAAACCAGGAATTGTTGGCAGTCATCTTGGGACTCAGCTTGAGCTGAGTCCAACAGAAATAGTGTAAAAAAAAAAGACAAGAAGCCAAGGTAGAGTCACCCTGACCCCATAGCTCTGGTACTGAGGTCCTAGAAGTACTCCCCCCAGGGAAAAAAAAACATGTTAAAAAAGTTTTTTACCGCAAAATGGTAATGTTGTCGCAAATTTGTGGTAACTTTTTTTAAAAAGCAAGCGTGGGATTTTGTGCTTGTTTTTTAATAAGCTCCTGGTTGGGCCAAGTCCCGAGACATAGTTTTTTTTTAGGGGGGCCTGGCGGCCCCCCACAATACCAGGGACCACCATCTCCCCGGGGCATTTGGTAAATTTGGTGCGGGGCGCATGGCCCCCATGAGCCTTGGGACTACCACCTCCCTAGGGCAAAATTATTTTCTTATGTGGGGGAGGCATGATGGCCTCTCCCCAGCCACAGGGACCACCACATCCCCAGGGCTTTTATCTAATATGGTATGGGGGCCACATACCCCCCAGCAGCCCTGGCGACCACTACCCCACTCAGCTGCAAGGACCACCACCTCCCTGGGGCAAATCCTAAAAAAAAAGAAAGGGGGTCCATTTCGGACCCCGAGGGCTATGCATGTTGGAGGCCCCCCTCAAGGAGCCACTGATGGCCCTGGGGACCACCACCCCTCATGGCCAGCTCCTGCTATGTCACAGGGTGCCCACGCCTGTGACATTGCAGTTTGCTGTGGCTTGGCTGCAGCTTTGACAGCTGCAGCCAAGTCTCAGCAAACATAACTCCACTTTCTGATTGCAGGACCTGCCAAATGTCCCACTGTCAGAAAGCCGAGTTTGCATCTGCGTGCAGGGAAGAGAGATGAAAACATTACTCCAACAAGCAGGAAGCTACTATTAAAAGCAGCTCCCTGCTTGCTGGAGCAATGCCGGCTCATGCAGGAAGCGGGAGCCGACTGGGACCATGAGGAAGGCCTTGAGGCTTCCCCTATGAACTCAGATACCCCATAAAAGGTGAAAAATAAAAACAAATTAAAGAACTGGCAGGGACCCGCTAGGGAAGCCTTAATGCTCCCCCCATGGCCCCAGATAACCTGTAAAGGGTAAAAAAATAGAAAAAATAATAATCTGGTGGGGACGTAGGGGAGCCCTTGAGCCTCTCCCCTGTGGTCCCAGATAGCAGGTAAAGGGCAAACAATTAAAAAGTGCATTTAAAATCAGTGGGACCATTGGGGAGGCCTTGAGGCTCCCCCGGTGGCCCCAGATAGCCCATAAGGGGCACAAAAGAAAAATAATAAAACAATTTTTGGGTGGGACCACAGGGAGACCTTGAGGTTCCCCCCAACATCTCAGGTAGTCCATAAAGGGCAAACGAAATGCTTATTAAATAAAAAAACAAACTATAGTGTGATGGTGAAAGTCAGAAACCTCCAAACTGAGAGTTAAGGGTTTGACTCTAGTTGTATCGTTAGTCATATCCTTCCTTTAATTTCTTTTGTACTGTGTGAGAAAACTGGGCTGATTTCAGAAGCCCCCTAACTTTTTGCCACAATTTTTCACTTTTTGCTGGTGTTTTCCTGACTCTGAGTGTGCCCTGGGCACTGCTGAACAGTCCCAGGCCCTGTGCTCTTATTAAAGTTGATATGCAAATTAGGCTAATTCTATTTGGAAGTATCAACCTACCTATAAGTCCCTAGTGTATGGTAGGGCATGTAGGTTTAGGGACCCCATCATAGGTAGTGCACCCATAGGTGCCCAGTGTCATTTTAAAGGAAGTCTCGCCTTGCTCGCTCCTTTAAACGAAAGTTACATCCAAAATCGACATTGGAATTAAAAGTACTTCCAAAGTCTTAAACGACCTTATTTGTACATAAAAGTCACCCCTAAGGTGTGCCCTAAGTGCCCCCAGGATTGGATGCAGGGTAACTATAAGCAGGGACCTTATAAAAGATGTTTTAGAAGCCCTGGTGAGGGGGAATAGCCAAGTTCATTTTTCCCTCTTTGTAGTGAATAGGCTTTATAGGCTAAAATGAGGAGGCTTTATTTTAATTAATAAAGTCTCAAAGGGAGCTAGATATATCAGGTTTGGTATCAGACTTATTGTTATAATAAATCCCACAACTTGCCACGGTTGAATTTAATATAACTACTTCATTGAAAGCATTTTAGAACTCTACCTGAAAGATGCCAACTTCAGTTCTGTAGTGCACTTCTCTGATTGGCCAGCCTCTGGCAGCCTGGCCAGGCTGCCTTGTTGAGGTGTGAAGTGGCCTGGGCTGAAGACAAAGGAAGTGCCTGGGGGAAGAAATCTGCCTCAGCAGATGGTCAAACAGGTTGGGGGAGAGCAGCCAAACTGGTCTTCAAAGTAGGGAAGGACGTTTGGAGCAGCTCAGGACCTCCCTCATTTTCTGCAAATCCAGAGAGCCAGGTCCCCCCCTGATTAAATTAGGAGCAGGCTGGAGAGGGGTGTGTTAAGGGAACTTAGCCACACTAGTGGGTGGATTCAGCCAGACCTTACCTCAGATTCTGCCATTTGGGATTTTTAAACAATGTTGCTCCATGGCATTGATTCTTGCCACACTTTCCAGGAAGTGGTTATCCAAGAGGGTGGTGGCCTGCCAGTGATTGGACAGTTGCCTACCCCCCTGCTTTCCACCCCAGGAGCAAGGATAAATGTGGCAGAGCTGCACCCACACCTATGATCCCTACATGGAACAATGACAGAAGAAGAAGGACTGCCCTGCTGGATTACTGACCTGCACCTGGATACTGCACCCTGAAGGACTGCACCTGCTGCACACTTGGGCTTCACCACTAAAAGGGCTTTGCCTGCCTTCAACTGGTTAAAGAAGGGACTCCCTGTTTTCTACAGGTAGAAAATAGATGACCAGTGTCCACTGCATCAAAACCTGAAGTAACTGGCCAGTGGCTAGTGGTTATTTTGGTTTTGAACCAGGTGCATTCTGGTAGTTGGAGTCCTAACCCTCAAGGAGCACCTCAGAGCTTCTGGAAACTTGGAGTGAGTTTTAGACTCCTAAAGGACCTTCTAAGACCTTCTGAAAGAAGATCCAGAAGTCTGGAGAACTTTTGGAAAAAAGCTCCATAAAAGGACCGACCTGTCATTGTGAGTCAAGCTGGCTTACCTCAACCGTGACCCGGCCTGACTTGCAGGTTCATCCTGCTGAAAAGCATATGAGCTCCAGACTTCCTGGATTTCACAGGGGGCTCCTGGAAAGGTAATCCGACGACCTTGCATCCAAATTGTCTTGCTGTGGAGAGTTGACCGTCGTCGGAAGGAAAAAACTCCAAAAAAGTGACAATGTCCGAACGTTAAAAGTTGACCTAGACTTCCCGTGAAATGTATCCAAGGAGGGCTTCAGGGACGTTTGATCCAAATTCAAATTTGGCTCGGATGAAGATTTCCACCCTGAAAAAGCATCTAAGTCTGAAGGTAGAATTCTTCACCGAGGTCTCCTGCAATGCTTATCGGAAGAGGGCTCCAGGCAGGTTGGATCGGATTGGTGACTTTGTCCCACTGAAGAAAATCTTCAAGAAAAAGACCAGATTGTGCTTGAAAACATTAAGGCCCTCATTACAACTTTGGCGGACGGCAAGCGCCGCCTGCCAAGTTGTATCTGCTGCGTGCCGCCAATGCGGCCACACTCCCGTGGTGGCCATTTCGAGATCCCTGCTGCCCAGCGGGGATGTTGGCCGCAACACGGGAGCCGGCTCCAAATGGAGCCGGCGGTGTTGCGGTGGTGTGACAGGTGCAGTTGCTATGCAGACAGTGAAAAGCTCCATGGGGCCATGCTAGGGGGCCCCTGCACTGCCCATGCCGCAGTGTAGGGGCCCCCAGGGGCCCCGCGACTCCCCTTTCCGCCAGCCTTTTCATGGTGGTTCATACCGCCATAAGAAGGCTGGCGGGAGAGGGACTCGTAATCCCCTGGGCAGCGCTGCAAGCAGGGCTGCCCTGGGGAATTACAACCGCCGGGACCAAAGTGGCGGGAAAACGCCGGGACCAAAGTGGTGGGAAACCGCAGGTCCCGGCAGTGTGACCGCCGTGCGACCGCATCGTAATTCCAAGGAAAGCACCGCCAGCCTGTTGGCGGTGCTTCAGACGAAACAGCCCTGACGGTCTTTGACCGCCAGGGTTGTAATGAGGGCCATATTCTTTAAAAAATCATATCTCCGGTTCCCCTTAACCAATCCTACTCATTTTCATGTCATTGTAAAGGAAAAAGTATAATCTATTCTTCTGAATTTGTGTTTCATTTTCATTCTGCTTTGTGTTTTACGTATTTACTGTTTTGTGATTTTTAAATGCTCAACACACCTGTATCCTAAGTTAAGTCTTGTCGCTCGTTGCCAAGCTACCAAGGGTTGAGCGGGGATTAATATATTGAGACTTGACTGGACCTAGTGGGGGTTAGTGGCCTATTGCTCTTACCAATAACCCCCTTTCCAACATACTTCAAATGTTTAAGGCTCATACCGAAATGTGATCTTACTCTTTTTAAATGACAAATACATTTTTATTTTCAAGTTGTGCGGAAATATCTCATTCTAAGCATATCATCCATCAAAGTCTAAAAAACTCTCCCTCTCCCTCTTTTTCTCTGTCTCTCTCTTTCAATCTCTTTCTCCCACTTACACACCCACTCTGACCCCTACACACCCACTCACAGGCCCACTCGGACACTCACGCAACCACTCACAGACCCACTCCGACCCTCTTGCACCCACTCACACCCCAGTCACACCCTCACGCACCCACTTTCAGACCCACTCAGACACTCACACAGCCATTCATACTCTCACACACCCATGCTCAGACCCACTGACACCCTTATGCAGCCACTGACAGACCTCTGCAGACACTGACGCACTCACTAAGACACTGATGCACACACTCTCACACCCAGACAGAGATTCTCACAGCCACTGTCACTCCCAGATGCACCCTTTTACACCTATTCTCACACCCAGACAGATGGGCTGCTGCCAACTCCTGCTGTGCACGGTTAAAGAGCTGTGTGCAGAGTAGGGTTGGGTTGTTAGGGGAGTTTGCTGCAGGGACTAGCTGCAGGCAACCCTGCTGCGCACGGGTGAAGGCCATGCACGGTGCAAGGTTGGGTGCTTATTAGGGGTTGGCCTCAGGGCCGTGAGCAACAGTGGTTGGATTAACACATAGTAATGAAAATTAGTAATGTTAAAAAAACTATAGAAATTCAGTAAAAAAATCAAAGGTTACAGGGACGCTATAGTTCGGAAATAGAATTTATAAAAACATAGAAATTAACTGAAAAAACAAAGGTTACTGGGAAGTAAACATAGAAATTCACCTGAACAGCAATAGGCCAAAACCTGTTGGACAGAATTACACTAAATTCGGTAGGAATGTAGGTCCTGGTCCAAAAAGAGTGCTTTTCTTGTATTGGTGTAATTCCGTTCAGTAGTTTTTGAGAAATTAAGGTAAACAAAAATTGTATATCTAGTGATGAAAGGTGTTGTCAGCCATCTTGCCCAAAATAATCATTAAAAAAAACAAAAGGTGGCAGGGTACGAACACCCTGACCCCTTAGCTCTGGTGGTGGGTTCCCAAAGGGACCCCTCCCATGCTAAAAAGCATTTTTTTTTTGTTACGAGTAGAGACGTAGTGGATCCGCGACTCCACGCGTAAAATCAAAAAAATAAGGAAGCGTGGTCTTCCTCTGTTAGTTCTTCTAATGCCCCCGGATGGGCCAGTCCAGGGGCTCATGATGTCCCGTAGGCCACAACCTCCCCGGCGCTTATTTATTTGTATGCGGGGGGTCTGGGGCCCCCCGCACACCAGGGACTACCACTGTCGGGGCACAATGCATTGTATTTGTAGGGAGCATGCAGGCCCCCCTACTGCCCCGGAGACTGCCACCACCCGGGGCAACACTGAACTTGGAGTGGGGGGGGGCACACGCAGCCAAGCCACAGCAAACACTCTGCTGTTTCACAGCAGGACCTTTAAAGGAGGTCCTGCTGTCAAACAGCAGAACTTTCATCTCTGTCCACCGCACGTACAGGGGACAGAGATGAAATGCTTCAGCAACCACAGAGCTGTTGTCAAAGCAGCTTCGTGCTTGCTGAAGCAATGGCACTGCAGGGGAAGCCTTCCCCCGCAGTGCCAGGTAGCCGGTAAGGGCATTTTAATAAAAATATATATTTTTTTAAAGTAGGGACCGCAGGGGAGCCCTTGAGAGCTCTCTTGCGGTCCCACAAGAGGCTTTAAAAAATAATACATAAAGGCCTTAAAAAACAATTAATAAAAATCACAACTCCCAAAAAACGCTTTTTCTGTGGAAAGATGGTCCTAACTATAACTACCTACTGGCGACCACCAGATGGTTATACACATATATTTATATATATATATATATATGTATATATATATATATATATATATATGTATATTCATTAGTAATAATTAACTTCTCTGAAAGTAAGAAGATTGCACACTCAGAACTCCATCAGCAGTGAATTTTATTGCCCCAATTATGCGGTTCGACCCTTTGGACTTGTTCACATTGTCAGCATCCCAACAAAAAGTGTGCATTAGAACTATGTACTGTGATCATAAAAACAAAGAAAGGACTGAAAATTCGAAATACTGTTTTGGAAGAATAAACATCAGCGCCATTTTGATATGTGTTAAAGATTATGAAAAAAAAAAAACTGCATCCATTACTGGGGATCTAATTCTTTGAAACTGCTGTCAAATAGTAACTCTATTATCCCTAATATGATCAAGAGTAGCCAAAGAACATATCATACATTTAAAATATATGCATAATCATATCACTGTATAATAAACCATGTTCTGCAATTATCATCTCAATTCAAATATATCCCTGTTTAGTTGGCCTTCAGCCCCCCAAATGTATATCTCCCTTTAAATTAACAGTTTGCAGCCATGGCACCAAATGCTGGATCCCAGAAACCGAAGTAGACAAAATTCTGAATTCAGCAAGGGGTAATTTGTGTAGATCCTACAAGGGTTTCCTGCAGAAAATGACAACTGAAAAAAAGAAATATTGAAATTGAGGTGAAAAAATCTGCTATTTTTCTCTACGTTTTACTCTGTAACTTTTTCCTGCAATGCCAGATTTTTTAAAGCAATATACCATTAAGTCTGCTGGACTCTTCTGGTTGCGGGGACATATAGGGCTTGTAGGTTCATCATGAACTCTAGGTACCCAGAGCCAATAAATGACCTGCACCCTGCCTTAGGTTTTCATTCTATACCGGGAAATGTAAAGAGTAAAAAATTGCTATCAAGAAAACCTTTGTATTTCCAAAATGGGCACAAGATAAGGTGTTGAGGAGCAGTGGTTATTTGCACATCTCTGAATTCCGGGGTGCCCATACTAGCATGTGAATTACAGGGCATTTCTCAAATAGACGTCTTTTTTACACACTCTCTTATATTTGGAAGGAAAAAATGTAGAGAAAGACAAGAGGCAATAACACTTCTTTTGCTATTCTGTGTTCCCCCAAGTTTCCTGATAAAAATGATACCTCACTTGTGTGGGTAGGCCTAGCGCCCGCGACAGGAAATGCCCCAAAACACAACGTGGACACATCCCATTTTTTCACAGAAAACAGAGGTGTTTTTTGCAAAGTGCCTACCTCTAGATTTTGGCCCCTAGATCAGCCGGCACCTAGAGAAACCTACCAAACCAGCGCATTTTTGAAAACTAGAGACCTAGGGGAATCCAAGATAGGGTGACTTGTGGGGCTCTGACCAGGTTCTGTTACCCAGAATCCTTTGCAAACCTCAAAATGTGGCTAAAAAAACACATGTTCCTCACATTTCGGTCACATAAAGTTCTTAAATCTGAGAGGAGCCACAAATTTCCGTCCACCCAGCGTTCCCCCAAGTCTCCCGATAAAAATGGTACCTCACTTGTGTGGGTAGGCCTAGCCCCCACAAGAGGAAATGGCCCAAAACACAACGTGGACACATCCCATTTGTTTTTTACAGAAAACAGAGGTGTTTTTTGCAAAGTGCGTACCTGTAGATTTTGGCCCCTAGCTCAGCCGGCACCTAGGGAAACCTACCAAACCTGTGCATTTTTTAAAACTAGAGACCTAGGGGAATCCAAGATGGGGTGACTTGTGAGGCTCTGACCAGGTTCTGTTACCCAGAATCCTTTGCAAACCTCAAAATTTGGCTAAAAAAACCACATTTTCCTCACATTTCGGTGACATAAAGTTCTTAAATCTGAGAGGAGCCACAAATTTCCTTCCGCCCAGCGTTCCCCAAAGTTTCCCGATAAAAATGGTACCTCATTTGTGTGGGTAGGCCTAGCGCCGACGAAAGGAAATGTCCCAAAACACAACGTGGACACATCCCATTTTTTTTTTACAGAAAACAGATGTGTTTTTTGCAAAGTGCCTACCTGTAGATTTTGGCCCCTAGCTCAGCCGGCACCTAGGGAAACCTACCAAACCAGCACATTTTTGAAATCTAGAGACCTAGGGGAATCCAAGAAGGGGTGACTTGTGAGGCTCTGACCAGGTTCTGTTACCCAGAATCCTTTGCAAACCTCAAAATTTGGCTAAAAAAACACATTTTCCTCACATTTCGGTGACAGAAAGTTCTGGAATCTGAGAGGAGCCACAAATTTCCTTCCACCCAGTGTTTCCCCAAGTCTCCCGATAAAAATGGTACCTCACTTGTGTGGGTAGTCCTAGCGCCCGCGACAGGAAATGCCCCAAAACACAACATGGACACATCCCATTTTTTGACAGAAAACAGAGGTGTTTTTTGCAAAGTGCCTACCTGTGGTTTTTGGCCTCTAGCTCAGCCGGCACCTGGGGAACCTTAGCAATCCAGCACATTTCTGAAAACTAGACACCTAGGGGAATCCAAGATGGGGTGACTTGTGGGGCTCTGACCAGGTTCTGTTACACAGAATCCTTTGCAAACCTCAACATTTGGCTAAAAAAACACATTTTCCTCACATTTCGGTGACAGAAAGTTCTGGAATCTGAGAGGAGCCACAAATTACCTTCCACCCAGCGTTCCCCCAAGTCTCCTGATAAAAATGGTACCTCACTTGTGTGGGTAGGCCTAGCGCCCCCGAAAGGAAATGTCCCAAAACACAACGTGGACACATCCCATTTTTTTTTACAGAAAACAGATGTGTTTTTTGCAAAGTGCCTACCTGTAGATTTTGGCCCCTAGCTCAGCCGGCACCTGGGGAAACCTACCAAACCTGTGCATTTTTGAAAACTAGAGACCTAGGGGAATCCAAGATGGGGTGACTTGTGAGGCTCTGACCAGGTTCTGTTACCCAGAATCCTTTGCAAACCTCAAAATTTGGCTAAAAAAACACATTTTCCTCACATTTCGGTGACAGAAAGTTCTGGAATCTGAGAGGAGCCACAAATTTCCTTCCACCCAGTGTTCCCCCAAGTCTCCCGATAAAAATGGTACCTCACTTGTGTGGGTAGTCCTAGCGCCCGCGACAGGAAATGCCCCAAAACACAACATGGACACATCCCATTTTTTGACAGAAAACAGAGGTGTTTTTTGCAAAGTGCCTACCTGTGGTTTTTGGCCTCTAGCTCATCCGGCACCTGGGGAACCTTAGCAATCCAGCACATTTCTGAAAACTAGACACCCAGGGGAATCCAAGATGGGGTGACTTGTGGGGCTCTGACCAGGTTCGGTTACCCAGAATCCTTTGCAAACCTCAACTTCTGATGGATACAACTACCTGTGGATTCCTCACCTCATGAATACTCCCATGGCGCCAGCATTCTACGGAAATCTTCTTACTAGTCTCTGCACGTCGACGAGGACGTCACTGTCTCGCACGCGACGCCGTCTGACGTCATACAGGCAATAAGAGGTCCTCGACGACGTGCGGACGTCAGTTCCCTTTTTTCCGTGCATTCGAAACGGTTATCTTCGAGGGAGCAACTGTTACTCTTGCGGTTACAGTGTATATCTTGCTGCGTACTCCTTCTCTGTGGAAATAATGTCGCAGAGAAAGTCTGGATTTAAGCCTTGTCGTGAGTGTGGAGGCAAGATGTCGGTGACGGATCCTCATTCCGATTGCCTTTGGTGTTTGAGCTCCGACCACGACGTCTCGACTTGTGATTCGTGTCAGCACATGAATCCGAAGGCCATTAAAGAACGCGAGGCGAAGCTGTTTATGGCCAAGTCAAAGGAGAAGCATCACAAGAAAAAGTCTTCTCCAAGACATCGGCGTCATCGAGACTCCCGGCGCCGTAGAGAATCTCGGCGTCATTCAAGGGAGGCTCGTTCCAGGTCTCCGGATCGGCGCCGGAGGACATGGGAGGTCAGCCCCACGGTGACGCCGCATCCTTCGACGCCGTTGCTCTCTCCGACGTCTCCAACTTCGCCTGGACAGGCGTCGGTGATTGAGGTATTGGAGCCTCAGGTGTTTTCTCCGGCGCAGACGCCGAGGCCGGCGTCGGGGTCGCCTCCGAGTCAGGCACCCCAGTATCCGGCTTTTCCCACCCCTGGAGCCGATAGTTCCGCATTCTTGAATGCGATGTATGCCATCTTCCAACAGATGGCTCCAGGGGGTGCTCCGGCTGGGCCTTTGGCCTTTTCTTTGGGTGATCCTGCGCCTCTTCGGCCGGCACCCTTTATGCCCTTTCTCCCGTTTGGGAACGTGGGCTCGGCGCCAGTGTCGGCGCCGGTGGCCGCTCCGATGGCTTCGGAGGGATTGGCCCCAGGGATTTCCATCCCGTCGACGTCGAGATTTCGGCCTGTGACTCCGGTGGGTCCATCCGTTTCATCTGCTCTTCAGTCGGCGCCGAAGTTACCTGTGGCGCCGGATGCGGCGTCGGTGGCTTCGGAAGATCGGCGCCGATCTCCGACTTCGGCGGAGGTGTTGTCGACTCCGCGGATTGAGCAACGACTGCATTCAAGGAGGCGTGCTCTCCGGGTACTAGAGGAGCAGGAGTACCAACGAGCCCTAGAGGAAGGAGAGCTAGAGGACTCGGGTGATGGGCTGCGTGGACTGGAGTCGGCCAGTGGGCTGGACACTTCCCCTGAGTGGGACCTTTCGTCCCCGGGGGAATATACCGAGGAAGCTGCTTCCTTTCATACAGTGGTACGGAAGGCAGCTAGTTTTTTGGACCTGCCTTTGCCGGTGGTGGAGGCGAAACAAAACCTTTTGACAGAGGTGTTGCATCCGGCCTCAGCCGCGGCGGAGCCTCTATTACCTTTTAATGACGCTCTGCTGGATCCGGTTTTAGAGGTGTGGAAGAAGCCGGCATCTTCCCCAGCAGTTCACAGAGCCGTGGCCAGGAGGTATCGGACGGCTCCAACTGATCCTGGTTTCCTATCTAGGCACCCTACGCCGGAGAGCTTGGTTGTGCAGGCCTCCTGTTCGTCCAAATCAGCGCCTGGTTCTTTCCCGACGGTGCCTGGGGACAGAGACTCAAAAAAGCTAGAGGCGCAGTCGAAGAAGATTTTTTCGTCCTGCAGTCTGGCGTTAAAAGCCACTAATGCGACCTGTATCCTGGGGAGGTATATTCATGCTCTGATGGATGACATCTCCTCTTCGTTTACAGAGCTTCCCCAGGGTCTTTTGGATCTTGTCTCTGATGCCCAGGCTGCTGCGACCCAAATTATCCAGACGGGACTGGATACCACCGACTCGGTAGCCAGAGCAATGGGCACAACTGTGGTGGAAAGGAGACAGGCCTGGCTACGTAACTCGGGCTTTTCGGCAGATGTACAGTCCACATTGTTGGATCTCCCGTTTGATGGGGACAAACTGTTTGGGGCTAAGGCTGATTCGGCCTTGGAACGTTTTAAGGAGAGCAGGGCCACGGCTAAGTCGTTGGGACTCCAAGCTCCTTCTTCCACGGCCTCTTCCAGATTCTTCAGGAGGTTTCGTGGATTTGGGCGTGGCTCTTCCTCCTCTTCCTTTCGGGGAAGATATCAGCAACCTGCCTCTTCCCACCCCTATAGATCTTTTAGGGGGAGGGGTAGGGTCCGCACCAGGGGAGCCTCTCAGCAGCACTCTGCCTCTTCCTCATCCTCTGGCGGGGTGCAGCAGGGGAAGCAGCCTTAGGCTTCCACCATTTCCCACTCACTCCTCTCCTGTAGGGGGAAGATTACAGCATTTTCTCACCAAATGGGAGACTGTTACGTCGGACACTTGGGTTCTCAGTGTTGTGGGAAAAGGCTACACCCTTCCCTTTCGGGAGTTTCCGCCCCTCATCCCGCCCCGCCCTTCGTATTGTTCACAAGAACACCTCCTGTTGCTAGAACAGGAGGTGGAAGTCCTCCTTTTAAAGGGCGCGGTGGAGTTGGTCCCGGAGCAGGAAAGGGGTCAAGGAGTTTACTCAAGGTATTTCCTAATTCCCAAGAAGGATGGTCGTTTGAGACCAATTCTGGACCTGAGGATCTTGAATTGGTTCCTCAAGCAGGAAAAGTTCAAGATGCTGACCCTAGCACAGGTGCTTTTGGCGTTGAACATGGAAGACTGGATGGTGTCTGTCGACTTGCAGGATGCTTACTTTCATATCCCGATACTCAAGTCACACAGGAAGTATCTCCGGTTTGTGGTGGGATCGCAACACTACCAGTTTGCGGTCCTTCCGTTTGGTCTTACTTCAGCACCTCGAGTCTTCACGAAGGTGATGTCGGTGGTTGCGGCAGAGCTCAGAAGGAAGGGGATAGCAGTATTCCCTTACTTGGACGATTGGTTGATCAAAGCCAAGTCCCCGGAGCTTGTGTTGCGTCATCTGCAGTCAACAACCCAGTTGTTGTTCGACCTGGGCTTTTCGGTGAACGAGCCCAAATCTCACCTGGAGCCCTCTCAGCGCCTCCTGTTCATAGGGGCAGTACTGGATACGACATTGGGTCGGGCCTTTCCTCCGCCTCAGCGGATTCAAGATATTCAGGATTTGGTTCCAATGTTTCGAAACGGAGCGGTAGTTCCAGTCCTCAAGGTTCTTCGTCTGCTCGGTCTTTTTGCCTCCTGCATTCTGTTGGTCACGCATGCTCGCTGGCACATGAGGGCTCTTCAGTGGTGCCTCCGAAGGCAGTGGTCTCAACACAGAGGGGATCTAGAGGGTACTGTCAAGATCTCCAGAGATGCTGCTGTGGATTTGAAGTGGTGGATTGCAAGCAACAATCTTTCACAAGGAAAACCGTTCCAGCAGTCGCCACCAGTGGCCACAGTCATAACGGATGCTTCCACTCTAGGGTGGGGAGCTCATCTGGGGGATCTGGAGATCAAAGGTCTTTGGTCTCCAGAGGAACAGATTTTTCACATCAATCTGTTAGAGTTACGGGCTGTACGTCTGGCTCTCAAGGCCTTCCTCCCTTCCCTTCGTGGTCAGTCGGTACAGGTCCTAACGGACAATACTACCACGATGTGGTACATAAACAAGCAGGGAGGAGTGGGGTCGTACCTTCTCTGCAGAGAAGCTCTTCGACTATGGTCCTGGGCAAAGGACCATCGGATTTGCTTGATAGCAAACCATCTGGCCGGAGTCTTGAACGTGCGTGCGGACAGTCTCAGTCGCCACTTCTCGGCAGACCACGAGTGGCGTCTCCATCCAGATCAAGTCCGTTTAATCTTCCAGAAGTGGGGGTTTCCTCGGGTAGATCTGTTCGCCACTCGAGAGAACGCGCATTGTCCGTTGTTCTGCAGCCTTCAGTATCCGATGCAGGAAGCATTGGGGGACGCGTTTCAAATGACCTGGTACGGCCAGTTGCTTTACGCGTTTCCTCCCATACCCTTGATTCCTCGAGTATTGAGGAAGATTCGCCAAGACCGGGCTCTAGTAATCGTAATAGCTCCGGATTGGCCAAGGAGGGTGTGGTACTCCGACCTTCTCCAACTCTCAACGTGCCCGCCGCTCCGTCTCCCTTTCAGGGCAGACCTCCTCTCGCAGTCGCAGGGGCAGGTTCTACACCCCAACCTCCAGAGTCTGCACCTACATGTCTGGAGATTGAACGGGGCAACCTGAGTTCCTTCTCTCTCCCGCCTGAGGTAGTGGATGTTATATTAGCGGCCAGGCGACACTCCACTAAATCTATCTACGCTAATAGGTGGTCTAAATTTGTTGCGTGGTGTGGAGAGAGGCAGATTGATCCTTTACAAGCTCATCTATCGGACGTTTTGTCTTTTGCTCTATCTCTGGCGCAGAAAGGTTGTGCAGTGGCTACCATTAAAGGTTATTTATCGGCCTTGTCAGCCTTCATATGTCTTCCAGACCAACCATCTTTATTTAAATCCCCTATTGTTATCAGATTCTTGAAAGGTCTTCTAAATCAATATCCTCCAAAGCCATTCGTTATGCCGCAATGGGATTTGTCCTTAGTCCTGACTTTCCTTATGGGGTCCCCTTTTGAACCTATGCATTCTTGCCCCTTAAGGTATTTGTTTTTAAAAACAGTCTTCCTGATAGCTATAACATCAGCAAGGAGAGTGAGTGAGTTGCAGGCCTTATCAGTAAAACCCCCTTATACAACTTTTTATGGGGATAAGGTGGTGTTGAGGACCAAGGCTGCTTTCCTCCCGAAGGTTGTTTCACCCTTCCATTTGGCTCAGGCAATTACTTTGTCCACGTTCTATCCTCCGCCTCATCCTTCCAAAGAGGAAGAAAGACTGCACCGTCTGGATCCAAAGAGAGCGTTGAGCTTCTTTATCAATAGAACAAAGGATTTCAGGCTGGAGGATCAGCTGTTTATTGGATACGTGGGCAAGAGGAGAGGAAAGGCAGTCCACAAGAGAACACTATCCAGGTGGGTTGTTCTTTGCATTAAAATATGTTACTCTTTGGCAAAGAAGGATCCTCCTGAGGGCATTAGAGCTCATTCCACCAGAGCTAAGTCGGCCACTTCGGCCTTAGCCAGAGGTGTTCCTGTGGTCGACATCTGCAAGGCCGCAACTTGGTCGTCCCTTCACACTTTTGCAAAACATTACTGTTTAGATTCTGAGGTTAGAAGGGACGGCCATTTTGCACGGTCAGTGCTGCAGGATTTCTTGGTTTGACCATTTAGGCACCCACCGCCGGGCGTGGTACTGCTTTGGGACTCTATTCATGAGGTGAGGAATCCACAGGTAGTTGTATCCATCAGAAGAACGAGTTACTTACCTTCGGTAACGACTTTTCTGGTGGATACATTAGCTACCTGTGGATTCCTCACGGTCCCACCCGCCTCCCCGTTGCCTTTATGGTCTTGCCAAGTAATCCTTGAGTGCGCTCCTCTTGATCTTTGAGGGTGCAATAGATGTGTATATATATAATATATTTATATATATATATGGGTATAGGTGTATATATCTTTATGTATATACTTGGTGTGTGTATATATTTTTAAAAAGAAAGAGTTTTATATATATATATATATATATATATGTACATAAAAAAGATTTACAGTTATTCATACAATGTGGTGTATTTTTACAATATAATGGATGTTGCTTTGTTCTTTCATTGCATTGCCTGGTTGTTCTCATGCACGTAAAAAATGATTGGTACTGACGTCCGCACGTCGTCGAGGACCTCTTATTGCCTGTATGACGTCAGACGGCGTCGCGTGCGAGACAGTGACGTCCTCGTCGACGTGCAGAGACTAGTAAGAAGATTTCCGTAGAATGCTGGCGCCATGGGAGTATTCATGAGGTGAGGAATCCACAGGTAGCTAATGTATCCACCAGAAAAGTCGTTACCGAAGGTAAGTAACTCGTTCATTTGGCTAAAAAAACACATTTTCCTCACATTTCGGTGACAGAAAGTTCTGGAATCTGAGAGGAGCCACAAATTACCTTCCACCCAGCGTTCCCCCAAGTCTCCCGATAAAAATGGTACCTCACTTGTGTGGGTAGGCCTAGCCCCCACAAGAGGAAATGGCCCAAAACACAACGTGGACACATCCCATTTGTTTTTTACAGAAAACAGAGGTGTTTTTTGCAAAGTGCGTACCTGTAGATTTTGGCCCCTAGCTCAGCCGGCACCTAGGGAAACCTACCAAACCTGTGCATTTTTTAAAACTAGAGACCTAGGGGAATCCAAGATGGGGTGACTTGTGAGGCTCTGACCAGGTTCTGTTACCCAGAATCCTTTGCAAACCTCAAAATTTGGCTAAAAAAACCACATTTTCCTCACATTTCGGTGACATAAAGTTCTTAAATCTGAGAGGAGCCACAAATTTCCTTCCGCCCAGCGTTCCCCAAAGTTTCCCGATAAAAATGGTACCTCATTTGTGTGGGTAGGCCTAGCGCCGACGAAAGGAAATGTCCCAAAACACAACGTGGACACATCCCATTTTTTTTTTACAGAAAACAGATGTGTTTTTTGCAAAGTGCCTACCTGTAGATTTTGGCCCCTAGCTCAGCCGGCACCTAGGGAAACCTACCAAACCAGCACATTTTTGAAATCTAGAGACCTAGGGGAATCCAAGAAGGGGTGACTTGTGAGGCTCTGACCAGGTTCTGTTACCCAGAATCCTTTGCAAACCTCAAAATTTGGCTAAAAAAACACATTTTCCTCACATTTCGGTGACAGAAAGTTCTGGAATCTGAGAGGAGCCACAAATTTCCTCCCACCCAGTGTTTCCCCAAGTCTCCCGATAAAAATGGTACCTCACTTGTGTGGGTAGTCCTAGCGCCCGCGACAAGAAATGCCCCAAAACACAACATGGACACATCCCATTTTTTGACAGAAAACAGAGGTGTTTTTTGCAAAGTGCCTACCTGTGGTTTTTGGCCTCTAGCTCAGCCGGCACCTGGGGAACCTTAGCAATCCAGCACATTTCTGAAAACTAGACACCTAGGGGAATCCAAGATGGGGTGACTTGTGGGGCTCTGACCAGGTTCTGTTACACAGAATCCTTTGCAAACCTCAACATTTGGCTAAAAAAACACATTTTCCTCACATTTCGGTGACAGAAAGTTCTGGAATCTGAGAGGAGCCACAAATTACCTTCCACCCAGCGTTCCCCCAAGTCTCCTGATAAAAATGGTACCTCACTTGTGTGGGTAGGCCTAGCGCCCCCGAAAGGAAATGGCCCAAAACACAACGTGGACACATCCCATTTTTTTTTTCACAGAAAACAGAGGTGTTTTTTGCAAAGTGCCTACCTGTAGATTTTGGCCCCTAGCTCAGCCGGCACCTAGGGAAACCTACCAAACCAGCACATTTTTGAAAACTAGAGACCTAGGGGAATCCAAGATGGGGTGACTTGTGGGGCTCTGACCAGGTTCTGTTACCCAGAATCCTTTGCAAACCTCAACATTTGGCTAAAAAAAACACATTTTCCTCACATTTCGGTGACAGAAAGTTCTGGAATCTGAGAGGAGCCACAAATTACCTTCCACCCAGCGTTCCCCCAAGTCTCCCGATAAAAATGGTACCTCACTTGTGTGGGTAGGCCTAGCGCCCACAAGAGCAAATGGCCCAAAACACAACGTGGACACATCCCATTTTTTTTTACAGAAAACAGAGGTGTTTTTTGCAAAGTGCGTACCTGTAGATTTTGGCCCCTAGCCCAGCCGGCACCTAGGGAAACCTACCAAACCTGTGCATTTTTTAAAACTAGAGACCTAGGGGAATCCAAGATGGGGTGACTTGTGAGGCTCTGACCAGGTTCTGTTACCCAGAATCCTTTGCAAACCTCAAAATTTGGCTAAAAAAACACATTTTCCTCACATTTCGGTGACAGAAAGTTCTGGAATCTGAGAGGAGCCACACATTTCCTTCCACCCAGTGTTCCCCCAAGTCTCCTGATAAAAATGGTACCTCACTTGTGTGGGTAGTCCTAGCGCCCGCGACAGGAAATGCCCCAAAACACAACATGGACACATCCCATTTTTTGACAGAACACAGAGGTGTTTTTTGCAAAGTGCCTACCTGTGGTTTTTGGCCTCTAGCTCAGCCGGCACCTGGGGAACCTTAGCAATCCAGCACATTTCTGAAAACTAGACACCTAGGGGAATCCAAGATGGGGTGACTTTTGGGGCTCTGACCAGGTTCTGTTACCCAGAATCCTTTGCAAACCTCAACATTTGGCTAAAAAAAACACATTTTCCTCACATTTCGGTGACAGAAAGTTCTGGAATCTGAGAGGAGCCACAAATTACCTTCCACCCAGCGTTCCCCCAAGTCTCCTGATAAAAATGGTACCTCACTTGTGTGGGTAGGCCTAGCGCCCCCGAAAGGAAATTGCCCAAAACACAACGAGGACACATCCCATTTTTTTTTTCACAGAAAACAGAGGTGTTTTTTGCAAAGTGCCTACCTCTAGATTTTGGCCCCTAGCTTAGCCGGCACCTAGGGAAACTTACCAAACCAGCGCATTTTTGAAAACTAGAGACCTAGGGGAATCCAAGATGGGGTGACTTGTGGGGCTCTGACCAGGTTCTGTTACCCAGAATCCTTTGCAAACCTCAACATTTGGCTAAAAAAACACATTTTCCTCACATTTCGGTGACAGAAAGTTCTGGAATCGGAGAGGAGCCACAAATTACCTTCCACCCAGCGTTCCCCCAAGTCTCCCGATAAAAATGGTACCTCACTTGTGTGGGTAGGCCTAGCGCCCACAAGAGGAGATGGCCCAAAACACAATGTGGACACATCCCATTTGTTTTTTACAGAAAACAGAGGTGTTTTTTGCAAAGTGCCTACCTGTAGATTTTGGCCCCTAGCTCAGCCGGCACCTAGGGAAACCTACCAAACCAGCGCATTTTTGAAAACTAGAGACCTAGGGGAATCCAAGATGGGGTGACTTGTGGGGCTCTGACCAGGTTCTGTTACCCAGAATCCTTTGCAAACCTCAACATTGGCTAAAAAAAACACATTTTCCTCACATTTCGGTGACAGAAAGTTCTGGAATCTGGGAGGAGCCACAAATTACCTTCCACCCAGCGTTCCCCCAAGTCTCCCGATAAAAATGGTACCTCACTTGTGTGGGTAGGCCTAGCGCCCACAAGAGGAAATGGCCCAAAACACAACGTGGACACATCCCATTTTTTTTTACAGAAAACAGAGGTGTTTTTTGCAAAGTGCGTACCTGTAGATTTTGGCCCCTAGCCCAGCCGACACCTAGGGAAACCTACCAAACCTGTGCATTTTTTAAAACTAGAGACCTAGGGGAATCCAAGATGGGGTGACTTGTGAGGCTCTGACCAGGTTCTGTTACCCAGAATTCTTTGCAAACCTCAAAATTTGGCTAAAAAAACACATTTTCCTCACATTTCGGTGACAGAAAGTTCTGGAATCTGAGAGGAGCACAAATTTCCTTCCACCCAGTGTTCCCCCAAGTCTCCTGATAAAAATGGTACCTCACTTGTGTGGGTAGTCCTAGCGCCCGCGACAGGAAATGCCCCAAAACACAACATGGACACATCCCATTTTTTGACAGAAAACAGAGGTGTTTTTTGCAAAGTGCCTACCTGTGGTTTTTGGCCTCTAGCTCAGCCGGCACCTGGGGAACCTTAGCAATCCAGCACATTTCTGAAAACTAGACACCTAGGGGAATCCAAGATGGGGTGACTTGTGGGGCTCTGACCAGGTTCTGTTACCCAGAATCCTTTGCAAACCTCAACATTTGGCTAAAAAAACACATTTTCCTCACATTTCGGTGACAGAAAGTTCTGGAATCTGAGAGGAGCCACAAATTACCTTCCACCCAGCGTTCCCCCAAGTCTCCTGATAAAAATGGTACCTCACTTGTGTGGGTAGGCCTAGCGCCCCCGAAAGGAAATTGCCCAAAACACAACGAGGACACATCCCATTTTTTTTTTCACAGAAAACAGAGGTGTTTTTTGCAAAGTGCCTACCTCTAGATTTTGGCCCCTAGCTTAGCCGGCACCTAGGGAAACTTACCAAACCAGCGCATTTTTGAAAACTAGAGACCTAGGGGAATCCAAGATGGGGTGACTTGTGGGGCTCTGACCAGGTTCTGTTACCCAGAATCCTTTGCAAACCTCAACATTTGGCTAAAAAAACACATTTTCCTCACATTTCGGTGACAGAAAGTTCTGGAATCTGAGAGGAGCCACAAATTACCTTCCACCCAGCGTTCCCCCAAGTCTCCCGATAAAAATGGTACCTCACTTGTGTGGGTAGGCCTAGCGCCCACAAGAGGAGATGGCCCAAAACACAACGTGGACACATCCCATTTGTTTTTTACAGAAAACAGAGGTGTTTTTTGCAAAGTGCCTACCTGTAGATTTTGGCCCCTAGCTCAGCTGGCACCTAGGGAAACCTACCAAACCAGCGCATTTTTGAAAACTAGAGACCTAGGGGAATCCAAGATGGGGTGACTTGTGGGGCTCTGACCAGGTTCTGTTACCCAGAATCCTTTGCAAACCTCAACATTGGCTAAAAAACACATTTTCCTGTCATTTCGGTGACAGAAAGTTCTGGAATCTGGGAGGAGCCACAAATTACCTTCCACCCAGCGTTCCCCCAAGTCTCCCGATAAAAATGGTACCTCACTTGTGTGGGTAGGCCTAGCGCCCACAAGAGGAAATGGTCCAAAACACAACGTGGACACATCCCTTTTTTTTTACAGAAAACAGAGGTGTTTTTTGCAAAGTGCGTACCTGTAGATTTTGGCCCCTAGCCCAGCCGGCACCTAGGGAAACCTACCAAACCTGTGCATTTTTTAAAACTAGAGACCTAGGGGAATCCAAGATGGGGTGACTTGTGAGGCTCTGACCAGGTTCTGTTACCCAGAATCCTTTGCAAACCTCAAAATTTGGCTAAAAAAACACATTTTCCTCACATTTCGGTGACAGAAAGTTCTGGAATCTGAGAGGAGCCACAAATTTCCTTCCACCCAGTGTTCCCCCAAGTCTCCTGATAAAAATGGTACCTCACTTGTGTGGGTAGTCCTAGCGCCCGCGACAGGAAATGCCCCAAAACACAACATGGACACATCCCATTTTTTGACAGAAAACAGAGGTGTTTTTTGCAAAGTGCCTACCTGTGGTTTTTGGCCTCTAGCTCAGCCGGCACCTGGGGAACCTTAGCAATCCAGCACATTTCTGAAAACTAGACACCTAGGGGAATCCAAGATGGGGTGACTTGTGGGGCTCTGACCAGGTTCTGTTACCCAGAATCCTTTGCAAACCTCAACATTTGGCTAAAAAAACACATTTTCCTCACATTTCGGTGACAGAAAGTTCTGGAATCTGAGAGGAGCCACAAATTACCTTCCACCCAGCGTTCCCCCAAGTCTCCTGATAAAAATGGTACCTCACTTGTGTGGGTAGGCCTAGCGCCCCCGAAAGGAAATTGCCCAAAACACAACGAGGACACATCCCATTTTTTTTTTCACAGAAAACAGAGGTGTTTTTTGCAAAGTGCCTACCTCTAGATTTTGGCCCCTAGCTTAGCCGGCACCTAGGGAAACTTACCAAACCAGCGCATTTTTGAAAACTAGAGACCTAGGGGAATCCAAGATGGGGTGACTTGTGGGGCTCTGACCAGGTTCTGTTACCCAGAATCCTTTGCAAACCTCAACATTTGGCTAAAAAAACACATTTTCCTCACATTTCGGTGACAGAAAGTTCTGGAATCTGAGAGGAGCCACAAATTACCTTCCACCCAGCGTTCCCCCAAGTCTCCCGATAAAAATGGTACCTCACTTGTGTGGGTAGGCCTAGCGCCCACAAGAGG
This sequence comes from Pleurodeles waltl, assembly GCF_031143425.1. NCBI lineage: Eukaryota > Metazoa > Chordata > Amphibia > Caudata > Salamandridae > Pleurodeles > Pleurodeles waltl. The sequence goes on along the minus strand of NC_090443.1, from coordinate 802,069,832 downwards.
AGATGGCCCAAAACACAACGTGGACACATCCCATTTGTTTTTTTACAGAAAACAGAAGTGTTTTTTGCAAAGTGCCTACCTGTAGATTTTGGCCCCTAGCTCAGCCGGCACCTAGGGAAACCTACCAAACCAGCGCATTTTTGAAAACTAGAGACCTAGGGGAATCCAAGATGGGGTGACTTGTGGGGCTCTGACCAGGTTCTGTTACCCAGAATCCTTTGCAAACCTCAACATTGGCTAAAAAAACACATTTTCCTCACATTTCGGTGACAGAAAGTTCTGGAATCTGGGTGGAGCCACAAATTACCTTCCACCCAGCGTTCCCCCAAGTCTCCCGATAAAAATGGTACCTCACTTGTGTGGGTAGGCCTAGCGCCCACAAGAGGAAATGGCCCAAAACACAACGTGGACACATCCCATTTTTTTTTACAGAAAACAGAGGTGTTTTTTGCAAAGTGCGTACCTGTAGATTTTGGCCCCTAGCTCAGCCGGCACCTAGGGAAACCTACCAAACCTGTGCATTTTTTTAAAACTAGAGACCTAGGGGAATCCAAGATGGGGTGACTTGTGAGGCTCTGACCAGGTTCTGTTACCCAGAATCCTTTGCAAACCTCAAAATTTGGCTAAAAAAACACATTTTCCTCACATTTCGGTGACATAAAGTTCTTAAATCTGAGAGGAGCCACAAATTTCCTTCCACCCACCGTTCCCCCAAGTCTCCCGATAAAAATGGTACCTCACTTGTGTGGGTAGGCCTAGCGCCCACGAAAGTAAAAGGCCCAAAACACAACGTGGACACATCCCATTTTTTTACAGAAAACAGTGGTGTTTTTTGCAAAGTGCCTACCTGTAGATTTTGGCCTCTAGCTCAGCCGGCACCTAGGGAAACCTACCAAACCAGCAAATTTTTGAAAACTAGAGACCTAGGGGAATCCAAGATGGGGTGACTTGTGGGGCTCTGACCAGGTTCTGTTACCCAGAATCCTTTGCAAACCTCAAAATTTGGCTAAAAAAACACATTTTCCTCCCATTTCGGTGACAGAAAGTTCTGGAATCTGAGAGGAGCCACAAATTACCTTCCACCCAGCGTTCCCCCAAGTCTCCCGATAAAAATGGTACCTCACTTGTGTGGGTAGGCCTAGCGCCCACAAGAGGAGATGGCCCAAAACACAACGTGGACACATCCCATTTGTTTTTTACAGAAAACAGAGGTGTTTTTTGCAAAGTGCCTACCTGTAGATTTTGGCCCCTAGCTCAGCCGGCACCTAGGGAAACCTACCAAACCAGCGCATTTTTGAAAACTAGAGACCTATGGGAATCCAAGATGGGGTGACTTGTGGGGCTCTGACCAGGTTCTGTTACCCAGAATCCTTTGCAAACCTCAACATTGGCTAAAAAAACAAATTTTCCTCACATTTCGGTGACAGAAAGTTCTGGAATCTGGGAGGAGCCACAAATTACCTTCCACCCAGCGTTCCCCCAAGTCTCCCGATAAAAATGGTATCTCACTTGTGTGGGTAGGCCTAGCGCCCACAAGAGGAAATGGCCCAAAACACAACGTGGACACATCCCATTTTTTTTTACAGAAAACAGAGGTGTCTTTTGCAAAGTGCGTACCTGTAGATTTTGGCCCCTAGCTCAGCCGGCACCTAGGGAAACCTACCAAACCTGTGCATTTTTTAAAAACTAGAGACCTAGGGGAATCCAAGATGGGGTGACTTGTGAGGCTCTGACCAGGTTCTGTTACCCAGAATCCTTTGCAAACCTCAAAATTTGGCTAAAAAAACACATTTTCCTCACATTTCGGTGACATAAAGTTCTTAAATCTGAGAGGAGCCACAAATTTCCTTCCACCCAGCGTTCCCCCAAGTCTCCCGATAAAAATGGTACCTCACTTGTGTGGGTAGGCCTAGCGCCCACGAAAGTAAAAGGCCCAAAACACAACGTGGACACATCCCATTTTTTTATAGAAAACAGTGGTGTTTTTTGCAAAGTGCCTACCTGTAGATTTTGGCCTCTAGCTCAGCCGGCACCTAGGGAAACCTACCAAACCAGCACATTTTTGAAAACTAGAGACCTAGGGGAATCCAAGATGGGGTGACTTGTGGGGCTCTGACCAGGTTCTGTTACCCAGAATCCTTTGCAAACCTCAAAATTTGGCTAAAAAAACACATTTTCCTCACATTTAGGTGACAGAAAGTTCTGGAATCTGAGAGGAGCCACAAATTTCCTTCCGCCCAGCGTTCCCCAAAGTTTCCCGATACAAATGGTACCTCATTTGTGTGGGTAGGCCTAGCGCCGACGAAAGGAAATGTCCCAAAACACAACGTGGATACATCCCATTTTTTTTTACAGAAAACAGATGTGTTTTTTGCAAAGTGCCTACCTGTAGATTTTGGCCTCTAGCTAAGCCGGCACCTAGGGAAACCTACCAAACCAGCACATTTTTGAAAACTAGAGACCTAGGGGAATCCAAGATGGGGTAACTTGTGGGGCTCTGACCAGGTTCTGTTACCCAGAATCCTTTGCAAACCTCAAAATTTGACTAAAAAAACACATTTACCTCACATTTTGGTGACAGAAAGTTCTGGAATCTGGGAGGAGCCACAAATTTCCTTCCACCCAGCGTTCCCCCAAGTCTCCCGATAAAAATGGTACCTCACTTGTGTGGGTAGTCCTAGCGCCCGCGACAGGAAATGCCCCAAAACACAACATGGACACATCCCATTTTTTGACACAAAACAGAGGTGTTTTTTGCAAAGTGCCTACCTGTGGTTTTTGGCCTCTCGCTCAGCTGGCACCTGGGGAACCTTAGCAATCCAGCACATTTCTGAAAACTAGACACCCAGGGGAATCCCAGATGGGGTGACTTGTGGGGCTCTGACCAGGTTCTGTTACCCAGAATCCTTTGCAAACCTCAACATTTGGCTAAAAAAACACATTTTCCTCACATTTCGGTGACAGAAAGTTCTAGAATCTGAGAGGAGCCACAAATTACCTTCCACCCAGCGTTCCCCCAAGTCTCCTGATAAAAATGGTACCTCACTTGTGTGGGTAGGCCTAGCGCCCCCGAAAGGAAATGGCCCAAAACACAACGTGGACACATCCTATTTTTTTTTTTTCCAGAAAACAGAGGTGTTTTTTGCAAAGTGCCTACCTGTAGATTTTGGCCCCTAGCTCAGCCGGCACCTAGGGAAACCTACCAAACCTGTGCATTTTTTAAAACTAGAGACCTAGGGGAATCCAAGATGGGGTGACTTGTAATTCTCTGACCAGGTTCTGTTACCCAGAATCCTTTGCGAACCTCAAAATTGGCTAAACAAATACATTTTCCTCACATTTCGGTGACATAAAGTTCTTAAATCTGAGAGGAGCCACAAATTTCCTTCCACGCAGCGTTCCCCCAAGTCTCCCGATAAAAATGGTACCTCACTTGTGTGGGTAGGCCTAGCGCCCACGAAAGTAAAAGGCCGAAAACACAACGTGGACACATCCCATTTTTTTTACAGAAAACAGAGGTGTTTTTTGCAAAGTGCCTACCTGTAGATTTTGGCCCCTAGCTCAGCCGGCACCTAGGGAAACCTACCAAACCAGCACATTTTTTAAAACTAGAGACCTAGGGGAATCCAAGATGGGGTGACTTTTGGGGCTCTGACCAGGTTCTGCTACCCAGAGTCCTTTGCAAACCTCAAAATTTGGCTAAAAAAACAAATTTTCCTCCCATTTCGGTGACAGAAAGTTCTAGAATCTGAGAGGAGCCACAAATTTCCTTCCACCCAGTGTTCCCCCAAGTCTGCCGATAAAAATGGTACCTCACTTGTGTGGGTAGGCCTAGTGCCCACAATAGGAAATGGCCCAAAACACAACGTGGACACATCCCATTTTTTTTTTCACAGAAAACAGAGGTGTATTTTGCAAAGTGCCTACCTCTAGATTTTTGCCCCTAGCTCAGCCGGCACCTAGGGAAACCTACAAAACCAGCGCATTTTTGAAAACTAGAGACCTAGGGGAATCCAAGATGGGGTGACTTGTGGGGCTCTGACCAGGTTCTGTTACCCAGAATCCTTTGCAAACCTCAACATTTGGCTAAAAAAACACATTTTCCTCACATTTCGGTGACAGAAAGTTCTGGAATCTGAGAGGAGCCACAAATTACCTTCCACCCAGCGTTCTCCCAAGTCTCCCGATAAAAATGGTACCTCACTTGTGTGGGTAGGCCTAGCGCCTACAAGAGGAAATGGCCCAAAACACAACGTGGACACATCCCATTTTATTTTACAGAAAACAGAGGTGTTTTTTGCAAAGTGCGTACCTGTAGATTTTGGCCCCTAGCTCAGCCGGCACCTAGGGAAAACTACCAAACTTGTGCATTTTTTTAAACTAGAGACCTAGGGGAATCCAAGATGGGGTGACTTGTGAGGCTCTGACCAGGTTCTGTTACCCAGAATCCTTTGCAAACCGCAAAATTTGGCTAAAAAAACACATTTTCCTCACATTTCGGTGACATAAAGTTCTTGAATCTGAGAGGAACCACAAATTTCCTTCCACCCAGCGTTCCCCCAAGTCTCCCGATAAAAATGGTACCTCACTTGTGTGGGTAGGCCTAGCGCCCACAATAGGAAATGGCCCAAAACACAACGTGGACACATCCCATTTTTTTACAGAAAACAGTGGTGTTTTTTGCAAAGTGCCTACCTGTAGATTTTGGCCTCTAGCTCAGCCGGCACCTAGGGAAACCTACCAAACCAGCACATTTCTGAAAACTAGAGACCTAGGGGAATCCAAGATGGGGTGACTTGTGGGGCTCTGACCAGGTTCTGTTACCCAGAATCCTTTGCAAACCTCAAAATTTGGCTAAAAAAACACATTTTCCTCCCATTTCGGTGACAGAAAGTTCTAGAATCTGAGAGGAGCCACAAATTTCCTTCAACCCAGTGTTCCCCCAAGTCTGCCGATAAAAATGGTACCTCACTTGTGTGGGTAGGCCTAGCGCCCACAATAGGAAATAGCCCAAAACACAACGTGGACACATCTCATTTTTTTTTCTCACAGAAAACAGAGGTGTTTTTTGCAAAGTGCCTACCTCTAGATTTTTTCCACTAGCTCAGCCGGCACCTAGGGAAACCTACCAAACCAGCGCATTTTTGAAAACTAGAGACCTAGGGGAATCCAAGATGGGGTGACTTGTGGGGCTCTGACCAGGTTCTGTTACCCAGAATCCTTTGCAAACCTCAACATTTGGCTAAAAAAACACATTTTCCTCACATTTCGGTGACAGAAAGTTCTGGAATCTGAGAGGAGCCACAAATTACCTTCCACCCAGCGTTCTCCCAAGTCTCCCGATAAAAATGGTACCTCACTTGTGTGGGTAGGCCTAGCGCCTACAAGAGGAAATGGCCCAAAACACAACGTGGACACATCCCATTTTATTTTACAGAAAACAGAGGTGTTTTTTGCAAAGTGCGTACCTGTAGATTTTGGCCCCTAGCTCAGCCGGCACCTAGGGAAAACTACCAAACTTGTGCATTTTTTTAAACTAGAGACCTAGGGGAATCCAAGATGGGGTGACTTGTGAGGCTCTGACCAGGTTCTGTTACCCAGAATCCTTTGCAAACCGCAAAATTTGGCTAAAAAAACACATTTTCCTCACATTTCGGTGACATAAAGTTCTTGAATCTGAGAGGAACCACAAATTTCCTTCCACCCAGCGTTCCCCCAAGTCTCCCGATAAAAATGGTACCTCACTTGTGTGGGTAGGCCTAGCGCCCACAATAGGAAATGGCCCAAAACACAACGTGGACACATCCCATTTTTTTACAGAAAACAGTGGTGTTTTTTGCAAAGTGCCTACCTGTAGATTTTGGCCTCTAGCTCAGCCGGCACCTAGGGAAACCTACCAAACCAGCACATTTCTGAAAACTAGAGACCTAGGGGAATCCAAGATGGGGTGACTTGTGGGGCTCTGACCAGGTTCTGTTACCCAGAATCCTTTGCAAACCTCAAAATTTGGCTAAAAAAACACATTTTCCTCCCATTTCGGTGACAGAAAGTTCTAGAATCTGAGAGGAGCCACAAATTTCCTTCAACCCAGTGTTCCCCCAAGTCTGCCGATAAAAATGGTACCTCACTTGTGTGGGTAGGCCTAGCGCCCACAATAGGAAATAGCCCAAAACACAACGTGGACACATCTCATTTTTTTTTCTCACAGAAAACAGAGGTGTTTTTTGCAAAGTGCCTACCTCTAGATTTTTTCCACTAGCTCAGCCGGCACCTAGGGAAACCTACCAAACCAGCGCATTTTTGAAAACTAGAGACCTAGGGGAATCCAAGATGGGGTGACTTGTGGGGCTCTGACCAGGTTCTGTTACCCAGAATCCTTTGCAAACCTCAACATTTGGCTAAAAAAACAAATTTTCCTCACATTTCGGTGACAGAAAGTTCTGGAATCTGAGAGGAGCCACAAATTACCTTCCACCCAGCGTTCCTCCAAGTCTCCCGATAAAAATGGTACCTCACTTGTGTGGGTAGGCCTAGCGCCCACAAGAGGAAATGGCCCAAAACACAACGTGGACACATCCCATTTTTTTTTACAGAAAACAGAGGTGTTTTTTGCAAAGTGCGTACCTGTAGATTTTGGCCCCTAGCTCAGCCGGCACCTAGGGAAAACTACCAAACCTGTGCATTTTTTAAAACTAGAGACCTAGGGGAATCCAAGATGGGGTGACTTGTGAGGCTCTGACCAGGTTCTGTTACCCAGAATCCTTTGCAAACCGCAAAATTTGGCTAAAAAAACACATTTTCCTCACATTTCGGTGACATAAAGTTCTTGAATCTGAGAGGAGCCACAAATTTCCTTCCACCCAGCGTTCCCCCAAGTTTCCCGATTAAAATGGTACCTCATTTGTGTGGGTAGGCCTAGCGCCGACGAAAGGAAATGTCCCAAAACACAACGTGGACACATCCCATTTTTTTTAACAGAAAACAGATGTGTTTTTTGCAAAGTGCCTACCTCTAGATTTTTTCCACTAGCTCAGCCGGCACCTAGGGAAACCTACCAAACCAGCGCATTTTTGAAAACTAGAGACCTAGGGGAATCCAAGATGGGGTGACTTGTGGGGCTCTGACCAGGTTCTGTTACCCAGAATCCTTTGCAAACCTCAACATTTGGCTAAAAAAACACATTTTCCTCACATTTCGGTGACAGAAAGTTCTAGAATCTGAGAGGAGCCACAAATTACCTTCCACCCAGCGTTCCCCCAAGTCTCCCGATAAAAATGGTACCTCACTTGTGTGGGTAGGCCTAGCGCCCACGAAAGTAAAAGGCCGAAAACACAACGTGGACACATCCCATTTTTTTTACAGAAAACAGAGGTGTTTTTTGCAAAGTGCCTACCTGTAGATTTTGGCCCCTAGCTCAGCCGGCACCTAGGGAAACCTACCAAACCAGCACATTTTTTAAAACTAGAGACCTAGGGGAATCCAAGATGGGGTGACTTGTGGGGCTCTGACCAGGTTCTGCTACCCAGAGTCCTTTGCAAACCTCAAAATTTGGCTAAAAAAACACATTTTCCTCCCATTTCGGTGACAGAAAGTTCTAGAATCTGAGAGGAGCCACAAATTTCCTTCCACCCAGTGTTCCCCCAAGTCTGCCGATAAAAATGGTACCTCACTTGTGTGGGTAGGCCTAGTGCCCACAATAGGAAATGGCCCAAAACACAACGTGGACACATCCCATTTTTTTTTTCACAGAAAACAGAGGTGTATTTTGCAAAGTGCCTACCTCTAGATTTTTGCCCCTAGCTCAGCCGGCACCTAGGGAAACCTACAAAACCAGCGCATTTTTGAAAACTAGAGACCTAGGGGAATCCAAGATGGGGTGACTTGTGGGGCTCTGACCAGGTTCTGTTACCCAGAATCCTTTGCAAACCTCAACATTTGGCTAAAAAAACACATTTTCCTCACATTTCGGTGACAGAAAGTTCTGGAATCTGAGAGGAGCCACAAATTACCTTCCACCCAGCGTTCTCCCAAGTCTCCCGATAAAAATGGTACCTCACTTGTGTGGGTAGGCCTAGCGCCTACAAGAGGAAATGGCCCAAAACACAACGTGGACACATCCCATTTTATTTTACAGAAAACAGAGGTGTTTTTTGCAAAGTGCGTACCTGTAGATTTTGGCCCCTAGCTCAGCCGGCACCTAGGGAAAACTACCAAACTTGTGCATTTTTTTAAACTAGAGACCTAGGGGAATCCAAGATGGGGTGACTTGTGAGGCTCTGACCAGGTTCTGTTACCCAGAATCCTTTGCAAACCGCAAAATTTGGCTAAAAAAACACATTTTCCTCACATTTCGGTGACATAAAGTTCTTGAATCTGAGAGGAACCACAAATTTCCTTCCACCCAGCGTTCCCCCAAGTCTCCCGATAAAAATGGTACCTCACTTGTGTGGGTAGGCCTAGCGCCCACAATAGGAAATGGCCCAAAACACAACGTGGACACATCCCATTTTTTTACAGAAAACAGTGGTGTTTTTTGCAAAGTGCCTACCTGTAGATTTTGGCCTCTAGCTCAGCCGGCACCTAGGGAAACCTACCAAACCAGCACATTTCTGAAAACTAGAGACCTAGGGGAATCCAAGATGGGGTGACTTGTGGGGCTCTGACCAGGTTCTGTTACCCAGAATCCTTTGCAAACCTCAAAATTTGGCTAAAAAAACACATTTTCCTCCCATTTCGGTGACAGAAAGTTCTAGAATCTGAGAGGAGCCACAAATTTCCTTCAACCCAGTGTTCCCCCAAGTCTGGCGATAAAAATGGTACCTCACTTGTGTGGGTAGGCCTAGCGCCCACAATAGGAAATAGCCCAAAACACAACGTGGACACATCTCATTTTTTTTTCTCACAGAAAACAGAGGTGTTTTTTGCAAAGTGCCTACCTCTAGATTTTTTCCACTAGCTCAGCCGGCACCTAGGGAAACCTACCAAACCAGCGCATTTTTGAAAACTAGAGACCTAGGGGAATCCAAGATGGGGTGACTTGTGGGGCTCTGACCAGGTTCTGTTACCCAGAATCCTTTGCAAACCTCAACATTTGGCTAAAAAAACAAATTTTCCTCACATTTCGGTGACAGAAAGTTCTGGAATCTGAGAGGAGCCACAAATTACCTTCCACCCAGCGTTCCTCCAAGTCTCCCGATAAAAATGGTACCTCACTTGTGTGGGTAGGCCTAGCGCCCACAAGAGGAAATGGCCCAAAACACAACGTGGACACATCCCATTTTTTTTTACAGAAAACAGAGGTGTTTTTTGCAAAGTGCGTACCTGTAGATTTTGGCCCCTAGCTCAGCCGGCACCTAGGGAAAACTACCAAACCTGTGCATTTTTTAAAACTAGAGACCTAGGGGAATCCAAGATGGGGTGACTTGTGAGGCTCTGACCAGGTTCTGTTACCCAGAATCCTTTGCAAACCGCAAAATTTGGCTAAAAAAAACACATTTTCCTCACATTTCGGTGACATAAAGTTCTTGAATCTGAGAGGAGCCACAAATTTCCTTCCACCCAGCGTTCCCCCAAGTTTCCCGATTAAAATGGTACCTCATTTGTGTGGGTAGGCCTAGCGCCGACGAAAGGAAATGTCCCAAAACACAACGTGGACACATCCCATTTTTTTTAACAGAAAACAGATGTGTTTTTTGCAAAGTGCCTACCTCTAGATTTTTTCCACTAGCTCAGCCGGCACCTAGGGAAACCTACCAAACCAGCGCATTTTTGAAAACTAGAGACCTAGGGGAATCCAAGATGGGGTGACTTGTGGGGCTCTGACCAGGTTCTGTTACCCAGAATCCTTTGCAAACCTCAACATTTGGCTAAAAAAACACATTTTCCTCACATTTCGGTGACAGAAAGTTCTAGAATCTGAGAGGAGCCACAAATTACCTTCCACCCAGCGTTCCCCCAAGTCTCCCGATAAAAATGGTACCTCACTTGTGTGGGTAGGCCTAGCGCCCACGAAAGTAAAAGGCCGAAAACACAACGTGGACACATCCCATTTTTTTTACAGAAAACAGAGGTGTTTTTTGCAAAGTGCCTACCTGTAGATTTTGGCCCCTAGCTCAGCCGGCACCTAGGGAAACCTACCAAACCAGCACATTTTTTAAAACTAGAGACCTAGGGGAATCCAAGATGGGGTGACTTGTGGGGCTCTGACCAGGTTCTGCTACCCAGAGTCCTTTGCAAACCTCAAAATTTGGCTAAAAAAACACATTTTCCTCCCATTTCGGTGACAGAAAGTTCTAGAATCTGAGAGGAGCCACAAATTTCCTTCCACCCAGTGTTCCCCCAAGTCTGCCGATAAAAATGGTACCTCACTTGTGTGGGTAGGCCTAGTGCCCACAATAGGAAATGGCCCAAAACACAACGTGGACACATCCCATTTTTTTTTTCACAGAAAACAGAGGTGTTTTTTGCAAAGTGCCTACCTCTAGATTTTTGCCCCTAGCTCAGCCGGCACCTAGGGAAACCTACAAAACCAGCGCATTTTTGAAAACTAGAGACCTAGGGGAATCCAAGATGGGGTGACTTGTGGGGCTCTGACCAGGTTCTGTTACCCAGAATCCTTTGCAAACCTCAACATTTGGCTAAAAAAACAAATTTTCCTCACATTTCGGTGACAGAAAGTTCTGGAATCTGAGAGGAGCCACAAATTACCTTCCACCCAGCGTTCTCTCAAGTCTCCCGATAAAAATGGTACCTCACTTGTGTGGGTAGGCCTAGCGCCTACAAGAGGAAATGGCCCAAAACACAACGTGGACACATCCCATTTTTTTTTACAGAAAACAGAGGTGTTTTTTGCAAAGTGCGTACCTGTAGATTTTGGCCCCTAGCTCAGCCGGCACCTAGGGAAAACTACCAAACTTGTGCATTTTTTAAAACTAGAGACCTAGGGGAATCCAAGATGGGGTGACTTGTGAGGCTCTGACCAGGTTCTGTTACCCAGAATCCTTTGCAAACCGCAAAATTTGGCTAAAAAAACACATTTTCCTCACATTTCGGTGACATAAAGTTCTTGAATCTGAGAGGAACCACAAATTTCCTTCCACCCAGCGTTCCCCCAAGTCTCCCGATAAAAATGGTACCTCACTTGTGTGGGTAGGCCTAGCGCCCACAATAGGAAATGGCCCAAAACACAACGTGGACACATCCCATTTTTTTACAGAAAACAGTGGTGTTTTTTGCAAAGTGCCTACCTGTAGATTTTGGCCTCTAGCTCAGCCGGCACCTAGGGAAACCTACCAAACCAGCACATTTCTGAAAACTAGAGACCTAGGGGAATCCAAGATGGGGTGACTTGTGGGGCTCTGACCAGGTTCTGTTACCCAGAATCCTTTGCAAACCTCAAAATTTGGCTAAAAAAACACATTTTCCTCCCATTTCGGTGACAGAAAGTTCTAGAATCTGAGAGGAGCCACAAATTTCCTTCAACCCAGTGTTCCCCCAAGTCTGCCGATAAAAATGGTACCTCACTTGTGTGGGTAGGCCTAACGCCCACAATAGGAAATGGCCCAAAACACAACGTGGACACATCCCATTTTTTTTTCTCACAGAAAACAGAGGTGTTTTTTGCAAAGTGCCTACCTCTAGATTTTTTCCACTAGCTCAGCCGGCACCTAGGGAAACCTACCAAACCAGCGCATTTTTGAAAACTAGAGACCTAGGGGAATCCAAGATGGGGTGACTTGTGGGGCTCTGACCAGGTTCTGTTACCCAGAATCCTTTGCAAACCTCAACATTTGGCTAAAAAAACAAATTTTCCTCACATTTCGGTGACAGAAAGTTCTGGAATCTGAGAGGAGCCACAAATTACCTTCCACCCAGCGTTCCTCCAAGTCTCCCGATAAAAATGGTACCTCACTTGTGTGGGTAGGCCTAGCGCCCACAAGAGGAAATGGCCCAAAACACAACGTGGACACATCCCATTTTTTTTTACAGAAAACAGAGGTGTTTTTTGCAAAGTGCGTACCTGTAGATTTTGGCCCCTAGCTCAGCCGGCACCTGGGGAAAACTACCAAACCTGTGCATTTTTTAAAACTAGAGACCTAGGGGAATCCAAGATGGGGTGACTTGTGAGGCTCTGACCAGGTTCTGTTACCCAGAATCCTTTGCAAACCGCAAAATTTGGCTAAAAAAACACATTTTCCTCACATTTCGGTGACATAAAGTTCTTGAATCTGAGAGGAGCCACAAATTTCCTTCCACCCAGCGTTCCCCCAAGTCTCCCGATAAAAATGGTACCTCACTTGTGTGGGTAGGCCTAGCGCCCACAAAAGTAAAAGGCTCAAAACACAACGTGGACACATCCCATTTTTTTACAGAAAACAGTGGTGTTTTTTGCAAAGTGCCTACCTGTAGATTTTGGCCTCTAGCTCAGCCGGCACCTACGGAAACCTACCAAACCAGCACATTTTTGAAAACTAAAGACCTAGGGGAATCCAAGATGGGGTGACTTGTGGGGCTCTGACCAGGTTCTGTTACCCAGAATCCTTTGCAAACCTCAAAATTTGGCTAAAAAAACACATTTTCCTCACTTTTAGGTGACAGAAAGTTCTGGAATCTGAGAGGAGCCACAAATTTCCTTCCGCCCAGCATTCCCCAAAGTTTCCCGATTAAAATGGTACCTCATTTGTGTGGGTAGGCCTAGCGCCGACGAAAGGAAATGTCCCAAAACACAACGTGGACACATCCCATTTTTTTTTAACAGAAAACAGATGTGTTTTTTGCAAAGTGCCTACCTGTAGATTTTGGCCTCTAGCTCAGCCGGCACCTAGGGAAACCTACCAAACCAGCACATTTTTGAAAACTAGAGACCTAGGGGAATCCAAGATGGGGTGACTTGTGGGGCTCTGACCAGGTTCTGTTACCCAGAATCCTGTGCAAACCTCAAAATTTGGCTAAAAAAACACATTTTCCTCCCATTTCGGTGACAGAAAGTTCTAGAATCTGAGAGGAGCCACAAATTTCCTTCCACCCAGTGTTCCCCCAAGTCTGCCGATAAAAATGGTACCTCACTTGTGTGGGTAGGCCTAGCGCCCACAATAGGAAATGGCCCAAAACACAACATGGACACATCCCATTTTTTTACAGAAAACAGTGGTGTTTTTTGCAAAGTGCCTACCTGTAGATTTTGGCCTCTAGCTCAGCCGGCACCTAGGGAAACCTACCAAACCAGCACATTTTTGAAAACTAGAGACCTAGGGGAATCCAAGATGGGGTGACTTGTGGGGCTCTGACCAGGTTCTGTTACCCAGAATCCTTTGCAAACCTCAAAATTTGGCTAAAAAAACACATTTTCCTCCCATTTCGGTGACAGAAAGTTCTAGAATCTGAGAGGAGCCACAAATTTCCTTCCACCCAGTGTTCCCCCAAGTCTGCCGATAAAAATGGTACCTCACTTGTGTGGGTAGGCCTAGCGCCCACAATAGGAAATGGCCCAAAACATAACGTGGACACATCCCATTTTTTTACAGAAAACAGTGGTGTTTTTTGCAAAGTGCCTACCTGTAGATTTTGGCCTCTAGCTCAGCCGGCACCTAGGGAAACCTACCAAACCAGCACATTTCTGAAAACTAGAGACCTAGGGGAATCCAAGATAGGGTGACTTGTGGGGCTCTGACCAGGTTCTGTTACCCAGAATCCTTTGCAAACCTCAAAATGTGGCTAAAAAAACACATTTTCCTCCCATTTCGGTGACAGAAAGTTCTAGAATCTGAGAGGAGCCACACATTTCCTTCCACCCAGTGTTCCCCCAAGTCTGCCGATAAAAATGGTACCTCACTTGTGTGGGTAGGCCTAGCGCCCACAATAGGAAATGGCCCAAAACACAACGTGGACACATCCCATTTTTTTACAGAAAACAGTGGTGTTTTTTGCAAAGTGCCTACCTGTAGATTTTGGCCTCTAGCTCAGCTGGCACCTAGGGAAACCTACCAAACCAGCACATTTTTGAAAACTAGAGACCTAGGGGAATCCAAGATGGGGTGACTTGTGGGGCTCTGACCAGGTTGTGTTACCCAGAATCCTTTGCAAACCTCAAAATTTGGCTAAAAAAACACATTTTCCTCCCATTTCGGTGACAGAAAGTTCTGGAATCTGAGAGGAGCCACAAATTACCTTCCACCCAGCGTTCCCCCAAGTCTCCTGATAAAAATGGTACCTCACTTGTGTGGGTAGGCCTAGCGCCCCCGAAAGGAAATGGCCCAAAACACAACGTGGACACATCCCATTTTTTTTTTTACAGAAAACAGAGGTGTTTTTTGCAAAGTGCCTACCTGTAGATTTTGGCCCCTAGCTCAGCCGGCACCTAGGGAAACCTACCAAACCTGTGCATTTTTTAAAACTAGAGACCTAGGGGAATCCAAGATGGGGTGACTTGTGAGGCTCTGACCAGGTTCTGTTACCCAGAATCCTTTGCGAACCCCAAAATTGGCTAAACAAATACATTTTCCTCACATTTCGGTGACATAAAGTTCTTAAATCTGAGAGGAGCCACAAATTTCCTTCCACCCAGCGTTCACCCAAGTCTCCCGATAAAAATGGTACCTCACTTGTGTGGGTAGGCCTAGCGCCCACGAAAGTAAAAGGCCGAAAACACAACGTGGACACATCCCATTTTTTTACAGAAAACAGAGGTGTTTTTTGCAAAGTGCCTACCTGTAGATTTTGGCCCCTAGCTCAGCCGGCACCTAGGGAAACCTACCAAACCAGCACATTTTTTAAAACTAGAGACCTAGGGGAATCCAAGATTGGGTGACTTGTGGGGCTCTGACCAGGTTCTGTTACCCAGAGTCCTTTGCAAACCTCAAAATTTGGCTAAAAAAACACATTTTCCTCCCATTTCGGTGACAGAAAGTTCTAGAATCTGAGAGGAGCCACAAATTTCCTTCCACCCAGTGTTCCCCCAAGTCTGCCGATAAAAATGGTACCTCACTTGTGTGGGTAGGTCTAGCGCCCACAATAGGAAATGGCCCAAAACACAACGTGGACACATCCCATTTTGTTTACAGAAAACAGAGGTGTTTTTTGCAATGTGCCTACCTGTAGATTTTGGCCCCTAGCTCAGCCGGCACATTGGGAAACCTACCAAACCTGGCAATTTTTGATAACTAGAGATCTAGGGGAATCCAAGATGGGGTGACTTGTGGGGCTCTGACCAGGTTCTGTTACCCAGAATCCTTTGCAAACCTCAACATTTGGCTTAAAAAACACATTTTCCTCACATTTCGGTGACAGAAAGTTCTGGAATCTGAGAGGAGCCACAAATTACCTTCCACCCAGCGTTCCCCCAAGTCTCCCGATAAAAATGGTACCTCACTTGTGTGGGTAGGCCTAGCGCCCACAAGAGGAAATGGCCCAAAACACAACGTGGACTCATCCCATTTTTTTTTACAGAAAACAGATGTGTTTTTTGCAAAGTGCCTACCTGTAGATTTTGGCCCCTAGCTCAGCTGGCACCTAGGGAAACCTACCAAACCTGTGCATTTTTTAAAACTAGAGACCTAGGGGAATCCAAGATGGGGTGACTTGTGAGGCTCTGACCAGGTTCTGTTACCCAGAATCCTTTGCAAACCTCAAAATTGGGTAAACAAATACATTTTCCTCACATTTCGGTGACATAAAGTTCTTGAATCTGAGAGGAGCCACAAATTTCCTTCCACCCAGCGTTCACCCAAGTCTCCCGATAAAAATCGTACCTCACTTGTGTGGGTAGGCCTAGCGCCCGCGACAGGAAATGCCCCAAAACACAACATGGACACATCCCATTTTTTGACAGAAAACAGAGGTGTTTTTTGCAAAGTGCCTACCTGTGGTTTTTGGCCTCTAGCACAGCCGGCACCTGGGAAACCTTAGCAATCCAGCACATTTCTGAAAACTAGACACCTAGGGGAATCCAAGATGGGGTGACTTGTGGGGCTCTGACCAGGTTCTGTTACCCAGAATCCTTTGCAAACCTCAAAATTTGGCTAAAAAAACACATTTTCCTCCCATTTCGGTGACAGAAAGTTCTAGAATCTGAGAGGAGCCACAAATTTCCTTCCACCCAGTGTTCCCCCAAGTCTGCCGATAAAAATGGTACCTCACTTGTGTGGGTAGGCCTAGCGCCCACAATAGGAAATGGCGCAAAACACAACGTGGACACATCCCATTTTTTTACAGAAAACAGTGGTGTTTTTTGCAAAGTGCCTACCTGTAGATTTTGGCCTCTAGCTCAGCCGGCACCTAGGGAAACCTACCAAACCAGCACATTTTTGAAAACTAGAGACCTAGGGGAATCCAAGATGGGGTGACTTGTGGGGCTCTGACCAGGTTCTGTTACCCAGAATCCTTTGCAAACCTCAAAATTTGGCTAAAAAAACACATTTTCCTCCCATTTCGGTGACAGAAAGTTCTAGAATCTGAGAGGAGCCACAAATTTCCTTCCACCCAGTGTTCCCCCAAGTCTGCCGATAAAAATGGTACCTCACTTGTGTGGGTAGGCCTAGCGCCCACAATAGGAAATGGCCCAAAACACAACGTGGACACATCCCATTTTTTTACAGAAAACAGTGGTGTTTTTTGCAAAGTGCCTACCTGTAGATTTTGGCCTCTAGCTCAGCCGGCACCTAGGGAAACCTACCAAACCAGCACATTTTTGAAAACTAGAGACCTAGGGGAATCCAAGATGGAGTGACTTGTGGGGCTCTGACCAGGTTCTGTTACCCAGAATCCTTTGCAAACCTCAAAATTTGGCTAAAAAAACACATTTTCCTCCCATTTCGGTGACAGAAAGTTCTAGAATCTGAGAGGAGCCACAAATTTCCTTCCACCCAGTGTTCCCCCAAGTCTGCCGATAAAAATGGTACCTCACTTGTGTGGGTAGGCCTAGCGCCCACAATAGGAAATGGCCCAAAACACAACGTGGACACATCCCATTTTTTTACAGAAAACAGTGGTGTTTTTTGCAAAGTGCCTACCTGTAGATTTTGGCCTCTAGCTCAGCCGGCACCTAGGGAAACCTACCAAACCAGCACATTTTTGAAAACTAGAGACCTAGGGGAATCCAAGATGGGGTGACTTGTGGGGCTCTGACCAGGTTCTGTTACCCAGAATCCTTTGCAAACCTCAAAATTTGGCTAAAAAAACACATTTTCCTCCCATTTCGGTGACGGAAAGTTCTAGAATCTGAGAGGAGCCACAAATTTCCTTCCACCCAGTGTTCCCCCAAGTCTGCCGATAAAAATGGTACCTCACTTGTGTGGGTAGGCCTAGCGCCCACAATAGGAAATGGCCCAAAACACAACATGGACACATCCCATTTTTTTATAGAAAACAGTGGTGTTTTTTGCAAAGTGCCTACCTGTAGATTTTGGCCTCTAGCTCAGCCGGCACCTAGGGAAACCTACCAAACCAGCACATTTTTGAAAACTAGAGACCTAGGGGAATCCAAGATGGGGTGACTTGTGGGGCTCTGACCAGGTTCTGTTACCCAGAATCCTTTGCAAACCTCAAAATTTGGCTAAAAAAACACATTTTCCTCCCATTTCGGTGACAGAAAGTTCTAGAATCTGAGAGGAGCCACTTCCACCCAGTGTTCCCCCAAGTCTGCCGATAAAAATGGTACCTCACTTGTGTGGGTAGGCCTAGCGCCCACAATAGGAAATGGCCCAAAACACAACGTGGACACATCCCATTTTTTTACAGAAAACAGTGGTGTTTTTTGCAAAGTGCCTACCTGTAGATTTTGGCCTCTAGCTCAGCTGGCACCTAGGGAAACCTACCAAACCAGCACATTTTTGAAAACTAGAGACCTAGGGGAATCCAAGATGGGGTGACTTGTGGGGCTCTGACCAGGTTCTGTTACCCAGAATCCTTTGCAAACCTCAAAATTTGGCTAAAAAAAAAACACATTTTCCTCCCATTTCGGTGACAGAAAGTTCTAGAATCTGAGAGGAGCCACAAATTTCCTTCCACCCAGTGTTCCCCCAAGTCTGCCGATAAAAATGGTACCTCACTTGTGTGGGTAGGCCTAGCGCCCACAATAGGAAATGGCCCAAAACACAACGTGGACACATCCCATTTTTTTACAGAAAACAGTGGTGTTTTTTGCAAAGTGCCTACCTGTAGATTTTGGCCTCTAGCTCAGCCGGCACCTAGGGAAACCTACCAAACCAGCACATTTTTGAAAACTAGAGACCTAGGGGAATCCAAGATGGGGTGACTTGTGGGGCTCTGACCAGGTTCTGTTACCCAGAATCCTTTGCAAACCTCAAAATTTGGCAAAAAAAACACATTTTCCTCCCATTTCGGTGACAGAAAGTTCTAGAATCTGAGAGGAGCCACAAATTTCCTTCCACCCAGTGTTCCCCCAAGTCTGCCGATAAAAATGGTACCTCACTTGTGTGGGTAGGCCTAGCGCCCACAATAGGAAATGGCCCAAAACACAACGTGGACACATCCCATTTTTTTACAGAAAACAGTGGTGTTTTTTGCAAAGTGCCTACCTGTAGATTTTGGCCTCTAGCTCAGCCGGCACCTAGGGAAACCTACCAAACCAGCACATTTTTGAAAACTAGAGACCTAGGGGAATCCAAGATGGGGTGACTTGTGGGGCTCTGACCAGGTTCTGTTACCCAGAATCCTTTGCAAACCTCAAAATTTGGCTAAAAAAACACATTTTCCTCCCATTTCGGTGACGGAAAGTTCTAGAATCTGAGAGGAGCCACAAATTTCCTTCCACCCAGTGTTCCCCCAAGTCTGCCGATAAAAATGGTACCTCACTTGTTTGGGTAGGCCTAGCGCCCACAATAGGAAATGGCCCAAAACACAACATGGACACATCCCATTTTTTTACAGAAAACAGTGGTGTTTTTTGCAAAGTGCCTACCTGTAGATTTTGGCCTCTAGCTCAGCCGGCACCTAGGGAAACCTACCAAACCAGCACATTTTTGAAAACTAGAGACCTAGGGGAATCCAAGATGGGGTGACTTGTGGGGCTCTGACCAGGTTCTGTTACCCAGAATCCTTTGCAAACCTCAAAATTTGGCTAAAAAAACACATTTTCCTCCCATTTCGGTGACAGAAAGTTCTAGAATCTGAGAGGAGCCACTTCCACCCAGTGTTCCCCCAAGTCTGCCGATAAAAATGGTACCTCACTTGTGTGGGTATGCCTAGCGCCCACAATAGGAAATGGCCCAAAACACAACGTGGACACATCCCATTTTTTTACAGAAAACAGTGGTGTTTTTTGCAAAGTGCCTACCTGTAGATTTTGGCCTCTAGCTCAGCTGGCACCTAGGGAAACCTACCAAACCAGCACATTTTTGAAAACTAGAGACCTAGGGGAATCCAAGATGGGGTGACTTGTGGGGCTCTGACCAGGTTCTGTTACCCAGAATCCTTTGCAAACCTCAAAATTTGGCTAAAAAAACACATTTTCCTCCCATTTCGGTGACAGAAAGTTCTAGAATCTGAGAGGAGCCACAAATTTCCTTCCACCCAGTGTTCCCCCAAGTCTGCCGATAAAAATGGTACCTCACTTGTGTGGGTAGGCCTAGCGCCCACAATAGGAAATGGCCCAAAACACAACGTGGACACATCCCATTTTTTTACAGAAAACAGTGGTGTTTTTTGCAAAGTGCCTACCTGTAGATTTTGGCCTCTAGCTCAGCCGGCACCTAGGGAAACCTACCAAACCAGCACATTTTTGAAAACTAGAGACCTAGGGGAATCCAAGATGGGGTGACTTGTGGGGCTCTGACCAGGTTCTGTTACCCAGAATCCTTTGCAAACCTCAAAATTTGGCAAAAAAAACACATTTTCCTCCCATTTCGGTGACAGAAAGTTCTAGAATCTGAGAGGAGCCACAAATTTCCTTCCACCCAGTGTTCCCCCAAGTCTGCCGATAAAAATGGTACCTCACTTGTGTGGGTAGGCCTAGCGCCCACAATAGGAAATGGCCCAAAACACAACGTGGACACATCCCATTTTTTTACAGAAAACAGTGGTGTTTTTTGCAAAGTGCCTACCTGTAGATTTTGGCCTCTAGCTCAGCCGGCACCTAGGGAAACCTACCAAACCAGCACATTTTTGAAAACTAGAGACCTAGGGGAATCCAAGATGGGGTGACTTGTGGGGCTCTGACCAGGTTCTGTTACCCAGAATCCTTTGCAAACCTCAAAATTTGGCTAAAAAAACACATTTTCCTCCCATTTCGGTGACGGAAAGTTCTAGAATCTGAGAGGAGCCACAAATTTCCTTCCACCCAGTGTTCCCCCAAGTCTGCCGATAAAAATGGTACCTCACTTGTTTGGGTAGGCCTAGCGCCCACAATAGGAAATGGCCCAAAACACAACATGGACACATCCCATTTTTTTACAGAAAACAGTGGTGTTTTTTGCAAAGTGCCTACCTGTAGATTTTGGCCTCTAGCTCAGCCGGCACCTAGGGAAACCTACCAAACCAGCACATTTTTGAAAACTAGAGACCTAGGGGAATCCAAGATGGGGTGACTTGTGGGGCTCTGACCAGGTTCTGTTACCCAGAATCCTTTGCAAACCTCAAAATTTGGCTAAAAAAACACATTTTCCTCCCATTTCGGTGACAGAAAGTTCTAGAATCTGAGAGGAGCCACTTCCACCCAGTGTTCCCCCAAGTCTGCCGATAAAAATGGTACCTCACTTGTGTGGGTAGGCCTAGCGCCCACAATAGGAAATGGCCCAAAACACAACGTGGACACATCCCATTTTTTTACAGAAAACAGTGGTGTTTTTTGCAAAGTGCCTACCTGTAGATTTTGGCCTCTAGCTCAGCTGGCACCTAGGGAAACCTACCAAACCAGCACATTTTTGAAAACTAGAGACCTAGGGGAATCCAAGATGGGGTGACTTGTGGGGCTCTGACCAGGTTCTGTTACCCAGAATCCTTTGCAAACCTCAAAATTTGGCTAAAAAAACACATTTTCCTCCCATTTCGGTGACAGAAAGTTCTAGAATCTGAGAGGAGCCACAAATTTCCTTCCACCCAGTGTTCCCCCAAGTCTGCCGATAAAAATGGTACCTCACTTGTGTGGGTAGGCCTAGCGCCCACAATAGGAAATGGCCCAAAACACAACGTGGACACATCCCATTTTTTTACAGAAAACAGTGGTGTTTTTTGCAAAGTGCCTACCTGTAGATTTTGGCCTCTAGCTCAGCCGGCACCTAGGGAAACCTACCAAACCAGCACATTTTTGAAAACTAGAGACCTAGGGGAATCCAAGATGGGGTGACTTGTGGGGCTCTGACCAGGTTCTGTTACCCAGAATCCTTTGCAAACCTCAAAATTTGGCAAAAAAAACACATTTTCCTCCCATTTCGGTGACAGAAAGTTCTAGAATCTGAGAGGAGCCACAAATTTCCTTCCACCCAGTGTTCCCCCAAGTCTGCCGATAAAAATGGTACCTCACTTGTGTGGGTAGGCCTAGCGCCCACAATAGGAAATGGCCCAAAACACAACGTGGACACATCCCATTTTTTTACAGAAAACAGTGGTGTTTTTTGCAAAGTGCCTACCTGTAGATTTTGGCCTCTAGCTCAGCCGGCACCTAGGGAAACCTACCAAACCAGCACATTTTTGAAAACTAGAGACCTAGGGGAATCCAAGATGGGGTGACTTGTGGGGCTCTGACCAGGTTCTGTTACCCAGAATCCTTTGCAAACCTCAAAATTTGGCTAAAAAAACACATTTTCCTCCCATTTCGGTGACGGAAAGTTCTAGAATCTGAGAGGAGCCACAAATTTCCTTCCACCCAGTGTTCCCCCAAGTCTGCCGATAAAAATGGTACCTCACTTGTTTGGGTAGGCCTAGCGCCCACAATAGGAAATGGCCCAAAACACAACATGGACACATCCCATTTTTTTACAGAAAACAGTGGTGTTTTTTGCAAAGTGCCTACCTGTAGATTTTGGCCTCTAGCTCAGCCGGCACCTAGGGAAACCTACCAAACCAGCACATTTTTGAAAACTAGAGACCTAGGGGAATCCAAGATGGGGTGACTTGTGGGGCTCTGACCAGGTTCTGTTACCCAGAATCCTTTGCAAACCTCAAAATTTGGCTAAAAAAACACATTTTCCTCCCATTTCGGTGACAGAAAGTTCTAGAATCTGAGAGGAGCCACTTCCACCCAGTGTTCCCCCAAGTCTGCCGATAAAAATGGTACCTCACTTGTGTGGGTAGGCCTAGCGCCCACAATAGGAAATGGCCCAAAACACAACGTGGACACATCCCATTTTTTTACAGAAAACAGTGGTGTTTTTTGCAAAGTGCCTACCTGTAGATTTTGGCCTCTAGCTCAGCTGGCACCTAGGGAAACCTACCAAACCAGCACATTTTTGAAAACTAGAGACCTAGGGGAATCCAAGATGGGGTGACTTGTGGGGCTCTGACCAGGTTCTGTTACCCAGAATCCTTTGCAAACCTCAAAATTTGGCTAAAAAAACACATTTTC
Source organism: Pleurodeles waltl (assembly GCF_031143425.1). NCBI lineage: Eukaryota > Metazoa > Chordata > Amphibia > Caudata > Salamandridae > Pleurodeles > Pleurodeles waltl. Next base: position 802,047,316 of record NC_090443.1, on the reverse strand, counting down.
CTCCCATTTCGGTGACATAAAGTTCTTGAATCTGAGAGGAGCCACAAATTTCCTTCCACCCAGCGTTCCCCCAAGTCTCCCGATAAAAATGGTACCTCACTTGTGTGGGTAGGCCTAGCGCCCACAAAAGTAAAAGGCCCAAAACACAACGTGGACACATCCCATTTTTTTACAGAAAACAGTGGTGTTTTTTGCAAAGTGCCTACCTGTAGATTTTGGCCTCTAGCTCAGCCGGCACCTAGGGAAACCTACCAAACCAGCACATTTTTGAAAACTAGAGACCTAGGGGAATCCAAGATGGGGTGACTTGTGGGGCTCTGACCAGGTTCTGTTACCCAGAATCCTTTGCAAACCTCAAAATTTGGCTAAAAAAACACATTTTCCTCCCATTTCGGTGACAGAAAGTTCTAGAATCTGAGAGGAGCCACAAATGTCCTTCCACCCAGTGTTCCCCCAAGTCTGCCGATAAAAATGGTACCTCACTTGTGTGGGTAGGCCTAGCGCCCACAATAGGAAATGGCCCAAAACACAACGTGGACACATCCCATTTTTTTACAGAAAACAGTGGTGTTTTTTGCAAAGTGCCTACCTGTAGATTTTGGCCTCTAGCTCAGCCGGCACCTAGGGAAACCTACCAAACCAGCACATTTTTGAAAACTAGAGACCAGGGGAATCCAAGATGGGGTGACTTGTGGGGCTCTGACCAGGTTCTGTTACCCAGAATCCTTTGCAAACCTCAAAATTTGGCTAAAAAAACACATTTTCCTCCCATTTCGGTGACAGAAAGTTCTAGAATCTGAGAGGAGCCACAAATTTCCTTCCACCCAGTGTTCCCCCAAGTCTGCCGATAAAAATGGTACCTCACTTGTGTGGGTAGGCCTAGCGCCCACAATAGGAAATGGCCCAAAACACAACGTGGACACATCCCTTTTTTTTACAGAAAACAGTGGTGTTTTTTGCAAAGTGCCTACCTGTAGATTTTGGCCTCTAGCTCAGCCGGCACCTAGGGAAACCTACCAAACCAGCACATTTTTGAAAACTAGAGACCTAGGGGAATCCAAGATGGGGTGACTTGTGGGGCTCTGACCAGGTTCTGTTACCCAGAATCCTTTGCAAACCTCAAAATTTGGCTAAAAAAACACATTTTCCTCCCATTTCGGTGACAGAAAGTTCTAGAATCTGAGAGGAGCCACAAATTTCCTTCCACCCAGTGTTCCCCCAAGTCTGCCGATAAAAATGGTACCTCACTTGTGTGGGTAGGCCTAGCGCCCACAATAGGAAATGGCCCAAAACACAACGTGGACACATCCCATTTTTTTACAGAAAACAGTGGTGTTTTTTGCAAAGTGCCTACCTGTAGATTTTGGCCTCTAGCTCAGCCGGCACCTAGGGAAACCTACCAAACCAGCACATTTCTGAAAACTAGAGACCTAGGGGAATCCAAGATGGGGTGACTTGTGGGGCTCTGACCAGGTTCTGTTACCCAGAATCCTTTGCAAACCTCAAAATGTGGCTAAAAAAACACATTTTCCTCCCATTTCGGTGACAGAAAGTTCTAGAATCTGAGAGGAGCCACACATTTCCTTCCACCCAGTGTTCCCCCAAGTCTGCCGATAAAAATGGTACCTCACTTGTGTGGGTAGGCCTAGCGCCCACAATAGGAAATGGCCCAAAACACAACGTGGACACATCCCATTATTTTACAGAAAACAGTGGTGTTTTTTGCAATGTGCCTACCTGTAGATTTTGGCCCCTAGCTCAGCCGGCACATTGGGAAACCTACCAAACCTGGCAATTTTTGATAACTAGAGATCTAGGGGAATCCAAGATGGGGTGACTTGTGGGGCTCTGACCAGGTTCTGTTACCCAGACTCCTTTGCAAACCTCAACATTTGGCTTAAAAAACACATTTTCCTCACATTTCGGTGACAGAAAGTTCTGGAATCTGAGAGGAGCCACAAACTACCTTCCACCCAGCGTTCCCCCAAGTCTCCCGATAAAAATGGTACCTCACTTGTGTGGGTAGGCCTAGCGCCCACAAGAGGAAATGGCCCAAAACACAACGTGGACACATCCCATTTTTTTTTACAGAAAACAGAGGTGTTTTTTGCAAAGTGCGTACCTGTAGATTTTGGCCCCTAGCTCAGCCGGCACCTAGGGAAAACTACCAAACCTGTGCATTTTTTAAAACTAGAGACCTAGGGGAATCCAAGATGGGGTGACTTGTGAGGCTCTGACCAGGTTCTGTTACCCAGAATCCTTTGCAAACCGCAAAATTTGGCTAAAAAAACACATTTTCCTCACATTTCGGTGACATAAAGTTCTTGAATCTTGAGAGGAGCCACAAATTTCCTTCCACCCAGCGTTCCCCCAAGTCTCCCGATAAAAATGGTACCTCACTTGTGTGGGTAGGCCTAGCGCCCACAAATGTAAAAGGCCCAAAACACAACGTGGACACATCCCATTTTTTTTACAGAAAACAGTGGTGTTTTTTGCAAAATGCCTACCTGTAGATTTTGGCCTCTAGCTCAGCCGGCACCTAGGGAAACCTACCAAACCAGCACATTTTTGAAAACTAGAGACCTAGGGGAATCCAAGATGGGGTGACTTGTGGGGCTCTGACCAGGTTCTGTTACCCAGAATCCTTTGCAAACCTCAAAATTTGGCTAAAAAAACACATTTTCCTCACATTTAGGTGACAGAAAGTTCTGGAATCTGAGAGGAGCCACAAATTTCCTTCCGCCCAGCATTCCCGATAAAAATGGTACCTCACTTGTGTGGGTAGGCCTAGCGCCCCCGAAAAGAAATGGCCCAAAACACAACGTGGACACATCCCATTTTTTTTTTTTACAGAAAACAGAGGTGTTTTTTGCAAAGTGCCTACCTGTAGATTTTGGCCCCTAGCTCAGCCGGCACCTAGGGAAACCTACCAAACCTGTGCATTTTTTAAAACTAGAGACCTAGGGGAATCCAAGATGGGGTGACTTGTGAGGCTCTGACCAGGTTCTGTTACCCAGAATCCTTTGCAAACCTCAAAATTGGCTAAACAAATACATTTTCCTCACATTTCGGTGACATAAAGTTCTTAAATCTGAGAGGAGCCACAAATTTCCTTCCACCCAGCGTTCACCCAAGTCTCCCGATAAAAATGGTACCTCACTTGTGTGGGTAGGCCTAGCGCCCACGAAAGTAAAAGGCCGAAAACACAACGTGGACACATCCCATTTTTTTACAGAAAACAGAGGTGTTTTTTGCAAAGTGCCTACCTGTAGATTTTGGCCCCTAGCTCAGCCGGCACCTAGGGAAACCTACCAAACCAGCACATTTTTTAAAACTAGAGACCTAGGGGAATCCAAGATGGGGTGACTTGTGGGGCTCTGACCAGGTTCTGCTACCCAGAGTCCTTTGCAAACCTCAAAATGTGGCTAAAAAAACACATTTTCCTCCCATTTCGGTGACAGAAAGTTCTAGAATCTGAGAGGAGCCACAAATTTCCTTCCACCCAGTGTTCCCCCAAGTCTGCCGATAAAAATGGTACCTCACTTGTGTGGGTAGGCCTAGCGCCCACAATAGGAAATGGCCCAAAACACAACGTGGACACATCCCATTTTTTTTCTTCACAGAAAACAGAGGTGTTTTTTGCAAAGTGCCTACCTCTAGATTTTTGCCCCTAGCTCAGCCGGCACCTAGGGAAACCTACCAAACCAGCGCATTTTTGAAAACTAGAGACCTAGGGGAATCCAAGATGGGGTGACTTGTGGGGCTCTGACCAGGTTCTGTTACCCAGAATCCTTTGCAAACCTCAACATTTGGCTAAAAAAACACATTTTCCTCACATTTCGGTGACAGAAAGTTCTGGAATCTGAGAGGAGCCACAAATTACCTTCCACCCAGCGTTCCCCCAAGTCTCCCGATAAAAATGGTACCTCACTTGTGTGGGTAGGCCTAGCGCCCACAAGAGGAAATGGCCCAAAACACAACGTGGACACATCCCATTTTTTTTTACAGAAAACAGAGGTGTTTTTTGCAAAGTGCGTACCTGTAGATTTTGGCCCCTAGCTCAGCCGGCACCTAGGGAAAACTACCAAACCTGTGCATTTTTTAAAACTAGAGACCTAGGGGAATCCAAGATGGGGTGACTTGTGAAGCTCTGACCAGGTTCTGTTACCCAGAATCCTTTGCAAACCGCAAAATTTGGCTAAAAAAACACATTTTCCTCACATTTCGGTGACATAAAGTTCTTGAATCTGAGAGGAGCCACAAATTTCCTTCCACCCAGCGTTCCCCCAAGTCTCCCGATAAAAATGGTACCTCACTTGTGTGGGTAGGCCTAGCGCCCACAAAAGTAAAAGGCCCAAAACACAACGTGGACACATCCCATTTTTTTACAGAAAACAGTGGTGTTTTTTGCAAAATGCCTACCTGTAGATTTTGGCCTCTAGCTCAGCCGGCACCTAGGGAAACCTACCAAACCAGCACATTTTTGAAAACTAGAGACCTAGGGGAATCCAAGATGGGGTGACTTGTGGGGCTCTGACCAGGTTCTGTTACCCAGAATCCTTTGCAAACCTCAAAATTTGGCTAAAAAAACACATTTTCCTCACATTTAGGTGACAGAAAGTTCTGGAATCTGAGAGGAGCCACAAATTTCCTTCCGCCCAGCATTCCCCAAAGTTTCCCGATAAAAATGGTACCTCATTTGTGTGGGTAGGCCTAGCGCCGACGAAAGGAAATGTCCCAAAACACAACGTGGACACATCCCATTTTTTTTTTACAGAAAACAGATGTGTTTTTTGCAAAGTGCCTACCTGTAGATTTTGGCCCCTAGCTCAGCTGGCACCTAGGGAAACCTACCAAACCTGTGCATTTTTTAAAACTAGAGACCTAGGGGAATCCAAGATGGGGTGACTTGTGAGGCTCTGACCAGGTTCTGTTACCCAGAATCCTTTGCGAACCTCAAAATTGGGTAAACAAATACATTTTCCTCACATTTCGGTGACATAAAGTTCTTAAATCTGAGAGGAGCCACAAATTTCCTTCCACCCAGCGTTCACCCAAGTCTCCCGATAAAAATCGTACCTCACTTGTGTGGGTAGGCCTAGCGCCCACGAAAGTAAAAGGCCGAAAACGCAACGTGGACACATCCCATTTTTTTACAGAAAACAGAGGTGTTTTTTGCAAAGTGCCTACCTGTAGATTTTGGCCCCTAGCTCAGCCGGCACCTAGGGAAACCTACCAAACCAGCACATTTTTTAAAACTAGAGACCTAGGGGAATCCAAGATGGGGTGACTTTTGGGGCTCTGACCAGGTTCTGCTACCCAGAGTCCTTTGCAAACCTCAAAATTTGGCTAAAAAAACACATTTTCCTCCCATTTCGGTGACAGAAAGTTCTAGAATCTGAGAGGAGCCACAAATTTCCTTCCACCCAGTTTTTCCCCAAGTCTGCCGATAAAAATGGTACCTCACTTGTGTGGGTAGGCCTAGCGCCCACAATAGGAAATGGCCCAAAACACAACGTGGACACATCCCATTTTTTTTCTTCACAGAAAACAGAGGTGTTTTTTGCAAAGTGCCTACCTCTCGATTTTTGCCCCTAGCTCAGCCGGCACCTAGGGAAACGTACCAAACCAGCGCATTTGTGAAAACTAGAGACCTAGGGGAATCCAAGATGGGGTGACTTGTGGGGCTCTGACCAGGTTCTGTTACCCAGAATCCTTTGCAAACCTCAACATTTGGCTAAAAAAACACATTTCCTCTCATTTCGGTGACAGAAACTTCTGGAATCTGAGAGGAGCCACAAATTACCTTCCACCCAGCGTTCCCCCAAGTCTCCCGATAAAAATGGTACCTCACTTGTGTGGGTAGGCCTAGCGCCCACAAGAGGAAATGGCCCAAAACACAACGTGGACACATCCCATTTTTTTTTACAGAAAACAGAGGTGTTTTTTGCAAAGTGCGTACCTGTAGATTTTGGCCCCTAGCTCAGCCGGCACCTAGGGAAAACTACCAAACCTGTGCATTTTTTAAAACTAGAGACCTAGGGGAATCCAAGATGGGGTGACTTGTGAGGCTCTGACCAGGTTCTGTTACCCAGAATCCTTTGCAAACCGCAAAATTTGGCTAAAAAAACACATTTTCCTCACATTTCGGTGACATAAAGTTCTTGAATCTGAGAGGAGCCACAAATTTCCTTCCACCCAGCGTTCCCCCAAGTCTCCCGATAAAAATGGTACCTCACTTGTGTGGGTAGGCCTAGCGCCCACAAAAGTAAAAGGCCCAAAACACAACGTGGACACATCCCATTTTTTTACAGAAAACAGTGGTGTTTTTTGCAAAGTGCCTACCTGTAGATTTTGGCCTCTAGCTCAGCCGGCACCTAGGGAAACCTACCAAACCAGCACATTTTTGAAAACTAGAGACCTAGGGGAATCCAAGATGGGGTGACTTGTGGGGCTCTGACCAGGTTCTGTTACCCAGAATCCTTTGCAAACCTCAAAATTTGGCTAAAAAAACACATTTTCCTCACATTTAGGTGACAGAAAGTTCTGGAATCTGAGAGGAGCCACAAATTTCCTTCCGCCCAGCATTCCCCAAAGTTTCCCGATAAAAATGGTACCTCATTTGTGTGGGTAGGCCTAGCACCGACGAAAGGAAATGTCCCAAAACACAACGTGGACACCTCCCATTGTTTTTTTACAGAAAACAGATGTGTTTTTTGCAAAGTGCCTACCTGTAGATTTTGGCCTCTAGCTCAGCCGGCACCTAGGGAAACCTACCAAACCAGCACATTTTTGAAAACTAGAGACCTAGGGGAATCCAAGATGGGGTGACTTGTGGGGCTCTGACCAGGTTCTGTTACCCAGAATCCTTTGCAAACCTCAAAATTTGACTAAAAAAACAAATTTTCCTCACATTTCGGTGACAGAAAGTTCTGGAATCTGAGAGGAGCCACAAATTTCCTTCCACCCTGCGTTCCCCCAAGTCTCCCGATAAAAATGGTACCTCACTTGTGTGGGTAGTCCTAGCGCCCGCGACAGGAAATGCCCCAAAACACAACATGGACACATCCCATTTTTTGACAGAAAACAGAGGTGTTTTTTGCAAAGTGCCTACCTATGGTTTTTGGCCTCTAGCTCAGCCGGCACCTGGGGAACCTTAGCAATCCAGCACATTTCTGAAAACTAGACAGCTAGGGGAATCCAAGATGGGGTGACTTGTGGGGCTCTGACCTGGTTCTGTTACCCAGAATCCTTTGCAAACCTCAAAATTTGGCTAAAAAAACACATTTTCCTCCCATTTCGGTGACAGAAAGTTCTAGAATCTGAGAGGAGCCACAAATTTCCTTCCACCCAGTGTTCCCCCAAGTCTGCCGATAAAAATGGTACCTCACTTGTGTGGGTAGGCCTAGCGCCCACAATAGGAAATGGCCCAAAACACAACGTGGACACATCCCATTTTTTTACAGAAAACATTGGTGTTTTTTGCAAAGTGCCCACCTGTAGATTTTGGCCTCTAGCTCAGCCGGCACCTACGGAAACCTACCAAACCAGCACATTTTTTAAAACTAAAGACCTAGGGGAATCCAAGATGGGGTGACTTGTGGGGCTCTGACCAGGTTCTGTTACCCAGAATCCTTTGCAAACCTCAAAATTTGGCTAAAACAACACATTTTCCTCCCATTTCGGTGACAGAAAGTTCTAGAATCTGAGAGGAGCCACAAATTTCCTTCCACCCAGTGTTCCCCCAAGTCTGCCGATAAAAATGGTACCTCACTTGTGTGGGTAGGCCTAGCGCCCACAATAGGAAATGGACCAAAACACAACGTGGACACATCCCATTTTTTTACAGAAAACAGTGGTGTTTTTTGCAAAGTGCCTACCTGTAGATTTTGGCCTCTAGCTCAGCCGGCACCTACGGAAACCTACCAAACCAGCACATTTTTTAAAACTAAAGACCTAGGGGAATCCAAGATGGGGTGACTTGTGGGGCTCTGACCAGGTTCTGTTACCCAGAATCCTTTGCAAACCTCAAAATTTGGCTAAAAAAACATATTTTCCTCCCATTTCGGTGACAGAAAGTTCTAGAATCTGAGAGGAGCCACAAATTTCCTTCCACCCAGTGTTCCCCGAAGTCTGCCGATAAAAATGGTACCTCACTTGTGTGGGTAGGCCTAGCGCCCACAATAGGAAATGGCCCAAAACACAACGTGGACACATCCCATTTTTTTACAGAAAACAGTGGTGTTTTTTGCAAAGTGCCTACCTGTAGATTTTGGCCTCTAGCACAGCCGGCACCTAGGGAAACCTACCAAACCAGCACATTTTTGAAAACTAGAGACCTAGGGGAATCCAAGATGGGGTGACTTGTGGGGCTCTGACCAGGTTCTGTTACCCAGAATCCTTTGCAAACCTCAAAATGTGGCTAAAAAAACACATTTTCCTCCCATTTCGGTGACAGAAAGTTCTAGAATCTGAGAGGAGCCACACATTTCCTTCCACCCAGTGTTCCCCCAAGTCTGCCGATAAAAATGGTACCTCACTTGTGTGGGTAGGCCTAGCGCCCACAATAGGAAATGGCCCAAAACACAACGTGGACACATCCCATTTTTTTACAGAAAACAGTGGTGTTTTTTGCAAAGTGCCTACCTGTAGATTTTGGCCTCTAGCTCAGCCGGCACCTAGGGAAACCTACCAAACCAGCACATTTTTGGAAACTAGAGACCTAGGGGAATCCAAGATGGGGTGACTTGTGGGGCTCTGACCAGGTTCTGTTACCCAGAATTCTTTACAAACCTCAAAATTTGGCTAAAAAAACACATTTTCCTCCCATTTCGGTGACAGAAAGTTCTGGAATCTGAGAGGAGCCACAAATTACCTTCCACCCAGCGTTCCCCAAGTCTCCTGATAAAAATGGTACCTCACTTGTGTGGGTAGGCCTAGCGCCCCCGAAAGGAAATGGCCCAAAACACAACGTGGACACATCTCATTTTTTTTTTTTACAGAAAACAGAGGTGTTTTTTGCAAAGTGCCTACCTGTAGATTTTGGCCCCTAGCTCAGCCGGCACCTAGGGAAACCTACCAAACCTGTGCATTTTTTAAAACTAGAGACCTAGGGGAATCCAAGATGGGGTGACTTGTGAGGCTCTGACCAGGTTCTGCTACCCAGAATCGTTTGCGAACCTCAAAATTGGCTAAACAAATACATTTTCCTCACATTTCGGTGACATAAAGTTCTTAAATCTGAGAGGAGCCACAAATTTCCTTCCACCCAGCGTTCCCCCAAGTCTCCCGATAAAAATCGTACCTCACTTGTGTGGGTAGGCCTAGCGCCCACGAAAGTAAAAGGCCGAAAACACAACGTGGACACATCCCATTTTTTTACAGAAAACAGAGGTGTTTTTTGGAAAGTGCCTACCTGTAGATTTTGGCCCCTAGCTCAGCCGGCACCTAGGGAAACCTACCAAACCAGCAAATTTTTTAAAACTAGAGACCTAGAGGAATCCAAGATGGGGTGACTTGTGGGGCTCTGACCAGGTTCTGCTACCCAGAGTCCTTTGCAAACCTCAAAATTTGGCTAAAAAAACACATTTTCCTCCCATTTCGGTGACAGAAAGTTCTAGAATCTGAGAGGAGCCACAAATTTCCTTCCACCCAGTGTTCCCCCAAGTCTGCCGATAAAAATGGTACCTCACTTGTGTGGGTAGGCCTAGCGCCCACAATAGGAAATGGACCAAAACACAACGTGGACACATCCCATTTTTTTACAGAAAACAGTGGTGTTTTTTGCAAAGTGCCTACCTGTAGATTTTGGCCTCTAGCTCAGCCGGCACCTACGGAAACCTACCAAACCAGCACATTTTTTAAAACTAAAGACCTAGGGGAATCCAAGATGGGGTGACTTGTGGGGCTCTGACCAGGTTCTGTTACCCAGAATCCTTTGCAAACCTCAAAATTTGGCTAAAAAAACATATTTTCCTCCCATTTCGGTGACAGAAAGTTCTAGAATCTGAGAGGAGCCACAAATTTCCTTCCACCCAGTGTTCCCCGAAGTCTGCCGATAAAAATGGTACCTCACTTGTGTGGGTAGGCCTAGCGCCCACAATAGGAAATGGCCCAAAACACAACGTGGACACATCCCATTTTTTTACAGAAAACAGTGGTGTTTTTTGCAAAGTGCCTACCTGTAGATTTTGGCCTCTAGCACAGCCGGCACCTAGGGAAACCTACCAAACCAGCACATTTTTGAAAACTAGAGACCTAGGGGAATCCAAGATGGGGTGACTTGTGGGGCTCTGACCAGGTTCTGTTACCCAGAATCCTTTGCAAACCTCAAAATGTGGCTAAAAAAACACATTTTCCTCCCATTTCGGTGACAGAAAGTTCTAGAATCTGAGAGGAGCCACACATTTCCTTCCACCCAGTGTTCCCCCAAGTCTGCCGATAAAAATGGTACCTCACTTGTGTGGGTAGGCCTAGCGCCCACAATAGGAAATGGCCCAAAACACAACGTGGACACATCCCATTTTTTTACAGAAAACAGTGGTGTTTTTTGCAAAGTGCCTACCTGTAGATTTTGGCCTCTAGCTCAGCCGGCACCTAGGGAAACCTACCAAACCAGCACATTTTTGGAAACTAGAGACCTAGGGGAATCCAAGATGGGGTGACTTGTGGGGCTCTGACCAGGTTCTGTTACCCAGAATTCTTTACAAACCTCAAAATTTGGCTAAAAAAACACATTTTCCTCCCATTTCGGTGACAGAAAGTTCTGGAATCTGAGAGGAGCCACAAATTACCTTCCACCCAGCGTTCCCCAAGTCTCCTGATAAAAATGGTACCTCACTTGTGTGGGTAGGCCTAGCGCCCCCGAAAGGAAATGGCCCAAAACACAACGTGGACACATCTCATTTTTTTTTTTTACAGAAAACAGAGGTGTTTTTTGCAAAGTGCCTACCTGTAGATTTTGGCCCCTAGCTCAGCCGGCACCTAGGGAAACCTACCAAACCTGTGCATTTTTTAAAACTAGAGACCTAGGGGAATCCAAGATGGGGTGACTTGTGAGGCTCTGACCAGGTTCTGCTACCCAGAATCGTTTGCGAACCTCAAAATTGGCTAAACAAATACATTTTCCTCACATTTCGGTGACATAAAGTTCTTAAATCTGAGAGGAGCCACAAATTTCCTTCCACCCAGCGTTCCCCCAAGTCTCCCGATAAAAATCGTACCTCACTTGTGTGGGTAGGCCTAGCGCCCACGAAAGTAAAAGGCCGAAAACACAACGTGGACACATCCCATTTTTTTACAGAAAACAGAGGTGTTTTTTGGAAAGTGCCTACCTGTAGATTTTGGCCCCTAGCTCAGCCGGCACCTAGGGAAACCTACCAAACCAGCAAATTTTTTAAAACTAGAGACCTAGAGGAATCCAAGATGGGGTGACTTGTGGGGCTCTGACCAGGTTCTGCTACCCAGAGTCCTTTGCAAACCTCAAAATTTGGCTAAAAAAACACATTTTCCTCCCATTTCGGTGACAGAAAGTTCTAGAATCTGAGAGGAGCCACAAATTTCCTTCCACCCAGTGTTCCCCCAAGTCTGCCGATAAAAATGGTACCTCACTTGTGTGGGTAGGCCTAGCGCCCACAATAGGAAATGGCCCAAAACACAACGTGGACACATCCCATTTTTTTTTCACAGAAAACAGAGGTGTTTTTTGCAAAGTGCCTACCTCTAGATTTTTGCCCCTAGCTCAGCCGGCACCTAGGGAAACCTACCAAACCAGCGCATTTTTGAAAACTAGAGACCTAGGGGAATCCAAGATGGGGTGACTTGTGGGGCTCTGACCAGGTTCTGTTACCCAGAATCCTCTGCATACCTCAACATTTGGCTAAAAAAACACATTTTCCTCACATTTCTGTGACAGAAAGTTCTGGAATCTGAGAGGAGCCACAAATTACCTTCCACCCAGCGTTCCCCCAAGTCTCCCGATAAAAATGGTACCTCACTTGTGTGGGTAGGCCTAGCACCCACAAGAGGAAATGGCCCAAAACACAACGTGGACACATCCCATTTTTTTTTACAGAAAACAGAGGTGTTTTTTGCAAAGTGCGTACCTGTAGATTTTGGCCCCTAGCTCAGCCGGCACCTAGGGAAAACTACCAAACCTGTGCATTTTTTAAAACTAGAGACCTAGGGGAATCCAAGATGGGGTGACTTGTGAGGCTCTGACCAGGTTCTGTTACCCAGAATCCTTTGCAAACCGCAAAATTTGGCTAAAAAAACACATTTTCCTCACATTTCGGTGACATAAAGTTCTTGAATCTGAGAGGAGCCACAAATTTCCTTCCACCCAGCGTTCCCCCAAGTCTCCCGATAAAAATGGTACCTCACTTGTGTGGGTAGGCCTAGCGCCCACAAAAGTAAAAGGCCCAAAACACAACGTGGACACATCCCATTTTTTTACAGAAAACAGTGGTGTTTTTTGCAAAGTGCCTACCTGTAGATTGTGTCCTCTAGCTCAGCCGGCACCTAGGGAAACCTACCAAACCAGGACATTTTTGAAAACTAGAGACCTAGGGGAATCCAAGATGGGGTGACTTGTGGGGTCTGACCAGGTTCTGTTACCCAGAATCCTTTGCAAACCTCAAAATTTGGCTAAAAAACAAATTTTCCTCACATTTAGGTGACAGAAAGTTCTGGAATCTGAGAGGAGCCACAAATTTCCTTCCGCCCAGCATTCCCCAAAGTTTCCCGATAAAAATGGTACCTCATTTGTGTGGGTAGGCCTAGCGCCGACGAAAGGAAATGTCCCAAAACACAACGTGGACACATCCCATTTTTTTTTACAGAAAACAGATGTGTTTTTTGCAAAGTGCCTACCTGTAGATTTTGGCCTCTAGCTCAGCCGGCACCTAGGGAAACCTACCAAACCAGCACATTTTTGAAAACTAGAGACCTAGGGGAATCCAAGATGGGGTGACTTGTGGGGCTCTGACCAGGTTCTGTTACCCAGAATCCTTTGCAAACCTCAACATTTGGCTAAAAAAACACATTTTCCTCCCATTTCGGTGACAGAAAGTTCTAGAATCTGAGAGGAGCCACAAATTTCCTTCCACCCAGTGTTCCCCCAAGTCTGCCGATAAAAATGGTACCTCACTTGTGTGGGTAGGCCTAGTGCCCACAATAGGAAATGGCCCAAAACACAACGTGGACACATCCCATTTTTTTTTTCACAGAAAACAGAGGTGTTTTTTGCAAAGTGCCTACCTCTAGATTTTGGCTCCTAGCTCAGCCGGCACCTAGGGAAACCTACCAAACCAGCACATTTTTGAAAACTAGAGACCTAGGGGAATCCAAGATGGGGTGACTTGTGGGGCTCTGACCAGGTTCTGTTACCCAGAATCCTTTGCAAACCTCAACATTTGGCTAAAAAAACACATTTTCCTCACATTTCGGTGACAGAAAGTTCTGGAATCTGAGAGGAGCCACAAATTACCTTCCACCCAGCGTTCCCCCAAGTCTCCCGATAAAAATGGTACCTCACTTGTGTGGGTAGGCCTAGCGCCCACAAGAGGAAATGGCCCAAAACACAACGTGGACACATCCCATTTTTTTTTTACAGAAAACAGAGGTGTTTTTTGCAAAGTGCCTACCTGTAGATTTTGGCCCCTAGCTCAGCCGGCACCTAGGGAAACCTACCAAACCTGTGCATTTTTTAAAACTAGAGACCTAGGTGAATCCAAGATGGGGTGACTTGTGAGGCTCTGACCAGGTTCTGCTACCCAGAATCCTTTGCAAACCTCAACATTTGGCTAAAAAAACACATTTTCCTCACATTTCGGTGACAGAAAGTTCTGGAATCTGAGAGGAGCCACAAATTACCTTCCACCCAGCGTTCCCCCAAGTCTCCTGATAAAAATGGTACCTCACTTGTGTGGGTAGGCCTAGCGCCCACGAAAGTAAAAGGCCCAAAACACAACGTGGACACATCCCATTTTTTTACAGAAAACAGAGGTGTTTTTTGCAAAGTGCCTACCTGTAGATTTTGGCCCCTAGCTCAGCCGGCACCTAGGGAAACCTACCAAACCAGCACATTTTTTAAAACTAGAGACCTAGGGGAATCCAAGATGGGGTGACTTGTGGGGCTCTGACTAGGTTCTGCTACCCAGAATCCTTTGCAAACCTCAAAATTTGGCTAAAAACAGTCATTTTCCTCCCATTTCGGTGACAGAAAGTTCTAGAATCTGAGAGGAGCCACAAATTTCCTTCCACCCAGTGTTCCCCCAAGTCTGCCGATAAAAATGGTACCTCACTTGTGTGGGTAGGCCTAGCGCCCACAATAGGAAATGGCCCAAAACACAACGTGGACACATCCCATTTTGTTTACAGAAAACAGAGGTGTTTTTTGCAATGTGCCTACCTGTAGATTTTGGCCCCTAGCTCAGCCGGCACATTGGGAAACCTACCAAACCTGGCAATTTTTGATAACTAGAGATCTAGGGGAATCCAAGATGGGGTGACTTGTGGGGCTCTGACCAGGTTCTGTTACCCAGAATCCTTTGCAAACCTCAAAATTTGGCTATAAAAACACATTTTCCTCACATTTCGGTGACAGAAAGTTCTGGAATCTGAGAGGAGCCACAAATTTCCTTCCACCCAGTGTTCCCCCAAGTCTGCCGATAAAAATGGTACCTCACTTGTGTGGGTGGGCCTAGCGCCCACGAAAGGAAATGGCCCAAAACACAACGTGGACACATCACATTTTTTCACAGAAAACAGAGGTGTTTTTTGCAAAGTGCCTACCTGTGGATTTTGGCCTCAAGCTCAGCCGGCCCCAGGGGGGGTAGAAAAGGCCTAAAATAAATTTGCCCCCCACTCCCCCGGGCAGCGACCCTTGCCTACAAGGTCGCTCCCCTTGCGTGACGGCGCAAAAAAAAGATCCCTGGTGCCTAGTGGTTTCTGCCTCCCTTGGGGGCAGATTTACCTAAAATCGGCCAATCTACCCCCAAAGCGGGCAGTAATGGCCTAAATACAATTTGTCTCTCCAGGGGAGCGACCCTTGCCTAAGGGGTCGCTCCCCATCTCTAAAAAAACAAACAAAAAAAAATAAAAAATAAAATTTGCCCTGGCGCCTAGAGTTTTCTGCCCCCCCTGGGGGCAGATCGGCCTAATACCAATAGGCCGATATGCCCCCGGGGGGGCAGAAATGGCTTAAAATAAATGTGCCCCCCCACACCCCCTGGGGAGCGACCCTTGCCTACAAGGTCGCTCCCCTTGCGTGACGGCGCAAAAAAAAGATCCCTGGTGCCTAGTGGTTTCTGCCTCCCTTGGGGGCAGATTTACCTAAAATCGGCCGATCTACCCCCAAAGCGGGCAGTAATGGCCTAAATACAATTTGTCTCTCCAGGGGAGCGACCCTTGCCTAAGGGGTCGCTCCCCATCTCTAAAAAAACAAACAAAAAAAATTAAAAAATAAAAATTTGCCCTGGCGCCTAGAGTTTTCTGCCCCCCCTGGGGGCAGATCGGCCTAATACCAATAGGCCGATATGCCCCCGGGGGGGCAGAAATGGCTTAAAATAAATGTGCCCCCCCACACCCCCTGGGGAGCGACCCTTGCCTACAAGGTCGCTCCCCTTGCGTGACGGCGCAAAAAAAAGATCCCTGGTGCCTAGTGGTTTCTGCCTCCCTTGGGGGCAGATTTACCTAAAATCGGCCGATCTACCCCCAAAGCGGGCAGTAATGGCCTAAATACAATTTGTCTCTCCAGGGGAGCGACCCTTGCCTAAGGGGTCGCTCCCCATCTCTAAAAAAACAAACAAAAAAAATTAAAAAATAAAAATTTGCCCTGGCGTCTAGAGTTTTCTGCCCCCCCTGGGGGCAGATCGGCCTAATACCAATAGGCCGATATGCCCCCGAGGGGGCAGAAATGGCTTAAAATAAATGTGCCCCCCCACACCCCCTGGGGAGCGACCCTTGCCTACAAGGTCGCTCCCCTTGCCTGACGGCGCAAAAAAAAAACTCCCTGGTGTGTAGTGGTTTCTGCCCCCCTTGGGGGCAAATTGGCCTCATAAAAATAGGCCAATCTGCCCCCAAGGGGGGCAGAAATGGCCTAAATATAATTTCCCCCTATGGGAGCGACCCTTGCCTAAGGGGTCGCTCCCTTATGTCAGTTTCCTTTTCAAAAAAGACATCCCTGGTGTCTAGTGGGCGTTTTGACAGCCGGATTGCTTTCAATCTGGCTGCCAAAACGCAGAGAGAGACTTCAAAGGGAAGGAAATACATTTCCTTCCCTTTGAAACCTCTCTGCCTCCTCCACGTGATCAGCGCTTCCAGCGCGAAGGAGGAGGCATTGTGACAATCAGCGCGTGCTCGCGCGCTGACTTCACAGGGGGGGTTTGGGGTGGAAGGGGAAGGGCTTCCCCTTCCATCCCTGACTTGGGGGGGTGGAGGGAAACCCCACAGAGGGAGCGCTAGCGCTCCCTCTGGGCTGGGTGCCCAGGACGTAATGGTTACGTCCTGGGCACAGCAGCACTGTGCCACAGGACGTAACCATTACGTCCGCGGCACAGAACTGGTTAATAAGACCAACATTATTATAAAATAGTAAGGTTTCCCTTGTTTTCTCCTTGTCTCTATCCATGGCTTTGTCTAGTACCCACTTAGGATAACCTCGTTTCTTGAACCTATTCATCATGTTGTTTTGTTCCTTGAGGAATGACTTCTCCGTACTACAATTTCTACGGGCTCTTAGCAGGGGGAGGATAAGAGCATTTTAATTCAGCCTGTTGACAAGGGTTGCAATGTGTTTATTTTTCCCATTGATATGTATGTGATTGAGGCTGAGAGACAATTGCTAATGCAGGAATGTTATGAAGTGATCAACAGAGATGATTACCATGAGATTATTAACATATTTTGGGATAAGCTCAATGATTGGAAAGAACCGGGTCTGTTGGAGCAAGAGGGATATGTTTTAAAAAATATTTAATTATCCCAAAACTCTGGTACTGTATTTGTTGCCAAACATACACAAAGACATTATCAATCCTCCAGGAAGACCAATTGTGTCTTCTATAGGCAGTTTGCTAGAGAATTGCTCTAGAATTGTAGACCAATTCATTAAACCTTTTGTGACTGAGTTTCCCTGTTTTGTTCAGGACACAAAAGATTTTTCTGAAGAAAAGTCATGATATCTCATGGGAAGAAGATTATTGGCTAATTGTGAGAAGGTAGCCGCTTTCTAGCATAGTTACCCCCACTTTTGGCCTGTTTGTGAGTATATGTCAGTGTATTTTTACTGTCTCACTGGGATCCTGCTAGCCAGAACCCCAGTGCTCACAGTGAAAACCCTATTTGCCAGTATGTTTTTGCCTGTCTCACTGGGATCCTGCTAGCCAGGACCCCAGTGCTCATAGTTTGTGGCCTGAATGTATACACCTGTGTAGTGCCTAACTGTGTCACTGAGGCTCTGCTAATCAGAACCTCAGTGCTCATGCTCTCTCTGCCATTAAATTTGTCACTATAGGCTAGTGACCACTTTTTCCAATTTCAGTTGGCATACTGGAACACCCTTATAATTCCCTTTTATGTGGTACCTAGGTAGCCAGGGTATTGGGGTTCCAGGAGATCCATATGGGCTGCAGCATTTCTTTTGCCACTTAAAGGGAGCTCAGACAAACCTTTACACAGGACTGCCATTGCAGCCTGAGTGAAATAACGCACGTTATTTCACAGCCATTTTCACTGCACTTAAGTAACTTATAAGTCACCTACATGTCTAACCTTCACTTGCTGAAGGTTAGGTGCAAAGTTACTAAGTGTGAGGGCACCCTTGCACTAGCAAAGGTGCCCCCACATAGTTCAGGGCCATTTCCCCGGACTTTGTGAGTGCGGGGACACCATTATACGCATGCACTACATATAGGCCAATACCTATATGTAGCTTCACAATAGTAACTCTGAATATGGCCATGTAACATGTCTAAGATCATGGAATTATCCCCCATTCCAAATCTGGTATTGGGGAGCTAATTCCATGCATCCCGGGGGCTCCACTATGGACCCTCGGTACTGCCAAACCATCTCTCTGGGGTTTTCTCTGAAGCTACAGTTGTTGCCACCCCACAGACAGGGTTCTGCCCTCCTCGGGTCTGGGCAGCCCAGTCCCAGGAAGGCAGAACAAAGCATTTCCTCTGAGAGCAGGGTGTTACCCTCTCTCTCTTTGGAAATAGGTGTTAAAGTCTGGGGAGGGGCAGCCTTTCCCAGCCTCTGGAAATGCTTGGAAGGGCAGAGATGGTGCCCTCCTTACATAAGCCAGTCTACACCAGTTTAGGGGACCTCCAGTCCCTGCTCTGGTGGGAAACTGGACAAAGGAAAGGGGAGTGACCACTCCCCTGTCCATCACCACCCCAGGGGTGATGCACAGAGCTCCTCTAGTGTGTCCCAGACCTCTGCCATCTTGTTACCAGAGGCGTGAGGGCACTCTGGAGGCCTCTGAGTGGCCAGTGGCAGCAAGTGACGTCAGAGACCCCTCCTGATAGGTGCTTACCTGAATAGGTGGCCAATCCTCCTCTGAGGGCTATTTAAGGTCTTTCCAGTGGGCTTTTCCTCAGATAACGACTTACAAGAATCCAGCAGGACTCCTCTGCACTGCTCTCTTCGATTTCTGCCAAGGATCGCCCGCTGACTGCTCCAGGACGCCTGCAAAACTGCAACAAAGCAGCCAGAAGACTACCAGCGACATTGTAGCACCTAATCCTGCTGGCTTTCTCCACCATTTCCTGGTGGTGCATGCTCTGAGGCTGCCTGCCTTCACCCTGCACTGGAAGCCACAAAGAAATCTCCCGTGGGTCGACAGAATCTTCCCCCTGCTTCAGCAGGCACCAAACTTCAGCTTCACCGGTACTCTGGGTCCCCTCTCATCCTGACGAGAGTGGCCTCTGGAACACAGGTGGTGGACCCAAGTGACCCAGACTGTCCAGTGGTCCAACTTTCCAAATTTGGAGGAGGTAAGAACTTGCCTCCCCTCTCCAGACAGTAATCCTGTGCACCACGTCTTCTGCAGCTACAAGGGTTTCTGTGCACATTTCCAAGAAATCCTGCATGCACAGCCGAGCCTAGGTCCCCAGCAGTACGTCATGTGATTCTCAGCTCCCTGAGTTGATCTCCAGTGTTGTGAGACCTCTCTTTGCAGTGTTGAGATGACCGCCATGTTCAGTCTTCTTGAACCCGTGTTCAAGGACTTCTGTGGGTACTTCCTTCTTGTGTGTGGGCTCTCTACATTGCTGAGGGCCACTTCTGTCTCCTCTCCCAAGTGGCGACATTCTGGTCCTTCCTGGGCCCGGGCAGCACAATTTTTCTCTAACCGCGACTCTTGCAGCTAGCAAGGCTTGTTTGGGGTATATTGCCAAGTAAACAACTCTGCATCCTCCAGCACGCCGTGGGACATCTTCTGCACAAAGAAGAACTTCCTACCTCCTTCCGTTTTTGCAAAACCTCAGCTTCTTCCAACCAGAGGCAGCCATTTTGCACCTTCATCCGGGGTTTAGTGGGCTCCGGCCCCCCTGGAACCTTTGGCGACTCTTGGACTTGGTCCCCTTCCTTTCAGGTCCTCAGGTCCAGGAATCCGTCTTCAGTGCTTTGCAGTCTGGTGTGGTCCTTACAAAATCCTTTATCACTGTAGTGTGTTTCTGGGGAAATAGTAGTACTTTACTCCTACTTTCCAGGGTCTCGGAGTGGGGTATCTTGGACACCCTTAGTGTTTTCTTACACTCCCAGTGACCCTCTACACACTACACTAGCCTAGGGGTCCATTCGTGGTTCGCATTCTACTTTCTTAGTATATGGTTTGTGTTGCCCCTAGGCCTATTGCGGCCTATTGCATCCTATTGTATTCTACAATGTGCACACTACTTTTCTAACTGTTTACTTACCTGATTTTGGTTTGCGTGTGTATTTTGTGTATTTTACTTACCTCCTAAGGGAGTATATACTCTGAGATATTTTTGGCATATTGTCACTAAAATAAAGTACTTTTATTTTAAGTAACTCTGAGTATTGTCTTTCTTATGATATAGTACCTATATGATATACGTGGTATAGTAGGAGCTTTGCGTGTCTCCTAGTTCAGCCTTGGCTGCTCTGCTATAGCTACCTCTATCATCCTAAGCTGCTAGAACACTATTACACTCTACTAATAAGGGATAACTGGACCTGGCACAAGGTGTAAGTACCATTGGTACCCACTATAAGCCAGGTCAGCCTCCAACACTAATCACATTGGATGTAGCTTATACATACACCAGCATCAAACATGCTGATGGTTTAGAAGCTCTAAAACACTTTTTGAGAGCTAGACCCATGGACCTCATGTCACATACAAATATGTTGATACAGATGGCAACATTGTGTGTGGAGGACAATGTTTTTCAATTTAAAGACTCCTCATACAGACAAAAATAGGGGGCTTTGTTGGGCACTTGTTTTACTCCCAGTTATCCCTTTTTGCTTATGGGCTGGTGGGATGAACAGGTGTCCATCACTGAGAAGACTCAGGAGGGTTTTGAACATGTTGTCATGTGGTTACATTACATTGATGATCTTCTTGTGACGTGGCAAGGCACCAAGGAAATGGCTGAAACATGTATTGCAGGTCAGGGGGAAAGCAGGTATCTACTGCATCATTCGGAGTTTGATGTGTTAAGCACCAAAATCTGCGTGTGATTCTCCAGGAACCTGTAGAAGACACATGCATCACTCCATTCAAACACATCTTCCTATTTAAATGTGAAATATTTGTAGATACCCACTTATTTAGGCAAAAGAAAACTATTTATAATTGTACGTTTATAGCTCGCTACAGAAAGGGTAGGAGTACTTCACCAGAAAGACAGAAACATTAAGTGCTAGGGAGCTAGCCCCCAGTCCTCTAGTACACCAGATGATATATCTCTGGCATATACATGGTGGACCATCCATTCTATTTTGACATTCCTCCTGCAGGGATGGGACACTGGCTAGGCAAATAACTTTAAAGAGGAAATGGCTGTCACAAATGCGCAAATAGGACTCACACTTAAAATGACTGTGATGTACTGGGAGTTTTCTCCCTGTTTGCTAAACACGTTATGGCTTTTCCTTGCCAGATTGTCATGACATACATCAGGCATTACATGTAAGGGATTCAATGAGGAAAAGGTGGTGTCAGCCACAGTAATTTGGACGGTCAGTCCAGAGGAAATTGTGGCTGCATCACATCTTCCATTTAGTACTCCACAGTTGGTGACCTTACCATTGAGAAGACCCTTCAGTCCCTGCACACAAAATAAGAAGTGAGGACATAGGAGTTGAAAGGCAGGGTTGTAGGGAGGGAGTGAACTTTTCACCCTCTAAATCAGGTCCACAGATTACCTAGGATTAATAGTAATATTTGTTCATATGCCACAATTGGTACACCCAGATCAGAATCATGGCCATGGTTTCCATTAGTGCATCAGGTGTAGTGGCACCAGGGCCCAGAGACCAGAGGGGCCCACTGAACTCTGAGTATTGCTGTATTTTCTAATTCAAACAGCAGCCAAAGGGCCCATTCCCTTTTCTGAGCTCAGCCCCATGATATATTAGCTACATTACTAATCAGAATGGGTTAGTTCCTATGAGGAAAACCTCAGCTAATTTCAGGAAATTATGTCATGTGTTATAACAAACACCTAGTGAAGCACCCAGCTAAGTGGTGATCTCTATTGATCTGGAAAATACTTTTGACTTTGTCCGCCTATGAAGGGGACATTAGGAGCCAAGGGCAGAGGAATAGCTTTAGGTCGGGGGGGGGCGATGTTTGAGGCATGGCATCCCTCAAATAATGCATTAACTTGGTAGTTGGGTGTGGAGGCCCTGTATCAGGTCTGCTCTCTGTGTCCTTTTTTCTCACCAAGAGCCAACAAACCAAATAACCTGGAATCAATTCCAGCTTCCCTGCTTGTCCAAATTGTGTAATCCAAGGCAACTATTTAATTTCACATAGCCTCCTTTTTCTTTACCATTACACTTGAGCACACTTTTAAATATCTGAGTTCTGGATGTGCATTGTACAATCACCTCTTATATTTGATTTAATAGACTGTAATGTTGCTCCATATATAACAGAATATAGGCCACGTTTTGGGTTTACCTGACTACTGGCTTGACTTTCAGTTCACTAATGACATCGTCATTTAGGGCGAGCTACGAATATCTCTAAAAACAATCACTTTTAGTAAATGTCTGTCTAAGTAGTGATATCATCTGATATACTAAGATATAACCATTCCAAGTGTTAAACAGATAAACTTCTTGGAATTTTGAAGAGATTTTACCATTTGTTCAAATTATGTGTGTTGCACAATATACATGCCAAATGTTTTCATGACTTGGCTCGTGCACGAACTCCTAGAGTCAAGCCACACCCAAGACTCAGCTCTGGCTTAGCCTTCCCTACTAATTTTCATGTGCACCTTCCTCTATTTGCAACTGGGATTAATACTGTGGGCCATCAGTCGGTTGATAAAATGATTTATAAAAAAAGAGGACTAGAAACATGGAGTCCTACCCACATGCACCAATTTGACAACTCTGCCATCAAGGTTTCTTGTAGCAGAGACAAAGAAGAGTGTGCAGAGTGAAAATCCATTTAAAATAAGTGATTGTAGGGCAGGAACTCCAGGCTCTTGTGTTGTATGTGATCATAGTCATGAGTTCCCAGGTAGAAATACAGTCTGAGGTGGGATGGCCAGGGTTGTAGCTTCAGTAGGGTTGTTTGGAGTGTTAATCCCACTCAAATGCATTCTTGGTTTGGTAGTTAGGTCTGAGGTACCTTAGTCTGTTCTGCTATGTCTGTGTCATTTTTTGTAATTTTTTTCTCATTTCACCAAGAGTTTGGAACTTCTTTGTATCAGTATCTTAAATATAAATAGTGATTGGTTTATTACAAAAGCGGTGAATCTGCACTTATATAAGTACTGCCTGAATGGGTGCAAATTTACTACTTTTTGCAACTCACAAACATTGGCTGTAGTAGGTTTTGAAAGCTTTGCTAATCTAAAGTTTTCAAGCATACTACTGGCATTCAAATAACAGTTTTCTTTCATCAATAATCTTACTGCAAATGTTACAGCAATATTATCAATTATGTAATAAAGATGTCATGAGTGATGTAATATCTGGGGTAATTACCAGCGCAGGGCTATAACTATAACAGCTGAATTGCAAGGATTTTGTGCATGTAAAATCTGAACCTTTGGCTTTTCAGTGAATTTCTAAGGTTTCTTTTAATTCTATTTCCTAACTATAACCCCCTGTAACCTTTGGTTTTTGCCAGTGAATTTCTAGGATTATTTTAATGTTAAGGAAAATGCCCATTGCAATGCATGGCATGTCGGGGGTTGGGAGGGGTTGGACATAAGCCCTGGCCTTGTATTGTCCTGCCCCTATCCAAGCTTGCTGCTCCTGCACCCCTTACCATTTATTGTCCAGGTCCATGCCCCTGCTCTGTCCTTCCAGCCCTGTGTGGCTATTGCTCTGCCACTGCCCTTCTCACCTGCCCTGAACAGTTAATTTGCTGCCCCATTCGCCTTCTTCCTACTCTCTGTTGTCTGAGTCCATGCACCAGCCCCTCCCTCCTGTCCTGCATGTTCGGATGTGCTGCCACTGCCCTCCATTTAGCTTGATGTCCCTGCCCACTCCTCCTGCCCACTGTTACCCAATTTTATGCCCCATCATGGCCCTTCTACTTAGCCTCTGTGCTACCCTTGCTGCCCCTACCTTCTCCCACCCCCTCTGATGTCTGTGTGCTTGCCCATGCACCCTTCTTTTTGCCCACTGTGTTCCATGGACCTGCTGATGCCCCTTCTATCTACTCTGAGTGTACTGTTGAGCTGCCACTGCCCTTTCTACCTGCATAGCATGGTCAGATGACTGCAGCCTGTGCCTGCCACCTTCACCATGCCTATCTGAGTTCATTGCCCCTATCCCCTCCCTCCTGTCCTCTATGGTCCATTTTGGTGTCACTACCTTCTGTCCTCCATGCTTTGTTGTGGGGTGAGTGTTTCTCCTGCCTACCCTCTATGGTCTTTTGTAATGCCCCTTCCCCTGCCTCCAGCCCCTACGCATCCCTTCTTCCCTCCATGGTCCTTTTGTGCATGCCCTTGCCCCTTCTGTTTGCCCACCATGGCTGTTGTGCTGCCACTAACCCTCTCTCTTGCCATGCATGACCTTCTGTGCTGCCACAGCCCCTCCCATCAGCCCTGTGTGGTCAGCTTGCTGCCCCTGATCCCCTCCCACCTTCCCTCTGTTGTCTGTATGTATGCCATTATAGTCTCACTGTTGCCCTCCATGTTGTGTTGTGCTTTCAGTGCCTATTCCACCTGCCCTCCATGGTCAGCTTGTTGCTCTAGCCCTGCCCCCTTTCTCCCTGCTCTCTGTTTTCCATGTGCAGGCCCCTATCCTCTACCCCGCCTTGCCTGGTCTGTTGTTGTGTCCCTGCCCCCTCCCTCCTGCCCCTTATGGTCCAGTATGCTGCAACTGCTCTCCTGTCCCCATTGACTTACATTGAAAAAGAGGAGATTTTAGGCAGGAGGCAGATAAAATAAAGTCCTTTTGGGCTTAAGCACTTCAGGAGTCTCCTGCCTGAATCGGGTCTGCTAGCATGTGTGGTTGTACTGCCATTGCCTCTTCCTTCTGCCTTCAATTGTCTATTATATTGCCACAGCATCTCTTACCCGTCATGTATGGTTGGTTTGTTGCCTCTGCCCCTCTTTCCGCTACCCTCCATGGTCTGTTGTGCTGTCACTGCCCCTCACCCTGCCCAGCGTGGTCAACTTGTTGCCTCTTCACCCTCCTCCCTGGCCTCAGTTATCCGAGTCCGTACCCCTGACACCTGTCTCCCACAGTATTCTAATGAACAACTAGATTGCTAACATTCTATCTTTATTACAAAAGTGTGGCATGCCTGATGTCATCTTTATGTAAACAAAGCTGTAATACTTAAAGCATTTTCTTTAGAAATTATAAAAATGACAGGGTCTTCTGGTTAGCACACTAAAAAACTAGAATGAGGACATATTTTCGGAGTGACAAAGCACTATAAAATTATTTGCTCTTTTGATGTTTTTTTATCCAGTTGATCATTTGGTTATATGTTACACTTAGTGAGGATAATGGTGCTGATAGGGCCAGAGCTGCAGACTTTGCAACTGGGGAGCCATGCTTGAGTTTTGGCATCAGCTCAGCTTCATGTGATTCTGGGCAATTCACTTTTTTTCCCCATGCCTAAAACCCAAAAGGAACATGTGCTTGTGTAACGTAACTGATGTTCATGTAAACACTCCAGTACCTTTGGGTCAAGTCTGCACTATATAAAACTGCAAACAAAACAACAAAATATGTGCTTTGCACACTTCTGACATTCGGGTACATTCAGGTGATATCCGTGCTTCTTTTGGGCTCTTTTTCTCTGGGGCCCATCTGGAAAACATATTTGTTATGAAGCTCCCTAATCTCTTCATTTACTGCAGTATCCTCAGTAGAATATGCTTTCAGTTTTCCATTTCGATTCCATCATGATGCTGGTCAAATGTGGCACACTTTTGGTATAAAGTCAGAATGTTAGCTCTCTGGTTGTTCATTAAAACATTGGCCCTCATTACGAGTGTGGCGGTCTCAAGACCACCACACTGGCGATTAAAGTCGGACCTCCACAGACAGGGAGGTCCTACATCCCCATTATGATCGTGGTGGAGCCACCAAGGTCAAACCACATACACCTCCAGGCTGCAGCCAGCCTGCACCCAGCCTGCAGCCCGGCAGCCCCAGCAGTTGTAATCCACCAGGGCAGCACTGCAAGCAGCACTGACCTGGGGTTTACGAGTCCCCTTCTGCCAGCCTTTCCATGCCGGTAAACACAGCCATGGAAAGGCTGGCAGAATGGGGGTGTTGGGAGGCCCCTGGGCTTGGCATGCACTTGGCATGGGCATTGTAGGGGCCTCATGCACCGCCCCATCTCACCTTCTTGCTGTCACACCCGATGCACCATAACATTGCCGCCAGCTCAATTATGATACGGTGTCAATATTGTGATGAGTGTTCCGCTGGGCCAGCGGGCTAAACAGCTGGCCCAGTGGCATGCAAAAGACAGGCAGGCAAAAGACCTCCAGGATTGGTGGTCTTTTGTCTGCAGCAGCTTCGGCGGTCCTGAAAAGGACTCCTGAAGTCGTAATTAGTCGAATTGTAGTAAACTGCTGATCACCAGGGAGTTAGTTGGCAGTCTGCTGCTGGTGTTGAAAGTGCATGTTTCACTCTACATATCAGAATGTTTAAATCAAATAGAAGAAGATATTTGAGAACTCACCATAAACATGTCCTAATTTTCCTTTCTACAGCACTAACCATAATTTATATG
Organism: Pleurodeles waltl; assembly: GCF_031143425.1. NCBI lineage: Eukaryota > Metazoa > Chordata > Amphibia > Caudata > Salamandridae > Pleurodeles > Pleurodeles waltl. Next base: position 802,020,894 of record NC_090443.1, on the reverse strand, counting down.
AAAAAGTGAACCCCTTCATTTTGTAAAATTAAGGCCCTCATTACAACTTCGGCGGTCTTCCAGAAAGACCGCCGAAGCTGCAGGCGCCACTATACTACCAGTGCTGGCGGTATTTGTGGCTCCATATTATGACTTTTCTGCTGGGCCAGCGGATGGGAACAGCGTTTCTGTCCGCGGTCCCAGCGGAAAAGTCACATCAAATTCGGGCAGTGAATTGCGTGATGGGGCTGTGCCAGGGGGCCCCTGCACTGCCCATGCCAAATAAATGGGCAGTTTGGGGGCCGCCACGGGCACCCCGAGTCCCCTTACCACCAGCCTTTCCATGGCAGTGTTTACCGCCATGGACAGGCTGGCGGTTGGGGACTCACTGCTGCCCTGGGGATTATGACCACCTGGCGGAAGCCTGGCGGTCAAGTGGAAGGGCCAGCGGTATGGCCGTGGCTAATGCGCTGTGGTCATAATACACTGGCGGTACACCGCCAGCCTTTTGGCGGTGTTACCGCCAATGTACTGCAGGCCGCCAATGAGGCCCTAAATGTTTTAAGTTTTACCAGTTTGATTCAATCAAGATGACTTCAGGTGTGCCACACTTTTGTCATAAGTAAGACTGTTAGTGCTCTAGTTGTTCTTTAGAACACTCTGGAAGGCTACAGTACAACATAGGGGAATCAACTGACAGGCTGCTCCCATCTGGGGTACATGTTTTACTGAAAATGTCAGACTTCAATCTCTTATGGGGGAGAAAGATAGTGTGAATGTACAAAAAATATGCTGTCATTTTAGCTTCTGGAACACCTTGCATAACCTCTGTGGGAAAATCATGAGGAAAATGTTTTCTCTCAAACCTGATTCATAAAATCCCAGTAGCCAGTAGATTTTATCACAGGGTAAAATCATCCTAGCAACAAATGATTTTTACTATAACTAAAATCTGTTATCACCCTTTACGCATTCTCTTTTTTGTGATCCTCAAAAACTGCCATTCACTGCAATGCATTTCAGTGAGTGCGATCATGTATATTGGTCACAAGATGCTGCCAGCACTTTCTGATCTCACCATGAGGTCTGTGCTTAGGCTCCAGTCAGATTTCTATATTTATTTTTCCTTTAATATCTCAAAAACTACTGAACGAATTTACACCAAATCACAAAAGGCACATTTTCTGAACCAAGAGCTAGCTTTCTGCCACATTTGGCGTACCTCTGTCCTGGGGTTTGGGCTCTAGTCATATTCAAAATGTTCAGTAACAAGGTAATATTTTAAACTTGAAAAAACACAGAGAGTTAGGAAATAGAATTTTACAGAAAAAAAACAAAGGTTACAGGGATGTTATAGTTAGGCTCACATTTCACACGTACAAAACCAGTGAAATTCAGCAGTTATAGTTACCTAAGCTAACTATAACTTGCACCCCTGTAATGCACTGATTATGAACTCACATATTACATCACTCATGACATGGTCAGTGACATCATTGATGACATCACTCCATTCCCCATAATTACTGAACGGATTTACACCAAGTCACAAAAAGCGCACTTTGGGACCAAGATCTAGCTTTCTGCCAAATTTGATGTAATACCGTTCAGAGGTTCAGACTGTAGTCGTGTTTAAAATTTTGAAAACTCCTATTGACATAGAAGGGGGAAAAGGTGTTTTAGGACCCCATTTTTGAAAGCCCCCGCTTGGCAGATCACCCCAAAACTTTCTAGAAAACAGATGAACTGACCAAAGGATACGTTTTTCAAAATTCCTGAACATTCGTCAAGCGATACCAAAGTTACTACTAAAACAAAAAATGCTCCGTCTATGGTAAAAAAAAATCCTAACTATTCCTACCTAGTGGCATTAAATTAATATATAAATTAAAAAGGAAAGAAAGAAAATAAAAATAAAATTACATATAGTAATATAAACTTCCTTAACTACCAATAAAATACCAAAATTATTCAATCATTACTTTTTTTATTCAAAGTAAATCAACAATGTAAAAACAGATACAATTTAAACAAGACCAATCATTCCACAAACATAATATCACAAATATTCACAAGTAAATAAATTAAATAAAAAATATGTAATTACCAATTAATAAATTACATATACATAAAAAATAAAAATATAATATATTTGTATTCATCCCAACCTACTCTTTAAAAAAATAATACAGTATTAAAAATACATGTGCAATAAATGTATAAAAAGTAAAAAAAATATGAAAGTAATACAACAATTCAACTATTAAACCATAATTAATAAATTCATGAATGGGCATAGTTAATAATCAAATACTATATTAAATTCAATTAAAATCTATATACCTTTAATTAACTTCCAACCTATTTTGCCCTACAGTCCCAACAACCTAACTAAAATACAATTTAATAATCACTATGAACTATTTAAATAATGAACAATCAATTAAATAATTAACAGCAAAGTATATTCAACAATAATTTTTTATTATAGATAATGTAATTACCTTCCAAACATATACCCCTACAAACTCAACAACCTGCTACGAAAATATAACTTACTGTTACTAATAATAAAACTGAAATAATAATTAAAATTACAATTTAAAATTAAAAAATAATATAACAATTAAATAAGTTACATAGTAATAATCAGTTTAAAATATTTAATATTAAGACCAAATGTCCATCAAATGGATAATATAGCTAATTTAAATAATTTCCTACCCTATCCACCTACAAACCGAACAATCCACTACAACACTATAAATCACTAATAACATTTGTTAAAAAATAACTAAATCACTTAAAATTACAAACTATATTTTATAAAATAATAATTATTCCAATAATACCAACATCTAACATTATTATATTGACTAAAACACATTAAAATAACTTAAAATGCATTATTTTTTACAACTATATTAGTGAACGGATATTGAAAACAACATATTTGAAAACGATATTATTTATCATAACAAATTGGCCATGATTTTGCTCTCAAACATTTTTAACCATGTATTTTGTCAGAACACCAACTGAAACGCGTTAGAATGCCCACGTCATAAAGAAATACACCACTTGGAATTATGAAGTGTGCTAATCATGTATGCACTGGACTCTCTGAACCAAGCCTCAGCATAGTCCCTTACCTCCCTCCAAAGTTAACCCCTTCGCTGCCAGGCCTTTTCCCTCCTCAGGTGCCAGGGCTGTTTTTATCTATTTGGGGTAGTCCGCGCTTAGGCCCTCATAACTTTTTATCTACATAAGCTACCCATGCCAAATATGTGTCCTTTTTTTCCAACATCCTAGGAATTCTGGAGGTACCCAGAGTTTGTGGGTTCCCCTTAAGGAGACCAAGAAATTAGCCAAAATACAGCGAAAAATATAGTTTTTTCAAACAAAAGGGAAAAAAGGGCTGCAGAAGAAGGCTTGTAGTTTTTTCCCCTGAAAATGGCATCAACATAGGGTTTGCAGTGCTAAAATCACCATCTTTCAAGCATTTAGGAACAGGCAGACTTGAATCAGAAAACCCAATTTTTCAACTCAATTTTGGCATTTTACTGTGACATACCCCATTTTTATGATTTTTTGTGTTTTTAGCCTCCTTCCAGTTAGTGACAGAAATGGGTGTGAAACCAATGTTGGATCTGGAAAGCTAAACATTTCTGAAAAGTAGACAAAGTTCTGAATTAAGCAAGGGGTAATTTGTGCAGATCCTAGAAGGGTTTCCTACAGAAAATAACAGCTGAAATCATAAAATATTGAAATTTAGATAAAAAACAGGTATTTTTTTCCATGTTTTACTCAGTAACTTTTTCCTGCGATGTCAGATTTTTTAAAGCAATATCCCATTACGTCTGCTGGATTCTTCTGGTTGCGGGGATATATAGGGCTTGTAGGTTCATCAAGAACCCTAGGCACCCAGAGCCAATAAATGAACTGCACCTTACAATGGGTTTTCATTCTATACTGGGTATACATCAATTCATTTGCTGAAATATAAAGAATGAAAAATAGGTATCAAGAAAACCTTTGTATTTCCGAAATGGGCCCAAGATATGGTGTTGAGAAGCAGTGGTTATTTGCACATCTCTGAATTCCAGGGTGGCCATACTAGCATGTGAATTACAGGGCATTTCTCAAATAGATGTCTTTTTTACACACTGTCTTATATTTGGAAGAAAAAATGTAGAGAAAGACAAGGGGCAATAACACTTGTTTTGTTATTCTGTGTTCCCCCAAGTCTCCCAATAAAAATGGTACCTCACTTGCGTGGGTAGACCTAATGCTCGCGACAGGAAACGCAACATGGACACATCACATGTTGCAAAGTACCTAGCTGTAGATTTTGGCCTCTAGCTCAGCCGGCACCTAGGGAAACCTACTAAACCTGTGCATTTTTTAAAACTAGACACCAAGGGGAATCCAACATGGGGAGACTTGTGGAGCTCTCACCAGGTTTTGTTACCCAGAATCCTTTGCAAACCTCAAAATTTGGCCAAAAAAACACTTTTTCCTCACATTTTGGTGACAGAAGGTTTTGGAATATGAGAGGAGCAACTAATTTCCTTCCACACAGTATTCCCCAAAATCTCCTGATAAAAATGATACCTTACTTGTGTGGATAGGCCTAGTGCCAGCAACAGGAAATGCCCCAAAACACAATGTGGACACATCTCATTTACCAATGAAAACAGAGCTGTTTTTTGCAAAGTCCCTACCTGTGGATTTTGGCCTCTAGCTTAGCCATCACCAAGTGAAACCTACCAAACCTGTGCATTTTTTAAAAATAGACACCTAGGGTAATCCAAGACGGGGAGACTAGTGGGGCTCTCACCATGTTCTGTTACCCAGAATCCTTTGCAAACCTCACAATTTGGCCAAAAAACACTTTTTCCTCACATTTCGGTGACAGAAAGTTCTGGAATCTGAGAAGAGCAACACATTTTCTTCCACCCAGTGTTCCCCCAAGTGTCCCGATAAAAATGATACCTTACTGGTGTGGATAAGCCTAGTGCCAGTAACAGGAAATGCCCCAAAACACAATGTGGACACATCTCATTTACCTAAAGAAAACAGAGCTGTTTTTTGCAAAGTGCCTACCTGTGAATTTTGGCCTCTAGCTCAGCCGGCACCTATGGAAACCTACCAAACCTGTGCATTTTTTAAAACTAGACACCTAGGGCAATCCAAGGTGACTTGTGGGGCTCTCGCCGGGTTCTGTTACCCAGAATCCTTTGCAAACCTTAAAATATGGCTAAAAAACCCTTTTTCCTCACATTTCGGTGACAGAAAGTTCTGGAATCTGAGAGGAGCCACAAATTTCCTTCCACCCAGCGTTCCACGAAGTCTCCCGATAAAAATGATACCTCACTTGTGTGGGTAGGCCTAGTGCACGCAACAGGAAATGCCCCAAACACAACATGGACACATCACATTTTTCCAAAGAAAACAGAGCTGTTTTTTGTAAAATGCCTACCTGTAGATTTTGGCCTCAAGCTCAGCCGGCACCTAGGGAAACCTACCAAACCAGCACATTTTTGAAAACTAGAGACCTAGGGGAATCCAAGATGGGGTGACTTGTGGGGCTCTGACCAGGTTCTGTTACCCAGAATCCTTTGCAAACCTCAAAATTTGGCAAAAAAAACACATTTTCCTCCCATTTCGGTGACAGAAAGTTCTAGAATCTGAGAGGAGCCACAAATTTCCTTCCACGCAGCGTTCCCCCAAGTCTCCCGATAAAAATGGTACCTCACTTGTGTGGGTAGGCCTAGCGCCCACGAAAGTAAAAGGCCGAAAACACAACGTGGACTCATCCCATTTTTTTTACAGAAAACAGAGGTGTTTTTTGCAAAGTGCCTACCTGTAGATTTTGGCCCCTAGCTCAGCCGGCACCTAGGGAAACCTACCAAACCAGCACATTTTTTAAAACTAGAGACCTAGGGGAATCCAAGATGGGGTGACTTTTGGGGCTCTGACCAGGTTCTGCTACCCAGAGTCCTTTGCAAACCTCAAAATTTGGCTAAAAAAACAAATTTTCCTCCCATTTCGGTGACAGAAAGTTCTAGAATCTGAGAGGAGCCACAAATTTCCTTCCACCCAGTGTTCCCCCAAGTCTGCCGATAAAAATGGTACCTCACTTGTGTGGGTAGGCCTAGTGCCCACAATAGGAAATGTCCCAAAACACAACGTGGACACATCCCATTTTTTTTTTCACAGAAAACAGAGGTGTATTTTGCAAAGTGCCTACCTCTAGATTTTTGCCCCTAGCTCAGCCGGCACCTAGGGAAACCTACAAAACCAGCGCATTTTTGAAAACTAGAGACCTAGGGGAATCCAAGATGGGGTGACTTGTGGGGCTCTGACCAGGTTCTGTTACCCAGAATCCTTTGCAAACCTCAACATTTGGCTAAAAAAACACATTTTCCTCACATTTCGGTGACAGAAAGTTCTGGAATCTGGGAGGAGCCACAAATTACCTTCCACCCAGCGTTCTCCCAAGTCTCCCGATAAAAATGGTACCTCACTTGTGTGGGTAGGCCTAGCGCCTACAAGAGGAAATGGCCCAAAACACAACGTGGACACATCCCATTTTATTTTACAGAAAACAGAGGTGTTTTTTGCAAAGTGCGTACCTGTAGATTTTGGCCCCTAGCTCAGCCGGCACCTAGGGAAAACTACCAAACTTGTGCATTTTTTTAAACTAGAGACCTAGGGGAATCCAAGATGGGGTGACTTGTGAGGCTCTGACCAGGTTCTGTTACCCAGAATCCTTTGCAAACCGCAAAATTTGGCTAAAAAAACACATTTTCCTCACATTTCGGTGACATAAAGTTCTTGAATCTGAGAGGAACCACAAATTTCCTTCCACCCAGCGTTCCCCCAAGTCTCCCGATAAAAATGGTACCTCACTTGTGTGGGTAGGCCTAGCGCCCACAATAGGAAATGGCCCAAAACACAACGTGGACACATCCCATTTTTTTACAGAAAACAGTGGTGTTTTTTGCAAAGTGCCTACCTGTAGATTTTGGCCTCTAGCTCAGCCGGCACCTAGGGAAACCTACCAAACCAGCACATTTCTGAAAACTAGAGACCTAGGGGAATCCAAGATGGGGTGACTTGTGGGGCTCTGACCAGGTTCTGTTACCCAGAATCCTTTGCAAACCTCAAAATTTGGCTAAAAAAACACATTTTCCTCCCATTTCGGTGACAGAAAGTTCTAGAATCTGAGAGGAGCCACAAATTTCCTTCAACCCAGTGTTCCCCCAAGTCTGCCGATAAAAATGGTACCTCACTTGTGTGGGTAGGCCTAGCGCCCACAATAGGAAATAGCCCAAAACACAACGTGGACACATCTCATTTTTTTTTCTCACAGAAAACAGAGGTGTTTTTTGCAAAGTGCCTACCTCTAGATTTTTTCCACTAGCTCAGCCGGCACCTAGGGAAACCTACCAAACCAGCGCATTTTTGAAAACTAGAGACCTAGGGGAATCCAAGATGGGGTGACTTGTGGGGCTCTGACCAGGTTCTGTTACCCAGAATCCTTTGCAAACCTCAACATTTGGCTAAAAAAACAAATTTTCCTCACATTTCGGTGACAGAAAGTTCTGGAATCTGAGAGGAGCCACAAATTACCTTCCACCCAGCGTTCCTCCAAGTCTCCCGATAAAAATGGTACCTCACTTGTGTGGGTAGGCCTAGCGCCCACAAGAGGAAATGGCCCAAAACACAACGTGGACACATCCCATTTTTTTTTACAGAAAACAGAGGTGTTTTTTGCAAAGTGCGTACCTGTAGATTTTGGCCCCTAGCTCAGCCGGCACCTAGGGAAAACTACCAAACCTGTGCATTTTTTAAAACTAGAGACCTAGGGGAATCCAAGATGGGGTGACTTGTGAGGCTCTGACCAGGTTCTGTTACCCAGAATCCTTTGCAAACCGCAAAATTTGGCTAAAAAAACACATTTTCCTCACATTTCGGTGACATAAAGTTCTTGAATCTGAGAGGAGCCACAAATTTCCTTCCACCCAGCGTTCCCCCAAGTTTCCCGATTAAAATGGTACCTCATTTGTGTGGGTAGGCCTAGCGCCGACGAAAGGAAATGTCCCAAAACACAACGTGGACACATCCCATTTTTTTTAACAGAAAACAGATGTGTTTTTTGCAAAGTGCCTACCTCTAGATTTTTTCCACTAGCTCAGCCGGCACCTAGGGAAACCTACCAAACCAGCGCATTTTTGAAAACTAGAGACCTAGGGGAATCCAAGATGGGGTGACTTGTGGGGCTCTGACCAGGTTCTGTTACCCAGAATCCTTTGCAAACCTCAACATTTGGCTAAAAAAACACATTTTCCTCACATTTCGGTGACAGAAAGTTCTAGAATCTGAGAGGAGCCACAAATTACCTTCCACCCAGCGTTCCCCCAAGTCTCCCGATAAAAATGGTACCTCACTTGTGTGGGTAGGCCTAGCGCCCACGAAAGTAAAAGGCCGAAAACACAACGTGGACACATCCCATTTTTTTTACAGAAAACAGAGGTGTTTTTTGCAAAGTGCCTACCTGTAGATTTTGGCCCCTAGCTCAGCCGGCACCTAGGGAAACCTACCAAACCAGCACATTTTTTAAAACTAGAGACCTAGGGGAATCCAAGATGGGGTGACTTGTGGGGCTCTGACCAGGTTCTGCTACCCAGAGTCCTTTGCAAACCTCAAAATTTGGCTAAAAAAACACATTTTCCTCCCATTTCGGTGACAGAAAGTTCTAGAATCTGAGAGGAGCCACAAATTTCCTTCCACCCAGTGTTCCCCCAAGTCTGCCGATAAAAATGGTACCTCACTTGTGTGGGTAGGCCTAGTGCCCACAATAGGAAATGGCCCAAAACACAACGTGGACACATCCCATTTTTTTTTTCACAGAAAACAGAGGTGTTTTTTGCAAAGTGCCTACCTCTAGATTTTTGCCCCTAGCTCAGCCGGCACCTAGGGAAACCTACAAAACCAGCGCATTTTTGAAAACTAGAGACCTAGGGGAATCCAAGATGGGGTGACTTGTGGGGCTCTGACCAGGTTCTGTTACCCAGAATCCTTTGCAAACCTCAACATTTGGCTAAAAAAACAAATTTTCCTCACATTTCGGTGACAGAAAGTTCTGGAATCTGAGAGGAGCCACAAATTACCTTCCACCCAGCGTTCTCTCAAGTCTCCCGATAAAAATGGTACCTCACTTGTGTGGGTAGGCCTAGCGCCTACAAGAGGAAATGGCCCAAAACACAACGTGGACACATCCCATTTTTTTTTACAGAAAACAGAGGTGTTTTTTGCAAAGTGCGTACCTGTAGATTTTGGCCCCTAGCTCAGCCGGCACCTAGGGAAAACTACCAAACTTGTGCATTTTTTAAAACTAGAGACCTAGGGGAATCCAAGATGGGGTGACTTGTGAGGCTCTGACCAGGTTCTGTTACCCAGAATCCTTTGCAAACCGCAAAATTTGGCTAAAAAAACACATTTTCCTCACATTTCGGTGACATAAAGTTCTTGAATCTGAGAGGAACCACAAATTTCCTTCCACCCAGCGTTCCCCCAAGTCTCCCGATAAAAATGGTACCTCACTTGTGTGGGTAGGCCTAGCGCCCACAATAGGAAATGGCCCAAAACACAACGTGGACACATCCCATTTTTTTACAGAAAACAGTGGTGTTTTTTGCAAAGTGCCTACCTGTAGATTTTGGCCTCTAGCTCAGCCGGCACCTAGGGAAACCTACCAAACCAGCACATTTCTGAAAACTAGAGACCTAGGGGAATCCAAGATGGGGTGACTTGTGGGGCTCTGACCAGGTTCTGTTACCCAGAATCCTTTGCAAACCTCAAAATTTGGCTAAAAAAACACATTTTCCTCCCATTTCGGTGACAGAAAGTTCTAGAATCTGAGAGGAGCCACAAATTTCCTTCAACCCAGTGTTCCCCCAAGTCTGCCGATAAAAATGGTACCTCACTTGTGTGGGTAGGCCTAACGCCCACAATAGGAAATGGCCCAAAACACAACGTGGACACATCCCATTTTTTTTTCTCACAGAAAACAGAGGTGTTTTTTGCAAAGTGCCTACCTCTAGATTTTTTCCACTAGCTCAGCCGGCACCTAGGGAAACCTACCAAACCAGCGCATTTTTGAAAACTAGAGACCTAGGGGAATCCAAGATGGGGTGACTTGTGGGGCTCTGACCAGGTTCTGTTACCCAGAATCCTTTGCAAACCTCAACATTTGGCTAAAAAAACAAATTTTCCTCACATTTCGGTGACAGAAAGTTCTGGAATCTGAGAGGAGCCACAAATTACCTTCCACCCAGCGTTCCTCCAAGTCTCCCGATAAAAATGGTACCTCACTTGTGTGGGTAGGCCTAGCGCCCACAAGAGGAAATGGCCCAAAACACAACGTGGACACATCCCATTTTTTTTTACAGAAAACAGAGGTGTTTTTTGCAAAGTGCGTACCTGTAGATTTTGGCCCCTAGCTCAGCCGGCACCTGGGGAAAACTACCAAACCTGTGCATTTTTTAAAACTAGAGACCTAGGGGAATCCAAGATGGGGTGACTTGTGAGGCTCTGACCAGGTTCTGTTACCCAGAATCCTTTGCAAACCGCAAAATTTGGCTAAAAAAACACATTTTCCTCACATTTCGGTGACATAAAGTTCTTGAATCTGAGAGGAGCCACAAATTTCCTTCCACCCAGCGTTCCCCCAAGTCTCCCGATAAAAATGGTACCTCACTTGTGTGGGTAGGCCTAGCGCCCACAAAAGTAAAAGGCTCAAAACACAACGTGGACACATCCCATTTTTTTACAGAAAACAGTGGTGTTTTTTGCAAAGTGCCTACCTGTAGATTTTGGCCTCTAGCTCAGCCGGCACCTACGGAAACCTACCAAACCAGCACATTTTTGAAAACTAAAGACCTAGGGGAATCCAAGATGGGGTGACTTGTGGGGCTCTGACCAGGTTCTGTTACCCAGAATCCTTTGCAAACCTCAAAATTTGGCTAAAAAAACACATTTTCCTCACATTTAGGTGACAGAAAGTTCTGGAATCTGAGAGGAGCCACAAATTTCCTTCCGCCCAGCATTCCCCAAAGTTTCCCGATTAAAATGGTACCTCATTTGTGTGGGTAGGCCTAGCGCCGACGAAAGGAAATGTCCCAAAACACAACGTGGACACATCCCATTTTTTTTTAACAGAAAACAGATGTGTTTTTTGCAAAGTGCCTACCTGTAGATTTTGGCCTCTAGCTCAGCCGGCACCTAGGGAAACCTACCAAACCAGCACATTTTTGAAAACTAGAGACCTAGGGGAATCCAAGATGGGGTGACTTGTGGGGCTCTGACCAGGTTCTGTTACCCAGAATCCTTTGCAAACCTCAAAATTTGACTACAAAAACACATTTTCCTCACATTTCGGTGACAGAAAGTTCTGGAATCTGAGAGGAGCCACAAATTTCCTTCCACCCAGCGTTCCCCCAAGTCTCCCGATAAAAATGGTACCTCACTTGTGTGGGTAGTCCTAGCGCACGCGACAGGAAATGCCCCAAAACACAACATGGACCCATCCCATTTTTTGACAGAAAACAGAGGTATTTTTTGCAAAGTGCCTACCTGTGGTTTTTGGCCTCTAGCACAGCCGGCACCTGGGGAACCTTAGCAATCCAGCACATTTCTGAAAACTAGACACCTAGGGGAATCCAAGATGGGGTGACTTGTGGGGCTCTGACCAGGTTCTGTTACCCAGAATCCTTTGCAAACCTCAAAATTTGGCTAAAAAAACACATTTTCCTCCCATTTTGGTGACAGAAAGTTCTAGAATCTGAGAGGAGCCAAAAATTTCCTTCCACCCAGTGTTCCCCCAAGTCTGCCGATAAAAATGGTACCTCACTTGTGAGGGTAGGCCTAGCGCCCACAATAGGAAATGGCCCAAAACACAACGTGGACACATCCCATTTTTTTACAGAAAACAGTGGTGTTTTTTGCAAAGTGCCTACCTGTAGGTTTTGGCCTCTAGCTCAGCCGGCACCTAGGGAAACCTACCAAACCAGCACATTTTTGAAAACTAGAGACCTAGGGGAATCCAAGATGGGGTGACTTGTGGGGCTCTGACCAGGTTCTGTTACCCAGAATCCTGTGCAAACCTCAAAATTTGGCTAAAAAAACACATTTTCCTCCCATTTCGGTGTCAGAAAGTTCTAGAATCTGAGAGGAGCCACAAATTTCCTTCCACCCAGTGTTCCCCCAAGTCTGCCGATAAAAATGGTACCTCACTTGTGTGGGTAGGCCTAGCGCCCACAATAGGAAATGGCCCAAAACACAACATGGACACATCCCATTTTTTTACAGAAAACAGTGGTGTTTTTTGCAAAGTGCCTACCTGTAGATTTTGGCCTCTAGCTCAGCCGGCACCTAGGGAAACCTACCAAACCAGCACATTTTTGAAAACTAGAGACCTAGGGGAATCCAAGATGGGGTGACTTGTGGGGCTCTGACCAGGTTCTGTTACCCAGAATCCTTTGCAAACCTCAAAATTTGGCTAAAAAAACACATTTTCCTCCCATTTCGGTGACAGAAAGTTCTAGAATCTGAGAGGAGCCACTTCCACCCAGTGTTCCCCCAAGTCTGCCGATAAAAATGGTACCTCACTTGTGTGGGTAGGCCTAGCGCCCACAATAGGAAATGGCCCAAAACACAACGTGGACACATCCCATTTTTTTACAGAAAACAGTGGTGTTTTTTGCAAAGTGCCTACCTGTAGATTTTGGCCTCTAGCTCAGCCGGCACCTAGGGAAACCTACCAAACCAGCACATTTTTGAAAACTAGAGACCTAGGGGAATCCAAGATGGGGTGACTTGTGGGGCTCTGACCAGGTTCTGTTACCCAGAATCCTTTGCAAACCTCAAAATTTGGCTAAAAAAACACATTTTCCTCCCATTTCGGTGACAGAAAGTTCTAGAATCTGAGAGGAGCCACAAATTTCCTTCCACCCAGTGTTCCCCCAAGTCTGCCGATAAAAATGGTACCTCACTTGTGTGGGTAGGCCTAGCGCCCACAATAGGAAATGGCCCAAAACATAACGTGGACACATCCCATTTTTTTACAGAAAACAGTGGTGTTTTTTGCAAAGTGCCTACCTGTAGATTTTGGCCTCTAGCTCAGCCGGCACCTAGGGAAACCTACCAAACCAGCACATTTCTGAAAACTAGAGACCTAGGGGAATCCAAGATAGGGTGACTTGTGGGGCTCTGACCAGGTTCTGTTACCCAGAATCCTTTGCAAACCTCAAAATGTGGCTAAAAAAACACATTTTCCTCCCATTTCGGTGACAGAAAGTTCTAGAATCTGAGAGGAGCCACACATTTCCTTCCACCCAGTGTTCCCCCAAGTCTGCCGATAAAAATGGTACCTCACTTGTGTGGGTAGGCCTAGCGCCCACAATAGGAAATGGCCCAAAACACAACGTGGACACATCCCATTTTTTTACAGAAAACAGTGGTGTTTTTTGCAAAGTGCCTACCTGTAGATTTTGGCCTCTAGCTCAGCTGGCACCTAGGGAAACCTACCAAACCAGCACATTTTTGAAAACTAGAGACCTAGGGGAATCCAAGATGGGGTGACTTGTGGGGCTCTGACCAGGTTGTGTTACCCAGAATCCTTTGCAAACCTCAAAATTTGGCTAAAAAAACACATTTTCCTCCCATTTCGGTGACAGAAAGTTCTGGAATCTGAGAGGAGCCACAAATTACCTTCCACCCAGCGTTCCCCCAAGTCTCCTGATAAAAATGGTACCTCACTTGTGTGGGTAGGCCTAGCGCCCCCGAAAGGAAATGGCCCAAAACACAACGTGGACACATCCCATTTTTTTTTTTACAGAAAACAGAGGTGTTTTTTGCAAAGTGCCTACCTGTAGATTTTGGCCCCTAGCTCAGCCGGCACCTAGGGAAACCTACCAAACCTGTGCATTTTTTAAAACTAGAGACCTAGGGGAATCCAAGATGGGGTGACTTGTGAGGCTCTGACCAGGTTCTGTTACCCAGAATCCTTTGCGAACCCCAAAATTGGCTAAACAAATACATTTTCCTCACATTTCGGTGACATAAAGTTCTTAAATCTGAGAGGAGCCACAAATTTCCTTCCACCCAGCGTTCACCCAAGTCTCCCGATAAAAATGGTACCTCACTTGTGTGGGTAGGCCTAGCGCCCACGAAAGTAAAAGGCCGAAAACACAACGTGGACACATCCCATTTTTTTACAGAAAACAGAGGTGTTTTTTGCAAAGTGCCTACCTGTAGATTTTGGCCCCTAGTTCAGCCGGCACCTAGGGAAACCTACCAAACCAGCACATTTTTTAAAACTAGAGACCTAGGGGAATCCAAGATGGGGTGACTTGTGGGGCTCTGACCAGGTTCTGTTACCCAGAGTCCTTTGCAAACCTCAAAATTTGGCTAAAAAAACACATTTTCCTCCCATTTCGGTGACAGAAAGTTCTAGAATCTGAGAGGAGCCACAAATTTCCTTCCACCCAGTGTTCCCCCAAGTCTGCCGATAAAAATGGTACCTCACTTGTGTGGGTAGGTCTAGCGCCCACAATAGGAAATGGCCCAAAACACAACGTGGACACATCCCATTTTGTTTACAGAAAACAGAGGTGTTTTTTGCAATGTGCCTACCTGTAGATTTTGGCCCCTAGCTCAGCCGGCACATTGGGAAACCTACCAAACCTGGCAATTTTTGATAACTAGAGATCTAGGGGAATCCAAGATGGGGTGACTTGTGGGGCTCTGACCAGGTTCTGTTACCCAGAATCCTTTGCAAACCTCAACATTTGGCTTAAAAAACACATTTTCCTCACATTTCGGTGACAGAAAGTTCTGGAATCTGAGAGGAGCCACAAATTACCTTCCACCCAGCGTTCCCCCAAGTCTCCCGATAAAAATGGTACCTCACTTGTGTGGGTAGGCCTAGCGCCCACAAGAGGAAATGGCCCAAAACACAACGTGGACTCATCCCATTTTTTTTTACAGAAAACAGATGTGTTTTTTGCAAAGTGCCTACCTGTAGATTTTGGCCCCTAGCTCAGCTGGCACCTAGGGAAACCTACCAAACCTGTGCATTTTTTAAAACTAGAGACCTAGGGGAATCCAAGATGGGGTGACTTGTGAGGCTCTGACCAGGTTCTGTTACCCAGAATCCTTTGCAAACCTCAAAATTGGGTAAACAAATACATTTTCCTCACATTTCGGTGACATAAAGTTCTTGAATCTGAGAGGAGCCACAAATTTCCTTCCACCCAGCGTTCACCCAAGTCTCCCGATAAAAATCGTACCTCACTTGTGTGGGTAGGCCTAGCGCCCGCGACAGGAAATGCCCCAAAACACAACATGGACACATCCCATTTTTTGACAGAAAACAGAGGTGTTTTTTGCAAAGTGCCTACCTGTGGTTTTTGGCCTCTAGCACAGCCGGCACCTGGGAAACCTTAGCAATCCAGCACATTTCTGAAAACTAGACACCTAGGGGAATCCAAGATGGGGTGACTTGTGGGGCTCTGACCAGGTTCTGTTACCCAGAATCCTTTGCAAACCTCAAAATTTGGCTAAAAAAACACATTTTCCTCCCATTTCGGTGACAGAAAGTTCTAGAATCTGAGAGGAGCCACAAATTTCCTTCCACCCAGTGTTCCCCCAAGTCTGCCGATAAAAATGGTACCTCACTTGTGTGGGTAGGCCTAGCGCCCACAATAGGAAATGGCGCAAAACACAACGTGGACACATCCCATTTTTTTACAGAAAACAGTGGTGTTTTTTGCAAAGTGCCTACCTGTAGATTTTGGCCTCTAGCTCAGCCGGCACCTAGGGAAACCTACCAAACCAGCACATTTTTGAAAACTAGAGACCTAGGGGAATCCAAGATGGGGTGACTTGTGGGGCTCTGACCAGGTTCTGTTACCCAGAATCCTTTGCAAACCTCAAAATTTGGCTAAAAAAACACATTTTCCTCCCATTTCGGTGACAGAAAGTTCTAGAATCTGAGAGGAGCCACAAATTTCCTTCCACCCAGTGTTCCCCCAAGTCTGCCGATAAAAATGGTACCTCACTTGTGTGGGTAGGCCTAGCGCCCACAATAGGAAATGGCCCAAAACACAACGTGGACACATCCCATTTTTTTACAGAAAACAGTGGTGTTTTTTGCAAAGTGCCTACCTGTAGATTTTGGCCTCTAGCTCAGCCGGCACCTAGGGAAACCTACCAAACCAGCACATTTTTGAAAACTAGAGACCTAGGGGAATCCAAGATGGAGTGACTTGTGGGGCTCTGACCAGGTTCTGTTACCCAGAATCCTTTGCAAACCTCAAAATTTGGCTAAAAAAACACATTTTCCTCCCATTTCGGTGACAGAAAGTTCTAGAATCTGAGAGGAGCCACAAATTTCCTTCCACCCAGTGTTCCCCCAAGTCTGCCGATAAAAATGGTACCTCACTTGTGTGGGTAGGCCTAGCGCCCACAATAGGAAATGGCCCAAAACACAACGTGGACACATCCCATTTTTTTACAGAAAACAGTGGTGTTTTTTGCAAAGTGCCTACCTGTAGATTTTGGCCTCTAGCTCAGCCGGCACCTAGGGAAACCTACCAAACCAGCACATTTTTGAAAACTAGAGACCTAGGGGAATCCAAGATGGGGTGACTTGTGGGGCTCTGACCAGGTTCTGTTACCCAGAATCCTTTGCAAACCTCAAAATTTGGCTAAAAAAACACATTTTCCTCCCATTTCGGTGACGGAAAGTTCTAGAATCTGAGAGGAGCCACAAATTTCCTTCCACCCAGTGTTCCCCCAAGTCTGCCGATAAAAATGGTACCTCACTTGTGTGGGTAGGCCTAGCGCCCACAATAGGAAATGGCCCAAAACACAACATGGACACATCCCATTTTTTTATAGAAAACAGTGGTGTTTTTTGCAAAGTGCCTACCTGTAGATTTTGGCCTCTAGCTCAGCCGGCACCTAGGGAAACCTACCAAACCAGCACATTTTTGAAAACTAGAGACCTAGGGGAATCCAAGATGGGGTGACTTGTGGGGCTCTGACCAGGTTCTGTTACCCAGAATCCTTTGCAAACCTCAAAATTTGGCTAAAAAAACACATTTTCCTCCCATTTCGGTGACAGAAAGTTCTAGAATCTGAGAGGAGCCACTTCCACCCAGTGTTCCCCCAAGTCTGCCGATAAAAATGGTACCTCACTTGTGTGGGTAGGCCTAGCGCCCACAATAGGAAATGGCCCAAAACACAACGTGGACACATCCCATTTTTTTACAGAAAACAGTGGTGTTTTTTGCAAAGTGCCTACCTGTAGATTTTGGCCTCTAGCTCAGCTGGCACCTAGGGAAACCTACCAAACCAGCACATTTTTGAAAACTAGAGACCTAGGGGAATCCAAGATGGGGTGACTTGTGGGGCTCTGACCAGGTTCTGTTACCCAGAATCCTTTGCAAACCTCAAAATTTGGCTAAAAAAACACATTTTCCTCCCATTTCGGTGACAGAAAGTTCTAGAATCTGAGAGGAGCCACAAATTTCCTTCCACCCAGTGTTCCCCCAAGTCTGCCGATAAAAATGGTACCTCACTTGTGTGGGTAGGCCTAGCGCCCACAATAGGAAATGGCCCAAAACACAACGTGGACACATCCCATTTTTTTACAGAAAACAGTGGTGTTTTTTGCAAAGTGCCTACCTGTAGATTTTGGCCTCTAGCTCAGCCGGCACCTAGGGAAACCTACCAAACCAGCACATTTTTGAAAACTAGAGACCTAGGGGAATCCAAGATGGGGTGACTTGTGGGGCTCTGACCAGGTTCTGTTACCCAGAATCCTTTGCAAACCTCAAAATTTGGCAAAAAAAACACATTTTCCTCCCATTTCGGTGACAGAAAGTTCTAGAATCTGAGAGGAGCCACAAATTTCCTTCCACCCAGTGTTCCCCCAAGTCTGCCGATAAAAATGGTACCTCACTTGTGTGGGTAGGCCTAGCGCCCACAATAGGAAATGGCCCAAAACACAACGTGGACACATCCCATTTTTTTACAGAAAACAGTGGTGTTTTTTGCAAAGTGCCTACCTGTAGATTTTGGCCTCTAGCTCAGCCGGCACCTAGGGAAACCTACCAAACCAGCACATTTTTGAAAACTAGAGACCTAGGGGAATCCAAGATGGGGTGACTTGTGGGGCTCTGACCAGGTTCTGTTACCCAGAATCCTTTGCAAACCTCAAAATTTGGCTAAAAAAACACATTTTCCTCCCATTTCGGTGACGGAAAGTTCTAGAATCTGAGAGGAGCCACAAATTTCCTTCCACCCAGTGTTCCCCCAAGTCTGCCGATAAAAATGGTACCTCACTTGTTTGGGTAGGCCTAGCGCCCACAATAGGAAATGGCCCAAAACACAACATGGACACATCCCATTTTTTTACAGAAAACAGTGGTGTTTTTTGCAAAGTGCCTACCTGTAGATTTTGGCCTCTAGCTCAGCCGGCACCTAGGGAAACCTACCAAACCAGCACATTTTTGAAAACTAGAGACCTAGGGGAATCCAAGATGGGGTGACTTGTGGGGCTCTGACCAGGTTCTGTTACCCAGAATCCTTTGCAAACCTCAAAATTTGGCTAAAAAAACACATTTTCCTCCCATTTCGGTGACAGAAAGTTCTAGAATCTGAGAGGAGCCACTTCCACCCAGTGTTCCCCCAAGTCTGCCGATAAAAATGGTACCTCACTTGTGTGGGTAGGCCTAGCGCCCACAATAGGAAATGGCCCAAAACACAACGTGGACACATCCCATTTTTTTACAGAAAACAGTGGTGTTTTTTGCAAAGTGCCTACCTGTAGATTTTGGCCTCTAGCTCAGCTGGCACCTAGGGAAACCTACCAAACCAGCACATTTTTGAAAACTAGAGACCTAGGGGAATCCAAGATGGGGTGACTTGTGGGGCTCTGACCAGGTTCTGTTACCCAGAATCCTTTGCAAACCTCAAAATTTGGCTAAAAAAACACATTTTCCTCCCATTTCGGTGACAGAAAGTTCTAGAATCTGAGAGGAGCCACAAATTTCCTTCCACCCAGTGTTCCCCCAAGTCTGCCGATAAAAATGGTACCTCACTTGTGTGGGTAGGCCTAGCGCCCACAATAGGAAATGGCCCAAAACACAACGTGGACACATCCCATTTTTTTACAGAAAACAGTGGTGTTTTTTGCAAAGTGCCTACCTGTAGATTTTGGCCTCTAGCTCAGCCGGCACCTAGGGAAACCTACCAAACCAGCACATTTTTGAAAACTAGAGACCTAGGGGAATCCAAGATGGGGTGACTTGTGGGGCTCTGACCAGGTTCTGTTACCCAGAATCCTTTGCAAACCTCAAAATTTGGCAAAAAAAACACATTTTCCTCCCATTTCGGTGACAGAAAGTTCTAGAATCTGAGAGGAGCCACAAATTTCCTTCCACCCAGTGTTCCCCCAAGTCTGCCGATAAAAATGGTACCTCACTTGTGTGGGTAGGCCTAGCGCCCACAATAGGAAATGGCCCAAAACACAACGTGGACACATCCCATTTTTTTACAGAAAACAGTGGTGTTTTTTGCAAAGTGCCTACCTGTAGATTTTGGCCTCTAGCTCAGCCGGCACCTAGGGAAACCTACCAAACCAGCACATTTTTGAAAACTAGAGACCTAGGGGAATCCAAGATGGGGTGACTTGTGGGGCTCTGACCAGGTTCTGTTACCCAGAATCCTTTGCAAACCTCAAAATTTGGCTAAAAAAACACATTTTCCTCCCATTTCGGTGACGGAAAGTTCTAGAATCTGAGAGGAGCCACAAATTTCCTTCCACCCAGTGTTCCCCCAAGTCTGCCGATAAAAATGGTACCTCACTTGTTTGGGTAGGCCTAGCGCCCACAATAGGAAATGGCCCAAAACACAACATGGACACATCCCATTTTTTTACAGAAAACAGTGGTGTTTTTTGCAAAGTGCCTACCTGTAGATTT
This sequence comes from Pleurodeles waltl, assembly GCF_031143425.1. Taxonomy (NCBI): domain Eukaryota; kingdom Metazoa; phylum Chordata; class Amphibia; order Caudata; family Salamandridae; genus Pleurodeles; species Pleurodeles waltl. The sequence goes on along the minus strand of NC_090443.1, from coordinate 802,000,855 downwards.
TGGCCTCTAGCTCAGCCGGCACCTAGGGAAACCTACCAAACCAGCACATTTTTGAAAACTAGAGACCTAGGGGAATCCAAGATGGGGTGACTTGTGGGGCTCTGACCAGGTTCTGTTACCCAGAATCCTTTGCAAACCTCAAAATTTGGCTAAAAAAACACATTTTCCTCCCATTTCGGTGACAGAAAGTTCTAGAATCTGAGAGGAGCCACTTCCACCCAGTGTTCCCCCAAGTCTGCCGATAAAAATGGTACCTCACTTGTGTGGGTAGGCCTAGCGCCCACAATAGGAAATGGCCCAAAACACAACGTGGACACATCCCATTTTTTTACAGAAAACAGTGGTGTTTTTTGCAAAGTGCCTACCTGTAGATTTTGGCCTCTAGCTCAGCTGGCACCTAGGGAAACCTACCAAACCAGCACATTTTTGAAAACTAGAGACCTAGGGGAATCCAAGATGGGGTGACTTGTGGGGCTCTGACCAGGTTCTGTTACCCAGAATCCTTTGCAAACCTCAAAATTTGGCTAAAAAAACACATTTTCCTCCCATTTCGGTGACATAAAGTTCTTGAATCTGAGAGGAGCCACAAATTTCCTTCCACCCAGCGTTCCCCCAAGTCTCCCGATAAAAATGGTACCTCACTTGTGTGGGTAGGCCTAGCGCCCACAAAAGTAAAAGGCCCAAAACACAACGTGGACACATCCCATTTTTTTACAGAAAACAGTGGTGTTTTTTGCAAAGTGCCTACCTGTAGATTTTGGCCTCTAGCTCAGCCGGCACCTAGGGAAACCTACCAAACCAGCACATTTTTGAAAACTAGAGACCTAGGGGAATCCAAGATGGGGTGACTTGTGGGGCTCTGACCAGGTTCTGTTACCCAGAATCCTTTGCAAACCTCAAAATTTGGCTAAAAAAACACATTTTCCTCCCATTTCGGTGACAGAAAGTTCTAGAATCTGAGAGGAGCCACAAATGTCCTTCCACCCAGTGTTCCCCCAAGTCTGCCGATAAAAATGGTACCTCACTTGTGTGGGTAGGCCTAGCGCCCACAATAGGAAATGGCCCAAAACACAACGTGGACACATCCCATTTTTTTACAGAAAACAGTGGTGTTTTTTGCAAAGTGCCTACCTGTAGATTTTGGCCTCTAGCTCAGCCGGCACCTAGGGAAACCTACCAAACCAGCACATTTTTGAAAACTAGAGACCAGGGGAATCCAAGATGGGGTGACTTGTGGGGCTCTGACCAGGTTCTGTTACCCAGAATCCTTTGCAAACCTCAAAATTTGGCTAAAAAAACACATTTTCCTCCCATTTCGGTGACAGAAAGTTCTAGAATCTGAGAGGAGCCACAAATTTCCTTCCACCCAGTGTTCCCCCAAGTCTGCCGATAAAAATGGTACCTCACTTGTGTGGGTAGGCCTAGCGCCCACAATAGGAAATGGCCCAAAACACAACGTGGACACATCCCTTTTTTTTACAGAAAACAGTGGTGTTTTTTGCAAAGTGCCTACCTGTAGATTTTGGCCTCTAGCTCAGCCGGCACCTAGGGAAACCTACCAAACCAGCACATTTTTGAAAACTAGAGACCTAGGGGAATCCAAGATGGGGTGACTTGTGGGGCTCTGACCAGGTTCTGTTACCCAGAATCCTTTGCAAACCTCAAAATTTGGCTAAAAAAACACATTTTCCTCCCATTTCGGTGACAGAAAGTTCTAGAATCTGAGAGGAGCCACAAATTTCCTTCCACCCAGTGTTCCCCCAAGTCTGCCGATAAAAATGGTACCTCACTTGTGTGGGTAGGCCTAGCGCCCACAATAGGAAATGGCCCAAAACACAACGTGGACACATCCCATTTTTTTACAGAAAACAGTGGTGTTTTTTGCAAAGTGCCTACCTGTAGATTTTGGCCTCTAGCTCAGCCGGCACCTAGGGAAACCTACCAAACCAGCACATTTCTGAAAACTAGAGACCTAGGGGAATCCAAGATGGGGTGACTTGTGGGGCTCTGACCAGGTTCTGTTACCCAGAATCCTTTGCAAACCTCAAAATGTGGCTAAAAAAACACATTTTCCTCCCATTTCGGTGACAGAAAGTTCTAGAATCTGAGAGGAGCCACACATTTCCTTCCACCCAGTGTTCCCCCAAGTCTGCCGATAAAAATGGTACCTCACTTGTGTGGGTAGGCCTAGCGCCCACAATAGGAAATGGCCCAAAACACAACGTGGACACATCCCATTTTTTTACAGAAAACAGTGGTGTTTTTTGCAATGTGCCTACCTGTAGATTTTGGCCCCTAGCTCAGCCGGCACATTGGGAAACCTACCAAACCTGGCAATTTTTGATAACTAGAGATCTAGGGGAATCCAAGATGGGGTGACTTGTGGGGCTCTGACCAGGTTCTGTTACCCAGACTCCTTTGCAAACCTCAACATTTGGCTTAAAAAACACATTTTCCTCACATTTCGGTGACAGAAAGTTCTGGAATCTGAGAGGAGCCACAAACTACCTTCCACCCAGCGTTCCCCCAAGTCTCCCGATAAAAATGGTACCTCACTTGTGTGGGTAGGCCTAGCGCCCACAAGAGGAAATGGCCCAAAACACAACGTGGACACATCCCATTTTTTTTTACAGAAAACAGAGGTGTTTTTTGCAAAGTGCGTACCTGTAGATTTTGGCCCCTAGCTCAGCCGGCACCTAGGGAAAACTACCAAACCTGTGCATTTTTTAAAACTAGAGACCTAGGGGAATCCAAGATGGGGTGACTTGTGAGGCTCTGACCAGGTTCTGTTACCCAGAATCCTTTGCAAACCGCAAAATTTGGCTAAAAAAACACATTTTCCTCACATTTCGGTGACATAAAGTTCTTGAATCTTGAGAGGAGCCACAAATTTCCTTCCACCCAGCGTTCCCCCAAGTCTCCCGATAAAAATGGTACCTCACTTGTGTGGGTAGGCCTAGCGCCCACAAATGTAAAAGGCCCAAAACACAACGTGGACACATCCCATTTTTTTTACAGAAAACAGTGGTGTTTTTTGCAAAATGCCTACCTGTAGATTTTGGCCTCTAGCTCAGCCGGCACCTAGGGAAACCTACCAAACCAGCACATTTTTGAAAACTAGAGACCTAGGGGAATCCAAGATGGGGTGACTTGTGGGGCTCTGACCAGGTTCTGTTACCCAGAATCCTTTGCAAACCTCAAAATTTGGCTAAAAAAACACATTTTCCTCACATTTAGGTGACAGAAAGTTCTGGAATCTGAGAGGAGCCACAAATTTCCTTCCGCCCAGCATTCCCGATAAAAATGGTACCTCACTTGTGTGGGTAGGCCTAGCGCCCCCCGAAAAGAAATGGCCCAAAACACAACGTGGACACATCCCATTTTTTTTTTTTACAGAAAACAGAGGTGTTTTTTGCAAAGTGCCTACCTGTAGATTTTGGCCCCTAGCTCAGCCGGCACCTAGGGAAACCTACCAAACCTGTGCATTTTTTAAAACTAGAGACCTAGGGGAATCCAAGATGGGGTGACTTGTGAGGCTCTGACCAGGTTCTGTTACCCAGAATCCTTTGCAAACCTCAAAATTGGCTAAACAAATACATTTTCCTCACATTTCGGTGACATAAAGTTCTTAAATCTGAGAGGAGCCACAAATTTCCTTCCACCCAGCGTTCACCCAAGTCTCCCGATAAAAATGGTACCTCACTTGTGTGGGTAGGCCTAGCGCCCACGAAAGTAAAAGGCCGAAAACACAACATGGACACATCCCATTTTTTTACAGAAAACAGAGGTGTTTTTTGCAAAGTGCCTACCTGTAGATTTTGGCCCCTAGCTCAGCCGGCACCTAGGGAAACCTACCAAACCAGCACATTTTTTAAAACTAGAGACCTAGGGGAATCCAAGATGGGGTGACTTGTGGGGCTCTGACCAGGTTCTGCTACCCAGAGTCCTTTGCAAACCTCAAAATGTGGCTAAAAAAACACATTTTCCTCCCATTTCGGTGACAGAAAGTTCTAGAATCTGAGAGGAGCCACAAATTTCCTTCCACCCAGTGTTCCCCCAAGTCTGCCGATAAAAATGGTACCTCACTTGTGTGGGTAGGCCTAGCGCCCACAATAGGAAATGGCCCAAAACACAACGTGGACACATCCCATTTTTTTTCTTCACAGAAAACAGAGGTGTTTTTTGCAAAGTGCCTACCTCTAGATTTTTGCCCCTAGCTCAGCCGGCACCTAGGGAAACCTACCAAACCAGCGCATTTTTGAAAACTAGAGACCTAGGGGAATCCAAGATGGGGTGACTTGTGGGGCTCTGACCAGGTTCTGTTACCCAGAATCCTTTGCAAACCTCAACATTTGGCTAAAAAAACACATTTTCCTCACATTTCGGTGACAGAAAGTTCTGGAATCTGAGAGGAGCCACAAATTACCTTCCACCCAGCGTTCCCCCAAGTCTCCCGATAAAAATGGTACCTCACTTGTGTGGGTAGGCCTAGCGCCCACAAGAGGAAATGGCCCAAAACACAACGTGGACACATCCCATTTTTTTTTACAGAAAACAGAGGTGTTTTTTGCAAAGTGCGTACCTGTAGATTTTGGCCCCTAGCTCAGCCGGCACCTAGGGAAAACTACCAAACCTGTGCATTTTTTAAAACTAGAGACCTAGGGGAATCCAAGATGGGGTGACTTGTGAAGCTCTGACCAGGTTCTGTTACCCAGAATCCTTTGCAAACCGCAAAATTTGGCTAAAAAAACACATTTTCCTCACATTTCGGTGACATAAAGTTCTTGAATCTGAGAGGAGCCACAAATTTCCTTCCACCCAGCGTTCCCCCAAGTCTCCCGATAAAAATGGTACCTCACTTGTGTGGGTAGGCCTAGCGCCCACAAAAGTAAAAGGCCCAAAACACAACGTGGACACATCCCATTTTTTTACAGAAAACAGTGGTGTTTTTTGCAAAATGCCTACCTGTAGATTTTGGCCTCTAGCTCAGCCGGCACCTAGGGAAACCTACCAAACCAGCACATTTTTGAAAACTAGAGACCTAGGGGAATCCAAGATGGGGTGACTTGTGGGGCTCTGACCAGGTTCTGTTACCCAGAATCCTTTGCAAACCTCAAAATTTGGCTAAAAAAACACATTTTCCTCACATTTAGGTGACAGAAAGTTCTGGAATCTGAGAGGAGCCACAAATTTCCTTCCGCCCAGCATTCCCCAAAGTTTCCCGATAAAAATGGTACCTCATTTGTGTGGGTAGGCCTAGCGCCGACGAAAGGAAATGTCCCAAAACACAACGTGGACACATCCCATTTTTTTTTTACAGAAAACAGATGTGTTTTTTGCAAAGTGCCTACCTGTAGATTTTGGCCCCTAGCTCAGCTGGCACCTAGGGAAACCTACCAAACCTGTGCATTTTTTAAAACTAGAGACCTAGGGGAATCCAAGATGGGGTGACTTGTGAGGCTCTGACCAGGTTCTGTTACCCAGAATCCTTTGCGAACCTCAAAATTGGGTAAACAAATACATTTTCCTCACATTTCGGTGACATAAAGTTCTTAAATCTGAGAGGAGCCACAAATTTCCTTCCACCCAGCGTTCACCCAAGTCTCCCGATAAAAATCGTACCTCACTTGTGTGGGTAGGCCTAGCGCCCACGAAAGTAAAAGGCCGAAAACACAACGTGGACACATCCCATTTTTTTACAGAAAACAGAGGTGTTTTTTGCAAAGTGCCTACCTGTAGATTTTGGCCCCTAGCTCAGCCGGCACCTAGGGAAACCTACCAAACCAGCACATTTTTTAAAACTAGAGACCTAGGGGAATCCAAGATGGGGTGACTTTTGGGGCTCTGACCAGGTTCTGCTACCCAGAGTCCTTTGCAAACCTCAAAATTTGGCTAAAAAAACACATTTTCCTCCCATTTCGGTGACAGAAAGTTCTAGAATCTGAGAGGAGCCACAAATTTCCTTCCACCCAGTTTTTCCCCAAGTCTGCCGATAAAAATGGTACCTCACTTGTGTGGGTAGGCCTAGCGCCCACGATAGGAAATGGCCCAAAACACAACGTGGACACATCCCATTTTTTTTCTTCACAGAAAACAGAGGTGTTTTTTGCAAAGTGCCTACCTCTCGATTTTTGCCCCTAGCTCAGCCGGCACCTAGGGAAACGTACCAAACCAGCGCATTTGTGAAAACTAGAGACCTAGGGGAATCCAAGATGGGGTGACTTGTGGGGCTCTGACCAGGTTCTGTTACCCAGAATCCTTTGCAAACCTCAACATTTGGCTAAAAAAACACATTTCCTCTCATTTCGGTGACAGAAAGTTCTGGAATCTGAGAGGAGCCACAAATTACCTTCCACCCAGCGTTCCCCCAAGTCTCCCGATAAAAATGGTACCTCACTTGTGTGGGTAGGCCTAGCGCCCACAAGAGGAAATGGCCCAAAACACAACGTGGACACATCCCATTTTTTTTTACAGAAAACAGAGGTGTTTTTTGCAAAGTGCGTACCTGTAGATTTTGGCCCCTAGCTCAGCCGGCACCTAGGGAAAACTACCAAACCTGTGCATTTTTTAAAACTAGAGACCTAGGGGAATCCAAGATGGGGTGACTTGTGAGGCTCTGACCAGGTTCTGTTACCCAGAATCCTTTGCAAACCGCAAAATTTGGCTAAAAAAACACATTTTCCTCACATTTCGGTGACATAAAGTTCTTGAATCTGAGAGGAGCCACAAATTTCCTTCCACCCAGCGTTCCCCCAAGTCTCCCGATAAAAATGGTACCTCACTTGTGTGGGTAGGCCTAGCGCCCACAAAAGTAAAAGGCCCAAAACACAACGTGGACACATCCCATTTTTTTACAGAAAACAGTGGTGTTTTTTGCAAAGTGCCTACCTGTAGATTTTGGCCTCTAGCTCAGCCGGCACCTAGGGAAACCTACCAAACCAGCACATTTTTGAAAACTAGAGACCTAGGGGAATCCAAGATGGGGTGACTTGTGGGGCTCTGACCAGGTTCTGTTACCCAGAATCCTTTGCAAACCTCAAAATTTGGCTAAAAAAACACATTTTCCTCACATTTAGGTGACAGAAAGTTCTGGAATCTGAGAGGAGCCACAAATTTCCTTCCGCCCAGCATTCCCCAAAGTTTCCCGATAAAAATGGTACCTCATTTGTGTGGGTAGGCCTAGCACCGACGAAAGGAAATGTCCCAAAACACAACGTGGACACCTCCCATTGTTTTTTTACAGAAAACAGATGTGTTTTTTGCAAAGTGCCTACCTGTAGATTTTGGCCTCTAGCTCAGCCGGCACCTAGGGAAACCTACCAAACCAGCAGATTTTTGAAAACTAGAGACCTAGGGGAATCCAAGATGGGGTGACTTGTGGGGCTCTGACCAGGTTCTGTTACCCAGAATCCTTTGCAAACCTCAAAATTTGACTAAAAAAACAAATTTTCCTCACATTTCGGTGACAGAAAGTTCTGGAATCTGAGAGGAGCCACAAATTTCCTTCCACCCAGCGTTCCCCCAAGTCTCCCGATAAAAATGGTACCTCACTTGTGTGGGTAGTCCTAGCGCCCGCGACAGGAAATGCCCCAAAACACAACATGGACACATCCCATTTTTTGACAGAAAACAGAGGTGTTTTTTGCAAAGTGCCTACCTATGGTTTTTGGCCTCTAGCTCAGCCGGCACCTGGGGAACCTTAGCAATCCAGCACATTTCTGAAAACTAGACAGCTAGGGGAATCCAAGATGGGGTGACTTGTGGGGCTCTGACCTGGTTCTGTTACCCAGAATCCTTTGCAAACCTCAAAATTTGGCTAAAAAAACACATTTTCCTCCCATTTCGGTGACAGAAAGTTCTAGAATCTGAGAGGAGCCACAAATTTCCTTCCACCCAGTGTTCCCCCAAGTCTGCCGATAAAAATGGTACCTCACTTGTGTGGGTAGGCCTAGCGCCCACAATAGGAAATGGCCCAAAACACAACGTGGACACATCCCATTTTTTTACAGAAAACATTGGTGTTTTTTGCAAAGTGCCCACCTGTAGATTTTGGCCTCTAGCTCAGCCGGCACCTACGGAAACCTACCAAACCAGCACATTTTTTAAAACTAAAGACCTAGGGGAATCCAAGATGGGGTGACTTGTGGGGCTCTGACCAGGTTCTGTTACCCAGAATCCTTTGCAAACCTCAAAATTTGGCTAAAACAACACATTTTCCTCCCATTTCGGTGACAGAAAGTTCTAGAATCTGAGAGGAGCCACAAATTTCCTTCCACCCAGTGTTCCCCCAAGTCTGCCGATAAAAATGGTACCTCACTTGTGTGGGTAGGCCTAGCGCCCACAATAGGAAATGGACCAAAACACAACGTGGACACATCCCATTTTTTTACAGAAAACAGTGGTGTTTTTTGCAAAGTGCCTACCTGTAGATTTTGGCCTCTAGCTCAGCCGGCACCTACGGAAACCTACCAAACCAGCACATTTTTTAAAACTAAAGACCTAGGGGAATCCAAGATGGGGTGACTTGTGGGGCTCTGACCAGGTTCTGTTACCCAGAATCCTTTGCAAACCTCAAAATTTGGCTAAAAAAACATATTTTCCTCCCATTTCGGTGACAGAAAGTTCTAGAATCTGAGAGGAGCCACAAATTTCCTTCCACCCAGTGTTCCCCGAAGTCTGCCGATAAAAATGGTACCTCACTTGTGTGGGTAGGCCTAGCGCCCACAATAGGAAATGGCCCAAAACACAACGTGGACACATCCCATTTTTTTACAGAAAACAGTGGTGTTTTTTGCAAAGTGCCTACCTGTAGATTTTGGCCTCTAGCACAGCCGGCACCTAGGGAAACCTACCAAACCAGCACATTTTTGAAAACTAGAGACCTAGGGGAATCCAAGATGGGGTGACTTGTGGGGCTCTGACCAGGTTCTGTTACCCAGAATCCTTTGCAAACCTCAAAATGTGGCTAAAAAAACACATTTTCCTCCCATTTCGGTGACAGAAAGTTCTAGAATCTGAGAGGAGCCACACATTTCCTTCCACCCAGTGTTCCCCCAAGTCTGCCGATAAAAATGGTACCTCACTTGTGTGGGTAGGCCTAGCGCCCACAATAGGAAATGGCCCAAAACACAACGTGGACACATCCCATTTTTTTACAGAAAACAGTGGTGTTTTTTGCAAAGTGCCTACCTGTAGATTTTGGCCTCTAGCTCAGCCGGCACCTAGGGAAACCTACCAAACCAGCACATTTTTGGAAACTAGAGACCTAGGGGAATCCAAGATGGGGTGACTTGTGGGGCTCTGACCAGGTTCTGTTACCCAGAATTCTTTACAAACCTCAAAATTTGGCTAAAAAAACACATTTTCCTCCCATTTCGGTGACAGAAAGTTCTGGAATCTGAGAGGAGCCACAAATTACCTTCCACCCAGCGTTCCCCAAGTCTCCTGATAAAAATGGTACCTCACTTGTGTGGGTAGGCCTAGCGCCCCCGAAAGGAAATGGCCCAAAACACAACGTGGACACATCTCATTTTTTTTTTTTACAGAAAACAGAGGTGTTTTTTGCAAAGTGCCTACCTGTAGATTTTGGCCCCTAGCTCAGCCGGCACCTAGGGAAACCTACCAAACCTGTGCATTTTTTAAAACTAGAGACCTAGGGGAATCCAAGATGGGGTGACTTGTGAGGCTCTGACCAGGTTCTGCTACCCAGAATCGTTTGCGAACCTCAAAATTGGCTAAACAAATACATTTTCCTCACATTTCGGTGACATAAAGTTCTTAAATCTGAGAGGAGCCACAAATTTCCTTCCACCCAGCGTTCCCCCAAGTCTCCCGATAAAAATCGTACCTCACTTGTGTGGGTAGGCCTAGCGCCCACGAAAGTAAAAGGCCGAAAACACAACGTGGACACATCCCATTTTTTTACAGAAAACAGAGGTGTTTTTTGGAAAGTGCCTACCTGTAGATTTTGGCCCCTAGCTCAGCCGGCACCTAGGGAAACCTACCAAACCAGCAAATTTTTTAAAACTAGAGACCTAGAGGAATCCAAGATGGGGTGACTTGTGGGGCTCTGACCAGGTTCTGCTACCCAGAGTCCTTTGCAAACCTCAAAATTTGGCTAAAAAAACACATTTTCCTCCCATTTCGGTGACAGAAAGTTCTAGAATCTGAGAGGAGCCACAAATTTCCTTCCACCCAGTGTTCCCCCAAGTCTGCAGATAAAAATGGTACCTCACTTGTGTGGGTAGGCCTAGCGCCCACAATAGGAAATGGCCCAAAACACAACGTGGACACATCCCATTTTTTTTTCACAGAAAACAGAGGTGTTTTTTGCAAAGTGCCTACCTCTAGATTTTTGCCCCTAGCTCAGCCGGCACCTAGGGAAACCTACCAAACCAGCGCATTTTTGAAAACTAGAGACCTAGGGGAATCCAAGATGGGGTGACTTGTGGGGCTCTGACCAGGTTCTGTTACCCAGAATCCTCTGCATACCTCAACATTTGGCTAAAAAAACACATTTTCCTCACATTTCTGTGACAGAAAGTTCTGGAATCTGAGAGGAGCCACAAATTACCTTCCACCCAGCGTTCCCCCAAGTCTCCCGATAAAAATGGTACCTCACTTGTGTGGGTAGGCCTAGCACCCACAAGAGGAAATGGCCCAAAACACAACGTGGACACATCCCATTTTTTTTTACAGAAAACAGAGGTGTTTTTTGCAAAGTGCGTACCTGTAGATTTTGGCCCCTAGCTCAGCCGGCACCTAGGGAAAACTACCAAACCTGTGCATTTTTTAAAACTAGAGACCTAGGGGAATCCAAGATGGGGTGACTTGTGAGGCTCTGACCAGGTTCTGTTACCCAGAATCCTTTGCAAACCGCAAAATTTGGCTAAAAAAACACATTTTCCTCACATTTCGGTGACATAAAGTTCTTGAATCTGAGAGGAGCCACAAATTTCCTTCCACCCAGCGTTCCCCCAAGTCTCCCGATAAAAATGGTACCTCACTTGTGTGGGTAGGCCTAGCGCCCACAAAAGTAAAAGGCCCAAAACACAACGTGGACACATCCCATTTTTTTACAGAAAACAGTGGTGTTTTTTGCAAAGTGCCTACCTGTAGATTGTGTCCTCTAGCTCAGCCGGCACCTAGGGAAACCTACCAAACCAGGACATTTTTGAAAACTAGAGACCTAGGGGAATCCAAGATGGGGTGACTTGTGGGGTCTGACCAGGTTCTGTTACCCAGAATCCTTTGCAAACCTCAAAATTTGGCTAAAAAACAAATTTTCCTCACATTTAGGTGACAGAAAGTTCTGGAATCTGAGAGGAGCCACAAATTTCCTTCCGCCCAGCATTCCCCAAAGTTTCCCGATAAAAATGGTACCTCATTTGTGTGGGTAGGCCTAGCGCCGACGAAAGGAAATGTCCCAAAACACAACGTGGACACATCCCATTTTTTTTTACAGAAAACAGATGTGTTTTTTGCAAAGTGCCTACCTGTAGATTTTGGCCTCTAGCTCAGCCGGCACCTAGGGAAACCTACCAAACCAGCACATTTTTGAAAACTAGAGACCTAGGGGAATCCAAGATGGGGTGACTTGTGGGGCTCTGACCAGGTTCTGTTACCCAGAATCCTTTGCAAACCTCAACATTTGGCTAAAAAAACACATTTTCCTCCCATTTCGGTGACAGAAAGTTCTAGAATCTGAGAGGAGCCACAAATTTCCTTCCACCCAGTGTTCCCCCAAGTCTGCCGATAAAAATGGTACCTCACTTGTGTGGGTAGGCCTAGTGCCCACAATAGGAAATGGCCCAAAACACAACGTGGACACATCCCATTTTTTTTTTCACAGAAAACAGAGGTGTTTTTTGCAAAGTGCCTACCTCTAGATTTTGGCTCCTAGCTCAGCCGGCACCTAGGGAAACCTACCAAACCAGCACATTTTTGAAAACTAGAGACCTAGGGGAATCCAAGATGGGGTGACTTGTGGGGCTCTGACCAGGTTCTGTTACCCAGAATCCTTTGCAAACCTCAACATTTGGCTAAAAAAACACATTTTCCTCACATTTCGGTGACAGAAAGTTCTGGAATCTGAGAGGAGCCACAAATTACCTTCCACCCAGCGTTCCCCCAAGTCTCCCGATAAAAATGGTACCTCACTTGTGTGGGTAGGCCTAGCGCCCACAAGAGGAAATGGCCCAAAACACAACGTGGACACATCCCATTTTTTTTTTACAGAAAACAGAGGTGTTTTTTGCAAAGTGCCTACCTGTAGATTTTGGCCCCTAGCTCAGCCGGCACCTAGGGAAACCTACCAAACCTGTGCATTTTTTAAAACTAGAGACCTAGGTGAATCCAAGATGGGGTGACTTGTGAGGCTCTGACCAGGTTCTGCTACCCAGAATCCTTTGCAAACCTCAACATTTGGCTAAAAAAACACATTTTCCTCCCATTTCGGTGACAGAAAGTTCTAGAATCTGAGAGGAGCCACTTCCACCCAGTGTTCCCCCAAGTCTGCCGATAAAAATGGTACCTCACTTGTGTGGGTAGGCCTAGCGCCCACAATAGGAAATGGCCCAAAACACAACGTGGACACATCCCATTTTTTTACAGAAAACAGTGGTGTTTTTTGCAAAGTGCCTACCTGTAGATTTTGGCCTCTAGCTCAGCTGGCACCTAGGGAAACCTACCAAACCAGCACATTTTTGAAAACTAGAGACCTAGGGGAATCCAAGATGGGGTGACTTGTGGGGCTCTGACCAGGTTCTGTTACCCAGAATCCTTTGCAAACCTCAAAATTTGGCTAAAAAAACACATTTTCCTCCCATTTCGGTGACAGAAAGTTCTAGAATCTGAGAGGAGCCACAAATTTCCTTCCACCCAGTGTTCCCCCAAGTCTGCCGATAAAAATGGTACCTCACTTGTGTGGGTAGGCCTAGCGCCCACAATAGGAAATGGCCCAAAACACAACGTGGACACATCCCATTTTGTTTACAGAAAACAGAGGTGTTTTTTGCAATGTGCCTACCTGTAGATTTTGGCCCCTAGCTCAGCCGGCACATTGGGAAACCTACCAAACCTGGCAATTTTTGATAACTAGAGATCTAGGGGAATCCAAGATGGGGTGACTTGTGGGGCTCTGACCAGGTTCTGTTACCCAGAATCCTTTGCAAACCTCAAAATTTGGCTATAAAAACACATTTTCCTCACATTTCGGTGACAGAAAGTTCTGGAATCTGAGAGGAGCCACAAATTTCCTTCCACCCAGTGTTCCCCCAAGTCTGCCGATAAAAATGGTACCTCACTTGTGTGGGTGGGCCTAGCGCCCACGAAAGGAAATGGCCCAAAACACAACGTGGACACATCACATTTTTTCACAGAAAACAGAGGTGTTTTTTGCAAAGTGCCTACCTGTGGATTTTGGCCTCAAGCTCAGCCGGCCCCAGGGGGGGTAGAAAAGGCCTAAAATAAATTTGCCCCCCACTCCCCCGGGCAGCGACCCTTGCCTACAAGGTCGCTCCCCTTGCGTGACGGCGCAAAAAAAAGATCCCTGGTGCCTAGTGGTTTCTGCCTCCCTTGGGGGCAGATTTACCTAAAATCGGCCAATCTACCCCCAAAGCGGGCAGTAATGGCCTAAATACAATTTGTCTCTCCAGGGGAGCGACCCTTGCCTAAGGGGTAGCTCCCCATCTCTAAAAAAACAAACAAAAAAAAATAAAAAATAAAATTTGCCCTGGCGCCTAGAGTTTTCTGCCCCCCCTGGGGGCAGATCGGCCTAATACCAATAGGCCGATATGCCCCCGGGGGGGCAGAAATGGCTTAAAATAAATGTGCCCCCCCACACCCCCTGGGGAGCGACCCTTGCCTACAAGGTCGCTCCCCTTGCGTGACGGCGCAAAAAAAAGATCCCTGGTGCCTAGTGGTTTCTGCCTCCCTTGGGGGCAGATTTACCTAAAATCGGCCGATCTACCCCCAAAGCGGGCAGTAATGGCCTAAATACAATTTGTCTCTCCAGGGGAGCGACCCTTGCCTAAGGGGTCGCTCCCCATCTCTAAAAAAACAAACAAAAAAAATTAAAAAATAAAAATTTGCCCTGGCGCCTAGAGTTTTCTGCCCCCCCTGGGGGCAGATCGGCCTAATACCAATAGGCCTATATGCCCCCGGGGGGGCAGAAATGGCTTAAAATAAATGTGCCCCCCCACACCCCCTGGGGAGCGACCCTTGCCTACAAGGTCGCTCCCCTTGCGTGACGGCGCAAAAAAAAGATCCCTTATGCCTAGTGGTTTCTGCCTCCCTTGGGGGCAGATTTACCTAAAATCGGCCGATCTACCCCCAAAGCGGGCAGTAATGGCCTAAATACAATTTGTCTCTCCAGGGGAGCGACCCTTGCCTAAGGGGTCGCTCCCCATCTCTAAAAAAACAAACAAAAAAAATTAAAAAATTAAAATTTGCCCTGGCGTCTAGAGTTTTCTGCCCCCCCTGGGGGCAGATCGGCCTAATACCAATAGGCCGATATGCCCCCGAGGGGGCAGAAATGGCTTAAAATAAATGTGCCCCCCCACACCCCCTGGGGAGCGACCCTTGCCTACAAGGTCGCTCCCCTTGCCTGACGGCGCAAAAAAAAAACTCCCTGGTGTGTAGTGGTTTCTGCCCCCCTTGGGGGCAAATTGGCCTCATAAAAATAGGCCAATCTGCCCCCAAGGGGGGCAGAAATGGCCTAAATATAATTTCCCCCTATGGGAGCGACCCTTGCCTAAGGGGTCGCTCCCTTATGTCAGTTTCCTTTTCAAAAAAGACATCCCTGGTGTCTAGTGGGCGTTTTGACAGCCGGATTGCTTTCAATCTGGCTGCCAAAACGCAGAGAGAGACTTCAAAGGGAAGGAAATACATTTCCTTCCCTTTGAAACCTCTCTGCCTCCTCCACGTGATCAGCGCTTCCAGCGCGAAGGAGGAGGCATTGTGACAATCAGCGCGTGCTCGCGCGCTGACTTCACAGGGGGGGTTTGGGGTGGAAGGGGAAGGGCTTCCCCTTCCATCCCTGACTTGGGGGGGTGGAGGGAAACCCCACAGAGGGAGCGCTAGCGCTCCCTCTGGGCTGGGTGCCCAGGACGTAATGGTTACGTCCTGGGCACAGCAGCACTGTGCCACAGGACGTAACCATTACGTCCGCGGCACAGAACTGGTTAATAAGACCAACATTATTATAAAATAGTAAGGTTTCCCTTGTTTTCTCCTTGTCTCTATCCATGGCTTTGTCTAGTACCCACTTAGGATAACCTCGTTTCTTGAACCTATTCATCATGTTGTTTTGTTCCTTGAGGAATGACTTCTCCGTACTACAATTTCTACGGGCTCTTAGCAGGGGGAGGATAAGAGCATTTTAATTCAGCCTGTTGACAAGGGTTGCAATGTGTTTATTTTTCCCATTGATATGTATGTGATTGAGGCTGAGAGACAATTGCTAATGCAGGAATGTTATGAAGTGATCAACAGAGATGATTACCATGAGATTATTAACATATTTTGGGATAAGCTCAATGATTGGAAAGAACCGGGTCTGTTGGAGCAAGAGGGATATGTTTTAAAAAATATTTAATTATCCCAAAACTCTGGTACTGTATTTGTTGCCAAACATACACAAAGACATTATCAATCCTCCAGGAAGACCAATTGTGTCTTCTATAGGCAGTTTGCTAGAGAATTGCTCTAGAATTGTAGACCAATTCATTAAACCTTTTGTGACTGAGTTTCCCTGTTTTGTTCAGGACACAAAAGATTTTTCTGAAGAAAAGTCATGATATCTCATGGGAAGAAGATTATTGGCTAATTGTGAGAAGGTAGCCGCTTTCTAGCATAGTTACCCCCACTTTTGGCCTGTTTGTGAGTATATGTCAGTGTATTTTTACTGTCTCACTGGGATCCTGCTAGCCAGAACCCCAGTGCTCACAGTGAAAACCCTATTTGCCAGTATGTTTTTGCCTGTCTCACTGGGATCCTGCTAGCCAGGACCCCAGTGCTCATAGTTTGTGGCCTGAATGTATACACCTGTGTAGTGCCTAACTGTGTCACTGAGGCTCTGCTAATCAGAACCTCAGTGCTCATGCTCTCTCTGCCATTAAATTTGTCACTATAGGCTAGTGACCACTTTTTCCAATTTCAGTTGGCATACTGGAACACCCTTATAATTCCCTTTTATGTGGTACCTAGGTAGCCAGGGTATTGGGGTTCCAGGAGATCCATATGGGCTGCAGCATTTCTTTTGCCACTTAAAGGGAGCTCAGACAAACCTTTACACAGGACTGCCATTGCAGCCTGAGTGAAATAACGCACGTTATTTCACAGCCATTTTCACTGCACTTAAGTAACTTATAAGTCACCTACATGTCTAACCTTCACTTGCTGAAGGTTAGGTGCAAAGTTACTAAGTGTGAGGGCACCCTTGCACTAGCAAAGGTGCCCCCACATAGTTCAGGGCCATTTCCCCGGACTTTGTGAGTGCGGGGACACCATTATACGCATGCACTACATATAGGTCAATACCTATATGTAGCTTCACAATAGTAACTCTGAATATGGCCATGTAACATGTCTAAGATCATGGAATTATCCCCCATTCCAAATCTGGTATTGGGGAGCTAATTCCATGCATCCCGGGGGCTCCACTATGGACCCTCGGTACTGCCAAACCATCTCTCTGGGGTTTTCTCTGAAGCTACAGTTGTTGCCACCCCACAGACAGGGTTCTGCCCTCCTCGGGTCTGGGCAGCCCAGTCCCAGGAAGGCAGAACAAAGCATTTCCTCTGAGAGCAGGGTGTTACCCTCTCTCTCTTTGGAAATAGGTGTTAAAGTCTGGGGAGGGGCAGCCTTTCCCAGCCTCTGGAAATGCTTGGAAGGGCAGAGATGGTGCCCTCCTTACATAAGCCAGTCTACACCAGTTTAGGGGACCTCCAGTCCCTGCTCTGGTGGGAAACTGGACAAAGGAAAGGGGAGTGACCACTCCCCTGTCCATCACCACCCCAGGGGTGATGCACAGAGCTCCTCTAGTGTGTCCCAGACCTCTGCCATCTTGTTACCAGAGGCGTGAGGGCACTCTGGAGGCCTCTGAGTGGCCAGTGGCAGCAAGTGACGTCAGAGACCCCTCCTGATAGGTGCTTACCTGAATAGGTGGCCAATCCTCCTCTGAGGGCTATTTAAGGTCTTTCCAGTGGGCTTTTCCTCAGATAACGACTTACAAGAATCCAGCAGGACTCCTCTGCACTGCTCTCTTCGATTTCTGCCAAGGATCGCCCGCTGACTGCTCCAGGACGCCTGCAAAACTGCAACAAAGCAGCCAGAAGACTACCAGCGACATTGTAGCACCTAATCCTGCTGGCTTTCTCCACCATTTCCTGGTGGTGCATGCTCTGAGGCTGCCTGCCTTCACCCTGCACTGGAAGCCACAAAGAAATCTCCCGTGGGTCGACAGAATCTTCCCCCTGCTTCAGCAGGCACCAAACTTCAGCTTCACCGGTACTCTGGGTCCCCTCTCATCCTGACGAGAGTGGCCTCTGGAACACAGGTGGTGGACCCAAGTGACCCAGACTGTCCAGTGGTCCAACTTTCCAAATTTGGAGGAGGTAAGAACTTGCCTCCCCTCTCCAGACAGTAATCCTGTGCACCACGTCTTCTGCAGCTACAAGGGTTTCTGTGCACATTTCCAAGAAATCCTGCATGCACAGCCGAGCCTAGGTCCCCAGCAGTACGTCATGTGATTCTCAGCTCCCTGAGTTGATCTCCAGTGTTGTGAGACCTCTCTTTGCAGTGTTGAGATGACCGCCATGTTCAGTCTTCTTGAACCCGTGTTCAAGGACTTCTGTGGGTACTTCCTTCTTGTGTGTGGGCTCTCTACATTGCTGAGGGCCACTTCTGTCTCCTCTCCCAAGTGGCGACATTCTGGTCCTTCCTGGGCCCGGGCAGCACAATTTTTCTCTAACCGCGACTCTTGCAGCTAGCAAGGCTTGTTTGGGGTATATTGCCAAGTAAACAACTCTGCATCCTCCAGCACGCCGTGGGACATCTTCTGCACAAAGAAGAACTTCCTACCTCCTTCCGTTTTTGCAAAACCTCAGCTTCTTCCAACCAGAGGCAGCCATTTTGCACCTTCATCCGGGGTTTAGTGGGCTCCGGCCCCCCTGGAACCTTTGGCGACTCTTGGACTTGGTCCCCTTCCTTTCAGGTCCTCAGGTCCAGGAATCCGTCTTCAGTGCTTTGCAGTCTGGTGTGGTCCTTACAAAATCCTTTATCACTGTAGTGTGTTTCTGGGGAAATAGTAGTACTTTACTCCTACTTTCCAGGGTCTCGGAGTGGGGTATCTTGGACACCCTTAGTGTTTTCTTACACTCCCAGTGACCCTCTACACACTACACTAGCCTAGGGGTCCATTCGTGGTTCGCATTCTACTTTCTTAGTATATGGTTTGTGTTGCCCCTAGGCCTATTGCGGCCTATTGCATCCTATTGTATTCTACAATGTGCACACTACTTTTCTAACTGTTTACTTACCTGATTTTGGTTTGCGTGTGTATTTTGTGTATTTTACTTACCTCCTAAGGGAGTATATACTCTGAGATATTTTTGGCATATTGTCACTAAAATAAAGTACTTTTATTTTAAGTAACTCTGAGTATTGTCTTTCTTATGATATAGTACCTATATGATATACGTGGTATAGTAGGAGCTTTGCGTGTCTCCTAGTTCAGCCTTGGCTGCTCTGCTATAGCTACCTCTATCATCCTAAGCTGCTAGAACACTATTACACTCTACTAATAAGGGATAACTGGACCTGGCACAAGGTGTAAGTACCATTGGTACCCACTATAAGCCAGGTCAGCCTCCAACACTAATCACATTGGATGTAGCTTATACATACACCAGCATCAAACATGCTGATGGTTTAGAAGCTCTAAAACACTTTTTGAGAGCTAGACCCATGGACCTCATGTCACATACAAATATGTTGATACAGATGGCAACATTGTGTGTGGAGGACAATGTTTTTCAATTTAAAGACTCCTCATACAGACAAAAATAGGGGGCTTTGTTGGGCACTTGTTTTACTCCCAGTTATCCCTTTTTGCTTATGGGCTGGTGGGATGAACAGGTGTCCATCACTGAGAAGACTCAGGAGGGTTTTGAACATGTTGTCATGTGGTTACATTACATTGATGATCTTCTTGTGACGTGGCAAGGCACCAAGGAAATGGCTGAAACATGTATTGCAGGTCAGGGGGAAAGCAGGTATCTACTGCATCATTCGGAGTTTGATGTGTTAAGCACCAAAATCTGCGTGTGATTCTCCAGGAACCTGTAGAAGACACATGCATCACTCCATTCAAACACATCTTCCTATTTAAATGTGAAATATTTGTAGATACCCACTTATTTAGGCAAAAGAAAACTATTTATAATTGTACGTTTATAGCTCGCTACAGAAAGGGTAGGAGTACTTCACCAGAAAGACAGAAACATTAAGTGCTAGGGAGCTAGCCCCCAGTCCTCTAGTACACCAGATGATATATCTCTGGCATATACATGGTGGACCATCCATTCTATTTTGACATTCCTCCTGCAGGGATGGGACACTGGCTAGGCAAATAACTTTAAAAAGGAAATGGCTGTCACAAATGCGCAAATAGGACTCACACTTAAAATGACTGTGATGTACTGGGAGTTTTCTCCCTGTTTGCTAAACACGTTATGGCTTTTCCTTGCCAGATTGTCATGACATACATCAGGCATTACATGTAAGGGATTCAATGAGGAAAAGGTGGTGTCAGCCACAGTAATTTGGACGGTCAGTCCAGAGGAAATTGTGGCTGCATCACATCTTCCATTTAGTACTCCACAGTTGGTGACCTTACCATTGAGAAGACCCTTCAGTCCCTGCACACAAAATAAGAAGTGAGGACATAGGAGTTGAAAGGCAGGGTTGTAGGGAGGGAGTGAACTTTTCACCCTCTAAATCAGGTCCACAGATTACCTAGGATTAATAGTAATATTTGTTCATATGCCACAATTGGTACACCCAGATCAGAATCATGGCCATGGTTTCCATTAGTGCATCAGGTGTAGTGGCACCAGGGCCCAGAGACCAGAGGGGCCCACTGAACTCTGAGTATTGCTGTATTTTCTAATTCAAACAGCAGCCAAAGGGCCCATTCCCTTTTCTGAGCTCAGCCCCATGATATATTAGCTACATTACTAATCAGAATGGGTTAGTTCCTATGAGGAAAACCTCAGCTAATTTCAGGAAATTATGTCATGTGTTATAACAAACACCTAGTGAAGCACCCAGCTAAGTGGTGATCTCTATTGATCTGGAAAATACTTTTGACTTTGTCCGCCTATGAAGGGGACATTAGGAGCCAAGGGCAGAGGAATAGCTTTAGGTCGGGGGGGGGCGATGTTTGAGGCATGGCATCCCTCAAATAATGCATTAACTTGGTAGTTGGGTGTGGAGGCCCTGTATCAGGTCTGCTCTCTGTGTCCTTTTTTCTCACCAAGAGCCAACAAACCAAATAACCTGGAATCAATTCCAGCTTCCCTGCTTGTCCAAATTGTGTAATCCAAGGCAACTATTTAATTTCACATAGCCTCCTTTTTCTTTACCATTACACTTGAGCACACTTTTAAATATCTGAGTTCTGGATGTGCATTGTACAATCACCTCTTATATTTGATTTAATAGACTGTAATGTTGCTCCATATATAACAGAATATAGGCCACGTTTTGGGTTTACCTGACTACTGGCTTGACTTTCAGTTCACTAATGACATCGTCATTTAGGGCGAGCTACGAATATCTCTAAAAACAATCACTTTTAGTAAATGTCTGTCTAAGTAGTGATATCATCTGATATACTAAGATATAACCATTCCAAGTGTTAAACAGATAAACTTCTTGGAATTTTGAAGAGATTTTACCATTTGTTCAAATTATGTGTGTTGCACAATATACATGCCAAATGTTTTCATGACTTGGCTCGTGCACGAACTCCTAGAGTCAAGCCACACCCAAGACTCAGCTCTGGCTTAGCCTTCCCTACTAATTTTCATGTGCACCTTCCTCTATTTGCAACTGGGATTAATACTGTGGGCCATCAGTCGGTTGATAAAATGATTTATAAAAAAAGAGGACTAGAAACATGGAGTCCTACCCACATGCACCAATTTGACAACTCTGCCATCAAGGTTTCTTGTAGCAGAGACAAAGAAGAGTGTGCAGAGTGAAAATCCATTTAAAATAAGTGATTGTAGGGCAGGAACTCCAGGCTCTTGTGTTGTATGTGATCATAGTCATGAGTTCCCAGGTAGAAATACAGTCTGAGGTGGGATGGCCAGGGTTGTAGCTTCAGTAGGGTTGTTTGGAGTGTTAATCCCACTCAAATGCATTCTTGGTTTGGTAGTTAGGTCTGAGGTACCTTAGTCTGTTCTGCTATGTCTGTGTCATTTTTTGTAATTTTTTTCTCATTTCACCAAGAGTTTGGAACTTCTTTGTATCAGTATCTTAAATATAAATAGTGATTGGTTTATTACAAAAGCGGTGAATCTGCACTTATATAAGTACTGCCTGAATGGGTGCAAATTTACTACTTTTTGCAACTCACAAACATTGGCTGTAGTAGGTTTTGAAAGCTTTGCTAATCTAAAGTTTTCAAGCATACTACTGGCATTCAAATAACAGTTTTCTTTCATCAATAATCTTACTGCAAATGTTACAGCAATATTATCAATTATGTAATAAAGATGTCATGAGTGATGTAATATCTGGGGTAATTACCAGCGCAGGGCTATAACTATAACAGCTGAATTGCAAGGATTTTGTGCATGTAAAATCTGAACCTTTGGCTTTTCAGTGAATTTCTAAGGTTTCTTTTAATTCTATTTCCTAACTATAACCCCCTGTAACCTTTGGTTTTTGCCAGTGAATTTCTAGGATTATTTTAATGTTAAGGAAAATGCCCATTGCAATGCATGGCATGTCGGGGGTTGGGAGGGGTTGGACATAAGCCCTGGCCTTGTATTGTCCTGCCCCTATCCAAGCTTGCTGCTCCTGCACCCCTTACCATTTATTGTCCAGGTCCATGCCCCTGCTCTGTCCTTCCAGCCCTGTGTGGCTATTGCTCTGCCACTGCCCTTCTCACCTGCCCTGAACAGTTAATTTGCTGCCCCATTCGCCTTCTTCCTACTCTCTGTTGTCTGAGTCCATGCACCAGCCCCTCCCTCCTGTCCTGCATGTTCGGATGTGCTGCCACTGCCCTCCATTTAGCTTGATGTCCCTGCCCACTCCTCCTGCCCACTGTTACCCAATTTTATGCCCCATCATGGCCCTTCTACTTAGCCTCTGTGCTACCCTTGCTGCCCCTACCTTCTCCCACCCCCTCTGATGTCTGTGTGCTTGCCCATGCACCCTTCTTTTTGCCCACTGTGTTCCATGGACCTGCTGATGCCCCTTCTATCTACTCTGAGTGTACTGTTGAGCTGCCACTGCCCTTTCTACCTGCATAGCATGGTCAGATGACTGCAGCCTGTGCCTGCCACCTTCACCATGCCTATCTGAGTTCAGTGCCCCTATCCCCTCCCTCCTGTCCTCTATGGTCCATTTTGGTGTCACTACCTTCTGTCCTCCATGCTTTGTTGTGGGGTGAGTGTTTCTCCTGCCTACCCTCTATGGTCTTTTGTAATGCCCCTTCCCCTGCCTCCAGCCCCTACGCATCCCTTCTTCCCTCCATGGTCCTTTTGTGCATGCCCTTGCCCCTTCTGTTTGCCCACCATGGCTGTTGTGCTGCCACTAACCCTCTCTCTTGCCATGCATGACCTTCTGTGCTGCCACAGCCCCTCCCATCAGCCCTGTGTGGTCAGCTTGCTGCCCCTGATCCCCTCCCACCTTCCCTCTGTTGTCTGTATGTATGCCATTATAGTCTCACTGTTGCCCTCCATGTTGTGTTGTGCTTTCAGTGCCTATTCCACCTGCCCTCCATGGTCAGCTTGTTGCTCTAGCCCTGCCCCCTTTCTCCCTGCTCTCTGTTTTCCATGTGCAGGCCCCTATCCTCTACCCCGCCTTGCCTGGTCTGTTGTTGTGTCCCTGCCCCCTCCCTCCTGCCCCTTATGGTCCAGTATGCTGCAACTGCTCTCCTGTCCCCATTGACTTACATTGAAAAAGAGGAGATTTTAGGCAGGAGGCAGATAAAATAAAGTCCTTTTGGGCTTAAGCACTTCAGGAGTCTCCTGCCTGAATCGGGTCTGCTAGCATGTGTGGTTGTACTGCCATTGCCTCTTCCTTCTGCCTTCAATTGTCTATTATATTGCCACAGCATCTCTTACCCGTCATGTATGGTTGGTTTGTTGCCTCTGCCCCTCTTTCCGCTACCCTCCATGGTCTGTTGTGCTGTCACTGCCCCTCACCCTGCCCAGCGTGGTCAACTTGTTGCCTCTTCACCCTCCTCCCTGGCCTCAGTTATCCGAGTCCGTACCCCTGACACCTGTCTCCCACAGTATTCTAATGAACAACTAGATTGCTAACATTCTATCTTTATTACAAAAGTGTGGCATGCCTGATGTCATCTTTATGTAAACAAAGCTGTAATACTTAAAGCATTTTCTTTAGAAATTATAAAAATGACAGGGTCTTCTGGTTA
The DNA here is from genome assembly GCF_031143425.1 of Pleurodeles waltl. Classification (NCBI taxonomy): domain Eukaryota; kingdom Metazoa; phylum Chordata; class Amphibia; order Caudata; family Salamandridae; genus Pleurodeles; species Pleurodeles waltl. Next base: position 801,977,181 of record NC_090443.1, on the reverse strand, counting down.
GCACACTAAAAAACTAGAATGAGGACATATTTTCGGAGTGACAAAGCACTATAAAATTATTTGCTCTTTTGATGTTTTTTTATCCAGTTGATCATTTGGTTATATGTTACACTTAGTGAGGATAATGGTGCTGATAGGGCCAGAGCTGCAGACTTTGCAACTGGGGAGCCATGCTTGAGTTTTGGCATCAGCTCAGCTTCATGTGATTCTGGGCAATTCACTTTTTTTCCCCATGCCTAAAACCCAAAAGGAACATGTGCTTGTGTAACGTAACTGATGTTCATGTAAACACTCCAGTACCTTTGGGTCAAGTCTGCACTATATAAAACTGCAAACAAAACAACAAAATATGTGCTTTGCACACTTCTGACATTCGGGTACATTCAGGTGATATCCGTGCTTCTTTTGGGCTCTTTTTCTCTGGGGCCCATCTGGAAAACATATTTGTTATGAAGCTCCCTAATCTCTTCATTTACTGCAGTATCCTCAGTAGAATATGCTTTCAGTTTTCCATTTCGATTCCATCATGATGCTGGTCAAATGTGGCACACTTTTGGTATAAAGTCAGAATGTTAGCTCTCTGGTTGTTCATTAAAACATTGGCCCTCATTACGAGTGTGGCGGTCTCAAGACCACCACACTGGCGATTAAAGTCGGACCTCCACAGACAGGGAGGTCCTACATCCCCATTATGATCGTGGTGGAGCCACCAAGGTCAAACCACATACACCTCCAGGCTGCAGCCAGCCTGCACCCAGCCTGCAGCCCGGCAGCCCCAGCAGTTGTAATCCACCAGGGCAGCACTGCAAGCAGCACTGACCTGGGGTTTACGAGTCCCCTTCTGCCAGCCTTTCCATGCCGGTAAACACAGCCATGGAAAGGCTGGCAGAATGGGGGTGTTGGGAGGCCCCTGGGCTTGGCATGCACTTGGCATGGGCATTGTAGGGGCCTCATGCACCGCCCCATCTCACCTTCTTGCTGTCACACCCGATGCACCATAACATTGCCGCCAGCTCAATTATGATACGGTGTCAATATTGTGATGAGTGTTCCGCTGGGCCAGCGGGCTAAACAGCTGGCCCAGTGGCATGCAAAAGACAGGCAGGCAAAAGACCTCCAGGATTGGTGGTCTTTTGTCTGCAGCAGCTTCGGCGGTCCTGAAAAGGACTCCTGAAGTCGTAATTAGTCGAATTGTAGTAAACTGCTGATCACCAGGGAGTTAGTTGGCAGTCTGCTGCTGGTGTTGAAAGTGCATGTTTCACTCTACATATCAGAATGTTTAAATCAAATAGAAGAAGATATTTGAGAACTCACCATAAACATGTCCTAATTTTCCTTTCTACAGCACTAACCATAATTTATATGAAAAAGTGAACCCCTTCATTTTGTAAAATTAAGGCCCTCATTACAACTTCGGCGGTCTTCCAGAAAGACCGCCGAAGCTGCAGGCGCCACTATACTACCAGTGCTGGCGGTATTTGTGGCTCCATATTATGACTTTTCTGCTGGGCCAGCGGATGGGAACAGCGTTTCTGTCCGCGGTCCCAGCGGAAAAGTCACATCAAATTCGGGCAGTGAATTGCGTGATGGGGCTGTGCCAGGGGGCCCCTGCACTGCCCATGCCAAATAAATGGGCAGTTTGGGGGCCGCCACGGGCACCCCGAGTCCCCTTACCACCAGCCTTTCCATGGCAGTGTTTACCGCCATGGACAGGCTGGCGGTTGGGGACTCACTGCTGCCCTGGGGATTATGACCACCTGGCGGAAGCCTGGCGGTCAAGTGGAAGGGCCAGCGGTATGGCCGTGGCTAATGCGCTGTGGTCATAATACACTGGCGGTACACCGCCAGCCTTTTGGCGGTGTTACCGCCAATGTACTGCAGGCCGCCAATGAGGCCCTAAATGTTTTAAGTTTTACCAGTTTGATTCAATCAAGATGACTTCAGGTGTGCCACACTTTTGTCATAAGTAAGACTGTTAGTGCTCTAGTTGTTCTTTAGAACACTCTGGAAGGCTACAGTACAACATAGGGGAATCAACTGACAGGCTGCTCCCATCTGGGGTACATGTTTTACTGAAAATGTCAGACTTCAATCTCTTATGGGGGAGAAAGATAGTGTGAATGTACAAAAAATATGCTGTCATTTTAGCTTCTGGAACACCTTGCATAACCTCTGTGGGAAAATCATGAGGAAAATGTTTTCTCTCAAACCTGATTCATAAAATCCCAGTAGCCAGTAGATTTTATCACAGGGTAAAATCATCCTAGCAACAAATGATTTTTACTATAACTAAAATCTGTTATCACCCTTTACGCATTCTCTTTTTTGTGATCCTCAAAAACTGCCATTCACTGCAATGCATTTCAGTGAGTGCGATCATGTATATTGGTCACAAGATGCTGCCAGCACTTTCTGTGCTTAGGCTCCAGTCAGATTTCTATATTTATTTTTCCTTTAATATCTCAAAAACTACTGAACGAATTTACACCAAATCACAAAAGGCACATTTTCTGAACCAAGAGCTAGCTTTCTGCCACATTTGGCGTACCTCTGTCCTGGGGTTTGGGCTCTAGTCATATTCAAAATGTTCAGTAACAAGGTAATATTTTAAACTTGAAAAAACACAGAGAGTTAGGAAATAGAATTTTACAGAAAAAAAACAAAGGTTACAGGGATGTTATAGTTAGGCTCACATTTCACACGTACAAAACCAGTGAAATTCAGCAGTTATAGTTACCTAAGCTAACTATAACTTGCACCCCTGTAATGCACTGATTATGAACTCACATATTACATCACTCATGACATGGTCAGTGACATCATTGATGACATCACTCCATTCCCCATAATTACTGAACGGATTTACACCAAGTCACAAAAAGCGCACTTTGGGACCAAGATCTAGCTTTCTGCCAAATTTGATGTAATACCGTTCAGAGGTTCAGACTGTAGTCGTGTTTAAAATTTTGAAAACTCCTATTGACATAGAAGGGGGAAAAGGTGTTTTAGGACCCCATTTTTGAAAGCCCCCGCTTGGCAGATCACCCCAAAACTTTCTAGAAAACAGATGAACTGACCAAAGGATACGTTTTTCAAAATTCCTGAACATTCGTCAAGCGATACCAAAGTTACTACTAAAACAAAAAATGCTCCGTCTATGGTAAAAAAAAATCCTAACTATTCCTACCTAGTGGCATTAAATTAATATATAAATTAAAAAGGAAAGAAAGAAAATAAAAATAAAATTACATATAGTAATATAAACTTCCTTAACTACCAATAAAATACCAAAATTATTCAATCATTACTTTTTTTATTCAAAGTAAATCAACAATGTAAAAACAGATACAATTTAAACAAGACCAATCATTCCACAAACATAATATCACAAATATTCACAAGTAAATAAATTAAATAAAAAATATGTAATTACCAATTAATAAATTACATATACATAAAAAATAAAAATATAATATATTTGTATTCATCCCAACCTACTCTTTAAAAAAATAATACAGTATTAAAAATACATGTGCAATAAATGTATAAAAAGTAAAAAAAATATGAAAGTAATACAACAATTCAACTATTAAACCATAATTAATAAATTCATGAATGGGCATAGTTAATAATCAAATACTATATTAAATTCAATTAAAATCTATATACCTTTAATTAACTTCCAACCTATTTTGCCCTACAGTCCCAACAACCTAACTAAAATACAATTTAATAATCACTATGAACTATTTAAATAATGAACAATCAATTAAATAATTAACAGCAAAGTATATTCAACAATAATTTTTTATTATAGATAATGTAATTACCTTCCAAACATATACCCCTACAAACTCAACAACCTGCTACGAAAATATAACTTACTGTTACTAATAATAAAACTGAAATAATAATTAAAATTACAATTTAAAATTAAAAAATAATATAACAATTAAATAAGTTACATAGTAATAATCAGTTTAAAATATTTAATATTAAGACCAAATGTCCATCAAATGGATAATATAGCTAATTTAAATAATTTCCTACCCTATCCACCTACAAACCGAACAATCCACTACAACACTATAAATCACTAATAACATTTGTTAAAAAATAACTAAATCACTTAAAATTACAAACTATATTTTATAAAATAATAATTATTCCAATAATACCAACATCTAACATTATTATATTGACTAAAACACATTAAAATAACTTAAAATGCATTATTTTTTACAACTATATTAGTGAACGGATATTGAAAACAACATATTTGAAAACGATATTATTTATCATAACAAATTGGCCATGATTTTGCTCTCAAACATTTTTAACCATGTATTTTGTCAGAACACCAACTGAAACGCGTTAGAATGCCCACGTCATAAAGAAATACACCACTTGGAATTATGAAGTGTGCTAATCATGTATGCACTGGACTCTCTGAACCAAGCCTCAGCATAGTCCCTTACCTCCCTCCAAAGTTAACCCCTTCGCTGCCAGGCCTTTTCCCTCCTCAGGTGCCAGGGCTGTTTTTATCTATTTGGGGTAGTCCGCGCTTAGGCCCTCATAACTTTTTATCTACATAAGCTACCCATGCCAAATATGTGTCCTTTTTTTCCAACATCCTAGGAATTCTGGAGGTACCCAGAGTTTGTGGGTTCCCCTTAAGGAGACCAAGAAATTAGCCAAAATACAGCGAAAAATATAGTTTTTTCAAACAAAAGGGAAAAAAGGGCTGCAGAAGAAGGCTTGTAGTTTTTTCCCCTGAAAATGGCATCAACATAGGGTTTGCAGTGCTAAAATCACCATCTTTCAAGCATTTAGGAACAGGCAGACTTGAATCAGAAAACCCAATTTTTCAACTCAATTTTGGCATTTTACTGTGACATACCCCATTTTTATGATTTTTTGTGTTTTTAGCCTCCTTCCAGTTAGTGACAGAAATGGGTGTGAAACCAATGTTGGATCTGGAAAGCTAAACATTTCTGAAAAGTAGACAAAGTTCTGAATTAAGCAAGGGGTAATTTGTGCAGATCCTAGAAGGGTTTCCTACAGAAAATAACAGCTGAAATCATAAAATATTGAAATTTAGATAAAAAACAGGTATTTTTTTCCATGTTTTACTCAGTAACTTTTTCCTGCGATGTCAGATTTTTTAAAGCAATATCCCATTACGTCTGCTGGATTCTTCTGGTTGCGGGGATATATAGGGCTTGTAGGTTCATCAAGAACCCTAGGCACCCAGAGCCAATAAATGAACTGCACCTTACAATGGGTTTTCATTCTATACTGGGTATACATCAATTCATTTGCTGAAATATAAAGAATGAAAAATAGGTATCAAGAAAACCTTTGTATTTCCGAAATGGGCCCAAGATATGGTGTTGAGAAGCAGTGGTTATTTGCACATCTCTGAATTCCAGGGTGGCCATACTAGCATGTGAATTACAGGGCATTTCTCAAATAGATGTCTTTTTTACACACTGTCTTATATTTGGAAGAAAAAATGTAGAGAAAGACAAGGGGCAATAACACTTGTTTTGTTATTCTGTGTTCCCCCAAGTCTCCCAATAAAAATGGTACCTCACTTGCGTGGGTAGACCTAATGCTCGCGACAGGAAACGCAACATGGACACATCACATGTTGCAAAGTACCTAGCTGTAGATTTTGGCCTCTAGCTCAGCCGGCACCTAGGGAAACCTACTAAACCTGTGCATTTTTTAAAACTAGACACCAAGGGGAATCCAACATGGGGAGACTTGTGGAGCTCTCACCAGGTTTTGTTACCCAGAATCCTTTGCAAACCTCAAAATTTGGCCAAAAAAACACTTTTTCCTCACATTTTGGTGACAGAAGGTTTTGGAATATGAGAGGAGCAACTAATTTCCTTCCACACAGTATTCCCCAAAATCTCCTGATAAAAATGATACCTTACTTGTGTGGATAGGCCTAGTGCCAGCAACAGGAAATGCCCCAAAACACAATGTGGACACATCTCATTTACCAATGAAAACAGAGCTGTTTTTTGCAAAGTCCCTACCTGTGGATTTTGGCCTCTAGCTTAGCCATCACCAAGTGAAACCTACCAAACCTGTGCATTTTTTAAAAATAGACACCTAGGGTAATCCAAGACGGGGAGACTAGTGGGGCTCTCACCATGTTCTGTTACCCAGAATCCTTTGCAAACCTCACAATTTGGCCAAAAAACACTTTTTCCTCACATTTCGGTGACAGAAAGTTCTGGAATCTGAGAAGAGCAACACATTTTCTTCCACCCAGTGTTCCCCCAAGTGTCCCGATAAAAATGATACCTTACTGGTGTGGATAAGCCTAGTGCCAGTAACAGGAAATGCCCCAAAACACAATGTGGACACATCTCATTTACCTAAAGAAAACAGAGCTGTTTTTTGCAAAGTGCCTACCTGTGAATTTTGGCCTCTAGCTCAGCCGGCACCTATGGAAACCTACCAAACCTGTGCATTTTTTAAAACTAGACACCTAGGGCAATCCAAGGTGACTTGTGGGGCTCTCGCCGGGTTCTGTTACCCAGAATCCTTTGCAAACCTTAAAATATGGCTAAAAAACCCTTTTTCCTCACATTTCGGTGACAGAAAGTTCTGGAATCTGAGAGGAGCCACAAATTTCCTTCCACCCAGCGTTCCACGAAGTCTCCCGATAAAAATGATACCTCACTTGTGTGGGTAGGCCTAGTGCACGCAACAGGAAATGCCCCAAACACAACATGGACACATCACATTTTTCCAAAGAAAACAGAGCTGTTTTTTGTAAAATGCCTACCTGTAGATTTTGGCCTCAAGCTCAGCCGGCACCTAGGGAAACCTACCAAACCTGCGCATTTCTGAAAACTAGACACCCAGGGGAATCCAAGATGGGGTGACTTGTGGGGCTCTCACCAGGTTCTGTTACCCAGAATCCTTTGCAAACCTTAAAACGTGGCCAAAAAAACACTTTTTCCTCACATTTCGGTGACAGAAAGTTCTGGATTCTTAGAGAAGCCACAAATTCCCTTCCACCTAGCGTTCCCCCAAGTCGCCTGATAAAAATGATACCACACTTGTGTGGGTAGGCCTAGTGCCCGCAGCAGGAAATGCCCCAAAACACAAGGTGGACACATCACATTTTCCCAAAGAAAACAGTGCTGTTTTTTGCAAAGTGCCTACCTGTGGATTTTGGCCTCTGGCTCAGCCGGCACCTAGGGAAAACTACCAAACCTGTGCATTTTTCAAAAACCAGACACCTAGGGGAATCCAAGATGGAGTGACTTGTGGGGCTCTCACCAGGTTCTGTTACACAGAATCCTTTGCAACCTCAAAATTTGGCACAAAAAACACTTTTTCCTCACATTTCGGTGACAGAAAGTTCTGGAATCTGAGAGGAGCCACAAATTTCCTTCCACCAAGCGTTCCCCAAGTCGCCCAATAAAAATGATACCTCCCTTGTGTGGGTAGGCTTAGTGCCCGCAACAGGAAATGTCCCAAAACACAACGTGGACACATCACATTTTCCCGAAGAAAACAGAGCTGTTTTTTGCAAAGTGCCTACCTGTAGATTTTGGGCTCTAGCTCAGCCGGCACCTAGGGAAACCTACCAAACCTGGGTATTTTTTCAAACTAGTCACCTAGGGGAATCCAAGATGGGATGACTTGTGGGGCTCTCGCCAGGTTCTGTTTCCCAGAATCCTTTGCAAACCTCAAAATTTGCCCAAAAAAACACTTTTTCCTCACATTTCGGTGGCAGAAAGTTCTGGAATCTGAGAGGAGCCACAAATTTCCTTCCCCCAAGCGTTCCCCCAATTCTCCTGATAAAGAGGATACCTCACTTGTGTGGGTAGGCCTAGTGCCCGCAACAGTAAATGCCCCAAAGCACATCATGGACACATCACATTTTCCCAAAGAAAACAGAGCTGTTTTTTGCAACGTGCCTACCTGTGGATTTTGGCCTCTAGCTCAGCCGGCACCTGGGGAAACCTGCCAAACTTGTGCATTTTTCAAAACTAGACACCTAGGGGAATCCAAGATGGGGTGACTTGTGGGGCTCTCACCAGGTTCTGTTACCCAGATTCCTTTGCAAACTTCAAGATTTGGCCCAAAAATACTATTTCCTCACTTTTCGGTGACAGAAAGTTCTGGAATCTGAGAGGAGCCACAAATTTCCTTCCACCTAGTGTTCCCCCAAGTCACCTGAGAGAAATGATACCTCGATTGTGTGGGTAGGCCTGGTTCCCGCGACAGGAAATGCCCCAAAACACACCGTGGACACATCTCATTTTCCCAAAGAAAGCAGAGCTGTTTTTTGCAAAGGGCCTACCTGTAGATTTTGGGCTCTAGCTCAGCCGGCACCTAGGGAAACATACCAAACCTGTGCATTTCTGAAAACTAGACACCCAGGGGAATCCAAGATGGGGTGACTTGTGGGGCTCTCACCAGGTTCTGTTACCCAGAATCCTTTGCACACCTTTCAATTTGGCCAAAAAAACACTTTTTCCTCACATTTCGGTGCCAGAAAGTTCTGGAATCTGAGAGAAGCCACAGATTCCTTTCCACCTAGCGTTCCCCCAAGTCGCCCAATAAAAATGATACCTCACTTGTGTGGGTAGGCCTAGTAGCTGCGACAGGAAATGCCCCAAAACACAATGTGGACACATCACATTTTCCCGAAGAAAACAGAGCTTTTTTTTGCAAAGTGCCTACCTGTGGATTTTGGGCTCTGGCTCAGCCAGCATCTAGGGAAACCTACCAAACCTGTGTATTTTTTAAAACTAGACACCTAGGGGAATCCAAGATGGGGTGACTTGTGGGGCTTTCACCAGGTTCTGTTATCCAGAATCCTTTGCAAACCTCAAAATGTGGCCAAAAAAACACTTTTTCCTCACATTTTGGTGACAGAAAATTCTGGAATCTGAGAGGAGCCACAAATTTCCTTCCACCTAGCGTTCCCCCAAGTCACCTAAGAGAAATGATACCTCGATTGTGTGGGTAGGCCTAGTGCCCGCGACAGGAAATTCCCCAAAACAGAACATGGACACATCACATTTTCCTAAAGAAAACAAAGCTGTTTTTTGCAAAGTGCCTACCTGTGGATTTTGGCATCTAGCTCAGCCGGCACCTGGGGAAACCTACCAAACCTGTGCATTTTTCAAAACTAGACACCTAGGGGAATCCAAGAAGGGGTGACTTGTAGGGCTCTGTTGGAAAATGGGTTATTGGTAGGGCAGGTAGGTGCCTACACCTAGCAACAAGCCACTAACCTCCACATAGGTACAGTTAGGTCTCAGTAAATTAATCCCAGCTCAACCCTTGGTAGCTTGGCAACGAGCGTCAAGGCTTAACTTAGGAGACAAAGTGTAAAGCATTCAAATATCACAAAACAGTAATTAAATAAAACACAGGAAACAGTTTAAAAATCCAAAACCAATTTATAAAAATAGTTTATATTTTTATCTTTAAAATGACACAAAAACGATTAAAATCGGTTCAGGGGAACCGGAGATATGAATTTTTAAAGAATTATTACTTTTCTAGCGCTTAGAAACAAAAAGCGCCAATCGGGTCATCTGGTTGCACCTCGACCGGGGCAAAGTCAAACTTTCAGGCCGACCGCGATGGAGCCCTGCTCGGCTACAGGTCGCGGGAGGCCTCGGTTAAAAAGTTACCTTCTGACTAAGTCTTTATTTTGAAGTTTTTCTTCACCGGGACGAACCTGCCAGTTGAATCCGACCTCCTGGAGCCCTTGTCCGGATACGCGATGTGGGTTTCCTCGGTGGAGACTTTTACCTTCGGACTTAGTTGTTTTTTCGAGATGAAAATCCTTCGACCGGGGTAAACCTGGATCTTGATCCGACGTCCATGGAGCCCTTCTCGGATACGATGGCTGGGAGGTCCCGGTCAACTTTTTACGTTCGGACTTAGTCTCTTTTTTGGATGTTTTTCTTTACCGGGACGAACCACGAAGTCAGGCCGGGTCGCGGTTGAGGCAAGCCGGCTCGAATTTCCGCGGCGGGTCGGTCCCTCTCTGGAGCTTTTTTCCAAAAATTCTCAAATTTTTTCCAAACTTCTGGGGCTTCACCCAGATGTTCTTTTAAGGTTCTTTTGGGGTCCACAGCTCACCCCAAGGGTCCAGAAGTTCTGTGATGGTCCTTGGGGGGTGCGGACTTCAACTCCCAGAATGCACCTGGCGCAAACTCCTTTTTGGCCACTGGACAGTGGTCAGCTGGTCGCTTTCTTCAGGAGTTGGTGCAGGGGACACTGGTTTAGCAATTTTTCACCTGTAGCAAACAGGGAGTCCCTCCTTGAACCAGTTGAAGCCAGGCAAAGTCCTTCTTGTGGTGAAGCCCAAGTGTGCAGCTGGTGCAGTCCTTCTGAGTGCAGGGTCCAGGTGCAGGCCAGGGGTCCAGCAGGGCAGTCCTTCTTCTTCTTTAGTTCCTTTCTTGTTGAATTCTGGAGGGGATCTGAGGTGTGGGTGCAGGTCTGCCAGTTTTATCCTTGCTTCTGGGTGAAAAGCAGGGGGGCCCTGGTTCTCCAATCAGGAACAGGGTCGTCCCCCTGTGATGACCACTTCCTGGGAAGTGTGGCAAAAATCCATCCCAGAAGGCAACAGTCTCTAAAAATCCAACATGGATGAATCTGATTTTTGGAGGTTACATCTGGCTGAGCCCACCCACTGGTGTGGCTAAAAATCATAAACACACCCCTCTCCTAATCTAATCAAGGGGGCACCTAATTGTCTGGGGTTGCAGGATGTGGGGGTGTTGCTGGGTGCTTCAAATGTCCTTCTCTGCCTTTGAAGACCAGTTTGGCCGCCCTCCCCCTTCCTGCCTCACCATCTGCTGAGGGGAGATTTCTCTCCCCCAAGCACATTCCTTTGTGTGAAGTCAGGCCACTTCACACCTCATCAAGGTAGCCTGGCAGAAGCTGCTGCAGGCTGGCCAATCAGAGCACAGCAGCAAAAACAATGCAGAGCTGAAATTGGCAACTTTTTAGGTAAAGTCTAAACTTTTTACCTGAACAAGTTATATTAAATCCAACAACTGGAAGTTGTGGGATTTATTACAACAATTAATTTGATACCAAATTCTTGGTATGTAACATTTAAGGAGACTTTAAAATTTAAATAAAGTCTGCCCATTCTAGCCTATGAAGGCCATTTACTTCAATGAGGGAAAAACTAATTTGGCTGTTTTTACCTCACCAGGGCTTATAAATCTATTTTTATAAAGTCCCTGCTTATAGTTACATGGCACCCAGCCCTAGGGGCACATAGGGCACACCTTAGGGGTGACTTATATGTAAAAATAAGGTAGTTTAAGACTTTGGAAGTACCTTTAATTCCAAAGTCGAATTTGCATATAACTTTAATTTAAAAGCAGCCAGCAAGGCAGGCTTGCTTTTAAAATGACACTGGGCACCTCAGCAATGCACCTAGGTGTGCACCACCTATGTTGTGGTCCCTAAACCTACATGCCCTACCATATACTAGGGACTTATAGGTAGGTTAACTTAGCCAATTATAATTAGCCTAATTTGCATATCCATTTTACACAGAGCACAGGCCCTGGGACTGGTTAGCAGTACCCAGGGCACCTTTAAAGTCAGGAAAACACCAGCAAAAAGAGGAAAATGGGGGCAAAAAGTTATGGGGCCTCTGCAATCAGCCCTGTTTTCTCACACAACCCCCCCCCAGCCCACACGCCCAGGAGACTCAGCCCAACCCTGGGAGAGTCTTCCTGGCTTGTTAGGCGAGGAAGACAGTGAAGAAAACTGGCTGTCCCTTTGCAGGGCCTTCTCTGCCTTACATCCTCCTGTCAGGGTCACTCCCTATGGGTAGTGAAGCCATCCCAACAGTAAAAGGACCCAACACAAACTGAAACTTTCCTCTAGGGGGGTCTTCCTCCTTTCTCTCTTCCAACTTGGGTAGTGAGGTGCCCACCTCCCCTACTCCAAACTTTGCCAGGGCAACACCTAGCTTACCCAAAGAGGTCACCCAACACTTGAGCAACCCCACCATGACCAATAGGGTCAGGGGGCCTACTTTGCTATTGGCTTTGGGGTCTGCCTCCCAGGCCAAGTACAGTGCTGCCAGGAAGGCTAGCACCCAGCAGAGGCTACTGACAGCTGTCAGTACCCAGAACCACACCCTAAGCTCTCCACTGACAGGTGGCTGAGCTGCTTTAGGGGCAACTTTGGGGTCCTGGCACCCCTCTTGCTGTCTAGAGTGGGGGGCTACCACCTCCTGTGGCAGACACCCTCCTTCCACTCTCCCTTCTGTCAGTGCAGGGGCAACACCTTGCATCTGGACAGCTGCCTGATTACTCAGGACTTCCTTGGGGTCAGGTGAGGCCTCACCAGTGCCAACTCTGGGCTCCCCCCTTACTGGGGCAGAAGGCCCTTGGCTCCCTGGAACTCTCTTTAAGAGTGGCCTACCCTTCCTTTTCTTCTTTCCTTTTCTTGGGGACCCCTGTCTCCTAACTGTAGGGACTGACTCCCCAGGACTTTGGGTTGGGGGGGTGCCCTGGGTGACCACCCCATCTGTGACCAGACTCACCTCTGGGAGGTCATTGCCCAGGATACAATCTAGGGGAAGGTCAGCACTGACTACCACCCTAATCCAGTCAAGGATACCCTCCCTCTCTAGGGGCACTATGGCTACAGGTTTGGAGGTGACCTCCCCTGTGGCTATCCTGACTTTCTTTGTCTTTCCTGGGACATACATGTCTGGGGTCACTAACCGGTCACTCACTATAGTGTGACTGGCACAGGTGTCTCTCAGGCCAGTGGTAGGGATCCCATTCACTTGAATGTGGTGGAAGTGCCTACTCCCACCCTTAGGGATCACCAGCTTACCATCTGGTCCTGTCTCCCAGCTAAATGCTAGGAGGACTTCATCATCTGAGGAATCCTCCTCTATGGCTACACTGGACAGCCCAGTGCTAACCACCTTCTTTGGACAGGCTGCATCTCCTCTGAAGTGACCTGTCTGCTGACAGTCAAAGCAAGCCCTACTGTCCAAGAGTTTTTTTAACCCTGGGTCTCCCTGTCTCTGCCTGTCAGAGTGGGAGTGGGATTTACTCTCCTCCTTCTTAGGGTTCTGGGGTACAGAGGGAGTCTCTGTGGTGGGCTTACCACCTCCCTCCTTAGGTTTTTGGGGACCTGTCCCCCCTTCTTGGAGTCTCCCCCCTGGGACTTGACAACCACCCTGGTTCTCAACCACTCATCAGCTGCCTCCCCTAGCTCTCTAGGGTTGGTCTGCTTAGAGTCCACTAGATGCTGGCGTAACCTTTCTTGGGTACAATTGGTCAAGATGTGCTCTCTCATGATCAGATTGTGTAACCCCTCATAAGTATTTACTTTGTTACCAATAATCCAGCCCTCTAGTGCCTTTAGTGAAATGTCCACAAAGTCAACCCAAGACTGGGTACTGACCTTCTGGGTGTCCCTGAACTTCATTCTATATTGCTCTGGGGTCAGACCAAACTTCTTGGCTAAGCACCTCTTCATACTAGGGTATGAATCTGCCTCCTCCCCCCTTAAGGTCAGAAGCCTATCCCTCCCTGAGTTGGGGACCAACTCCCACAAAAGGGAACCCCAGTATTGAGGCCTAACCCTTCTCATTTGGAGTGCCCTCTCAAAGGCCCCCAGCCACTTATCTATGTCATCCCCCTCTACATAAGCAGGAACCACCCCCTTGGGTAATCTGGGGCAAACTCCCCCACCCATGGACACCTCAGCTTCTTTATCGCTGCTTCCATCTCTTTTCTCTTTGTATGCCCACTTTTTCTTTTCTAGGGCCAGCTTCTCTGCTTCCAAAGCTATGTATGCTAGCTGGGCCTCCAGCTCTCTTTCTCTGATGGATGGGTTTTCTCCTCCTGAAAGGACCCCCTTCCCACCACTAGCTTTGGATCTGCCCCTAGTGACTGTATTTACTGAGGACCGTTCTTCCTCATCCTCACTTGGGCTCAGATGCCTTCCCTCCCCTGAGTGGTTAGAGCTTGCATCCTCCCTTCTTTCTCCCTCCTCTGGAGCTTCTTCTGACTCTACCTCTTGGGCCTCAGCCCATGCTGTCAGGGATGTGATCAGGATTTGCTTCCTGAGATCAGTGGTTGCAGGCAACCCTCTTTCAATACACAACTCCCTAAGCTGGACTACTGTCAGTGTGGGTAGGCTAGCCAGATCAAGCTCCCTGGTTCCCTAGTTTTGTGTCAACAAAAACTTTTTGCAAAAATTGGAAACAAGAATTTAGAAAAATTACAAAAATTCAATAATTGAAATTAATCCAAATTAAAAATTAAAAACAATTTTTGCACTAGGACAATTTAAAGGATTTTTAATTTGTTTTACCTAAAACTGTAACGTGATATTGAACACAAGTACAGGATCCCGTCGCTGCTTCCAATTATGTTGGAAAATGGGTTATTGGTAGGGCAGGTAGGTACCTACACCTAGCAACAAGCCACTAACCTCCACATAGGTACAGTTAGGTCTCAGTAAATTAATCCCAGCTCAACCCTTGGTAGCTTGGCAACGAGCGTCAAGGCTTAACTTAGGAGACAAAGGCCCTCATTCTGACCCTGGCGGTCGGCGGAGACACGGCGGTCGGACCGCGAACAGACCGGCGGTATTAAAAATGGCATTCTGACCGCGGCGGTCCCCGCCGCGACCGACCGCTACTTCTCCACTCCGACCGCCGCGGCGGTCATGACCGCGGGGCTGGAGTTTGCGCACTCCGGCCCGGCGGTCGTCCCAAGACCGCCAAGGGTATTATGACCCTGCCTACCGCCGCGGTTTCTTGCGGGCGGGAACCGCCGTGCGAACCATGGCGGTAAGCACTATCGGGGCCAGGGAATTCCTTCCCTGGCACTGATAGGGGTCTCCCCCACCCCCCACTACCCACCCGAGTCCTCCCCCCACACCCTCCACCCCCCTGCCACCCCCCAGAGGTGGTACGAACCCCCTCCCCACCCCCACCCCGACATGCACATACATGTACCCCGACATGCACACACCCCCAACATGCACATATACACACCCCCTACACACACATACACAACGGGGACACATACCCGCACACATACATGCCGACATGCGCACCTGCCGAACAGCACACATTACCCATAGACACAGCAGCACCCCCCGCCCGCATACACGCACTCACACACCCCCTCTACACACTCACACGCACACCCCCATGCACGCCCACATCACACAACACCCCCCCAACCCCTCCCCTCACGGACGATCAACTTACCTTGTGCGTTGGTCCTCCGGGAGGCGACGGGAGCCATAGGGACGTGACCGCCAACAGAAGACCGCCAACAGAAGACCGCCACACAGAAATGTGGGTCGTAATTCTGTGGGCGGTGTTCTGCTGGCGTGGCGGTGGAGGTTGACCAGTCTCCACTTTCCCGCCCACCGCCAGTGTGGCTGCTGGCGGTTTTCCGGCGGAACGCTCCCAGCGGTCAGAATGCGCACAGCGGCACACCGCCGCGGTCGGCGGTCTTCACCGCGGCGGTAACTCAGCGGTCTTGCGAAAAGACCGCCAAGGTCAGAATGAGGGCCAAAGTGTAAAGCATTCAAATATCACAAAACAGTAATTAAATAAAACACAGGAAACAGTTTAAAAATCCAAAACCAATTTATAAAAATAGTTTATATTTTTATCTTTAAAATGACACAAAAACGATTAAAATCGGTTCAGGGGAACCGGAGATATGAATTTTTAAAGAATTATTACTTTTCTAGCGCTTAGAAACAAAAAGCGCCAATCGGGTCATCTGGTTGCACCTCGACCGGGGCAAAGTCAAACTTTCAGGCCGACCGCGATGGAGCCCTGCTCGGCTACAGGTCGCGGGAGGCCTCGGCTAAAAAGTTACCTTCTGACTTAGTCTTTATTTTGAAGTTTTTCTTCACCGGGACGAACCTGCCAGTTGAATCCGACCTCCTGGAGCCCTTGTCCGGATACGCGATGTGGGTTTCCTCGGTGGAGACTTTTACCTTCGGACTTAGTCGTTTTTTCGAGATGAAAATCCTTCGACCGGGGTAAACCTGGATCTTGATCCGACGTCCATGGAGCCCTTCTCGGATACGATGGCTGGGAGGTCCCGGTCAACTTTTTACGTTCGGACTTAGTCTCTTTTTTGGATGTTTTTCTTTACCGGGACGAACCACGAAGTCAGGCCGGGTCGCGGTTGAGGCAAGCCGACTAGAATTTCCGCGGCGGGTCGGACCCTCTCTGGAGCTTTTTTCCAAAAATTCTCAAATCTTTTCCAAACTTCTGGGGCTTCACCCAGATGTTCTTTTAAGGTTCTTTTGGGGTCCAGAGCTCACCCCAAGGGTCCAGAAGTTCTGTGATGGTCCTTGGGGGGTGCGGACTTCAACTCCCAGAATGCACCTGGCGCAAACTCCTTTTTGGCCACTGGACAGTGGTCAGCTGGTCGCTTTCTTCAGGAGTTGGTGCAGGGGACTCTGGCTTAGCAATTTTTCACCTGTAGCAAACAGGGAGTCCCTCCTTGAACCAGTTGAAGCCAGGCAAAGTCCTTCTTGTGGTGAAGCCCAAGTGTGCAGCTGGTGCAGTCCTTCTGAGTGCAGGGTCCAGGTGCAGGCCAGGGGTCCAGCAGGGCAGTCCTTCTTCTTCTTTAGTTCCTTTCTTGTTGAATTCTGGAGGGGATCTGAGGTGTGGGTGCAGGTCTGCCAGTTTTATCCTTGCTTCTGGGTGAAAAGCAGGGGGGCCCTGGTTCTCCAATCAGGAACAGGGTCGTCCCCCTGTGATGACCACTTCCTGGGAAGTGTGGCAAAAATCCATCCCAGAAGGCAACAGTCTCTAAAAATCCAACATGGATGAATCTGATTTTTGGAGGTTACATCTGGCTGAGCCCACCCACTGGTGTGGCTAAAAATCATAAACACACCCCTCTCCTGCCCTCTCCTAATCTAATCAAGGGGGCACCTAATTGTCTGGGGTTGCAGGATGTGGGGGTGTTGCTGGGTGCTTCAAATGTCCTTCTCTGCCTTTGAAGACCAGTTTGGCCGCCCTCCCCCTTCCTGCCTCACCATCTGCTGAGGGGAGATTTCTCTCCCCCAAGCACATTCCTTTGTGTGAAGTCAGGCCACTTCACACCTCATCAAGGTAGCCTGGCAGAAGCTGCTGCAGGCTGGCCAATCAGAGCACAGCAGCAAAAACAATGCAGAGCTGAAATTGGCAACTTTTTAGGTAAAGTCTAAACTTTGTACCTGAACAAGTTATATTAAATCCAACAACTGGAAGTTGTGGGATTTATTACAACAATTAATTTGATACCAAATTCTTGGTATGTAACATTTAAGGAGACTTTAAAATTTAAAATAAAGTCTGCCCATTCTAGCCTATGAAGGCCATTTACTTCAATGAGGGAAAAACTAATTTGGCTGTTTTTACCTCACCAGGGCTTATAAATCTATTTTTATAAAGTCCCTGCTTATAGTTACATGGCACCCAGCCCTAGGGGCACATAGGGCACACCTTAGGGGTGACTTATATGTAAAAATAAGGTAGTTTAAGACTTTGGAAGTACCTTTAATTCCAAAGTCGAATTTGCATATAACTTTAATTTAAAAGCAGCCAGCAAGGCAGGCTTGCTTTTAAAATGACACTGGGCACCTCAGCAATGAACCTAGGTGTGCACCACCTATGCTGTGGTCCCTAAACCTACATGCCCTACCATATACTAGGGACTTATAGGTAGGTTAACTTAGCCAATTATAATTAGCCTAATTTGCATATCCATTTTACACAGAGCACAGGCCCTGGGACTGGTTAGCAGTACCCAGGGCACCTTTAAAGTCAAGGAAAACACCAGCAAAAAGAGGAAAATGGGGGCAAAAAGTTATGGGGCCTCTGCAATCAGCCCTGTTTTCTCACAGGCTCTCACCAGGTTCTGTTACCCAGAATCCTTTTCAAACTTCCAAATTTGGCCCAAAAACACTTTTTCCTCACATTTCGGTGACAGAAAATTCTGGAATTTGAGAGGAGCCACAAATTTCCTTCCACTCAGCATTCCTCGAAGTCACCCAATAAAAATGGTACTTCTGTGGGTAGGCCTAGTACCTGCAAAAGGAAATGCCCAAAACCCTATGTGGACACTTCAAAATTATCAAATACAAAACTAACGGTCTTTTTGGTGGGGGGGCACCTGCGTTTTTGGTCCTGGGATCAGTAGCCATATAGGGAAACATACCAAACCCAAAGATTACTGAAAACTAGACACCCAAGGGAGTCCAGGGAGGTGTGACTTGTGTTGATCCCCCAGTGTTTTCTTACCCAGAAGCCATTGCAAACCTCAAAATTTGGCTAAAAAAACCACTTTTTCTTCACATTTCGGTGACAGAAAGTTCTGGAATCTGAGAAGAGCCACAAATTACCTTCCATTCAGCATTCCCCCACGTCTCCTGATAAAAATGATACCTCACTTGTGTGGGGACCCAGGTGCCAGCAACAGGAAAAGGCCAAAAACCTGTAGAGACTGAGGGGATATCTTTAGGCTGACTCTGCTTTGGGGACTCACACAAGTGAGGTATCATTTTATTTGGGAGACTGAGGGGAATGCTGGGGAGTAGGAATTCTGTATCGGAGCAGTGATCCTACAAAGAAAAGTCAGGAAAATATGCTTTTTCTAAGCAAATCTGGAGGTTTGCAGAGGAGTCTGGGTAAGAAAATGTTGGGGGATCCACACAAGCCACACCTCCTTGGACTCCTTGGGGTGTCTAGTTTTTAAAAAATGTTTGGGTTTGGTAGGTTTCCCTAGATGAAGGCGGTACCCGCGACCAAAAACATAGGTGCCCGCTTCCTCCCAAACACAGGTAGTTTTGTAATATATCATTTTGGTGTGTCCACGTATTTCTGTGATGTTCCAAACACTAAAAGTTGTGAAAAGAAATGCACTTAGGTTATGTTAAAAATACCCCTCACCCATCAACCAAGTTGGTGGCATGCTTCATCATTGGGGTCCCACCTGAGACACCTAGCATGCCACAGGTGTGCTGCAACACCTGATTACAGCGGAGCAGGTTTTTATCATTTTTACCACACATAGTGGTTGGATTTGGCACAAGGGTGAGTGATGGTTCAGTAGATCAAATTTTATTAACAAGACATTTTACAATAATGAGATGCACTGCTAATAACTGAAAGTCCAAAAAACAGAACCAATGACTCAGCTTGTGAGCTGTAAAGCCGCATCAAGGCACCAACCGCTTTACAGTCCATTCACACACCTTTCATACCTGACATGCACAAGACCATTCACACCGCCAGCCACGGGCCCAGCACATTACAACACTCGCATCGACAGACAGCGACACTCAAGGGCCCATCACTTACATACGCCCACATGCCTGATACAGCAATCACACTAGCTGATGGGAGTGTGTGGACTGACGTTTGACTGGCACCGCCAGCCAAGCGCCACTCCACACACACTGCCAGCCAAGTGCCACCCCACGCACAACACCAGCCAAGTGCCACCCCACGCACACCGCCAGCCAAGCACCACCCCACACACACCGCCAGCCAACCGCCACCCCACGCACACCGCTATCATTTTTTTGTTGTTTATAAACATCAAAGAAACCACTAACTATTTATAGAAAAAGTACAATACTACAAACACAAAAGCTCTAACTGAAAACATGATAGAAATGTGAAACTGAACATCTGAAAATATAAAACAGGCAGTTTACACTCACGGTATTTCCCCCAAACCTGTTTTTGGTGTGATAACTCCTTAAACAGCCGGCCCCACACAGCCCACGCTTTGAAGAACAATCGGGGCAGTACATTCGGCTCTCCCTCCGGATACCTCTTCGGGCACATTCTCTACATTTCTTACTGGGCAAGTCTTTTTTGGGAGTGGGAGGAAAGTGGGGATCTTTCAATCTAGCCGCATCCTCCCCCACTGCTACTCTAGGAACTCTTGCCTGTTCCACCACAATAAGGCTCTCTATCACTGACTCCTGAAATTTAACTATTTCATCCTTGACTCAGGTGAAAAATCCTTGAACACAATAAAAGCATTAAAAGTTGTGAAATTAAATAAATGTGTGGCCAACTTTTTGCACCACACGTATGACTTACGAAGAGTAGTCTACAGTTCCAACCTCTGATCTACTATATCAACACCACCCATGTGCTTATTGTAGTCCAAAATGCACGCAGGTTTGCGCACTTCGGCAACCTGACCCCAAACATTCACAGGGGAAATACTCTGATCATGGATGGTAGATAGCATGTACACATCCTGCATGTCTGGAGATTTCAGAGCTAACAGCTCATTATTCCACAAGGCACTGCACTGTCCCCTCTCAAGTTTTTACAGACGAGTTCCCTTGGATAGCCTTTCCGGTTAGAAAGGATTGTGCCACAAGCAACAGTGTCCACTCTAAACAACCTCTTGAACAACTGCACTCCAGTGTAGAAATTATCTACATACAAATTGTGACCTTTGTTAAACAGTCGTCTACCAAGTTCCCACACAATTTTCTCGCTAACTCCAAAAGTGGGCGTGCAACCAGGGGGGTCAATACTGGAATCCCTACCAGTGTAGATCTGGAAATTATACACGTATCCTGTACTACGTTCTGACAGCATATACAATTTAATTCCATACTGTGTCCTCTTGCTAGGAATGTACTGCTTAAAAACCAAATGCCCCTTGAACAGGACCAAAGACTCGTCCACACTTATCTCTTTGCCTGGAACATACACCTCTGAAAACGGATCTAAAAAATGATCAAGGGCAGGCCTAATCTTAAAAAGACAGTCACAATCAGGGTGATCTTGTGGCAAGGCTAAAGCATTGTCAGCAAAATGCAGCATCCTAAGAAGAAGCAAATAGTGATTATGAGTCATAGTTGCAGGAAATATAACCGTCGCCATCAAGGGACTAGTAGACCAATAAGAAGCCAGTGATGGCTTCCTTATCAACCCCATCAAAAAAGTCAACCCTAAAAACTTTTTCATCTCTTCCAGATTTGTGGGAACCCACTGGGTAGCTCTAGACTGAGGCCTAAATCTTCCAGCGTTGTCCCTCAAATATTGCTCTGCATACAAATTAGTCTGCTCAACAATCTCTTCCAAAAATATATCGTCCATAAACAAGTGAAAGAAATTGACAGTTTTCCGTATTGACTCTACACCCTGGGAGACCAGTAAATGCAGGTAACTGTGGCTGCTCCATGTTTGGGGCAATTCAGGTGTCAGGTCTTCTAATGGGGAAAACCCTTCAGCCCCAGGCTGCTGTGCATTGGCACATCAATGTCCTCCTCTAAAACAGGCCCTTCATCTGCACTGAGAGTGGCTTGCTCATGAGAAGAATCCTCTCGGACAGAAACCTCACTGCCAGAATCTCTCACTTCCTCCTCTGCCTCAGATACAGAGTCAGTCTCATAATCATGGTCAGAAGACAACTCAAAAAGAAAGCCAACAACCTGCTGAGCGGTCAATCTGCGGCTAGCCATGATCCTTTTTAACAACAAATGGATTGCCAACAACAACCAGCACTGTCTAAAATAAGTAATAAACAAAGTGAAGCTTTATCACAAAGAGTTATGTACTAAAAAACTATACAACTCACTTGCCTGAAAAAGCTAGACTCACCAGCAACTACTCTGCACAGACACAGCAATCACCAATGATATTCCACTAAATAGAAAAAAGCAAATTAGACATAAGACAACACAAATATCATTGTGCACATGTCTAAGGACAATTTCACACACATTACTGCATTTGGTACACCACCTACAAACATGTCATTCATGCATGTCAACAATACTCCTTTGGAGTAAATTGCTTTTACTTACCTAAAACATGCAACTATGCAAACAGCAGGACAACTACTGCCAAAACCGCAAGGATCCAGAGCAAAGGAAGCAAAAGCTTTGAACAAGAACAAAAAGAAGAAATAAACTGTTATAATCACAAATACAAATACGTTGTCAGTTGACAAACACCTGCCACCAAGAACTTAGAAATTTTCTCTGGTGCCTAAGTGGCTTCGGCCCCCCTTGGGGGCAGATGGGCCTAAAAAAATAGGCTGATCTGCCTTGTAGGGGGGCAGAAATGGCCATCAGTAATGTGCCCCCCTTTGGGGGGGTGACACTTGCCAAAGGGGCCACCCCCTCACAAAATAAACACACACACACACAAGATCCTTGGTGCCTCGGTGGATTCTGTCCCCTTTGGGGGCAGATGTGCTTAAATAAAATAGGCTGATCGGCCCCCAAGGGGGGCAGGAATGGGCAACACTCTGTGCCCCCTTTGGGGGGGCGATCCTTGCCAAAGGGGGAGAAAAGGGGCGCCCCCAGCACAAACAAACTAAGGGGAACAAAAAAAAAATCTCTCATGTCTTGGTGGCTTCTGCCCCCCTTGGGGGCAGATGGGCCTAAAAAAAATAGGCTGATCTGTCCCCAAGGGGAGCAGAAATGGAGATCAGTAATGTGCCCCCCTTTGGGGGGGCAACCCTTGCCAAAGGGGCCCCCCACACAAAACACACACAAGATCCCTGGTGCCTAAGTGGATTCTGCCCCCCTTGGGGGCAGTTGGTCCTAAGAAAATAGCCGATCTGCCCCCAATGGGGGCAGAAATGGTGAACAGCTCTGTGCCCCCTTTGGAGGGCGACCGTTGCCAAAGGGGCCGAACCCCCACACAAAACACACACACACACACAAGATCCCTGGTTCTCTGTGCCCCCTTTGGGGGGAAACCGTTGCCAAAGGGGGCAACCCCAGCACAAAACAACAAAGGGAAACAAAACAAATAACTCCCAGGTGTATTGGTGGCTTCTGCCCTCCTTGGGGTCAGATGGGCCTAAAAAAAATAGGCCCATCTGCCCCCAAAGGGGGCAAAATGGGCAACACTAATTTCCCCCCTTTGGGGGGCTGACCCTTGCCCATGGGGTACCCCCAAGACCCAAAACACACACACAGAACACACAATCCCTGGGGCCTAGTGGGTTTCGACCCCCCCTGGGGGCAAGATCGGCCAAAAACATGGCCAAGCTAACCCCAGAGGGGGTGCCGAAACATATAAAAAATGATTGCCCCCAGGGCAGTGACCCTTGCCTAAGGGGTCGCTGGACAAAATTATTACCAACAATATAATCCCTGGTTTATAGTAGGTTTTGACCCCCCTGGGGGCAGATCAGCCGAAAAAAATGGCCGATCTGCCCCCAGGGGGAGCGAAACACTGATGGTATATTGCCCCCCGGGGAGCGACCCTTGCCCAAGTGGTCGCTCCCTAAAAATAAAATAAAAAAAAAAACTAAAATCCTTGGTGCCCAGTGGAGGATTCCTGTTCCATTGTGGAGCAGCAATCCATTGAAAACAGGCACAGGAGGAAAGGAAAAACTCTTTCCTTTCCCCCTGTGTCAGTTTACGCCCCCAAACCACCCAAAAGAGAAGGACTCACCTTGTGGACGCCCTTTCTCTTGACGGGCTGGAAGCAAATGGCTCCCAGCACGTCCTTAGCAACATTTGATGACGTTGGCACGCTGTGAGCGCGCTGACATCATCAGATTGCCGAGGGGGGTCGGGGGTGGAAGGGGAAGCGATTCCCCTTCCATCCCTGACTGGGGGGTGTGGGAGGGAGGCCCACGGGGAGTGCTAGCTAGTGGGCCGGGTGCAGGACGACCAGTGGAGTGGTTTGGACTGGAGTGGGGTGGACTGGAGTGGAGCGGGGTGGAATGGAGTGGCATGAATTGGATTGGTGTGGGGTGGATTGGAGTGGAGTAGATTGGGTTGGACTGGATAGGAGTGAGAAGGATTGGATTGGATTGAGTGGGGTTGATTGGATTGGGGTTGATCGGATAGAAGTAGATTGGATTAGGGTGGGGTAGGATGAACTGGATTGGGGTGGGGATGGATTCGACTGGGGTGGATTGGATTGGGGTGGATTAGAGTTGGGTAGATTGGATTTGGTTGAATTGGTGTGGATTTGATTGGAGGGGTGATTTGGGTTGGGTTGAAGTGGATTGGAGTGGGGTGGACTGGACTGGACTGGGGCAGAAATTGTTTGGATTGGAGTGGGACAGATTGTTTTGGACTAGAGTGAGCAGATTCCTTTGGATTGGAGTGTGGCAGATTGGAGTGGTGTAGATTGGAGTAGGTTTAGACATTACAACCAAAGCACTCTCTTTGTTCAATCATGTGAAACACAGTGCATAGACCAATCCGTCTTGTGTTGCAAGATCTTCTTTTATTGTGAAATTTTAATTTGATTCATATTACCGTACAGTTCTTCATTACAGTTGTTTAAACTTGACAGCCAACACGTGTTTTGTGGCAAAGTGACTTTATCAAGGCCGTGGGATATAGAAATGAACGTATGTACATGAACCAAGTGTACATGGTAAGCACTGGCTTTATGTAAGGTGACTTCCCAGCAACAAACAGTGATATGCCTGCACCAAGTGTGATATGGAAGTGTGTAAAAAGATGTAAAAAGATAGTGCAATGTGTGCACACAGTAAATGTGGAAAAAATCCCTACTGTGGGAGATATAGTTCACCCAAAGACAGATACCAGTAACTAAAAGTCATTATAACGAATACCTTAAGTGTCCATAAAAGGAAATGATTGAAAGAGGAAAGTCATTACGTCTACCATTGATAGTTTTAGTGCTCTTAATTCCCGGCAGTAAGAAGAAGAGAAACAATTTTAGAGTCACTCTATAACGTACTAACCAATAAGTGTTTCGAAGGTCCAAACAAATTCCTGTGATTGCGTCTATAATTACGCTCCACTGATTATCAAAGCTGGAAAAAGAGTAGTGTACTCCAAAAAGGTTGTCGCTAGAGTAGTCTGTATAAATGATACTTTAAAAGATCATGTCTTCCGAGTTGTATTTCGGAAAATTACTTAAACTGGGCCATGATAAGCCCAGTGATGTGTAGATGAAAGGAATAAATGACAGGTAAGCTAACACTGAAGCGATCCTGACGAGTAAGTCATAGTAAAGTTATAGCTATATAATATAAATCATATGCAAATTAATCCACGAGAAATTGATAATTAGGTTGAGGGTACATAGTGCCCGTCCCCCCAGTGAATTACATATTCAGGTTTCTGGAAACTGAAACACACAGCTACTGTATGAAGTGGTTGTAACCAAAACTTAACATTGTATACAGTAGTGTATTTCTGAATATATTGATTTGTTTTTACAACCATTGGTACGCAACGTACCATCCTATATTCAGGATACTAGGGATCTGCTATGTCAACTGGAAGATGTTGAGTGGACAGAGGGATGCAAATTTGTGAGTTTTGATGTAAATTCATTGTACGCATCCATTCCTCAGGAAAAAGGTTTGGAAGCATTAACCGACATACTGTATAATAATGATGCAACTTTATATGAGCACACATCCATGTTTATTGATCTCACAAGTCTAGTTCTGGAAAACAATGTATTCCTGCATAACAGCAATTGGTACAGACAAGCTCAGGGTCTGGGGGACCAATTTTCACCCTCTTACACAAACCTGTATATGGGTCATTTTGAAAGGCAACATCAATGGACGGTCTGTCCGCCAGGCATTTTACAACATATCCTTATTTGGGGCAGATATATAGATAACATACTGGTCTTTTGGACTGGTACTGACTCAGATCTGGAAGTCCGGATCAAACACTTGAACTAGAACTCCTATAATCTTTTTTTCACACATCATGTACGCATACACAATATTGAATTTCTTGATGTAACTTTATATGTTGTGGGAAACAAAATAATGTAAAAAATGTACAGATTGAAGTAGGGCAGATTTTATTTGGATTGGAGCCTTCGTTCGCTGAAAGGAACCCAGCATGCACAAATTTGGAGCACTGCTTCCTCAAATCTGAGCCACACTAATCAGTGGTTCCAGACCCATTTCCTGCCAAAGACCACCATGTTGGGTTTTTACTGCAACATGGTCTCTATGTGACTCAGATGTGGTGGCACAAATTATTGCATGTTCTCTGGAGTTTGTAATTGGCCCTCAGTTACTTTTGATGGATTCTAGTTAGCACCAGCACATGACACATGTCCTAGCTTGCAGTCTTTTCACTTCTTTCAAGCCATGGCTTTTAGACCAAGCTCTGGCGCAAAGATTTTTGAAGCTGTGCGCAAATGGACAGATTGTCATTTCTGTGTTTCTATGTCCTTAGAGACAATATAATTTATGAGAACATTTACTGCTGTCTAGCTCCCGAAGTTGCATATATTGTCCTTAAAGCAGCACTAGCTATGCCTTTGCTTTTCAGAGTCCATGAGGGGTGAGTTGTTCTTTAGGGTAAACATTTCAACTAAATAGAATTTGACACATTGTGTATATTCAGTGGTCTAGCATGCAATTGCACAGTGCTGAGTACTCCCTAAAAACTGCAAAGTGGCAAAGTCTTTGTATTATATTGTTTCAGCATAATCATTAAAACATTGTTAATGAGTCGGCAAGAGTATTGCAGCGTCTTCGTTGGCTTATGGTAAGTAAAGACTAATCTTCTGGTAGGATATGCCCTGATGGATATGATTTTTCAGGTATTCCCTGCCTCTAACTGGAGCATTATTGTATTTTTTCATTTCCTCTGAAATGTCATGTGCTTCATGAGCATGTGATGAGAAATGATTGAGTAAGATACATAACAAGTTGGTGGGTTCACTTTGGGAGCACATATATTTTGATATGACAAGAGTTAGCGTAGTATAGGATTAGGCAACTAGCTAGGCACCACAAGCAGGGACTACCCTTTGGCCCCAGCAAACACTAAAAATATCATCAGTCGAATGGAAAGATGCAGCAAAATGTCACCCTAGGGATCTAAAATTCACGTAGAAGCCATGACCATGGCTGGTTCCCTCTTTCTGGTGCCTAGATTCTGCTGTGGCTTCACACATCATGATGGTACCTGCCAATCAACTCTTACACAGTGTTGTGAGGAAACAGGTGGTTTGCAGGCTCACCCCCACATTATGCCTCCGTTTTGACTCCTAGGCACTGGTGCAATGACGCTGACATGGCCTGAGCTCTGCTAACCAGGAATCAGTGCATGTGCTCTGACCCTTAAAAGTGTAATATTGGATTGCCTTATATTCAATTGGCTTAAATCCCTAGTATATGGTACCAAGAGCTGTAAGTTAAAGTGCCTTTAAGTTAAAGTGTTCCGCCAGGGCTGCTGCATTGACTGTGCTGCAGTGGATGTGACAACGTGAACATATGACTCCCTGCCTTCCAGTGAAGACTGGCATAGCAACATTAAAGTGCCAACTCCACTTTTCCTTTTAAACTAATGGAAAAGTCCAATCCCCCACCCCTTTTCAATATATGTAAGTCACCCCTACAGCAGGCCTATCAAGTCCAAAGGCAGAATGCTGTATATCAAAACAAGTAGGACACGTAGTTGTATATGTTTTATCAGTAAAACCCCTAAAGGGTAGTTACTCACTGACAACTCAGCTATGCTAACTTCCTAATGGGGTTACTAAACGTGGTACTTAAAACTATCAAATTAATCATCACATTGAACATGTCTTGAGTCCCAAATCAAATTGAATGTAAGCTTTAAGTAATTGCAACTTTTAGAAGTTGCCACTCTGTTGCTCTAGTTTTCCAGTGGCCACTCGCAGGTGCTGACCACAAGACAGCATTCTTTTCTCTTGGGGAGAGGTGTGAACCACTCCCAGGATTAAGAAAGATAGAGGCTAGCCGTTGAAAGAGGTGTCACTTTTCCCTGGCAGGAAGCCACACAGGATGTGAGATCCCAAAAGGTGTGAGCTTCAAGGGGAAGACCACCTTGGACGGGCAAATGGTGGATACTAACGAGAGGGACTGCTCTTATGCTGAGGTAGACAGATTGGCATCGGGGACAGAGAGGGGAGACCAGTTGCCACACCAGTTTTTCTGTGAGCATTTAGGCATCAGGTAGCCACACCTCTAGGGTGGGCCACCAAGCTCCATACGCCAAGAGAGGGCTTCTGCCAAACTTGGAGTAGGCAGAATAGTGCACTCCAGTATAGCTAGATGCCACTCTTCGCAAAAAGTCATCATCATACAGGAGAGCGCCTAGTAGTCCATTGGCTAGTGACCACCACGTCCCCAAGGACCTTTCTGGGCATAAATATAGCATCCAGACTTCTGATCGCATCTGGACTGGACAGAGGTCCAAAAACAGACTGCCATGCCTTTACCTGCACATGGCAAGAGAGGCTGCATGAGCAGCTGGACTGTACCTGCTGTACGTTGGTCTAGCAAAGAGTGGACTGTGCCTGTGGTGCCTGGTTCATGTGAAAGTCACTCCAGAGCCCAGGCCAGAAAGGGTAAACTCCAAGAGTCAGTTGGCTGACTTCCTGTTACAGCACTAGGGCCACAAAACCGGAATTGGCCTGTTGTGGCTAGTCAGTATCCACAATCACTTAAATGCTGCTGACCACTGACCACTGATATTGAGCCCAGGCAACCAAGTCCTGAGACACAAACATTGCACCCGAGTCTTCTGGGGCTGAAAGAGTTGTTGGAATGCAGTTTGGTTGCCTAACACAGACACCAAAGGGAACTTCTGGTTTTGCTGTAACCTGAGACCAGTAGTCCAGTGGCAACTGATGTTTTCTGGACCAAGGAGGGTGTTGAGGGGCATAGGCCCCTGTGGCCAAATTCACATTTTCTCAAATGAGGAGTAACCACAGGAAGACCCCCATCAGCCTCAAAGCATCCTCAGCATTTTCAGCATCTGGTATCCCTTGCGTCAGGACCATTTCATAAGACTCTATGGGCTGTTCACACATAAGGCATGGAACGGGACTTGGGACTGCTTTGGTCACAAGGTAACTGTCATACAGCTCCTTATTGACCCTCTTGATCTTAGCCGTGCTGGAGTTGGTTGCCCAAAGTGGGTGGAATAGCAAAAGATAACTGTTTAAAAATGTTACAATGCTCGTTCGCGTTTTTGATTGAAAAGCTGAGATTTATATTTCAATTCAAAATCAGTATCTCTAGGTCCCTCTTGTGAATTTTTATCATTGTGGTGTCTAAAAATTCATACAAATAAACTATGTTTTTTTAAATTGGTGTTGGGATTCTTTCTTCCTGTGTGACATTCTTATTTTGGTGTTTTTGTACTTCAAAATGCTTTACACGTTTTCCTTTGTTTAAGCCTGACTACTTGAAACTACAGCTACCCATGGTTGAGCTAAGATTTAGCAAACTAGCCTGACTGGGCCATGTTGGTTTTATGAGTGTATTTCACAGTGAGGTCATACAACCACACCATGTAATAAACACACCACAATTCCTCCCAGGTGTCATCTATGAGAGAGAAGAAAGGCCCTCTCCCATTGTTGAACCTTTGGCTTTGCAATGCCCTCATGGTCCTTGAAAGTTTTAGTTTTCGGGGGTTATTATTGAAAGTATTATTAGGAAAGAAAGAGTAAGGGCTATGGTATAACTAATAAAGCAGTACAATGCATAAAAATAAATGTTTCATTAGATTTAAAAAATAAATAAAAATAAAACATATTTTAAAAAAATTAGTGTCGTATAATTAAGTCAATTTATTCACAATAAAAGACAGATTAACCAGAGAGCATTGCTGGCCTTGTTGATTGCTTTGTATCCTATGTAGGAGGGGACAGGAGAGAAAGAGAAATAAAGTAAAAAGAGAAGGAGGGAATATACTATAGTGGTGAGGGTGGGTAGCTACAGCTGTCTTTTTTGACAGTGGTTGCAATAGTATTAGAAGAGCCCATAGAGCAATGTCCGATTTCGCTAGTTATTTTCTTTGGTTTTATCCTCAAATTTGGTTGTTTAGAAGGTAGGTTGCTGCTTGGCATTTGGAATAAGTGAATTCATGGACGTTTACATTTTTGCATTTACAGATCTAGTTTGTTCAAGGTATGTGTGATTCATGTGGATTAGTTTTTTTGTAAATACACTATTGTTTACACTTCTAGTAAAGTGGATCCACGCCCACAATGTATGAAAAGATAGATTTTTGTATGATTTTGAATCGCATAATATATTTTTAATGCCTAATATATTAAGAAATCAATGAGTCATAGATCATATTTATTTAATGTACAAAGTGGTTTGATGGCACCAGGAGCCAGGGATATGTTAATAAAGGTAAGGAAGAAATTTGTATGGAAGCTGTTATTATTGGTTTTCTCAGTTTCTGCCAAGAAGTGTTGCAACATAGGGTAGTCGAATAATATATGAACAATAGTACCCGTTGATTATTGCAGTTCCAGCATTTATCCAAGGTCCAGAATGACCTGTGTAAAGTCTGTGTTTTGTATTGAGTTAGTACAGGAGATTCTTGTCTTTTGGTAGGGCATCCCCAAATTACCAACCATTTGTTTTCACTGAGTATTAAGCGTTCAGGAGATCCATCTGGTTTTTTTGGGCACCCATTGTTACAGTGTTTCCTTCTTTTCCTGACCTGCCAGTATTCGCTTGAACATTTTCTGACTCCAGTATGGCAGCTCCCATGAGAGCTTGGAGGCAGCGGTATTTTGTTTGCATAGAAATGAATTAGAGTCAGGAAATGGACTCAGCAGAGTTCTGCGTGTCTGGGGAGTATGGAGCCTGCATGTCCCTACATGAGTGCAGCAGAGGTCCCTAAGCTTGATCTCCTTTGCTTGCTAATAAATAAGGCAGTGGAGGCAGCCTTTAAAGTGCATGAGCCTGATGGCCCTCCTCCTAAGTTACCAAGACTGCACAATCAAGACTCACAGTTGGAAGATCATAAGGAGGATAATAAGCAAGGTCTCTTTGTACAGGGAGCTGAGCTCTCTGATTTGTTTAAACACATAAAAGAGGTTCTGAGATTTCTAATACCACCGGAGGATGGAACTGATGAGGATTTCTTTATGAAGTATCAATGCCCTGACCCAGACTCTTTACCACAGCATAGTGCAATACGCTAGGTCCTATCACATACACGGAAGGACATTTGATGGATAACCTAATGGCTAGGCTGGGCATGGTAATTTGTGCGGATGCTCTCCCATCTCACCCGATAGATAAGAAAGTGAAGGGTGCTGTCAAGCAAGCTTATTCTGCTTCTAAGTTCTCTATCAGTGTGACTGCCTACACCACTTATATGGTACAGGCCCTCCAGAAGAATTTACAGCACAACTGATGAATGATGGGGCAGATACTTCATTCCACTTATCAATGATGGAGCTTCATGTTAGGTTTCTTTCAGACCTTTTGATAATCAGTGTGCCTCATTGACTGTTTCAGGGGCATCAATAGCAGTCAGATGCTATATTTGGATGTGGTCCTGAAAAGTGGATGCCTCCCATAAGTTGATCTTAATGAAATAACCCTACAGGGGTTCTAAGATTTTCATTCACCATTTGGAGGAAATTATAAAACAGTCTGTGGGTCATGCGTATCATCTGTGTCATGCCCCACAGTCCAAGCAAAAAACACCTCTTACTTCTTTCAGATATGAACAGTGTTAAGAAACTGGTAGTACTGAGAATACCCTTTTAGACTACAAAATTAGATTGAGGTGCGGGCCCTATTTCACACCCAGGGCCTAAAAGTACCATCTGCGTCACGCACAGCAGTCCAAGCAAAAGACACCTCTCATGATTGAGGTGCCAGCCCTATATAGCAGCCAGGGCCTATGGGTACCATCTGTGTCATGCCCAGCGATCCAAGTGACCAAGTCTCAACCCTGATTCACACCCCGGGGACAAGTGTACTATCTGTGTCACACCCAGCGGTCCAAGCAACAAACTTCAGCCCTGTATCACACCCAGGGGACAAGCGTACCATCGGTGTCACGCCCCCGAAGATCAAGGTAACAAGCCTAAACCCTGTATCACACCTAGAGGACAAGCGTACCATCTGTGTCACGCCCAGCGGTCCAAGCAAACAAAAACAAACAACATTCACCTTTTCAAGCGTCCTATCAAAAAAAGGTGACTTCTGCGGGAACGCCTCTGAAGCCGCCTTGTGACTACTTCAGACACATAAAATAGGTAACATGAAGATTTCTGCCAGTGGCAGGGTGTTTGAGTTACATTTTTACACTTCTTCCTAGTTTGCCATATGCCAAATGCTGGGACTAAGGCTCTGTTGTACATGATTCATTCATCTTCCGCCACTGCACCATCAATCAACACTTCCAGGATGGACAATATGGAAATGGCCTACTTGTTGGTAAGTACAGAAACCTACTTATAATACACACAGCACAGCAACCCTGTAGGACACACATCACATACACCACTACATTGACACGTGGCCAGGAAGACACTGAGGTTGTGACACTGCTAGGTATGTTTGATATCCTCACCCAATTGTATACACACCTAGGGACAGATGACAAATGCAAATAACAACAGATGCCAGGCCCCAGACACAAGGGAACAATTTTAAACCACACAGTGACAATGACATAGCCTTAACTGCCAGTACAACTTGGAAGATTAATCTTACAATATCACATCAATAGCACTCAATCACACACCCTTCCAAACAATATGTACAGTGTAAGAGATATGCAATGTGTTTTGCTGCAGGCATACTACCATGACACACATAGCATGATGATGATGACTCTAATGAAGGGGACATGGACTCATTGAGGCTGTACCAATATCTCACATCACTCCTGGTCTGACATTGCCCACTACCAATAAGCAAGTGGACTGTGCTAAGAACACATATTGATGTGACAATATTGCAAAGTGCACATTCCTACACATACGGTTTGAGACAATTACACATATACACAACAGATGTACAGGCATATGGACCTTCTGACACTTAAACCGTCAACCTCACAACCAAGTTAGCCAGCTGAACTGGACCAGGTTCATTAGTGTAGGTACACGTTTGAACATGAGTCAACTCGGTAAGGGCAGATAAATAGGTCTTCAGAGAACTTGTCACACATGGGATATTTGTGCATTGTCAATTGTCAACACGTCAGTGCTGCCAACTTATGGAGATGTGTTGTACAATGTCACCTAGCCAAATCAAAGGGCCTCACTGATGTTTAACAAATTCTATTGGATATGTTAAATTGGATGGGATGTCCAGGCCATATGGATGCAACCATGTTACCACCACTGTGGAATTGATTCTGTGTATGGACGTATCATGTCACCCCTAGTTAAGACACCTGGGTGGTCATTACAACCCTGGCGGACGGTGTTAATGCGGCGGTAAGACCGCCAACAGGCCGGTGGTAAAAAATTTAGAATTACGACCATGGCGGAAACCGCCAACAAAGACAGCCACTTTAACACTCTGACCAACACGGCGGTACAAACAAACATTGCGGCAGTCACCGCCAACAGACAGGCAGAGGACAATGGACTGCCCACACTATTATGACAGGCCAATCCGCCACCTTTTCCGGGGCGGATTAACCGCGGATAAAAACATGGCGGAAACAGGAATTTCGAAGGGAAAACGCTCACCTCTACACACTCCACGATGAAGGAGGACACCATGGACTCAGAACTCCAAATCCTACCTGCGATAGTCTTCCTGGTATTGCACCATTCATAGTCTGTGGACCACTGGGCACAAAATGCATGGGCAAGGCCCACACTCGATACCAGATCAAAACAGAGAGAACACTGCAGGGGCATCAGATAGAAATACAACAGGCACCTCAAGGGGAAGGGAAGGGGGGGCACCTCAGCCGGATGAGTGCACGACGCCAGATCCACGAGGGGGCTCCATGCCGACTGCTGTATCCTGGGGAGTGCAAAGCCACAGTCTCTCAAGTCTCTCCAGTGGGTGGTTTGCCCACTGCATTATCCTGGGGAGTGCAAAGCCACAGTCTCTCAACTCTCTACAGTGGATGGGTTGCCCACTGCTGCATCCTGGGGAGTGCAAAGCCACAGTCTCTCAAGTCTCTACAGTGGGTGGTTTGCCCACTGCTGCATCCTGGGGAGTGCAACGCCACAGTCTCTCAAGTGGATAACAGTCTCCACTGGTTCTGGAGGGGGACTGGTGCCCAGAGTGCTTCATCCTGTGAAGGACAGAGGCAGTGGATGGATCTCTCCACTGGTTCTGGAGGGGGACTGGTGCCCAGTGTGCATCACTCACCCCGTGAGGGTCCCAGTTGCATCAGTGTCCCTGACGCTTATGGGCTAGCGGTGCTTGATTTGGCGGTGCCCTGTTCAGCGGTGCTTGCCATGTTCAGCTGTGCTTGAGTTGGCGGTGCCCTGTTCAGCGGTGCTTGAGTTGGCTGTGCCCTGTTCAGCGGTGCTTGAGTTGGCAGTCCTTCATGGCCCAGCGGTGCTTGAGTTGGCGGTGCCCTGTTCAGCTGTGCTTGCCCTGTTCAGCGGTGCTTGAGTTGGCGGTGCCCTGTTCAGCGGTGCTTGCCCTATTCAGCGGTGCTTGAGTTGGCGGTACCCTGCTCAGCGGTGCTTGCCCTATTCAGCGGTGCTTGCCAGATTCAGCGGTGCCTGATTTGGCGGTGCCCTGTTCAACGGTGCTTGCCCTGTTCAGCGGTGCTTGATTTGGCGGTGCCCTGTTCAGCGGTGCTTGCCCTGTTCAGCGGTGCTTGAGTTGACAGTGCCCTGTTCAGCGGCGCTTGCCCTGTTCAGCGGTGCTTGAGTTGGCGGTGCTTGAGTTGGCAGTGCCCTGTTCAGCGGTGCTTGAGTTGGCGGTCCTTCATGGCCCAGCGGTGCTTGAGTTGGCTGTGCCCTGTTCAGCGGTGCTTGAGTTGGCGGTCCTTCATGGCCGAGCGGGTCTTGTGCTGGCGGTCCTTCATGGCCGAGCGGGTCTTGTGCTGGCGGTCCTTCATGGCCCAGCTGGGCTGGGGCTTGCGGTCCTTCATGGCCCAGCTGGGCTGTGGCTGGCGGGGCCCTCCTGGGCAGCTGGGCTGGGGCTGGTGGGGCCCTCCTGGGCAGCTGGGCTGGGGCTGGCGGGCACTCCTGGGCAGCAGGGATGGGGCTGGCAGTGCCCTCCTGGGCAGCGGGGATGGGGCTGGCGGGGCCCTCCTGGGCAGCTGGGCTCCCAGTGGCCTCCTGGGCAGCTGGGCTGGGGCTGGCGGTGGCCTCCTGGGCAGCGGGGATGGGTCTTGCGGGGCTGTCCTGGGCACCGGGGATGGGACTGGCGAGGCCCTTCTGGGCAGCGGGGATGATGGCGGTCTTCTCCGCCGTGCTGCTCTTCCCAGACTTGCCGGGTTTCTTGTGGCCCTTCCCCACCTTGGGAGGTGTCACAGCTGAGTCCACACTCCCACCGGGACCCCTGGGAGCGGCTTGGGTGGCTGGAGTCTTCCCCCTGTCCCGCCGGGCACTGGCAAAACTTCTGGTGCTTCACGGGGGACTGGCTGTGCTGTGGCTCCGTGTCACACTGGCTGTCCTGGTGGCCGGTGCACTCCACATACCTGTGACTACAGGCACCACTGGTCCCGGAGATGTTGTGGCTGAGGTGCTAGTTCGGGACCTAAGAGATGGACGGGGAGGGGGGAGGTGTCGGAAAAAGGTCAAGGCTGGACAGGAAAGGTTTTTTGGACACACTGGGACGGGTAGCTGGAGGGAGTTTGGAAGTGGAGGAAAAGGTGGTGGTAGTGGGAGGTGTACGTTTGGTGACTTTGGGTGCAGGTGCATGCGCTGGAGGCTGTCGTGAGGTGGATGGCTGTTGGGTGGGTGTGTGCCTGCATTTGTGTATCTTGGGAGGGGGCGTCACAGACACACTGGGAGAGGACACAGGAGACATGTGAATGGTAGTGGGGGTGGTGACTGCACGTGAGCGGGGTGTGCTGGTGGGTGTGCTGGTGAGGGACGTAGTGGCTGTAGAGGTAGTGCATGCAGGTGTGTGTGTAGACGAGACTGGGAGGGAGGAGGGAGACGACGAGGAGGGGGACACAGTGGAGGCAGTGGATGTTGGTGTGTCTGCATGTGTGTGATGCTTGCGTGAGTGCCTGTGTGATGTGTGGTGCTTATGTTTGCCTGAGCTTCCCTTGTGTGGTGAGGTGTGTGCAGGCTGGTCTGATGGTGTGCTTGGGATAGGCAGAGGTACAGGGGATTGGGTCTGGGTGGAGGAAGTTGGAGGGGGGGGCTAGACACAGGGACAATGGCTGCCATCAGTGCTGAGGCCAGAGTTTGAAAGGCTCGGTGGAGGGCCGCCTGACCAGAATGAATGCCCTCCAGGAATGCATTTGTTTGTTGCAACTGCCTTTCTACACCCTCGATGGCATTCAAAATGGTAGGCTTCCCAAAAGTGAGTGACCTGAGGAGGTCAATGGGCAGCAGGGGTGACTGGGGAAGGGCCTGAGGTGCCTTGGGCGAATGTGATGCCCACCCTCCTGGGTGAGCGGGTACGGGGCAAAGGCTGAGGGGCTCCTGGGATGGCGGTGCTGGTAGGGGGGGTGGTGGCTGTACCTGTAGACGTGGGTGGCACAGATGTTGACTCCACCACAAGGGAGCTCCCATCAGAGGACGAGTCTGTGTCGCTGGTCTCAGCTCCTGTCCCCGCCACGGAGCTCCCGTCGCCCTCGGTCCCACTGGTGAATTCTGAGTCCGTAGTGTGGCCCTCCATGGCCATGTGGGATGCAGCTCCCTCGTGCTCCGGTGCCACTGCTCCTCCGCCTGATGATGCTAATGGACACAAGAACAGGGAGACTACAAAAAGGGGGGGGGGACAGAAGAAAGACATGTTGAGTGCATGGATTACCGCTACTGTTGGCGGACAAGACAGACACAGAAGCCCCCTGAACTACGCTACGCTCTTGGGCTCTACAGTGCAATTCCTGGGAAATGGCCTACAAGGCTATGGACGACATCTGCACACATAGATGACACAGGAGCATGAATAGCTGTACTTGGCACTCTACAGAGGTGGGGTGGGGGGCCACAGGGCCATGCCTTACGGAGGGGCCTAGCTTACGGAACTCGCCCTGGCCTAGGGAAACCCACAGCCCTCCTCCCCCACCCAGACAACTCCACTGCGCGCAAAGTCAGCAGAATGAGAGTGTACTCACCCCCTTGTGTCTGCTGTGATGCCCTCAAGCGCCCATCCAACTCCGGGTAGGCCACCGCCAGGATCCTGAACATCAGGGGGGTCATGGTTCGATGGGCACCCCTCCCACGTTGGGAGGCCATCCCCAGCTGAGCCTCCGCCATCTTCTTGCTCCAGCTGTGAATGTCCTCCCATCTTTTCCGGCAGTGGGTGCTCCGTCTGTGGTAGGCCCCCAGGGTCCAGACGTCCTTGGCGATGGCACGGCAAATATCTTTCTTCTGGTGGGCGCTGACCTACATGAAATGTACAGGGGAAGAAGAGAAGTCATTACCAACTGCACCGTCAAAGTGAGTGGCCCCCATCCCTACCCTTGCCATGTGGCACATGCACCCACCGTCTTTCATGCACGCAGAACTCCACCCCCTTCCTTCTTACATCCAGCCCTCTCCACACAGGCATAGCCCATACAACATGCTCCCTGTGTACTTACCTGTTTGTCTGGAGGACTGTAGAGTAGCGTGTACTGGGGGAGGACCCCATCGACGAGCTTCTCCAACTCCTCCGATGTGAAGGCAAGGGCCCTTTCCCCAGATACACGAGCCATTGTCTCTTCCAGACCAAGGTCACAGCAGCACTTGCAGTGTAGGTCCTCTCCTGTCGAAGATCAGGTATCGAGTGATTAAACAGATAGAAAATGGCGGTGACGTCCGCGGTGGTGCGTACCATCACCGCCGGCGTACATCGTCATTGGCTCCTGGGACACATAGGGTCCAATGTTAACCAATGCAGCATTGCGCTGCGGTCTCCGACCGCCTACCGCGACGGTGTACAACGCCAGCGCAGTTACCTCACATCCCATTGTCCCACTTTAGAGGTCAGGCAGCCGCCATTTCAGGGGCCCACATGGCCTAATTTCCAACTGCGTCACAGATACCTAGGCCTAGTCTCAACACACATACAGGCCACATTTTGTGTATGATTGGTGTTCTGTGTAAACTGTGGGTACGTACCTCTGAGTTGTTTGACTCTGTGGTCGCTGTTGTCCTTCATAGGCACCGTCCGCTGGGACATGTGAGGAGATGGCGGAATCCTCTGGTGTACCGACCGCTGGTGGACCTGTCGACAATGGAGGAAAGACATTTGATAATCACCTACAGGTTTGACCGTGCCACAATCCAGGAACTGTGTACCCAGTTGGAGCCAGACCTGATGTCAGCAATCCGCCATCCCACAGGAATCCCCCCTCAAGTGCAGGTGCTATCAGTGCTCCATTTCCTTGCAAGTGGGTCTTTTCAAACAACTGTGGCCATGGCATCAGGGATGTCCCAGCCTATGTTTTCAAACGTATTGTCCAGAGTGTTCTCTGCCTTGCTGCAACACATGCGGAGCTACATTGTTTTCCCTCAGGTGGAGGATTTGCTTACAGTGAAAGGTGACTTCTATGCCCTTGGACATATCCCCAACATCATAGGTGCCACTGATGGGACCCATGTGGCTTTGGTCCCCCCCCACAGAAGGGAACAGGTGTACAGAAACCGGAAGAGTTATCATTCCATGAATGTACAGATGGTATGTTTGGCAGACCAGTACATCTCCCATGTGAATGCCATGTGTCCTGGCTCAGTGCATGACGCCTACATCCTGTGGAATAGCAGCATCCCTTATGTGATGGGTCAACTCCAGAGGCACCGTGTGTGGCTATTAGGTGAGCCCCTGGAAGCAAGACAGTGGGAATGGTTGTCTGGGGTTATCCCTACAGGTTAGTGTGTGTCTAACAGTTGTCCCTCGCCATTTGCAGGTGACTCTGGGTACCCTAACCTGTCATGGCTACTGACCCCAGTGAGGAATCCCAGGACCAGGGCAGAGGAACGCTACAATGAGGCCCATGGGCGAACTAGGAGGGTGATCGAGCGGACCTTCGGCCTCCTGAAGGCCAGGTTCAGGTGCCTGCATATGACAGGTGGATCCCTATTCTACTCACCAAAGAAGGTGTGCCAGATCATCGTGGCCTGCTGTATGCTTCACAACTTGGCTTTGCGACGACAGGTGCCTTTTCTGCAGGAGGATGGTCCAGATGGCGGTGTTGTGGCAGCTGTGGAGCCTGTGGACAGTGATGAGGATGAAGCAGAGGAAGAAGACATGCAGAACAGGGACTCAGTGATCCAGCAATATTTCCAGTGAAACACAGGTGAGAATACATTCCTGCCTACTACATGTACTTTTACACTACTACCTCTATCCTGTCTGTTGTTTTCACCCAGTGTATGGTCACTGAGTTGTCACTTTCCCTTACGGTTTCACAGATGTGGGTCCCAACGTGTGCCATCTGCTTAGATTCCTCATGGACTAGAGCTGTGTGACATAGGTATGTTGACATTACTGTTTCAAGAACATTTTGGGGGTTATTCCAACTTTGGAGGAGGTGGTAATCCGTCCCAAATGTGACGGATTTACCACCAGCCGTATTACGAGTTCCATAGGATATAATGGACTCGTAATACGGCTGGTGGTATATCCGTCACTTTACCGTCACTTTTGGGACGGATTACCACTTCCTCCAAAGTTGGAATAACCCCCTTTGTCACTGTAATTGCAAATACACTATTTCGAAATCACAGACAGACTCCAGATCTTTTTTTGCTTTAGGTGTGTTTATTTCAATGCAAAATATTGGAGGGGGAAGTTAAATGGTGATGGGTGATGGCGGAGGAGTGTCCATGGCAGAGTCCAGTCTATTAGTCTCACAGGTGCATTGCCCATATGGGCATAGGAAGTGGAGCTGGGGCTGTTTAATTATCGACAGGGTGACAGAGTGGGACAGTGGGATGACAATCATGGTGGTCTAATTTCTTGGCGGGGGTCTTGGTATCATGCTCTGTCTTGTTCCTGGATCTCAGGGACCTTTTGCGGGGTGGTTCTCCGTCTGCAGGGGGTGGGGTGCTGGTGTGGTGGTCCTGTGGCGGGGCGTCCTGTCCACTAGCGCCGGCGGAGGTGGTGGGCAGTTCATCGTCCATGCTGGTGTCAGGGGCCCCTTGTAGTGCCACATTGTCCCTCCTGGTGTTGAGTACTTCCTTCAGCACCCCTATGATGGTGCCCAGGGTGGAGCTGATGGTTCTGAGTTCCTCCCTGAAGCCCATATACTGTTCCTCCTGCATGCGCTGGGTCTCCTGAAACTTGGCCAGTACCGTTGCCATCGTCTCCTGGGAGTGGTGGTATGCTCCCATGATGGAGGAGAGGGCCTTGTGGAGAGTGGGTTCCCTTGGCCTGTCCGCCCCCTGTCGCACGGCAGCCCTCCCAGTTCCCCTGTGTTCCTGGACCTCCGTCCCCTGGACCGTGTGCCCACTGCCACTGCCCCCAGGTCCCTGTTGTTGTTGGGGTGGTGGGTTATCCTGGGTTCCCTGTAGTGGTGGACACACAGCTGATTGACGTGTCCTGGGGACGGAGGTATGGGCCTGCTGGGTGGGTGCTGTTCTGGTGTTTCCAGAGGGGGGAAGGTCTGTGGTGGCCTGTGCCTGTGTGAGGGGAACCGACTGTCCCGAGGCCCTCGATAGTCCGGGCTGGTCATCTAGATCCAGTTGGACAGAGGTGCTGTCATCACTGTGGGCCTCTTCTGTGGGTGGAGTGGACATGTCTGGACCCTCCTGTCT
Source organism: Pleurodeles waltl (assembly GCF_031143425.1). Classification (NCBI taxonomy): domain Eukaryota; kingdom Metazoa; phylum Chordata; class Amphibia; order Caudata; family Salamandridae; genus Pleurodeles; species Pleurodeles waltl. The sequence goes on along the minus strand of NC_090443.1, from coordinate 801,936,563 downwards.
GGTGACGTTGGGTAGTGGTCCTGCAGGGGTGGAAAGGCATGATTATTGCATCTGTGTTCGTCATGGTGTGAATGGGCGGGGGACCGTGTACCCCAGTGCTGGCATTCCTGTGTGTGAGCTTGTGTGATGATGGTTTAGGGGGGTGTATGGGTATGTGCAGTGGGCATGCTTTAGTGATGGGTGTCCATGCTTTGTTGTTGCATGCAGGGCTTGGTTTTGGGATGTGTGGTTTGTGATATTGGTACATTTGTGAGGAGTTAGAGTGATGGGGGTGAGGGCGAGGGTAGGGGTATTTGATAGCATGCAGGTAGGGTGGTGGATGTGATAGTTAAGATTTGACTTACCAGAGTCCATTCCTTCACCAACTCCTGCGAGGCCCTCAGGATGCAGAATCGCCAAGACCTGCTCCTCCCATGTTGTTAGTTGTGGGTGAGGAGGTGGGGGTCCGCCGCCAGTCCGCTGAACCGCCAGGTGGTGTCTTGAGACCACGGAACGCACCTTCCCCCGTAGGTCGTTCCACCTTTTCCTAATGTCCTCCCGATTTCTTGGGTGTTGTCCCACTGCATTGATCCTGTCGACTATTCTTCGCCATAGCTCCATCTTCCTTGCAATTGAGGTGTGCTGCACCTGGGATCCAAATAGCTGTGGCTCTACCCGGACGATTTCCTCCACCATGACCCTGAGCTCCTCCTCCGAGAACCTGGGCTGTCTTTGCCGTGCCATGGGGTGGTGTAGGTGATGTGTGGGGTGGTGTGTGTGGTGATAAGTGTGCTGATATGTAGTGGTGTGTTGTGTGAGGTGCGTGGAAGTAGTGTGGGTGATGGTGTTGTGTGCCTGTGGATGCTAGTTTGTTGATGGTGGTGTCTCTCTCTGGCCTTCGTTTGTGATTTTTGGTAGTAGGTGTTTGTGGGTGATGTGGGTGTGTGTTTTATATTGTATTGGGTGTGTGGGAGTGGTGTGTGTATGTGTATCAGGTGTGTATATTTCAAATTGTCCAATGTGGCTGTGTTTTGTATATGTGTGTGTATTTTGAGCGCGGCGGTGTGTACCGCCAATGGAATACCGCGGGTGAAAGACCGCCACGTGGATTTGTGTGTCGTGATAGTGTGGGCCTATTTCTGTTGGCGTGACGGTTTTGTTTTCGCCAGTTTGTCACTGACCTTTGGTGTGGTGGACTTGTGTGGGTGTCTGAATTTTGGCGGATTCCGAGCAGTGGGTCATAATGACCGTGGCGGAATTCCGCGGCCGCGGCGGTGTGTTGGCGGTCTTCTGCACGGCGATAAGCGGCTTTTACCGCCAATGTTGTGATGACCCCCATGGACACCTCTTTCACATGACATAAAGCATGGGAGTACACAATGTACTGCAAGTCTACAAAAATACCACTGACATCCGGTCAATCAGCCAAACACCAGTTCAGATAATGAAACATCCCAATGCCGATGGTACATCCTAGAAGACTAGGATTTCACACAATAACACAAACACAGATGAGTCACAGACAACACAAGATAACAACTGCCATGCAAAGTGATAATCATGGTGCAAGCTCCCTCAAAAATGTTCACTGTTTTTCTCTTTCAGCTGATCAGGGGTATGGGATCCAGCCATGGATCACAACCCCATTTGCGAACCCAAGCGCAGCATCAGAGCGTGCCTATAATGATGCACATCGGTGGACACACACCATAGCAGAGAGGACATTTGGCATCTGAAGTCAAGATTCAGGTGCCTCGATATCACCGGAGGCAGCCTCCTATACTCACCTGAAATGGTCTGCAAGATCATTTTGACCTGTGCCATCCTGCACAACATTTTTTTAAGGAGGAACATTCCCCTCTATGAACCAGACTCACAAATGCTTGAAGAGGAGGATGTTGTCCATCAACATGAGGGGAACCATCCAAACACTGTAGCAGGATTGCGTTGGAGACAACACATTGTACAAAACTTCTTTTAACTATAGTCACCATCACCACTGTCTTACCATATGTCATTAAACACCTATTCTAATCACTATATCATGGCCTGGGTAATCATTTATGCATCACATTATCCCTAGGATTCATAATCAGAGTTTAGCCTCCTGGAGCATACAGATTAGGATACTGAAAAATCCACATCACATTTGATGGGTATGAATGTACACCCAATTTCACACACAATGTAAATGACATATATCCTGTCCATTTCACATTTGAAGGTCAGTATCAGAGGACCACAGCTATGGCACACATACATGTTGGCAACATGGTTCATTGCAGCATATGGCACACAACTAAGACATCATCATTCATAATGAGGCAGTGGATGTGCTATTACATTGGTAACAGGAATGTATGACCAGACCATTGACAGCAGTAAGTGTGACATCAGCTATCTCTGCAAGGAGTATGTGTGAAAATAAGTCCATGTAAGCTGCAAATGGATAGCACGAGTGCCCCAGATATGACAAGCATTGCTCACAAGACATGCCCTGCACATGCCATCCCAGGTCATAAGTCCTGCCACTGCCATGCTTTCAGTCTCTCCTCACCCTTCTCTAGGGGGTCCTGGAAATGGATTATTTGTACCCAGATAATCCTTCATCTACACACACCCAGACTCACATTCTGACTCCAGTGTGCTCCCCTCTTTAGTATGGCATGCCATAGTCATAGTTCATCTGTCTACATGGACTTCTGGTCAGATAATGCACTGCCTGGTAGTCGGTAGGACCTGCAATCACCTGTCCATTGCTTCCCATGTGAAAGGTACTGTTGGCCCTTTGAACTTGATTCTCACCTACAGGACTTGTGAGAGACTGAAGCTGCACACACCTGTAATCACTTCCATGCAGACCAGTCATTTGAACCTGCACTGCCCTTGCTGCTGCCTGGAACGGCTTAGAAGCTTCCATTATATGTATATCCCTGTTATGCATTGCCGTGTAAATCACTTGCGTAACACAGGCCTTGGGTTATTGTGTAACGTTGCAGAACACAGGACAAATACAGTTTCCATTTTCCACAGTGTTGTTCCAGCTTTGACCAGTCTTAGTCTGCTCACTGTGTATTTGCCTTGTTCATGTTAGTTCCTGACAGAGCCTCCAACTTGTTAGCCTGATTGGTCCCTGTCTTTCTGTTACCATAAAGGTTCCATGTGTCTACTTTTGTCTCATAGTTGCTTTCCATGCCCCCACTTTCCTCCTGGGATATTGTGTTTTGTAGGTCTACAATGAATACTCAAATACATTGTATAGCGTAATCAGTTTACTTATTGTATCATGGGGTGGGACATGTCTTCAAATGGCCTAATCATGGCCCATCCCTTGTCTGGGTTTCATGTATGCATGAGTGACAAATAGTGACAGTGTACCATGGCTGTATGCATGGATTGGGTATGGTGCCTCCAGCACAACAAACAACGTTTGCTAATGTGCATGAAATGTCAAAACATGTTTGTGCCCTGACGGTCCACACTGATTCACATCAGCCCCAACCTATTGATGGGGCTTGCGTGGTGAATAGCTGTGAGATTAATCAGCACAGAGGCACTGATGTTCCCGGTTGCAGTGGGAATTGTAGAGGCCACCCTGTGTACAAATGTTGTGAGGCAACCTGCCAATTTAAAATGACTGATTCATCAACTTTGTGAGCACACCAAGGTTGCTCTGTTGTCAGTCTCAAAAACTTCTGCAGTGCCATAGCTGGACTATCCCCATGTGTGTTCTCAATTCCTCTTTGGCTTTTGTTCAATTCTGCTGTGAAGGATACTTTGTTAATGGAGGGAATGGCTCCAGAGACTCATGACTAGACCTGCACGTAACTATGACAACATGGACCCCAATAATGACACAGGGTACATACGGCCACACACTTGAACTGGACACTTTTGTGCAATGAACCACTAGAAATATGTGAACACATGCTGCTTGGTCTGCTGTTCCTCCACTGCCACAAGAGAAACATAAGTCATTAATATGAGGCAAACTGTGGAGTGACATTACATTTTTGGATTGGTTTTGGGACTCTGTGTCACAAACACTGTACATTCATAGCATTTTCAAATGCCTGACTCATGGGTAGAATACAAGCAAGTGACCAGGAAGTGGTATCCAACATTCCAGTACACGTGATGGCTTAGTCTTGTAACATTGCCATAATCAACCGTCCTCTATCTATCCTGTGCATGGTTTGTCACCAGAGATGCTTTTGTCCCAAAATTCAGGGAAGTTCACACAGCATTTGTTGCTACGTGTATGACAAACACATTTCCTGACTCAGTTCCACACTGAATAGCATCTGATGGTTATCCACATTTACAACACTTGCATAAAAGCACATTTATGAAAACACATCTTGTGATGTTCACACAGAGGGCCAACTAAAATTGAAATAGCCAATTCACAAACATTGACACACAGGCAATGAGTTACTGTATTAAGTTGCGTAGCCTTGCTATCCTCTATTGACGCACAACCTGCTCAAACTGGGTAATACCAATTTGTATTCCAAAATTTTGGGTATCTATTGCGTCAGTGAAGAGTGCAAATCCGGTACAACAACTAGAGGATCATGGTCTGCAGTAGTGTGATCTGCCACATGTGCCCAAACACTGGAATACACAATGTAGGTGCAAACAGCCTATCTCTGTATAGTTACAGCTGTCATGTACTATAAAAATGTGAGAAATGACCCAAACCCAGTAAAAGACATACATTTTGATGCATGCGTGTCAAAAAAGACTCATATGTGTCAAAAATGCTGCATATGCGTAGAAAAATGAAGCTCACAGCCATGATACATCCATTGGCCCTGAGCGGTAATTCCCACTGTACACTGTACCCCATGAAATTGGTTACCAATGCAAAATATTTGGAACTATGGATGTGGGGTAATTTTTAAGCATGTGCGTAAAACAAATTACGCACAGACTGTAAGCGTCATAATATTTTGACGCATCATAATAAAAACACACCGCATTTGAGGCAGGAAGTGATGTAATAGGATATCCTGTTTACAGAGATGGTACAGTGGGTGTACTTTCACTTTTACTTTGCAGTCTGTGATTTTTCTTGACTGTGTGGCTGTGTTTGGACTTGTCTCTCTGTATATTGTGAATTTGTCTCCTGTGTGCTCTTTATATTGTCTTTTGGTGTTGTGTAAGTGTCGATGGTATCCTGTGTAAGTGTATTTTTGTCATTTTTGGTGTCTAACTTTGTCTTTGTACTGTTGGGAGTCTGTTGTGGGTATTGTTATTTTGGGGATAGTTGGGCTGTTTTAGGGTTACTTTTATTTCATTTTCCTCCCCCCTTTCCCTGTATTATCCTCTGTACCCCTTAATTTTCTTATTATTTCAGTCATGTTGGGTAGGCCACGTCTGGGGAGAACGGGTGAGGAGGAGCTGGGGGGATTCATTTGGCTGGTGTGCCACTTCCTCCCCTTGATGATCGAAGCAGGTGGCAGGGTGATACAGGGGTATCACACAGAGGCAATGAGGCTCCTGTGGTCAAAGGTCTTGTACCATCTGCGACACGTCTACAACACACCGCGCAACGACCACCAACTAAAGCACTGCAGGGCTGACCTTGTTGCCAGAGAGCAAGACCTGCTGGACCACCTGGGTATTGTGATTGGTGGCCCTGTTGGTGAGTACAATTCAGAGTAATGTGCACATTTAAATGCTCTATAGTGACAGTAGCAGATTTGTTGATATGCTGCAGGCAATGTTTTTGGACATGTGGAATGCAAGTTAAACATACAGTGGCCCTGAGTTATAAAATAATTGCTACACATTACTGTCATTTGTTGACGCAACAGCTGCACTAAGTTACAAAACTCAACTGGAGCCTGTAAATTAGTGCTGCCTTCACGTCAATAGATGATGCAAATGTGGCTCTAACATATGTTTTAGCCATGGTCTGTGAGTGTACCAGGAAAGAGATGTTTTTCACAAGCTAAAGCAAAGAATTAGTGTGTTCCCCAATTATTTCGAATACATGTCTGAACTGTACTGTGGCCCATACGTACCAATTTCCTTCTAACCTCAGGTAATATCTGAGGCTGATAGTTTGACTTGGTTGTGACACAATTAAATTAGGAATGGATGCCAAAGTAATGTACACGGGTTCATATCTAAATGTTTGGTGCTACTTTCCATAACTGTAGCATATAAAATGAAGCAAATGATACAAATTGAGATATAACAACTATCCATGGCCCTCTGTTTATTGTACCTGTGTGTTTTAAATTGGTCTTAGGCACAATAGCTGGAACAGAGCTAATACATTTCCCATCTGTGTTACTCTATTGCCATGCACTTCTCATAAGTTATGGGATCATCATTGGATACCTGACGTTGAGGAATGCATGGTCATAATGTATTACGTGCATGATATTGTGCAAGGGACCCCTGACCAATTCCATCATACATATAAAGTTCCCTAATACTTTGCTAGTTTTGTTTGGTACACCCCTGCTGATCTAGTGCAGCATATGTACAATAGCTAACTTCACAGCATGGAGGCTATCACAGACATGGGTGTATGCTAAGATCAAAAGACCAGCATTCCTGTGACTGCTGCCATTCCAAAGGTACATACAAATTGAAACTACATCATCATGATTGACACAGTGCTACATTTGCTAAACCATGTGTTAATAATATGACAGTGTCAGTTTGCTGTATACCCGCTGATCTCCCAACTTGGCAAATATAAGATCATGAATGTGGCTAACTGTGATTTCCAAAACCCATTATGGGTACACAGGGCAATGAGTGACACATTTAAGGTGCAATGACTACACCTGTGCCCATGCATTTTGTCATGGATGACCACAATACACACTGTCAGCATACATCTCCTTGTTGTATTAAAATATTAAAACTGGTCAATCCATGTCTTGCCTCAAATTGTCACCCATTAACACACAGGATCCCTGCCATTATGGTGTCATAGGGGGCATATGTGGCTCAGGGTACACTGTTAATGTAGCATATTAACCTATACACAACACAGGCCCTACATGTAAGGGACCATAGAAAGCATGATAAATCATTACCTTAAATCAACCCACAGGAGCGTCACACAGTAAATGATTGTCCCCTGATGCACAAGCCACAATACCTGAGTGACTGGTATTGCAGTGCTCCAGGAATGTGGCTTTGCATGTCTCTCATTACTACAAATGATGAGAGGAGTACACTCCATAAATGAGTCTGCAACCAATTGATGGAGAATGTTTGTCACCACATGATAGTTAGGGCCACTGCATGTGTGCAGATATGTGTGTATCACTCACTGGAGTGACAGGGTCTATACATGTTTGCAGTGGTATGTATGTTGGAGTATCATCATGCCTGAGAGGCTGGTCTTTCAGATTTAATGTTGCACACAGTAATTTTATTTGAAAGTGTTATACAGTGCACAGACATTGAGCACATTTCACCCTTCCATGCTTTACAGGTGGACCTGCCCCTTATACAATCGGAGAAGTGGCTCGATTTGCGGACACAGACATATCCAGTAAGTGTTGATATTTCAGTTCTGTGTTGTGTTTGCAGCTGTTGTATGATTGACTCCTGTGTGTTGGACACATAGCAAGGTATGATGTGCTGGCACATGATTTCATATGTAACTTGACTGGAGTTTCACTTTTTTTCCATCTTTGAGTTGGACAATCAGTAGCGTATAGTCATATTTTGGGATTGTAGTGCACCCCTGTGGGCATGGCCATGTGAAGAGGGTGACATTTGTTTTTGAAATTTTTATAAAGAAAAATTAGCAGAGGGCCATATTCATGATTTAGTCATCAAGTCAGACCCTGAATCTCACACAATAGGGATGCCAAAGTGTTACCCACAGACTTGAGCCTCCCTGTTCACTAATGAACATGTTCAACTGTATGATTGACTTCCTAGCAGCATGTAGCTCCACATGTTGTGCTACGTGTATGTGGCACTTGAGTACAATGTCATAGGTGTACATGCAGCTCATGGCCAGATGTGTGCTTGCATCTATCTAGTTGTTGTAAGACAGGTATTAGTGGTATCAAAAGATGTTGACAATTGTCTGCATTTACAAATATAAATGTGGATGGGATTGTCCAAGGTTTGGGTCTATCCTAGTTGGACATCCCCCTTACCTGTGGTGGACTGCCTAAACCTCTGCACAGCTATCTAAAGCTTCCTGAGTGTCCTTGATGTTTGAAAGTATGTGTTGCTTGTCCATCCCCCCGAGGCACAGGCTTAGGGTTATGAAATATGTACCTAGGTGTGATGATCCAAGGTTAGTACACAGACATGTAAATCTGTAAATCACTTGTCCGAACCTAGGATACCCACTCATGATTAGCAACTGCATACCATCCTTGTAATTCCATTTACAAATCACAGATCTTGTGGCCCTTGATTATCATCCAGAAGATAGCCATTAGTTGGCCTGTCACATGTGGAGGACTTGCAGCATTTTTTACATGACTAATGGATGAACAATGATGCATAGGTCGCTTAAGTTGGTACACATCTTTTAGAGCATTGCTGTGCTGTTAGATAGGACACATAGGCTGCATTGGCTGCTTTGGCATGTACTTCCTCAGGGAGAATCTGTGATCTGTTTGGTGATATGGCCTGTTTCAGCTACCTTAGATGCATTGTCTGATTCTCATCAGTAGCTATATCACACAATTAAGTACCTAATGTTTGTCCTTATCTTTTTTAACAGCAGCCAATATGGATGCCAGCCAGATCCGTGAGTTTCTGCGGCGGGTAATGCGTTACCGCCACATTCTGAATGTGAGTCTGGGTTCGGCCACATGGCATGGCGTTATCGCCATGAAAGAGCCTCAGGAGTGTGGAGGGCATTTGCCCAAGGGGGCCCTCCGGTGTCCACAACAGCCGCCACCACCAGCACCACCACTATGACCCAGGTGGCACCAAGGATGAAAGCCATCACTGCCGGACCATCGACTTCCACTGTTCCAGGACCACTGACAGCAGCACCTGCACCTCCCCCTCCAAGCATGGCACCACCAACCAGACACACGTCAACAACTGACACTCAGATCACCCCTGCTGCAGTCATTGACCCTGGTGATTTTAGAGCAATGCAACGTGACATGCGATGTATGTTATCGAGACTGGACAGGCTGCAGCAGGAGGTGTCACAAATCGAAAGGAGGGTGCGTGCAATAAAGAAGACCCTGCGGAGGGCGAACTTGTGACTATTATACCCTCTGCCATGATTCCCTCCCCTCCCTCCTCTTTCCTGGTTCTTTTAATTAGTGGGTTTTTCAGGGGCTTAGTGTTAGGTTAGAATAGGCTGTTAGTTTAGTTAGTAGTAGTGGGTTGGGGTGTGGGGGTATATTTTTACATGGTATTTTTTTATGTGTGTTGGATGATGTTGGGGTTTTGGTGTTTAAAAAAAAATTGAAAAAAAATACATATTAAAATTTAAAAATACAAAAAATATATATATTTGTTTAGTATAAGATAGTATGTGTTTAGGTTAGTATATGTTGTCCTCCATGTGTCCCGTCTTATAAGGGGAATGGGGGGGTTGATGTTTAGAGTGTTAAGTTAAATGTGATAAGTAAGTTTAGTTTAGGTTAGTTAGGGCCAGTTGTTGGTAATGTGTAGTTAGGATAGGTTAGGTAAGTTAAGGTGTTTCCCATGGTTTTAGTATCCTTTTTTCACAGTTAAATAAATATTTAGGTACTCCTTTACAGTATGTGTCATATGCTTGGGGATCAGGGCCTTGGCATGGGTGAACAGTGTCTATTTATTATTTGCATTTGTGTCCCATCCTGCAACCAAATCCCAATTGAGCTGTCACATTGGCCGGCACACCAGAGCTACATTGCTAGGAATCTGCCATCCATTGCACCCACCACTCAAGGTTACTATGGATCCCAATGTGTTGTTAATTTTTGATGTATGTTTTCAATCTGACATACTTTGGGACCAGATTTGGTATTGAGGACACTGTGTTACGTCTGCCTGCAGCCTGATGTTCAAGTGAACCCTGATAAGGTGAGTGATGGTATAATCTCATGTAGTATAGTATACATAACTCACACCTATCATTTGTTACATTGTACAGCCAGGTTACTTATTTGTACGTACACTCATACACACCCATTCCTGCTGTATGGTGTGTGCGGAAATAATTGTGACAAATGTCACATACGTAAAGATTGTCTGGAAAAATAATTTGAAGGCAATATTTTCCGGCTTAGACATCCCTTGAAGAAGACTTATTCTGCTCAACACAGCATTTTACTGTATAGTTTCAAAGTTACCTCAGAATTAACCTTCAGGAAGGGTAGATGATGGTACAATCCAGGCCACAGTTCATAGTTATCAGCCCACATTATTTCAGGGCAGTTGTATTGACATTCTATGGGCATTGACATGAGGCAAACATCACTAATCTCCCTCACGGTTGATGTGTCACATTACACATTAGACAAAGTGGTTGTGTAAGTGCTATTTATTTTAAAGCACTGTAGTGCTATATTTACATTGTCAATGATTGTGAGTCCATTAGTGTGACACCTTCCATTGTGATCCTACACAAGTGCAAAAGGACATGTCATTCGACATGCGGGGGTGAAGTGTCATACAGTGCAGAGGGACATGAATTGCCAATTAGGTAGTGAGAGACAAACACAGGGCATTGTGACAAGGTAAACAGTGGGCTGGAGAACAGAGCTTGAGAGCAGCTGTTGCAAGACTGGCAGGTTACAAAGCACAGGACCTTGGTTATAAGTGGCCAGGTGGCAGGGACTAGTGCTACCGGGTACTGTTACAGGTGAAGGTGATCTGTTCCACGTCTTCATCTTCTGATGTGTGTGTTGTCTCCTCTGCCCTTGGTGGTGGTGGGTGTGAAGGGGCAACACACACCTCAGTGTTTGAAGACGTGGATTCAGAAATCCCGGTAGCTGCCAACAGTGGGGCTATTAAGGGCAGTACTGCAGATAGGAGGAGCTGCTGGTTATTTAGAATAGTAGCCACATCACTGTGGTAGGCAGCCAGGTTGGCCCTGAGGGGGTCAATTGAATTTGTGCACATGTTGAAAGGCTTGTTGTTGGAGTTGTTGTGTCAACTCTCTTACAGCTGTGCTGATTTCCTTCACACTTTTTCAAGTTTTTGCAAGATTGATGTTCGCTCTTGAATGGCTGCTGCCTGTTCTGCAGTTGACATCATGCACAAACGCACCCCTTTCAAGCTGGCTGCCATATTTTCCATCCCCACCCGCACCTCCTTGGCCAGCTCCCGCTGTACTCCAACTACAGTTGTCTCAAAGCTGGTGCCAGTATCGTCAGAGTCCTCAGCTGGGTTGGAGCTGGCAGGTCGTACAAATGGGGTGGTAGATCGGTCCTCCGTGATGGCTGCTGTATCTGTGCTCCTCTTTGCGACTGAAGGTGGGGTCTGAAGGGTTCCAAGGACATCTTGGAGGGTCTGAAGGCTGATGTTTGTCAGCTCGTCATCCATGTCATCAGGGAAGTCCAGGACAGGCATATCCCCAGGAGAGCCATCGTCCTCTGCAATGAGATATTGTACAATTAGTGTGTCTGTGTTGTGGCATTTGTGATGTGATGGGCCTGCCTTCCTATTAGTTGCACATTGTGATATTGGTTCCTGTTCATTGTTCCTGTCTTTAATATTAGCATTCTCCGATGCCTATGCCCCACCTGCAAATCACATTTATTGTGGTCAGTTTGGGGACTTGTCAGCATCACATCCTCTAGGTGTAGGTTCTGCCCAAATTGTATATTGCCACCTTCTTGTCCTGCTCAACCCTCCGTCTACTTCCATTCTCATTGTGAGGCCTCGCACTGGCTGTGGGTGTTATGATGGCACTTGCAACACACTTAACAATCTTGAACTGCCCCAGTCTCTGATATTTCACATCCAGCTATATGTTGCTGAGACCTAGCATATACTATGTATAGCATTGGCATGGCACACTACATATGTCAGCATTGGTAGTGTGTAATGTTGATGTTGGGGAATGTTTGCTACATTGGATTGCACTGATGGTCCTAGCAGTGTTCGATTTCCTCTTCTGACTGTGGGGGTGTATTTCACTAGCCGGTGACATATGTCCTCCCCCTCAATGCTGTTGTCTGAGCAGTATAACAGTTGGGATGTTGCATGGTGTCATTGGAGCTATTGTGACCCAGGCACAGGGTGGACCCTGACATATGCAGCATGGGTATGACATTAGTGCTGTGTACCTCATAATGTTTATAACTATGGCTGATGTTTGTAGAAACTATGGACATTCACATTTGACAGGATTAGCACATTTGTATTGATTACAGGGGATTGATAAAGTTGTCATCCTGAACCCTCTAATTTGGGTGTGTTTGATCCATGGGCACGTAACTGCCATTAGCTACTTGACCTGCACACATAGCAGAGGTGGTAGTGGCAACTGTTGTCAATATTACATTCTACTTGCGGATATGGCCTGAGACTGTTAATTGAGCCCTAGTTCATGTAGGGAGAATACCAGCGGTCGTGTGACAGCAGGCCAGTTTTACATTGTACCCTACCCTCCTGGACTGGCTTTACCTTTCCAACATCCTTGGCATGGCAGCATACCCCCATGCAAAGGTTGTTGGTGTAGTGTAGTACTGTGCCCCAGGTTTCCTCTGAACAGCCCAAGCCCCTGTGCCGTGCCCCTTTACCCAATCCACTCCCTGAATATCATGACTCACAGCATTGTGTAGTAGGTATGTCCACCCCCCCTGCTTACAGTTAACATTTGTGCATTTTAATTCCCCATACGACTTACCCTGCATCTGTGTTGTCTCCTGGTAGTCTGCACTGTCCTGTCCTTGAATTCCTGTGACGATCTCCTCAGGGATGACGGCTGTCACCATCTCCTCCATGTGGTCCAGGGCCTCCTCTGGGGCTGGACTCCTACCTCCAGTCTGCAGTGCTGCCTTCCTGTTCCTGGCCATCTTTTCCTTTGTCCTGCGCTTGCAGTCATGCCAGAGTTTCTTGCACTCGATGACTGTTCTCCATACTTCTGCCAGACTGTTTATCTTGTCAACAATTTTTTGCCATATTGCCTCTCTCCTACTAATTGGCATTTTTGAGGTGGCAAAAAGTCGGTGCTGGTGTTCCGTCACCTCTTTCACCAGTATTTCCTGCTCCTCTCCTGGGTTTTGTGTGTCTCCTCCTGGCAGGTTCCTGGTCTATTGTCATCTTCCTGGGGTCTGTCCAAGCATCTGGGATCCATTTTGGCTCTCCTTTGCACATTTCGCAGTGTTTGTGCCTCTTTTTGATGCTATTGCATAAAAAAAAGGCGCGTATCCGGTTTGCGATGATGTAAACCGCTCACAGTAATTTTTGCCGCGTTAATGTAGTTTTTCTTTACCACTTGATGCATTGGTTTGAGTAAAAAAAAAAAGACTCACACCAGACGCCCGAGCGGCACAAAGAAATGGCGCTAGCCGACGGTAGATTTTTTGATGCAAAATTGCGTCGATGCAGTTTTGCGTCAAAAAGTATAAATATGGCCCTTAGTCCTGTGTACTACGCCAAGCTTCCCCTGGTCATAGGATTGCAGCTGCTAGGAGAGGGCTAAGGTATTTTTGACAAAATCATCATTTTTTCACCTGAGGGGAGCAGGGGTAGGTACAGAGCACCATTCGGGGAAGAGTCCAAGGCAGAACCAGAGGAGAGGCTCTTGGGTGAGAGCCGAGCCTCACCAAATCATCAACGTAGGAGAGGGGTTGACCAGGAAATAGGAGACCAAATTAGCCTGTTGCGAACTCAAGTTAGATGAAGAAAATCAAGATGGCAACTTTGCCTGTGCGCAAGAAGTGCAGCAACAAAGCTGTTCCCTGCTCCTCCCAAACTGACTCCAACAGAGATAGAGGCCGGAGAGTGAGGTGAGATCTTTGTGCAGCCATTTTGTCACCTGCTATCTTGCTGGACTGAGGGAAGAGACAAGCAGGATAGATCGTGGCCGGAGAAGGGATCCTTTGAACCAGAGAACATGGCTGTTCTAGAAGACTGCATCCGCCACGGAGGGGGAGATCTCAAGTGGAGCTTCTCCTACATGCATGATTGTCTAAGAAGATGGGAGCACTATGTTGGGGAGAAACATGTGGAGCTACCCAAAGCCAAAATGTACCCACTACTGCAAAAGGGCACGTCAGGGACCACCTATGTGCCATGGGCTCAGATGGATAAAGAAGGGCTAAGGACCAAATTGCCACCATTGTTTGGTAGGGTAGGGAAATGGATCTCATATTTTGAGAAGAACACTGTAGGAGTAAACCTAGCAGTAGGCGATGTCAAAAGTCTGCTAAATAGTCTTATTGAAGAGCAGACTAACATGATGTTCGCTGAGCTCGCATCCCTGCAATCAGGCTGACAAACACTGAGCATGACGGGGCCACATTCAATTCTTACAGGCACCAAATATGGACGGCCCTGAGGGAAATGTTTCCTGACTGCGCAGATGTAGGCGAACTAATGGTAGAGACTATGTAACATGGGGAGGCCATAACCGATTTTCTAGATAGGATGAGATAACAATGGGGACAAGACACAGCACATTCATGTACCAGTACGGGCCCCCAGGTCTCATTCTTTTACAATATCCTCAAAAAGGGGCTACCCACCGAAATACAAAGCGGGTTGGACGGCGTAGTGGGGCTAGATACCAAACCCTGGTGGGATATACAAGCTCACATATTACACTATCACAAAAAGAAAGACGAAAAGGGCAGGGAAAGACAGGAGACAACCCAGAGAGACATGGCTAAGTTGGTCCAACACAAATTGAAAAAGACTGCCTTCGAGGGGGCCGCGTTGGCTGTGAGTGTACAAATGGCACCAGTTCTGGTTGGAGCTCCACCACAAAACTCCAGAAGGTTTCAACCTAGCTACAACGGTGGAAATCATGGAGATTGGCAGCAGTCAGACCTTAGCCAATGTTACTATTGCCACAGAATGGGCCACATGGCCAACATATGCTGGATAAAGGCATATTGTGAATAGAAGTCAAAGAGCCAGGAACAGTCCCTGCAAAATCTCCATCCACAAAACCAAGCCCAGTGAAACCCAAATGCACCTTACACCCAGCTGCAGGGAAGTCAGTCCACTGCCGCACCACCGCAACAGGGGACAGGTGGTTGGACAAACACATGCTAGCAGCAACCACAGACAGGGAACTCAACCCAACAAGGACTTGGGCCGCAACCACAGCAGGGAGTGTTAACTCTTTGGGGAAGTGATACCTTTACACTAATGCAGGACCCAAATGTGCAGTACTAAAACTCAAAAAAGGACCAACGAGCCAACATTAAGGATTCAAGCCTTTACTTGCATTTGTGAAGCTCGGGTTCTGTCGATTGGGTATCCTCACTAGATATTTAGGATGCCTACTACAGGAACCTAGGTCCCACTCTGCTGCTCATCCCACAGGGTGGGGTTGGCTGGCTACATCCCAGGGGGAAGGCAGTCTGACGAGGAAGGACAGGGTGGCTTCCCAACCAGTGCTAAAAATCAGGCACCCAGATCCCCACACCCACAAGTCAATTGGGACACGTTCCAATCATCAAGTCAGAAGGTCGCCATTCTCTCGCAACCAGCCTGGGGCCAAAATTCCTTTATGGCATGTGGTCCCAACAGTGCCCCGGAAAGCTAGCGGCCTCCAGCCAAATGGAGGTCCCCTTTTAGTTCCAAAACAAAGCTGTCCTCCAATGTCAGAAGCCAGTTTTCCCGTACACTTGGGATAGTGAAGACCCCATAACCTCCACAGCACACACATGAAATCTGGCAGATTGTGAAGCACCGCATTGCGCCAAGTCAGTAGAGAGGGTTCACCAGAACAAACAGCCGTCTCAGTTCATTACCATAATTTGGGCAAATATTGGCAAGTTCTTGGCCCTGCAACAGATCTCCATGCAGCAATATTTTGCTTCCTCCTTTCCCTCAACGTTTTCCAAGTCTGGGAAAGATGTGGTCAGAGGGAGAGGGGGCGTTGGCGAAAGGGAGTCCAAAAAGATCCAGCGTTGAAATATGTTCACCCCCTCATCAGACCTAGAAATCAGCCAACACACAAGACCTTACACAAACTGTCTGTAGCAAGCAAAAATTCCAATCTCAGACACTGGGATATCTGAGGCACATGGGGGCCGCAGAACAACTCCCTGATCGCCTCCGGTTCACAACAATTAAGATAACAGATCATAGGAAGATCCAGGGAAGCGCCCAAAGACCGATAAAAAGAAGCCCGCAACTAGCCCAAAATAAGTCTCTATAAAAAGGGTGTACTCAAGATAGATGGTGCCTCTAGGAAGAATCATATTGCACTAGAGGGTTACCCATGTGACTTCACAGCACATTGCAATCGCAAATCGAGGTTCAGTTGCGATACACCTTCTCTTTGTACATTGCCCCACGCATGTGAGGGTCAAAAAGACACCACCCGCACCAATGGCACCCCCTTGCACACACTAGGAAAAATAGGACACTGTGGCTAGCGAGGCCCACACAGCATTTAACAATAACTGAAATAACATATAGGCGCACAAGATCACCCTGTAAAAAATGCTTTACCGCCATGCACCTAGTCAGTCACAGAGAGGGGGGGAGGCCCAACAACCCATAAAATTAATACATCCACGAAAAAAATCCCTCTTTTTTCAAAACAGATATCTTGAGTGGGGCCACCTTCTGGTGCCTCACTAAAAATTGCAAAACTGGAGTATGAAGGAAACATCCCCCGCCCCAAAGAAAGGCACAGGAATCCCTAAGAAATTCTTGTCGACAACACATGCAATGATGCAATGTTTTTCTAAAATAACAAACCAAACCTAGCTCTTATTCAATGGGTCTACAATCCAGCGTCCAAGGGTACCACCTTTACAGCGGAACATCACTTTTTAGGCAGCCACAACAGCAATCTCAACAGGATCAAGAACGATAAAGCGCACCGCAAATGTTTTGAACTGTCAAAAACGGAGAAACCCCCAAACACCTGAGGACTACAGACATCTCCTTTGGATTCATCCCAAGTCTTGCAATGCTAAATGAGTTATGTATTGTTGCACATTTGTATACTCCCTGTTTACTATGCTGCTGCTGCATCCATTCATTGCCAAAGAACTGCTGAGTCAATTGAAGCCTACCCAGAAATTGTCACAGCGCTTGCGTAGGGACCTCTCCTATGTTTCTTATGATTACACCCAACCCAACACCAGAATTACACGTCCGCTACACAGCACTCTCTTATACAACACATGGTATGAGCACATGGCCATTGTGAGTTCCAAGACATCAGTCAAGTCACGTTTCCTCTGTTCTCTGATACTGCATGCAGTAGGTGCAGACAGGCTTTACTTGTCCCAAGCAGTAGCCCCTGAAAAAGCAAAATGCCTTCTCTACCTATATCTATATAGGATTAAGGCCAAGATACAAACCAACAGAGTAGAACCACATAGAGTGACTCTGACCTGATACAAGACCAATCCCACAGCACAGTACCTTCTCAGTGAGCCTAGCTAGATTCAAAGTGAGCTAGATAGGAATCGCAGGAGGGGCACAATAGGGGAGGATCCTGTTTGGCCCTTAGAGTTTCCAGAAAAGAGATCATTAGAGGTAGCAAAACATACCAAACCAATGCACCAACATGTCTGCTTCCATCTGTGGTCCCAGGGTGGGCCTCAGCGTATCTGTGGATGTCTTCTTTAACAACAAGTGGAGCCCTGACATGGAGTTTCAGTGTAGGGCTATCCTCCTTGATGATCCGAAGGGAAATGAGTCTCATAGGGGAGGATTGAATAACAGCATAGTTACCCATGTCAGGAAATCTGGGATACTGAGGTGGATAGATATTCATGGATAGAAGGGAAAGGGCAACCCCTAATTGTATGGAAACGTTCATTGTATTTCTCATGTTTCAGAAGAAAAGGAACACTCCCACTGGGAACAAATGGCACAATTGTAGGAGGCTGGCCTGGCTTATAGTGGGTACCAATGGTACTTACACCTTGTGCCAGTTTCAGTTATCCCTTATTAGAAGATTAGTGGTGTTCTAGCAGCTTAGGCTGATAGAGGTAGCTATAGCAGAGCAGCTTCGGCTGAACTAGGAGACATGCAAAGCTCCTACTATACCACTTATATCATATAGGTACTATATCATAAGAAAGGCAATATTCAGAGTTACTAAAAAATAAAGGTACTTTATTTTAGTTACAATGTGCCAAAAATATCTCAGAGGATAGACTCCCTTAGGAGTTAAGTAAAATATACAAAATATACACAAAAACCAAAATCAGGTAAGTAACACAGACAGAAAGTAGTGCAAACACTGTAGAATACAATAGGATGCAATAAGGCCTAGTGGCAACACAAACCATATACTAAGAAAGAGGAATGCGAACCACAAATGGACCCTAGGCTAGTGTAGTGTGTAGAGGGTTGCTGGGAGTGTAAGAAAACACTAAGGGTGTCCAAGATACCCCACCCCAAGACCCTGGAAAGTAGGAGTAAAGTACTACTATTTCCCCAGAAACACACTAAAGTTGTGATAAGGGATTTTGCAAAGACCACAACAGACTGCAAAGCACTGAAGAAGGATTCCTGGACTTGAGGACCTGCAAAGGAAGGGGACCAAGTCCAAGAGTCGCAAAAGTGCCCAGGGTGGGCAGGAGCCCACTAAACCCCCGATGAAGGTGCAAAATGGCTGCCTCTGAATGGAAGAAGCTGAAGATTCTGCAACAACAAAAGGATCTAGGAACTTCTCCTTCATGCAGAAGATGTCCCACGGAGTGCTGGAGGATGCAGAGTTGCTTACTTGGCAAAAGATGGCAAACAAGCCTTGCTAGCTGCACAAGTCGCGGTTGAAGAAAAAGGGTGCTGCCCGGGCCCAGGAAGGACCAGAATGTTGCCACTTCGGTGAGGAGACAGAGGAGGCCCTCAGCAATGTAGAGAGCCCAGGCACAAGCAGGAAGCACCCGCAGAAGTCCTTGAACACAGGTTCAAGAAGTCTGAACATGGCGGTCATCTCAACACTGCAAAAGAGGGTCCTACGACACTGGAGATCAACTCAGGGAGCTGAGCATTGCAGGCAGAGTGCTGGGGACCTAGGCATGGCTGTGCATGAAGGATTTTGTGGAAATGTGCACAGAAGCCCTTGTAGCTGCAGATCACACAGTGCACAGGATTACTTTCTGGGGAGGGGAGGCAAGGACTTACCTCCTCCAAATTTGGACAGTTGGACAACTGGACAATCTGGGTCACTTGGGCCCACCACCTGTGTTCCAGGAGCCACGCTTGTCAGGATGAGAGGGGTCCCAGAGTACCAGTGACGCTGAAGTTTGGTGCCTGCTGGAGCAGGGGGAAGATTCCGTCAACCCACGGGAGATTTCTTCATGGCTTCCAGTGCAGGGTGAAGGCAGGCAGCCTCCAAAGCATGCACCACCAGGAAACAGTCAAGAAAGCCGGCAGGATTAGGCGCTACAATGTCGCTGGTAGATTTCTTGCTACTTTGTAGCAGTTTTGCAGGCGTCCTGGAGCAGTCAGCGGTCGATCCTTGGCAGAAGTCGAAGACAGAGGTGCAGAGGAATTCTGGTGAATTCTTGCAAGTCGTTATCTGAGGAAAAGCCCACTGGAGAGACCCTAAATAGCCCTCAGAGGAGGATTGGCCACCTAGTTGGGTAAGCACCTATCAGGAGGGGTCTCTGAGGTCACCTGCTGGCACTGGTGGCCACTCAGAGGCCTCCAGAGTGCCCTCACACCTCTGGATCCAAGATGGCAGGGGTCTGAGACACACTGGAGGAGCTCTGGGCACCAACCCTGGGGTGCTGATGGACAGGGGATCGGTCACCCTCCCTGAACCCTGTCTGTGGGGTGGCAGCAGCGGTAACTGCAGAGAAAACCCCAGAGAGCTGGTTTGGCAGTACCCGGGGTCCATAGTGGAGCCCCGGGGATGCATGGAATTGGCTCCCCAATACCAGATTTGGAATGGGGGGACAATTCCATGATCTTAGACATGTTACATGACCATATTCGGAGTTACCATTGTGAAGCTACATATAGGTATTGACCTATATGTAGTGCACACGTGTAATGGTGTCCCCACACTCATTAAGTCAGAGGAAATGGCCCTGAACTATGTGGGGGCACCTTTGCTAGTGCAAGGGTGCCCTCACACTTAATAATTTTGCACCTAACCTTCAGCAAGTGAAGGTTAGACATATAGGTGACTTATAAGTTACTTAAGTGCAGTGAAAATGCCTGTGAAATAACTTGTGCGTTATTTCATTCAGGCTGCAATGGCAGTCCTGTGTAAAGGTTTGTCTGAGGTCCCATAGGGATCTCCTGGAACCCCGGTGCCCTGGGTACCTAGGTACCACATACTAGGGAATTATAAGGGTGTTCCAGTGTGCCAATTTGTAAAGAAATGGCTCCCTGTTGCAGTTACCCCCCACTTTTTGCCTGATACTGATGCTGACTTGACTGAGAAGTGTGCTGGGACCCTGCTAACCAGACCCCAGCACCAGTGTTCTTTCACCTAAAATGTACCATTATTTCCACAATTGGCACAACCCTGGCACCTAGGTAAGTCCCTTGTAACTGGTACCCCTGGTACCAAGGGCCCTGATGCCAGGGAAGGTCTCTAAGGGCTGCAGCATGTCTTATGCCACCCTAGGGACCCCTCACTCAGCACAGACACACTGCTTGCCAGCTTGTGTGTGCTGATGGGGAGAAAATGACTAAGTCGACATGGCACTCCCCTCAGGGTGCCATGCCAACCTCCCACTGCCTGTGGCATAGGTAAGTCACCCCTCTAGTAGGCCTTACAGCCCTAAGGCAGGGTGCACTATACCACAGGTGAGGGCATATGTGCATGAGCACTATGCCCCTACAGTGTCTAGGCAAAACCTTAGACATTGTAAGTGCAGGGTAGCCATAAGAGTATATGGGCTGGGAGTCTGTCAAAAACGAACTCCACAGCTCCATAATGGCTACACTGAATACTGGGAAGTCTAGTATCAAACTTCTCAGAATAATAAACCCACACTGATGCCAGTGTTGGATTTATTAAAAAATGCACACAGAGGGCATCTTAGAGATACCCCCCGTATTTTACCCAATTGTTCAGTGCAGGACTGACTGGTCTGTACCAGCCTGCTGCAGAGAGACGAGTGTCTGACCTCATGCGGTGAGAGCCTTTGTGCTCTCTGAGGACAGAAACAAAGCCTGCTCTGGGTGGAGGTGCTTCACACCTCCCCCCTGCAGGAACTGTAACACCTAGCAGTGAGCTTCAAAGGCTCAAGCTTCGTGTTACAATGCCCCAGGGCACTCCAGCTAGTGGAGATGCCCGCCTCCTGGACCCAGCCCCCACTTTTGGCGGCAAGTCCAGGAGAGATAATGAGAAAAACAAGGAGGAGTCACTGGCCAGTCAGGACAGCCCCTAAGGTGTCCTGAGCTGAGGTGACTCTGACTTTTAGAAATCCTCCATCTTGTAGATTCCCCCAATAGGGATAGGAATGTGACCCCCTCCCCTTGGGAGGAGGCACAAAGAGGGTGTACCCACCCTCAGGGCTAGTAGCCATTGGCTACTAACCCCCCAGACCTAAACACGCCCTTAAATTTAGTATTTAAGGGCTCCCCTGAACCTAAGAATTTAGATTCCTGCAACAACAAGAAGAAGGACTGCCTAGCTGAAAACCCCTGCAGAGGAAGACCAGAAGACAACAACTGCCTTGGCTCCAGAAACTCACCGGCCTGTCTCCTGCCTTCCAAAGAACTCTGCTCCAGCGACGCCTTCCAAAGGGACCAGCGACCTCTGCATCCTCTGAGGACTGCCCTGCTTCGACGACGACAAGAAACTCCCGAGGACAGCGGACCTGCTCCAAAAAGACTGCAACTTTATCCAAAGGAGCAGCTTTAAAGAACCCTGCAATCTCCCCGCAAGAAGCGTGAGACTTGCAACACTGCACCCGGCGACCCCGACTCGGCTGGTGGAGAACCAACACCTCAGGGAGGACCCCCGGACTACTCTACGACTGTGAGTACCAAAACCTGTCCCCCCTGAGCCCCCACAGCGCCGCCTGCAGAGGGAATCCCGAGGCTTCCCCTGACCGCGACTCTCTGAAACCTAAGTCCCGACGCCTGGAAAAGACCCTGCACCCGCAGCCCCCAGGACCTGAAGGACCGGACTTTCACTGCAGAAGTGACCCCCAGGAGTCCCTCTCCCTTGCCCAAGTGGAGGTTTCCCCGAGGAAGCCCCCCCTTTCCTGCCTGCAGCGCTGAAGAGATCCCTTGATCTCTCATTGACTTCCATTGCGAACCCGACGCTTGTTCTAACACTGCACCCGGCCGCCCCCGCGCCGCTGAGGGTGAAATTTCTGTGTGGGCTTGTGTCCCCCCCGGTGCCCTACAAAACCCCCCTGGTCTGCCCTCCGAAGACGCGGGTACTTACCTGCTGGCAGACTGGAACCGGGGCACCCCCTTCTCTCCATTGAAGCCTATGCGTTTTGGGCACCACTTTGAACTCTGCACCTGACCGGCCCTGAGCTGCTGGTGTGGTAACTTTGGGGTTGCTCTGAACCCCCAACGGTGGGCTACCTTGGACCAAGAACTGAACCCTGTAAGTGTCTTACTTACCTGGTAAAACTAACAAAAACTTACCTCCCCCAGGAACTGTGAAAATTGCACTGTGTCCACTTTTAAAATAGCTATTTGTGAATAACTTGAAAAGTATATATGCAATTGAAATGATTCAAAGTTCCTAATGTACTTACCTGCAATACCTTTCAAACAAGATATTACATGTTAAATTTGAACCTGTGGTTCTTAAAATAAACTAAGAAAAGATATTTTTCTATACAAAACCTATTGGCTGGATTTGTCTCTGAGTGTGTGTACCTCATTTATTGTCTATGTGTATGTACAACAAATGCTTAACACTACTCCTTGGATAAGCCTACTGCTCGACCACACTACCACAAAATAGAGCATTAGTATTATCTCTTTTTACCACTATTTTACCTCTAAGGGGAACCCTTGGATTCTGTGCATGCTATTCCTTACTTTGAAATAGCACCTACAGAGCCAACTTCCTACATTGGTGGATCAGCGGTGGGGTACAAGACTTTGCATTTGCTTGACTACTCAGCCAATACCTGATCACACGACAAATTCCAAAATTGCCATTAGAAATTGATTTTTGCAATTTGAAAAGTTTTCTAAATTCTTTAAAGTCCTGCTAGGGCCTTGTGTTAGTCCCTGTTAGCATTTCTTTTAGAGTTTAAAAGTTTGTAAAAGTTTGAATTAGATTCTAGAACTAGTTTTAGATTCTTAAAAGCATTCCAACTTTTAGAAGAATAATGTCTAGTACAGAGATGAATGTGGTGGAACTCGACACCACACCTTACCTCCATCTCCAAATGAAAGAGCTAAGGTCACTCTGTAACATAAGAAAAATAACAATGGGCTCCAGACCTACCAAAGTACAGCTCCAGGAGCTGTTGGCAGAGTATGATAGAGCCAACCCCTCTGTGGATAACACAGAGGAGGATGATAGTGAACTGGAGGAAGAATCCCCTCCACCAGTCCTATCTAGGGAGAACAGGGCTTCTCAAGCCCTGACTCCAAAAATAATAGTCAGAGATGCTGGCTCCCTCACAGGAGGGTCCAGCCTCTCTGAAATCACTGAGGATAACTCCAGTGAAGAGGACATCCAGTTAGCCCGGATGGCCAAAAGATTGGCTTTGGAAAAACAGATCCTAGCCATAGAAAGGGAAAGACAAGAGATGGGCCTAGGACCCATCAATGGTGGCAGCAACATAAATAGGGTCAGAGATTCTCCTGACATGTTGAAAATCCCCAAAGGGATTGTAACAAAATATGAAGATGGTGATGACATCACCAAATGGTTCACAGCTTTTGAGAGGGCTTGTGAAACCAGAAAAGTGAACAAATCTCACTGGGGTGCTCTCCTTTGGGAAATGTTCACAGGAAAGTGTAGGGATAGACTCCTCACACTCTCTAAAAAAGATGCAGAATCTTATGACCTCATGAAGGGTACCCTGATTGAGGGCTTTGGATTCTCCACTGAGGAGTATAGGATTAGATTCAGGGGGGCTCAAAAATCCTCGAGCCAGACCTGGGTTGATTATGTTGACTACTCAGTGAAAACACTGGATGGTTGGGTAACTGGAAATGAAGTGTATGACTATGTTGGGCTTTATAATTTGTTTATGAAAGAACACATTTTAACCACTTCGCTGCCAGGCCTTTTCCCCCTCCTGTGCCAGGCCTTTTTTTGCCTATTTGGGGCAGTTCGCGCTTAGGCCCGCATAACTTTTTGTCCACATAAGCTAACCAAGCCAAATTTGCGTCCTTTTTTTCCAACATCCTAGGGATTCTGGAGGTACCCAGACTTTGTGGGTTCCCCTGAAAGAGGCCAAGAAATTGGCCAAAATACAGGGAAAATTTTGTTTTTTTCAAAAAAATTGGAAAAAGTGGCTGCAGAAGAAGGCTTGTGGTTTTTCCCCTGAAAATGGCATCAACAAAGGGTTTGCGGTGCTAAACTCAGCAGCTTCCCAGCTTTCAGGAACAGGCAGACTTGAATCCGAAAACCCAATTTTTCAACACAATTTTGGCATTTTACTGGGGCATACCCCATTTGTGCAATTTTTTGTGCTTTCAGCCTCCTTCCAGTCAGTGACAGGAATGGTCATGAAACCAATGCTGGATCCCAGAAACCTAAACATTTCTGAAAAGTAGACAAAATTCTGAATTCAGCAAGGGGTCATTTGTGTAGATCCTACAAGGGTTTCCTACAGAAAATAACAGCTGAAAAAGAAAAATATTGAAATTGAGGTGAAAAAAACATCAATTTTTCTCTACTTTTTACTCTGTAACTTTTCCCTGCAATGTCAGATTATCGAAAGCAATATACCGTTACGTCTGCTGGACTCCTCTGGTTGCGGGGATATATAGGGTTTGTAGGTTCATCAAGAACCCGAGGAACCCAGAGCCAATAAATGAGCTGCACCCTGCAGTGCGTTTTCATTCTATACCGGGTATACAGTAATTCATTTGCTGAAATATAAGGAGTAAAAAATAGCTATCAAGAAAGCCTTTGCATTTCCAAAAAGGGCACAAGATAAGGTGTTGAGGAGCAGTGGTTATTTGCACATCTCTGAATTCCGGGGTGACCATAGAAGCACGTGAATTACATGGAATTTCTCAAATAGATGTCTTTTTTACACACACCCCTATATTTGGAAGGAATAAATGTAGAGAAAGACAAGGGGCAATAACACTTGTTTTGCTATTCTATGTTCCCCCAAGTCTCCCGATAAAAATGATACCTCACTTGTTTGGGTAGGCCTAGCGCCCGCGACAGGATATGCCCCAAAACACAACGTGGACACATCACAGAAAACAGAGCTGTTTTTAGCAAAGTGACTACCTGTAGATTTTGGCCTCTAGCTCAGCCGCCACCTAGGGAAACCTACCAAACCTGTGCATTTCTGAAAACTAGAGACCTAGAGGAATCCAAGGAGGGGTGACTTGTGTGGCTCGGACCAGGTTCTGTTACCCAGAATCCTTTGCAAACCTCAAAATTTGGCTAAAAAAACACATGTTCCTCACATTTCTGTGGCAGAAAGTTCTGGAATCTGAGAGGAGCGACAAATTTCCTTCCACCCAGCATTCCCCCACGTCTCCCGATAAAAATGATACCTCACTTGTGTGGGTAGGCCTAGCGCCCGCGACAGGATATGCCCAAAAACACAACCTGGACACATCACAGAAAACAGAGCTGTTTTTAGCAAAGTGACTACCTGTAGATTTTGGCCTGTAGCTCAGCCGCCACCTAGGGAAACCTACCAAACCTGTGCATTTCTGAAAACTAGAGACCAAGGGGAATCCAAGGAGGGGTGACTTGTGTGGCTCGGACCAGGTTCGGTTACCCAGAATCCTTTGCAAACCTCAAAATTTGGCTAAAAAAACACATGTTCCTCACATTTCTGTGGCAGAAAGTTCTGGAATCTGAGAGGAGCCACAAATGTCCTTCCACCTAGCGTTCCCCCACGTCTCCCGATAAAAATGATACCTCACTTGTGTGGGTAGGCCTAGCGCCCGCGACAGGATATGCCCCAAAACACAACGTGGACATATCACAGAAAACAGAGCTGTTTTTAGCAAAGTGACTACCTGTAGATTTTGGCCTCTAGCTCAGCCGCCACCTAGGGAAACCTACCAAACCTATGCATTTCTGAAAACTAGAGACCTAGGGGAATCCAAGGAGGGGTGACTTGTGTGGCTCGGACCAGGTTCTGTTACCCAGAATCCTTTGCAAACCTCAAAATTTGTCTAAAAAAACACATGTTCCTCACATTTCTGTGGCAGAAAGTTCTGGAATCTGAGAGGAGCCACAAATTTCCTTCCACCCAGCGTTCCCCCACGTCTCCCGATAAAAATGATACCTCACTTGTGTGGGTAGGCCTAGCGCCCGCGACAGGATATGCCCCAAAACACAACGTGGACATATCACAGAAAACAGAGCTGTTTTTAGCAAAGTGACTACCTGTAGATTTTGGCCTCTAGCTCAGCCTCCACCTAGGGAAACCTACCAAACCTATGCATTTCTGAAAACTAGAGACCTAGGGGAATCCAAGGAGGGGTGACTTGTGTGGCTCGGACCAGGTTCTGTTACCCAGAATCCTTTGCAAACCTCAAAATTTGTCTAAAAAAACACATGTTCCTCACATTTCTGTGGCAGAAAGTTCTGGAATCTGAGAGGAGCCACAAATTTCCTTCCACCCAGCGTTCCCCCACGTCTCCCGATAAAAATGATACCTCACTTGTGTGGGTAGGCCTAGCGCCCGCGACAGGATATGCCCCAAAACACAACGTGGACATATCACAGAAAACAGAGCTGTTTTTAGCAAAGTGACTACCTGTAGATTTTGGCCTCTAGCTCAGCCGCCACCTAGGGAAACCTACCAAACCTATGCATTTCTATAAACTAGAGACCTAGGGGAATCCAAGGAGGGGTGACTTGTGTGGCTCGGACCAGGTTCTGTTACCCAGAATCCTTTGCAAACCTCAAAATTTGGCTAAAAAAACACATGTTCCTCACATTTCTGTGGCAGAAAGTTCTGGAATCTGAGAGGAGCCACAAATTTCCTTCCACCCAGCGTTCCCCCATGTCTCCCGATAAAAATGATACCTCACTTGTGTGGGTAGGCCTAGCGCCCGCGACAGGATATGCCCCAAAACACAACGTGGACATATCACAGAAAACAGAGCTGTTTTTAGCAAAGTGACTACCTGTAGATTTTGGCCTCTAGCTCAGCCACCACCTAGGGAAACCTACCAAACCTGTGCATTTCTGAAAACTAGAGACCTAGGGGAATCCAAGGAGGGGTGACTTGTGGGGCTCGGACCAGGTTCTGTTACCCAGAATCCTTTGCAAACCTCAAAATTTGGCTAAAAAAACACATGTCCCTCACATTTCTGTGGCAGAAAGTTCTGGAATCTGAGAGGAGCTACAAATTTCCTTCCACCCAGCGTTCCCCCAAGTCTCCCGATAAAAATGATACCTCACTTGCGTGGGTAGGCCTAGCGCCGGCGACAGGAAACACCCCAAAGCGCAACGTGGACACATCCTAAATTTTGGAAAAAAACAGAGGTGTTTTTTGCGAAGTGCCTACCTGTAGATTTTGGCCTCCAGCTCAGCCGGCACCTAGGGAAACCTACCAAACCTGTGCATTTCTGAAAACTAGAGACCTAGGGGAATCCAAGGAGGGGTGACTTGCGGGGCTCGGACCAGGTTCTGTTACCCAGAATCCTTTGCAAACCTCAAAATGTGGCTAAAAAAACACATGTCCCTCACATTTCTGTGGCAGAAAGTTCTGGAATCTGAGAGGAGCTACAAATTTCGTTCCACCCAGCGTTCCCCCAAGTATCCCGATAAAAATGATACCTCACTTGCGTGGGTAGGCCTAGCGCCGGCGACAGGAAACACCCCAAAGCGCAACGTGGACACATCCTAAATTTTGTAAAAAAACAGAGGTGTTTTTGGCGAAGTGCCTACCTGTAGATTTTGGCCTCTAGCTCAGCCGGCACCTAGGGAAACCTACCAAACCTGTGCATTTCTGAAAACTAGAGACCTAGGGGAATCCAAGGAGGGGTGACTTGCGGGGCTCAGACCAGGTTCTGTTACCCAGAATGCTTTGCAAACCTCAAAATTTGGCTAAAAATACACATGTTACTCACATTTCTGTGGCAGAAAGTTCTGGAATCTGAGAGGAGCTACAAATTTCCTTCCACCCAGCGTTCCCCCAAGTCTCCCGATAAAAATGATACCTCACTTGCGTGGGTAGGCCTAGCGCCGGCGACAGGAAACACCCCAAAGCGCAACGTGGACACATCCTAAATTTTGGAAAAAAACAGAGGTGTTTTTTGCGAAGTGCCTATCTGTAGATTTTGGCCTCTAGCTCAGCCGGCACCTAGGGAAACCTACCAAACCTGTGCATTTCTGAAAACTAGAGACCTAGGGGAATCCAAGGAGGGGTGACTTGCGGGGCTCGGACCAGGTTCTGTTACCCAGAATCCTTTGCAAACCTCAAAATTTGGCTAAAAATACACATGTTACTCACATTTCTGTGGCAGAAAGTTCTGGAATCTGAGAGGAGCCACAAATTTCCTTCTACCCAGCGTTCCCCCAAGTCTCCCGATAAAAATGATACATCACTTGTGTGGGTAGGACTAGCGCCCACGAAAGGAAAGGGCCCAAAACACAACGTGGACACATCACATTTTTTTATAAAAAGCAGTGCCTACCTGTGGATTTTGGCCTGTAGCTCAGCCGACACCTGAGGAAACCTAGCAAACCAGTGCATTTTTGAAAACTAGAAACCCAGGGGAATCCAAGATGGGGTGACTTGCGGGGCTCTGACCAGGTTATGTTACCCAGAATCCTTTGCAAACATCAAAATTTGGCCCAAAAAACACTTTTTCCTCTCATTTCGGTGACAGAAAGTTCTGGAATCTGAGAGGAGCCACAAATTTCCTTCCACCCAGCGTTCCCCTAAGTCTCTCGATAAAAATGGTACATCACTTCTGTGGGTAGGCCTAGCGCCCACAAAAGGAAATGGCCCAAAACACAACGTGGACACAACATATTTTTTCACAGAAAACAGAGGTGTTTTTTGCAAGGTGCCTACCTGTGGTGTTTGGCCTGTAGCTCAGCCGGCCCCAGGGGGGGGGGGCAGAAATGCCCTAAAATAAATTTGCCCCCCCAACCCCCACCCTCCCCCGCCGGGAGCGACCCTTGCCTACGGGGTCGCTCCCCCTGCGTGACATTGGCACCAAAAAACAAATCCCCGGTGCCTAGTGGTTTCTGCCCCCTTGGGGGCAGGTTGACCTAAACTCAGCCAATCTGCCCCCAAGGGGGGCAGAAATGGCCTAAATACAATTTGTCCCCCAGGGGAGCGACTTTTGCCTGATGGGTCGCTCCCCATCTCTAAAAAAAAAAAACAAAGAAAAAAAAAAAGAAAAAAAAGAAAAATTCCCCTGGCGCCTAGAGGTTTCTGCCCCCCCCCCCGGGGGCAGAAATGGCCTAAAATAAATTTGCCCCCCCCCCCCCGGGAGCGACCCTTGCCTACGGGGTCGCTCCCCCTGCGTGACATTGGCGCCAAAAAACAAATCCCCGGTGCCTAGTGGTTTCTGCCCCCTTGGGGGCAGATTGACCTAAAATTGGCCAATCTGCCCCCAGGGGGGCAGAAATGGTCTAAATACAATTTGCCCCCCCAGGGGAGCGACCCTTGCCTGATGGGTCGCTCCCCATCTCTAAAAAAAGAAACAACAAAAAAAAAAAAACAAAAAAAAAAAAATTGCCCTGGCGCCTAGAGTGTTCTGCCCCCCCCCGGGGGGCAGTTCGGCCTAATAATAGGCCGATCTGTCCCCCGGGGGGGCAGAAATGTCCTAAAAAAAATGTGCCCCCCCAACCCTCCCCCCCCCACGGGAGCGACCCTTGCCTACAGGGTCGCTCCCCCTGCGTGACATTGGCGCCAAAAAACAAATCCCCGGTGCCTAGTGGTTTCTGCCCCCTTGGGGGCAGATTGACCTAAAATTGGCCAGTCTGCCCCCAGGGGGGCAGAAATGGTCTAAATACAATTTGCCCCCCCAGGGGAGCGACCCTTGCCTGATGGGTCGCTCCCCATCTCTAAAAAAAGAAACAACAAAAAAAAAAAACACAAAAAAAAAATTGCCCTGGCGCCTAGAGTGTTCTGCCCCCCCCCGGGGGGCAGTTCGGCCTAATAATAGGCCGATCTGTCCCCCGGGGGGGCAGAAATGTCCTAAAAAAAATGTGCCCCCCCAACCCTCCCCCCCCACGGGAGCGACCCTTGCCTACAGGGTCGCTCCCCCTGCGTGACATTGGCGCCAAAAAACAAATCCCCGGTGCCTAGTGGTTTCTGCCCCCTTGGGGGCAGATTGACCTAAAATTGGCCAGTCTGCCCCCAGGGGGGCAGAAATGGTCTAAATACAATTTGCCCCCCCAGGGGAGCGACCCTTGCCTGATGGGTCGCTCCCCATCTCTAAAAAAAGAAACAACAAAAAAAAAAAACACAAAAAAAAAAATTGCCCTGGCCCCTAGAGTGTTCTGCCCCCCCGGGGGGCAGTTCGGCCTAATAATAGGCCGATCTGTCCCCCGGGGGGGCAGAAATGGCCTAAAATAAATTTGCCCCCCCAACCCCCACCCCCCCCCCCCGGGAGCGACCCTTGCCTATGGGGTCGCTCCCCCTGCGTGACATTGGCGCCAAAAAACAAATCCCCGGTGCCTAGTGGTTTCTGCCCCCTTGGGGGCAGATTGACCTAAAATTGGCCAATCTTCCCCCAGGGGGGCAGAAATGGTCTAAATACAATTTGCCCCCCCAGGGGAGTGACCCTTGCCTGATGGGTCGCTCCCCATCTCTAAAAAAAAAAACAACAAAAAAAAAAAACACCAAAAAAAAAATTGCCCTGGCGCCTAGAGTGTTCTGCCCCCCCCGGGGGGCAGTTCGGCCTAATAATAGGCCGATCTGTCCCCCGGGGGGGCAGAAATGGCTTAAAAAATTTTTGCCCCCCCAACCCCCCCCCCCCGGGAGCGACCCTTGCCTACGGGGTCGCTCCCCCTGCGTGACATTGGCGCCAAAAAACAAATCCCCGGTGCCTAGTGGTTTCTGCCCCCTTGGGGGCAGATTGACCTAAAATTGGCCAATCTGCCCCCAGGGGGGCAGAAATGGTCTAAATACAATTTGCCCCCCCAGGGGAGCGACCCTTGCCTGATGGGTCGCTCCCCATCTCTAAAAAAAGAAACAACAAAAAAAAAACACACAAAAAAAAAATTGCCCTGGCGCCTAGAGTGTTCTGCCCCCCGCCCGGGGGCAGTTCGGCCTAATAATAGGCCGATCTGTCCCCCGGGGGGGCAGAAATGGCCTAAAATAAATTTGCCCCCCCCAACCCCCACCCCCCGCCCACCGGGAGCGACCCTTGCCTACAGGGTCGCTCCCCCTGCGTGACATTGGCGCCAAAAAACAAATCCCCGGTGCCTAGTGGTTTCTGCCCCTTGGGGGCAGATTGACCTAAAATCGGCCAATCTGCCCCCAGGGGGGCAGAAATGGTCTAAATACAATTTGCCCCCCAGGGGAGCGACCCTTGCCTGATGGGTCGCTCCCCATCTCTAAAAAAAAGAAAGAACAAAAAAAAAAAACACAAAAAAAAAATTTGCCCTGGCGCCTAGAGGTTTCTTCCCCCCCTGGGGGCAGATCGGCCTAATAATAGGCCGATCTGTCCCCCAGGGGGGGCAGAAATGGCCTAAAATAAATTGCCCTCCCCCCCAGGGAGCGACCCTTGCCTAAGGGGTCGCTCCCTTTGCGTGAAATTCACGCAAAGAAAAAACTCCCTGGTGTCTAGTGGTTTCTACCCCCCTTGGGGGCAGATTGGCCTCATCAAAATAGGCCAATCTGCCCCCAAGGGAGGCAGAAATGGCCAAAATATAATTTTCCCCCAAGGGAAGCGACCCTTGCCTAAGGGGTCGCACCCCACCAAAAAAAAAAAAAAGAAACAAAAAAAAAAAAAAGGTCCCTGGTGCCTAGAGGTTTCTGCCCCCCCTGGGGGCAGATCGGCCTAATAGTAGGCCGATCTGCCCCCAGGGGGGGCAGAAAAGGCCTTCCCAAAAATATGCCCCCCCTGGGAGAGACCCTTGCCCAAGGGGTCGCTCCCTTTTGTCAATAACAATAATAAAAATGAAAAAAAACCTGGTGTCTAGTGGTTTCTACCCCCCCCCTTGGGGGCAGATTGGCCTCATCAAAATAGGTTGCATCAGTATCTGGTAGACCTAGGTCCAATTTCTCCCCAAGAATTGGGAAAGAAGGCAGACCACTGGGTCAAGACTAGGGTAACCAAAACTTCCACTGGGGGTGACCAAAAGAAAGGGGTTACAAAGCCTCCTCAGGAGAAAGTGGGTGACACTAGAAACAAAGAAAAAGAGTCCTCTGTAGGCCCCCAAAAACCAGACCAGGTGGGTGGGCCCAGAGACACAACCCAAAACAAAGGTGGGTACCAGGGTAAGAGCTGGGATGCCACTAAGGCATGGTGCCATAACTGTAAACAGACAGGGCACCACACCAAGGACACTTCTTGTCCCAAAAACAAACCCCCTAGCAAAATCCCAGGGGTGACCAGTGTAGCCCTTGGGGATGACTCCTCAGATGAGGAGGTCTTCATAGCCTTCAACTGGAAAAAGGGCCCAACAGGTGAGTTGGAGATTCCAGAGGGAAGTAGACACTTCCACCACCTACTGGTGAATGGAATCCCAGCCACTGCCCTGAGAGACACTTGTGCCAGTCACACTATTGTGCATGACAGGCTGGTGTTCTCAAACCAGTACCTCCCAGGTGAGATGGCCAGAGTAAGAGTTAGCCCAGACAGGGTCACTGATAGGCCTGTGGCTTTTGTGCCCATAGAAGTGGGTGGGACTTTTAGCTGGAGAAGGGTGGTAGTCAGTACAGACCTCCCCCTTGATTGTCTCCTTGGAAATGACTACCCAGAGGTTAGTCAGAGCCCAAGAGAGGAACTGGTCCAGTGCCAGTCCTCTCCCAAGGATCCTGGAGTGCCTGCCTCTGCAGTAAATGCAAGTAGGCCCCAGAAGAAAAAGAAAAGGAAACAGAGTAGGAAAGGTAGACAACCTTTAGCCAAGGTTCCAGCAAGCCAAGGAGATTCTGCTCCAGTAGGGGAGAACTCCAAAAGTGGCTCTGATAAAGTCCAACCTGACCCACAAGAAGTCCTGGCTAGTCAGGCAACTGTTAAGCCTGAGTGGGTGGCTCCTCAGCTAACAGAAGAAAGAGTGGAAGAAGGGTGTTTACTACAAGATGTGGTAACCCCCCACTCTAATACAGCAGACAGGCACCCTGAACCCAAAGAAGCCTGTAACTTAGCCCCTTCCCTTGTAGGTGAAGAGCTAAAGGTGTGGTTCTGGGCACTGATAGCTGTCAGTGGCCTCTGCTGGGTGTTAGCCTTTATGGCTGCACTATCCTTGGCATGGTGGTCTGACCCCATGCCAAATAGCAAGTTAGGCCCCCTGACCCTGTTGGTCATGGTGGGGTTACTCCAGCTCTGGGTAACCTCTTTGGGTAAGCTAGGGGTGACCCTGGCTAAGATAAGATTAGCAGAGGTGGATACCTCTAACCCCAAAATAGAGAGAATGGGTGAAGACCTAAAAAGCACAGACAAGAGGCAGTTCAGACTAGGTCCTATCACTGTGGAAGTGGGTCAGTTCCCCAGAGGGAATGACCTGAACAGGAGGATGTAAGGCAGAGTAGGCCCTGCAACAAACCAGCCTATTTCCTCTACTCTTCCTCGCCTGACAGACTAGGAAGACTCTCCCAGCTTTGGCTGAGTCTCCTGGCCTGTGGGCTGGCGGGGGCTTGTGTAAAGAAATGGCTCCCTGTTGCAGTTACCCTCCACTTTTTGCCTGATACTGATGCTGACTTGACTGAGAAGTGTGCTGGGACCCTGCTAACCAGGCCCCAGCACCAGTGTTCTTTCACCTAAAATGTACCATTGTTTCCACAATTGGCACAACCCTGGCACCTAGGTAAGTCCCTTGTAACTGGTACCCCTGGTACCAAGGGCCCTGATGCCAGGGAAGGTCTCTAAGGGCTGCAGCATGTCTTATGCCACCCTAGGGACCCCTCACTCAGCACAGACACACTGCTTGCCAGCTTGTGTGTGCTGATGGGGAGAAAATGACTAAGTCGACATGGCACTCCCCTCAGGGTGCCATGCCAACCTCCCGCTGCCTGTGGCATAGGTAAGTCACCCCTCTAGTAGGCCTTACAGCCCTAAGGCAGGGTGCACTATACCACAGGTGAGGGCATATGTGCATGAGCACTATGCCCCTACAGTGTCTAAGCAAAACCTTAGACATTGTAAGTGCAGGGTAGCCATAAGAGTATATGGGCTGGGAGTCTGTCAAAAACGAACTCCACAGCTCCATAATGGCTACACTGAATACTGGGAAGTCTAGTATCAAACTTCTCAGAATAATAAACCCACACTGATGCCAGTGTTGGATTTATTAAAAAATGCACACAGAGGGCATCTTAGAGATACCCCCTGTATTTTACCCAATTGTTCAGTGCAGGACTGACTGGTCTGTGCCAGCCTGCTGCTGAGAGACGAGTGTCTGACCTCATGCGGTGAGAGCCTTTGTGCTCTCTGAGGACAGAAACAAAGCCTGCTCTGGGTGGAGGTGCTTCACACCTCCCCCCTGCAGGAACTGTAACACCTAGCAGTGAGCTTCAAAGGCTCAAGCTTCGTGTTACAATGCCCCAGGGCACTCCAGCTAGTGGAGATGCCCGCCTCCTGGACCCAGCCCCCACTTTTGGCGGCAAGTCCAGGAGAGATAATGAGAAAAACAAGGAGGAGTCACTGGCCAGTCAGGACAGCCCCTAAGGTGTCCTGAGCTGAGGTGACTTTGACTTTTAGAAATCCTCCATCTTGTAGAAGGAGGATTCCCCCAATAGGGATAGGAATGTGACCCCCTCCCCTTGGGAGGAGGCACAAAGAGGGTGTACCCACCCTCAGGGCTAGTAGCCATTGGCTACTAACCCCCCAGACCTAAACACGCCCTTAAATTTAGTATTTAAGGGCTCCCCTGAACCTAAGAATTTAGATTCCTGCAACAACAAGAAGAAGGACTGCCTAGCTGAAAACCCCTGCAGAGGAAGACCAGAAGACAACAACTGCCTTGGCTCCAGAAACTCACCGGCCTGTCTCCTGCCTTCCAAAGAACTCTGCTCCAGCGACGCCTTCCAAAGGGACCAGCGACCTCTGCATCCTCTGAGGACTGCCCTGCTTCGACGACGACAAGAAACTCCCGAGGACAGCGGACCTGCTCCAAAAAGACTGCAACTTTATCCAAAGGAGCAGCTTTAAAGAACCCTGCAATCTCCCCGCAAGAAGCGTGAGACTTGCAACACTGCACCCGGCGACCCCGACTCGGCTGGTGGAGAACCAACACCTCAGGGAGGACCCCCGGACTACTCTACGACTGTGAGTACCAAAACCTGTCCCCCCTGAGCCCCCACAGCGCCGCCTGCAGAGGGAATCCCGAGGCTTCCCCTGACCGCGACTCTCTGAAACCTAAGTCCCGACGCCTGGAAAAGACCCTGCACCCGCAGCCCCCAGGACCTGAAGGACCGGACTTTCACTGCAGAAGTGACCCCCAGGAGTCCCTCTCCCTTGCCCAAGTGGAGGTTTCCCCGAGGAAGCCCCCCCTTTCCTGCCTGCAGCGCTGAAGAGATCCCTTGATCTCTCATTGACTTCCATTGCGAACCCGACGCTTGTTCTAACACTGCACCCGGCCGCCCCCGCGCCTCTGAGGGTGAAATTTCTGTGTGGGCTTGTGTCCCCCCCGGTGCCCTACAAAACCCCCCTGGTCTGCCCTCCGAAGACGCGGGTACTTACCTGCTGGCAGACTGGAACCGGGGCACCCCCTTCTCTCCATTGAAGCCTATGCGTTTTGGGCACCACTTTGAACTCTGCACCTGACCGGCCCTGAGCTGCTGGTGTGGTAACTTTGGGGTTGCTCTGAACCCCCAACGGTGGGCTACCTTGGACCAAGAACTGAACCCTGTAAGTGTCTTACTTACCTGGTAAAACTAACAAAAACTTACCTCCCCCAGGAACTGTGAAAATTGCACTGTGTCCACTTTTAAAATAGCTATTTGTGAATAACTTGAAAAGTATACATGCAATTGAAATGATTCAAAGTTCCTAATGTACTTACCTGCAATACCTTTCAAACAAGATATTACATGTTAAATTTGAACCTGTGGTTCTTAAAATAAACTAAGAAAAGATATTTTTCTATACAAAACCTATTGGCTGGATTTGTCTCTGAGTGTGTGTACCTCATTTATTGTCTATGTGTATGTACAACAAATGCTTAACACTACTCCTTGGATAAGCCTACTGCTCGACCACACTACCACAAAATAGAGCATTAGTATTATCTCTTTTTACCACTATTTTACCTCTAAGGGGAACCCTTGGATTCTGTGCATGCTATTCCTTACTTTGAAATAGCACATACAGAGCCAACTTCCTACATTGGTGGATCAGCGGTGGGGTACAAGACTTTGCATTTGCTGGACTACTCAGCCAATACCTGATCACACGACAAATTCCAAAATTGTCATTAGAAATTGATTTTTGCAATTTGAAAAGTTTTCTAAATTCTTTAAAGTCCTGCTAGGGCCTTGTGTTAGTCCCTGTTAGCATTTCTTTTAGAGTTTAAAAGTTTGTAAAAGTTTGAATTAGATTCTAGAACTAGTTTTAGATTCTTAAAAGCATTCCAACTTTTAGAAGAATAATGTCTAGTACAGAGATGAATGTGGTGGAACTCGACACCACACCTTACCTCCATCTCCAGATGAAAGAGCTAAGGTCACTCTGTAACATAAGAAAAATAACAATGGGCTCCAGACCTACCAAAGTACAGCTCCAGGAGCTGTTGGCAGAGTATGATAGAGCCAACCCCTCTGTGGATAACACAGAGGAGGATGATAGTGAACTGGAGGAAGAATCCCCTCCACCAGTCCTATCTAGGGAGAACAGGGCTTCTCAAGCCCTGACTCCAAAAATAATAGTCAGAGATGCTGGCTCCCTCACAGGAGGGTCCAGCCTCTCTGAAATCACTGAGGATAACTCCAGTGAAGAGGACATCCAGTTAGCCCGGATGGCCAAAAGATTGGCTTTGGAAAAACAGATCCTAGCCATAGAAAGGGAAAGACAAGAGATGGGCCTAGGACCCATCAATGGTGGCAGCAACATAAATAGGGTCAGAGATTCTCCTGACATGTTGAAAATCCCCAAAGGGATTGTAACAAAATATGAAGATGGTGATGACATCACCAAATGGTTCACAGCTTTTGAGAGGGCTTGTGAAACCAGAAAAGTGAACAAATCTCACTGGGGTGCTCTCCTTTGGGAAATGTTCACAGGAAAGTGTAGGGATAGACTCCTCACACTCTCTAAAAAAGATGCAGAATCTTATGACCTCATGAAGGGTACCCTGATTGAGGGCTTTGGATTCTCCACTGAGGAGTATAGGATTAGATTCAGGGGGGCTCAAAAATCCTCGAGCCAGACCTGGGTTGATTATGTTGACTACTCAGTGAAAACACTGGATGGTTGGGTAACTGGAAATGAAGTGTATGACTATGTTGGGCTTTATAATTTGTTTATGAAAGAACACATTTTAAGTAACTGCTTCAATGAAAAGTTGCATCAGTATCTGGTAGACCTAGGTCCAATTTCTCCCCAAGAATTGGGAAAGAAGGCAGACCACTGGGTCAAGACTAGGGTAACCAAAACTTCCACTGGGGGTGACCAAAAGAAAGGGGTTACAAAGCCTCCTCAGGAGAAAGTGGGTGACACTAGAAACAAAGAAAAAGAGTCCTCTGTAGGCCCCCAAAAACCAGACCAGGTGGGTGGGCCCAGAGACACAACCCAAAACAAAGGTGGGTACCAGGGTAAGAGCTGGGATGCCACTAAGGCATGGTGCCATAACTGTAAACAGACAGGGCACCACACCAAGGACACTTCTTGTCCCAAAAACAAACCCCCTAGCAAAATCCCAGGGGTGACCAGTGTAGCCCTTGGGGATGACTCCTCAGATGAGGAGGTCTTCATAGCCTTCAACTGGAAAAAGGGCCCAACAGGTGAGTTGGAGATTCCAGAGGGAAGTAGACACTTCCACCACCTACTGGTGAATGGAATCCCAGCCACTGCCCTGAGAGACACTTGTGCCAGTCACACTATTGTGCATGACAGGCTGGTGTTCTCAAACCAGTACCTCCCAGGTGAGATGGCCAGAGTAAGAGTTAGCCCAGACAGGGTCACTGATAGGCCTGTGGCTTTTGTGCCCATAGAAGTGGGTGGGACTTTTAGCTGGAGAAGGGTGGTAGTCAGTACAGACCTCCCCCTTGATTGTCTCCTTGGAAATGACTACCCAGAGGTTAGTCAGAGCCCAAGAGAGGAACTGGTCCAGTGCCAGTCCTCTCCCAAGGATCCTGGAGTGCCTGCCTCTGCAGTAAATGCAAGTAGGCCCCAGAAGAAAAAGAAAAGGAAACTGAGTAGGAAAGGTGGACAACCTTTAGCCAAGGTTCCAGCAAGCCAAGGAGATTCTGCTCCAGTAGGGGAGAACTCCAAAAGTAGCTCTGATAAAGTCCAACCTGACCCACAAGAAGTCCTGGCTAGTCAGGCAACTGTTAAGCCTGAGTGGGTGGCTCCTCAGCTAACAGAAGAAAGAGTGGAAGAAGGGTGTTTACTACAAGATGTGGTAACCCCCCACTCTAATACAGCAGACAGGCACCCTGAACCCAAAGAAGCCTGTAACTTAGCCCCTTCCCTTGTAGGTGAAGAGCTAAAGGTGTGGTTCTGGGCACTGATAGCTGTCAGTGGCCTCTGCTGGGTGTTAGCCTTTATGGCTGCACTATCCTTGGCATGGTGGTCTGACCCCATGCCAAATAGCAAGTTAGGCCCCCTGACCCTGTTGGTCATGGTGGGGTTACTCCAGCTCTGGGTAACCTCTTTGGGTAAGCTAGGGGTGACCCTGGCTAAGATAAGATTAGCAGAGGTGGATACCTCTAACCCCAAAATAGAGAGAATGGGTGAAGACCTAAAAAGCACAGACAAGAGGCAGTTCAGACTAGGTCCTATCACTGTGGAAGTGGGTCAGTTCCCCAGAGGGAATGACCTGAACAGGAGGATGTAAGGCAGAGTAGGCCCTGCAACAAACCAGCCTATTTCCTCTACTCTTCCTCGCCTGACAGACTAGGAAGACTCTCCCAGCTTTGGCTGAGTCTCCTGGCCTGTGGGCTGGCGGGGGCTTGTGTAAAGAAATGGCTCCCTGTTGCAGTTACCCCCCACTTTTTGCCTGATACTGATGCTGACTTGACTGAGAAGTGTGCTGGGACCCTGCTAACCAGGCCCCAGCACCAGTGTTCTTTCACCTAAAATGTACCATTGTTTCCACAATTGGCACAACCCTGGCACCTAGGTAAGTCCCTTGTAACTGGTACCCCTGGTACCAAGGGCCCTGATGCCAGGGAAGGTCTCTAAGGGCTGCAGCATGTCTTATGCCACCCTAGGGACCCCTCACTCAGCACAGACACACTGCTTGCCAGCTTGTGTGTGCTGATGGGGAGAAAATGACTAAGTCGACATGGCACTCCCCTCAGGGTGCCATGCCAACCTCCCGCTGCCTGTGGCATAGGTAAGTCACCCCTCTAGTAGGCCTTACAGCCCTAAGGCAGGGTGCACTATACCACAGGTGAGGGCATATGTGCATGAGCACTATGCCCCTACAGTGTCTAAGCAAAACCTTAGACATTGTAAGTGCAGGGTAGCCATAAGAGTATATGGGCTGGGAGTCTGTCAAAAACGAACTCCACAGCTCCATAATGGCTACACTGAATACTGGGAAGTCTAGTATCAAACTTCTCAGAATAATAAACCCACACTGATGCCAGTGTTGGATTTATTAAAAAATGCACACAGAGGGCATCTTAGAGATACCCCCTGTATTTTACCCAATTGTTCAGTGCAGGACTGACTGGTCTGTGCCAGCCTGCTGCTGAGAGACGAGTGTCTGACCTCATGCGGTGAGAGCCTTTGTGCTCTCTGAGGACAGAAACAAAGCCTGCTCTGGGTGGAGGTGCTTCACACCTCCCCCCTGCAGGAACTGTAACACCTAGCAGTGAGCTTCAAAGGCTCAAGCTTCGTGTTACAATGCCCCAGGGCACTCCAGCTAGTGGAGATGCCCGCCTCCTGGACCCAGCCCCCACTTTTGGCGGCAAGTCCAGGAGAGATAATGAGAAAAACAAGGAGGAGTCACTGGCCAGTCAGGACAGCCCCTAAGGTGTCCTGAGCTGAGGTGACTCTGACTTTTAGAAATCCTCCATCTTGTAGAAGGAGGATTCCCCCAATAGGGATAGGAATGTGACCCCCTCCCCTTGGGAGGAGGCACAAAGAGGGTGTACCCACCCTCAGGGCTAGTAGCCATTGGCTACTAACCCCCCAGACCTAAACACGCCCTTAAATTTAGTATTTAAGGGCTCCCCTGAACCTAAGAATTTAGATTCCTGCAACAACAAGAAGAAGGACTGCCTAGCTGAAAACCCCTGCAGAGGAAGACCAGAAGACAACAACTGCCTTGGCTCCAGAAACTCACCGGCCTGTCTCCTGCCTTCCAAAGAACTCTGCTCCAGCGACGCCTTCCAAAGGGACCAGCGACCTCTGCATCCTCTGAGGACTGCCCTGCTTCGACGACGACAAGAAACTCCCGAGGACAGCGGACCTGCTCCAAAAAGACTGCAACTTTATCCAAAGGAGCAGCTTTAAAGAACCCTGCAATCTCCCCGCAAGAAGCGTGAGACTTGCAACACTGCACCCGGCGACCCCGACTCGGCTGGTGGAGAACCAACACCTCAGGGAGGACCCCCGGACTACTCTACGACTGTGAGTACCAAAACCTGTCCCCCCTGAGCCCCCACAGCGCCGCCTGCAGAGGGAATCCCGAGGCTTCCCCTGACCGCGACTCTCTGAAACCTAAGTCCCGACGCCTGGAAAAGACCCTGCACCCGCAGCCCCCAGGACCTGAAGGACCGGACTTTCACTGCAGAAGTGACCCCCAGGAGTCCCTCTCCCTTGCCCAAGTGGAGGTTTCCCCGAGGAAGCCCCCCCTTTCCTGCCTGCAGCGCTGAAGAGATCCCTTGATCTCTCATTGACTTCCATTGCGAACCCGACGCTTGTTCTAACACTGCACCCGGCCGCCCCCGCGCCGCTGAGGGTGAAATTTCTGTGTGGACTTGTGTCCCCCCCGGTGCCCTACAAAACCCCCCTGGTCTGCCCTCCGAAGACGCGGGTACTTACCTGCTGGCAGACTGGAACCGGGGCACCCCCTTCTCTCCATTGAAGCCTATGCGTTTTGGGCACCACTTTGAACTCTGCACCTGACCGGCCCTGAGCTGCTGGTGTGGTAACTTTGGGGTTGCTCTGAACCCCCAACGGTGGGCTACCTTGGACCAAGAACTGAACCCTGTAAGTGTCTTACTTACCTGGTAAAACTAACAAAAACTTACCTCCCCCAGGAACTGTGAAAATTGCACTGTGTCCACTTTTAAAATAGCTATTTGAGAATAACTTGAAAAGTATACATGCAATTGAAATGATTCAAAGTTCCTAATGTACTTACCTGCAATACCTTTCAAACAAGATATTATATGTTAAATTTGAACCTGTGGTTCTTAAAATAAACTAAGAAAATATATTTTTCTATACAAAACCTATTGGCTGGATTTGTCTCTGAGTGTGTGTACCTCATTTATTGTCTATGTGTATGTACAACAAATGCTTAACACTACTCCTTGGATAAGCCTACTGCTCGACCACACTACCACAAAATAGAGCATTAGTATTATCTCTTTTTACCACTATTTTACCTCTAAGGGGAACCCTTGGATTCTGTGCATGCTATTCCTTACTTTGAAATAGCACATACAGAGCCAACTTCCTACATTGGTGCATCAGCGGTGGGGTACAAGACTTTGCATTTGCTGGACTACTCAGCCAATACCTGATCACACGACAAATTCCAAAATTGTCATTAGAAATTGATTTTTGCAATTTGAAAAGTTTTCTAAATTCTTTAAAGTCCTGCTAGGGCCTTGTGTTAGTCCCTGTTAGCATTTCTTTTAGAGTTTAAAAGTTTGTAAAAGTTTGAATTAGATTCTAGAACTAGTTTTAGATTCTTAAAAGCATTCCAACTTTTAGAAGAATAATGTCTAGTACAGAGCTGAATGTGGTGGAACTCGACACCACACCTTACCTCCATCTCCAGATGAAAGAGCTAAGGTCACTCTGTAACATAAGAAAAATAACAATGGGCTCCAGACCTACCA
The DNA here is from genome assembly GCF_031143425.1 of Pleurodeles waltl. Taxonomy (NCBI): domain Eukaryota; kingdom Metazoa; phylum Chordata; class Amphibia; order Caudata; family Salamandridae; genus Pleurodeles; species Pleurodeles waltl. The sequence goes on along the minus strand of NC_090443.1, from coordinate 801,894,072 downwards.
AAGTACAGCTCCAGGAGCTGTTGGCAGAGTATGATAGAGCCAACCCCTCTGTGGATAACACAGAGGAGGATGATAGTGAACTGGAGGAAGAATCCCCTCCACCAGTCCTATCTAGGGAGAACAGGGCTTCTCAAGCCCTGACTCCAAAAATAATAGTCAGAGATGCTGGCTCCCTCACAGGAGGGTCCAGCCTCTCTGAAATCACTGAGGATAACTCCAGTGAAGAGGACATCCAGTTAGCCCGGATGGCCAAAAGATTGGCTTTGGAAAAACAGATCCTAGCCATAGAAAGGGAAAGACAAGAGATGGGCCTAGGACCCATCAATGGTGGCAGCAACATAAATAGGGTCAGAGATTCTCCTGACATGTTGAAAATCCCCAAAGGGATTGTAACAAAATATGAAGATGGTGATGACATCACCAAATGGTTCACAGCTTTTGAGAGGGCTTGTGAAACCAGAAAAGTGAACAAATTTCACTGGGGTGCTCTCCTTTGGGAAATGTTCACAGGAAAGTGTAGGGATAGACTCCTCACACTCTCTAAAAAAGATGCAGAATCTTATGACCTCATGAAGGGTACCCTGATTGAGGGCTTTGGATTCTCCACTGAGGAGTATAGGATTAGATTCAGGGGGGCTCAAAAATCCTCGAGCCAGACCTGGGTTGATTATGTTGACTACTCAGTGAAAACACTGGATGGTTGGGTAACTGGAAATGAAGTGTATGACTATGTTGGGCTTTATAATTTGTTTATGAAAGAACACATTTTAAGTAACTGCTTCAATGAAAAGTTGCATCAGTGTCTGGTAGACCTAGGTCCAATTTCTCCCCAAGAATTGGGAAAGAAGGCAGACCACTGGGTCAAGACTAGGGTAACCAAAACTTCCACTGGGGGTGACCAAAAGAAAGGGGTTACAAAGCCTCCTCAGGAGAAAGTGGGTGACACTAGAAACAAAGAAAAAGAGTCCTCTGTAGGCCCCCAAAAACCAGACCAGGTGGGTGGGCCCAGAGACACAACCCAAAACAAAGGTGGGTACCAGGGTAAGAGCTGGGATGCCACTAAGGCATGGTGCCATAACTGTAAACAGACAGGGCACCACACCAAGGACACTTCTTGTCCCAAAAACAAACCCCCTAGCAAAATCCCAGGGGTGACCAGTGTAGCCCTTGGGGATGACTCCTCAGATGAGGAGGTCTTCATAGCCTTCAACTGGAAAAAGGGCCCAACAGGTGAGTTGGAGATTCCAGAGGGAAGTAGACACTTCCACCACCTACTGGTGAATGGAATCCCAGCCACTGCCCTGAGAGACACTTGTGCCAGTCACACTATTGTGCATGACAGGCTGGTGTTCTCAAACCAGTACCTCCCAGGTGAGATGGCCAGAGTAAGAGTTAGCCCAGACAGGGTCACTGATAGGCCTGTGGCTTTTGTGCCCATAGAAGTGGGTGGGACTTTTAGCTGGAGAAGGGTGGTAGTCAGTACAGACCTCCCCCTTGATTGTCTCCTTGGAAATGACTACCCAGAGGTTAGTCAGAGCCCAAGAGAGGAACTGGTCCAGTGCCAGTCCTCTCCCAAGGATCCTGGAGTGCCTGCCTCTGCAGTAAATGCAAGTAGGCCCCAGAAGAAAAAGAAAAGGAAACAGAGTAGGAAAGGTGGACAACCTTTAGCCAAGGTTCCAGCAAGCCAAGGAGATTCTGCTCCAGTAGGGGAGAACTCCAAAAGTGGCTCTGATAAAGTCCAACCTGACCCACAAGAAGTCCTGGCTAGTCAGGCAACTGTTAAGCCTGAGTGGGTGGCTCCTCAGCTAACAGAAGAAAGAGTGGAAGAAGGGTGTTTACTACAAGATGTGGTAACCCCCCACTCTAATACAGCAGACAGGCACCCTGAACCCAAAGAAGCCTGTAACTTAGCCCCTTCCCTTGTAGGTGAAGAGCTAAAGGTGTGGTTCTGGGCACTGATAGCTGTCAGTGGCCTCTGCTGGGTGTTAGCCTTTATGGCTGCACTATCCTTGGCATGGTGGTCTGACCCCATGCCAAATAGCAAGTTAGGCCCCCTGACCCTGTTGGTCATGGTGGGGTTACTCCAGCTCTGGGTAACCTCTTTGGGTAAGCTAGGGGTGACCCTGGCTAAGATAAGATTAGCAGAGGTGGATACCTCTAACCCCAAAATAGAGAGAATGGGTGAAGACCTAAAAAGCACAGACAAGAGGCAGTTCAGACTAGGTCCTATCACTGTGGAAGTGGGTCAGTTCCCCAGAGGGAATGACCTGAACAGGAGGATGTAAGGCAGAGTAGGCCCTGCAACAAACCAGCCTATTTCCTCTACTCTTCCTCGCCTGACAGACTAGGAAGACTCTCCCAGCTTTGGCTGAGTCTCCTGGCCTGTGGGCTGGCGGGGGCTTGTGTAAAGAAATGGCTCCCTGTTGCAGTTAAGCCCCACTTTTTGCCTGATACTGATGCTGACTTGACTGAGAAGTGTGCTGGGACCCTGCTAACCAGGCCCCAGCACCAGTGTTCTTTCACCTAAAATGTACCATTGTTTCCACAATTGGCACAACCCTGGCACCTAGGTAAGTCCCTTGTAACTGGTACCCCTGGTACCAAGGGCCCTGATGCCAGGGAAGGTCTCTAAGGGCTGCAGCATGTCTTATGCCACCCTAGGGACCCCTCACTCAGCACAGACACACTGCTTGCCAGCTTGTGTGTGCTGATGGGGAGAAAATGACTAAGTCGACATGGCACTCCCCTCAGGGTGCCATGCCAACCTCCTGCTGCCTGTGGCATAGGTAAGTCACCCCTCTAGTAGGCCTTACAGCCCTAAGGCAGGGTGCACTATACCACAGGTGAGGGCATATGTGCATGAGCACTATGCCCCTACAGTGTCTAAGCAAAACCTTAGACATTGTAAGTGCAGGGTAGCCATAAGAGTATATGGGCTGGGAGTCTGTCAAAAACGAACTCCACAGCTCCATAATGGCTACACTGAATACTGGGAAGTCTAGTATCAAACTTCTCAGAATAATTAACCCACACTGATGCCAGTGTTGGATTTATTAAAAAATGCACACAGAGGGCATCTTAGAGATACCCCCTGTATTTTACCCAATTGTTCAGTGCAGGACTGACTGGTCTGTGCCAGCCTGCTGCTGAGAGACGAGTGTCTGACCTCATGCGGTGAGAGCCTTTGTGCTCTCTGAGGACAGAAACAAAGCCTGCTCTGGGTGGAGGTGCTTCACACCTCCCCCCTGCAGGAACTGTAACACCTAGCAGTGAGCTTCAAAGGCTCAAGCTTCGTGTTACAATGCCCCAGGGCACTCCAGCTAGTGGAGATGCCCGCCTCCTGGACCCAGCCCCCACTTTTGGCGGCAAGTCCAGGAGAGATAATGAGAAAAACAAGGAGGAGTCACTGGCCAGTCAGGACAGCCCCTAAGGTGTCCTGAGCTGAGGTGACTCTGACTTTTAGAAATCCTCCATCTTGTAGAAGGAGGATTCCCCCAATAGGGATAGGAATGTGACCCCCTCCCCTTGGGAGGAGGCACAAAGAGGGTGTACCCACCCTCAGGGCTAGTAGCCATTGGCTACTAACCCCCCAGACCTAAACACGCCCTTAAATTTAGTATTTAAGGGCTCCCCTGAACCTAAGAATTTAGATTCCTGCAATAACAAGAAGAAGGACTGCCTAGCTGAAAACCCCTGCAGAGGAAGACCAGAAGACAACAACTGCCTTGGCTCCAGAAACTCACCGGCCTGTCTCCTGCCTTCCAAAGAACTCTGCTCCAGCGACGCCTTCCAAAGGGACCAGCGACCTCTGCATCCTCTGAGGACTGCCCTGCTTCGACGACGACAAGAAACTCCCGAGGACAGCGGACCTGCTCCAAAAAGACTGCAACTTTATCCAAAGGAGCAGCTTTAAAGAACCCTGCAATCTCCCCGCAAGAAGCGTGAGACTTGCAACACTGCACCCGGCGACCCCGACTCGGCTGGTGGAGAACCAACACCTCAGGGAGGACCCCCGGACTACTCTACGACTGTGAGTACCAAAACCTGTCCCCCCTGACCCCCCACAGCGCCGCCTGCAGAGGGAATCCCGAGGCTTCCCCTGACCGCGACTCTCTGAAACCTAAGTCCCGACGCCTGGAAAAGACCCTGCACCCGCAGCCCCCAGGACCTGAAGGACCGGACTTTCACTGCAGAAGTGACCCCCAGGAGTCCCTCTCCCTTGCCCAAGTGGAGGTTTCCCCGAGGAAGCCCCCCCTTTCCTGCCTGCAGCGCTGAAGAGATCCCTTGATCTCTCATTGACTTCCATTGCGAACCCGATGCTTGTTCTAACACTGCACCCGGCCGCCCCCGCGCCGCTGAGGGTGAAATTTCTGTGTGGGCTTGTGTCCCCCCCGGTGCCCTACAAAACCCCCCTGGTCTGCCCTCCGAAGACGCGGGTACTTACCTGCTGGCAGACTGGAACCGGGGCACCCCCTTCTCTCCATTGAAGCCTATGCGTTTTGGGCACCACTTTGAACTCTGCACCTGACCGGCCCTGAGCTGCTGGTGTGGTAACTTTGGGGTTGCTCTGAACCCCCAACGGTGGGCTACCTTGGACCAAGAACTGAACCCTGTAAGTGTCTTACTTACCTGGTAAAACTAACAAAAACTTACCTCCCCAGGAACTGTGAAAATTGCACTGTGTCCACTTTTAAAATAGCTATTTGTGAATAACTTGAAAAGTATACATGCAATTGAAATGATTCAAAGTTCCTAATGTACTTACCTGCAATACCTTTCAAACAAGATATTACATGTTAAATTTGAACCTGTGGTTCTTAAAATAAACTAAGAAAAGATATTTTTCTATACAAAACCTATTGGCTGGATTTGTCTCTGAGTGTGTGTACCTCATTTATTGTCTATGTGTATGTACAACAAATGCTTAACACTACTCCTTGGATAAGCCTACTGCTCGACCACACTACCACAAAATAGAGCATTAGTATTATCTCTTTTTACCACTATTTTACCTCTAAGGGGAACCCTTGGATTCTGTGCATGCTATTCCTTACTTTGAAATAGCACATACAGAGCCAACTTCCTACATTGGTGGATCAGCGGTGGGGTACAAGACTTTGCATTTGCTGGACTACTCAGCCAATACCTGATCACACGACAAATTCCAAAATTGTCATTAGAAATTGATTTTTGCAATTTGAAAAGTTTTCTAAATTCTTTAAAGTCCTGCTAGGGCCTTGTGTTAGTCCCTGTTAGCATTTCTTTTAGAGTTTAAAAGTTTGTAAAAGTTTGAATTCGATTCTAGAACTAGTTTTAGATTCTTAAAAGCATTCCAACTTTTAGAAGAATAATGTCTAGTACAGAGATGAATGTGGTGGAACTCGACACCACACCTTACCTCCATCTCCAGATGAAAGAGCTAAGGTCACTCTGTAACATAAGAAAAATAACAATGGGCTCCAGACCTACCAAAGTACAGCTCCAGGAGCTGTTGGCAGAGTATGATAGAGCCAACCCCTCTGTGGATAACACAGAGGAGGATGATAGTGAACTGGAGGAAGAATCCCCTCCACCAGTCCTATCTAGGGAGAACAGGGCTTCTCAAGCCCTGACTCCAAAAATAATAGTCAGAGATGCTGGCTCCCTCACAGGAGGGTCCAGCCTCTCTGAAATCACTGAGGATAACTCCAGTGAAGAGGACATCCAGTTAGCCCGGATGGCCAAAAGATTGGCTTTGGAAAAACAGATCCTAGCCATAGAAAGGGAAAGACAAGAGATGGGCCTAGGACCCATCAATGGTGGCAGCAACATAAATAGGGTCAGAGATTCTCCTGACATGTTGAAAATCCCCAAAGGGATTGTAACAAAATATGAAGATGGTGATGACATCACCAAATGGTTCACAGCTTTTGAGAGGGCTTGTGAAACCAGAAAAGTGAACAAATCTCACTGGGGTGCTCTCCTTTGGGAAATGTTCACAGGAAAGTGTAGGGATAGACTCCTCACACTCTCTAAAAAAGATGCAGAATCTTATGACCTCATGAAGGGTACCCTGATTGAGGGCTTTGGATTCTCCACTGAGGAGTATAGGATTAGATTCAGGGGGGCTCAAAAATCCTCGAGTCAGACCTGGGTTGATTATGTTGACTACTCAGTGAAAACACTGGATGGTTGGGTAACTGGAAATGAAGTGTATGACTATGTTGGGCTTTATAATTTGTTTATGAAAGAACACATTTTAAGTAACTGCTTCAATGAAAAGTTGCATCAGTATCTGGTAGACCTAGGTCCAATTTCTCCCCAAGAATTGGGAAAGAAGGCAGACCACTGGGTCAAGACTAGGGTAACCAAAACTTCCACTGGGGGTGACCAAAAGAAAGGGGTTACAAAGCCTCCTCAGGAGAAAGTGGGTGACACTAGAAACAAAGAAAAAGAGTCCTCTGTAGGCCCCCAAAAACCAGACCAGGTGGGTGGGCCCAGAGACACAACCCAAAACAAAGGTGGGTACCAGGGTAAGAGCTGGGATGCCACTAAGGCATGGTGCCATAACTGTAAACAGACAGGGCACCACACCAAGGACACTTCTTGTCCCAAAAACAAACCCCCTAGCAAAATCCCAGGGGTGACCAGTGTAGCCCTTGGGGATGACTCCTCAGATGAGGAGGTCTTCAAAGCCTTCAACTGGAAAAAGGGCCCAACAGGTGAGTTGGAGATTCCAGAGGGAAGTAGACACTTCCACCACCTACTGGTGAATGGAATCCCAGCCACTGCCCTGAGAGACACTTGTGCCAGTCACACTATTGTGCATGACAGGCTGGTGTTCTCAAACCAGTACCTCCCAGGTGAGATGGCCAGAGTAAGAGTTAGCCCAGACAGGGTCACTGATAGGCCTGTGGCTTTTGTGCCCATAGAAGTGGGTGGGACTTTTAGCTGGAGAAGGGTGGTAGTCAGTACAGACCTCCCCCTTGATTGTCTCCTTGGAAATGACTACCCAGAGGTTAGTCAGAGCCCAAGAGAGGAACTGGTCCAGTGCCAGTCCTCTCCCAAGGATCCTGGAGTGCCTGCCTCTGCAGTAAATGCAAGTAGGCCCCAGAAGAAAAAGAAAAGGAAACAGAGTAGGAAAGGTGGACAACCTTTAGCCAAGGTTCCAGCAAGCCAAGGAGATTCTGCTCCAGTAGGGGAGAACTCCAAAAGTGGCTCTGATAAAGTCCAACCTGACCCACAAGAAGTCCTGGCTAGTCAGGCAACTGTTAAGCCTGAGTGGGTGGCTCCTCAGCTAACAGAAGAAAGAGTGGAAGAAGGGTGTTTACTACAAGATGTGGTAACCCCCCACTCTAATACAGCAGACAGGCACCCTGAACCCAAAGAAGCCTGTAACTTAGCCCCTTCCCTTGTAGGTGAAGAGCTAAAGGTGTGGTTCTGGGCACTGATAGCTGTCAGTGGCCTCTGCTGGGTGTTAGCCTTTATGGCTGCACTATCCTTGGCATGGTGGTCTGACCCCATGCCAAATAGCAAGTTAGGCCCCCTGACCCTGTTGGTCATGGTGGGGTTACTCCAGCTCTGGGTAACCTCTTTGGGTAAGCTAGGGGTGACCCTGGCTAAGATAAGATTAGCAGAGGTGGATACCTCTAACCCCAAAATAGAGAGAATGGGTGAAGACCTAAAAAGCACAGACAAGAGGCAGTTCAGACTAGGTCCTATCACTGTGGAAGTGGGTCAGTTCCCCAGAGGGAATGACCTGAACAGGAGGATGTAAGGCAGAGTAGGCCCTGCAACAAACCAGCCTATTTCCTCTACTCTTCCTCGCCTGACAGACTAGGAAGACTCTCCCAGCTTTGGCTGAGTCTCCTGGCCTGTGGGCTGGCGGGGGCTTGTGTAATGAAATGGCTCCCTGTTGCAGGTACCCCCCACTTTTTGCCTGATACTGATGCTGACTTGACTGAGAAGTGTGCTGGGACCCTGCTAACCAGGCCCCAGCAGCAGTGTTCTTTCACCTAAAATGTACCATTGTTTCCACAATTGGCACAACCCTGGCACCTAGGTAAGTCCCTTGTAACTGGTACCCCTGGTACCAAGGGCCCTGATGCCAGGGAAGGTCTCTAAGGGCTGCAGCATGTCTTATGCCACCCTAGGGACCCCTCACTCAGCACAGACACACTGCTTGCCAGCTTGTGTGTGCTGATGGGGAGAAAATGACTAAGTCGACATGGCACTCCCCTCAGGGTGCCATGCCAACCTCCTGCTGCCTGTGGCATAGGTAAGTCACCCCTCTAGTAGGCCTTACAGCCCTAAGGCAGGGTGCACTATACCACAGGTGAGGGCATATGTGCATGAGCACTATGCCCCTACAGTGTCTAAGCAAAACCTTAGACATTGTAAGTGCAGGGTAGCCATAAGAGCATATGGGCTGGGAGTCTGTCAAAAACGAACTCCACAGCTCCATAATGGCTACACTGAATACTGGGAAGTCTAGTATCAAACTTCTCAGAATAATTAACCCACACTGATGCCAGTGTTGGATTTATTAAAAAATGCACACAGAGGGCATCTTAGAGATACCCCCTGTATTTTACCCAATTGTTCAGTGCAGGACTGACTGGTCTGTGCCAGCCTGCTGCTGAGAGACGAGTGTCTGACCTCATGCGGTGAGAGCCTTTGTGCTCTCTGAGGACAGAAACAAAGCCTGCTCTGGGTGGAGGTGCTTCACACCTCCCCCCTGCAGGAACTGTAACACCTAGCAGTGAGCTTCAAAGGCTCAAGCTTCGTGTTACAATGCCCCAGGGCACTCCAGCTAGTGGAGATGCCCGCCTCCTGGACCCAGCCCCCACTTTTGGCGGCAAGTCCAGGAGAGATAATGAGAAAAACAAGGAGGAGTCACTGGCCAGTCAGGACAGCCCCTAAGGTGTCCTGAGCTGAGGTGACTCTGACTTTTAGAAATCCTCCATCTTGTAGAAGGAGGATTCCCCCAATAGGGATAGGAATGTGACCCCCTCCCCTTGGGAGGAGGCACAAAGAGGGTGTACCCACCCTCAGGGCTAGTAGCCATTGGCTACTAACCCCCCAGACCTAAACACGCCCTTAAATTTAGTATTTAAGGGCTCCCCTGAACCTAAGAATTTAGATTCCTGCAATAACAAGAAGAAAGACTGCCTAGCTGAAAACCCCTGCAGAGGAAGACCAGAAGACAACAACTGCCTTGGCTCCAGAAACTCACCGGCCTGTCTCCTGCCTTCCAAAGAACTCTGCTCCAGCGACGCCTTCCAAAGGGACCAGCGACCTCTGCATCCTCTGAGGACTGCCCTGCTTCGACGACGACAAGAAACTCCCGAGGACAGCGGACCTGCTCCAAAAAGACTGCAACTTTATCCAAAGGAGCAGCTTTAAAGAACCCTGCAATCTCCCCGCAAGAAGCGTGAGACTTGCAACACTGCACCCGGCGACCCCGACTCGGCTGGTGGAGAACCAACACCTCAGGGAGGACCCCCGGACTACTCTACGACTGTGAGTACCAAAACCTGTCCCCCCTGAGCCCCCACAGCGCCGCCTGCAGAGGGAATCCCGAGGCTTCCCCTGACCGCGACTCTCTGAAACCTAAGTCCCGACGCCTGGAAAAGACCCTGCACCCGCAGCCCCCAGGACCTGAAGGACCGGACTTTCACTGCAGAAGTGACCCCCAGGAGTCCCTCTCCCTTGCCCAAGTGGAGGTTTCCCCGAGGAAGCCCCCCCTTTCCTGCCTGCAGCGCTGAAGAGATCCCTTGATCTCTCATTGACTTCCATTGCGAACCCGATGCTTGTTCTAACACTGCACCCGGCCGCCCCCGCGCCGCTGAGGGTGAAATTTCTGTGTGGGCTTGTGTCCCCCCCGGTGCCCTACAAAACCCCCCTGGTCTGCCCTCCAAAGACGCGGGTACTTACCTGCTGGCAGACTGGAACCGGGGCACCCCCTTCTCTCCATTGAAGCCTATGCGTTTTGGGCACCACTTTGAACTCTGCACCTGACCGGCCCTGAGCTGCTGGTGTGGTAACTTTGGGGTTGCTCTGAACCCCCAACGGTGGGCTACCTTGGACCAAGAACTGAACCCTGTAAGTGTCTTACTTACCTGGTAAAACTAACAAAAACTTACCTCCCCAGGAACTGTGAAAATTGCACTGTGTCCACTTTTAAAATAGCTATTTGTGAATAACTTGAAAAGTATACATGCAATTGAAATGATTCAAAGTTCCTAATGTACTTACCTGCAATACCTTTCAAACAAGATATTACATGTTAAATTTGAACCTGTGGTTCTTAAAATAAACTAAGAAAAGATATTTTTCTATACAAAACCTATTGGCTGGATTTGTCTCTGAGTGTGTGTACCTCATTTATTGTCTATGTGTATGTACAACAAATGCTTAACACTACTCCTTGGATAAGCCTACTGCTCGACCACACTACCACAAAATAGAGCATTAGTATTATCTCTTTTTACCACTATTTTACCTCTAAGGGGAACCCTTGGATTCTGTGCATGCTATTCCTTACTTTGAAATAGCACATACAGAGCCAACTTCCTACATTGGTGGATCAGCGGTGGGGTACAAGACTTTGCATTTGCTGGACTACTCAGCCAATACCTGATCACACGACAAATTCCAAAATTGTCATTAGAAATTGATTTTTGCAATTTGAAAAGTTTTCTAAATTCTTTAAAGTCCTGCTAGGGCCTTGTGTTAGTCCCTGTTAGCATTTCTTTTAGAGTTTAAAAGTTTGTAAAAGTTTGAATTAGATTCTAGAACTAGTTTTAGATTCTTAAAAGCATTCCAACTTTTAGAAGAATAATGTCTAGTACAGAGATGAATGTGGTGGAACTCGACACCACACCTTACCTCCATCTCCAGATGAAAGAGCTAAGGTCACTCTGTAACATAAGAAAAATAACAATGGGCTCCAGACCTACCAAAGTACAGCTCCAGGAGCTGTTGGCAGAGTATGATAGAGCCAACCCCTCTGTGGATAACACAGAGGAGGATGATAGTGAACTGGAGGAAGAATCCCCTCCACCAGTCCTATCTAGGGAGAACAGGGCTTCTCAAGCCCTGACTCCAAAAATAATAGTCAGAGATGCTGGCTCCCTCACAGGAGGGTCCAGCCTCTCTGAAATCACTGAGGATAACTCCAGTGAAGAGGACATCCAGTTAGCCCGGATGGCCAAAAGATTGGCTTTGGAAAAACAGATCCTAGCCATAGAAAGGGAAAGACAAGAGATGGGCCTAGGACCCATCAATGGTGGCAGCAACATAAATAGGGTCAGAGATTCTCCTGACATGTTGAAAATCCCCAAAGGGATTGTAACAAAATATGAAGATGGTGATGACATCACCAAATGGTTCACAGCTTTTGAGAGGGCTTGTGAAACCAGAAAAGTGAACAAATCTCACTGGGGTGCTCTCCTTTGGGAAATGTTCACAGGAAAGTGTAGGGATAGACTCCTCACACTCTCTAAAAAAGATGCAGAATCTTATGACCTCCTGAAGGGTACCCTGATTGAGGGCTTTGGATTCTCCACTGAGGAGTATAGGATTAGATTCAGGGGGGCTCAAAAATCCTCGAGCCAGACCTGGGTTGATTATGTTGACTACTCAGTGAAAACACTGGATGGTTGGGTAACTGGAAATGAAGTGTATGACTATGTTGGGCTTTATAATTTGTTTATGAAAGAACACATTTTAAGTAACTGCTTCAATGAAAAGTTGCATCAGTATCTGGTAGACCTAGGTCCAATTTCTCCCCAAGAATTGGGAAAGAAGGCAGACCACTGGGTCAAGACTAGGGTAACCAAAACTTCCACTGGGGGTGACCAAAAGAAAGGGGTTACAAAGCCTCCTCAGGAGAAAGTGGGTGACACTAGAAACAAAGAAAAAGAGTCCTCTGTAGGCCCCCAAAAACCAGACCAGGTGGGTGGGCCCAGAGACACAACCCAAAACAAAGGTGGGTACCAGGGTAAGAGCTGGGATGCCACTAAGGCATGGTGCCATAACTGTAAACAGACAGGGCACCACACCAAGGACACTTCTTGTCCCAAAAACAAACCCCCTAGCAAAATCCCAGGGGTGACCAGTGTAGCCCTTGGGGATGACTCCTCAGATGAGGAGGTCTTCATAGCCTTCAACTGGAAAAAGGGCCCAACAGGTGAGTTGGAGATTCCAGAGGGAAGTAGACACTTCCACCACCTACTGGTGAATGGAATCCCAGCCACTGCCCTGAGAGACACTTGTGCCAGTCACACTATTGTGCATGACAGGCTGGTGTTCTCAAACCAGTACCTCCCAGGTGAGATGGCCAGAGTAAGAGTTAGCCCAGACAGGGTCACTGATAGGCCTGTGGCTTTTGTGCCCATAGAAGTGGGTGGGACTTTTAGCTGGAGAAGGGTGGTAGTCAGTACAGACCTCCCCCTTGATTGTCTCCTTGGAAATGACTACCCAGAGGTTAGTCAGAGCCCAAGAGAGGAACTGGTCCAGTGCCAGTCCTCTCCCAAGGATCCTGGAGTGCCTGCCTCTGCAGTAAATGCAAGTAAGCCCCAGAAGAAAAAGAAAAGGAAACAGAGTAGGAAAGGTGGACAACCTTTAGCCAAGGTTCCAGCAAGCCAAGGAGATTCTGCTCCAGTAGGGGAGAACTCCAAAAGTGGCTCTGATAAAGTCCAACCTGACCCACAAGAAGTCCTGGCTAGTCAGGCAACTGTTAAGCCTGAGTGGGTGGCTCCTCAGCTAACAGAAGAAAGAGTGGAAGAAGGGTGTTTACTACAAGATGTGGTAACCCCCCACTCTAATACAGCAGACAGGCACCCTGAACCCAAAGAAGCCTGTAACTTAGCCCCTTCCCTTGTAGGTGAAGAGCTAAAGGTGTGGTTCTGGGCACTGATAGCTGTCAGTGGCCTCTGCTGGGTGTTAGCCTTTATGGCTGCACTATCCTTGGCATGGTGGTCTGACCCCATGCCAAATAGCAAGTTAGGCCCCCTGACCCTGTTGGTCATGGTGGGGTTACTCCAGCTCTGGGTAACCTCTTTGGGTAAGCTAGGGGTGACCCTGGCTAAGATAAGATTAGCAGAGGTGGATACCTCTAACCCCAAGATAGAGAGAATGGGTGAAGACCTAAAAAGCACAGACAAGAGGCAGTTCAGACTAGGTCCTATCACTGTGGAAGTGGGTCAGTTCCCCAGAGGGAATGACCTGAACAGGAGGATGTAAGGCAGAGTAGGCCCTGCAACAAACCAGCCTATTTCCTCTACTCTTCCTCGCCTGACAGACTAGGAAGACTCTCCCAGCTTTGGCTGAGTCTCCTGGCCTGTGGGCTGGCGGGGGCTTGTGTAAAGAAATGGCTCCCTGTTGCAGTTACCCCCCACTTTTTGCCTGATACTGATGCTGACTTGACTGAGAAGTGTGCTGGGACCCTGCTAACCAGGCCCCAGCACCAGTGTTCTTTCACCTAAAATGTACCATTGTTTCCACAATTGGCACAACCCTGGCACCTAGGTAAGTCCCTTGTAACTGGTACCCCTGGTACCAAGGGCCCTGATGCCAGGGAAGGTCTCTAAGGGCTGCAGCATGTCTTATGCCACCCTAGGGACCTCTCACTCAGCACAGACACACTGCTTGCCAGCTTGTGTGTGCTGATGGGGAGAAAATGACTAAGTCGACATGGCACTCCCCTCAGGGTGCCATGCCAACCTCCCGCTGCCTGTGGCATAGGTAAGTCACCCCTCTAGTAGGCCTTATAGCCCTAAGGCAGGGTGCACTATACCACAGGTGAGGGCATATGTGCATGAGCACTATTCCCCTACAGTGTCTAAGCAAAACCTTAGACATTGTAAGTGCAGGGTAGCCATAAGAGTATATGGGCTGGGAGTCTGTCAAAAACGAACTCCACAGCTCCATAATGGCTACACTGAATACTGGGAAGTCTAGTATCAAACTTCTCAGAATAATAAACCCACACTGATGCCAGTGTTGGATTTATTAAAAAATGCACACAGAGGGCATCTTAGAGATACCCCCTGTATTTTACCCAATTGTTCAGTGCAGGACTGACTGGTCTGTGCCAGCCTGCTGCTGAGAGACGAGTGTCTGACCTCATGCGGTGAGAGCCTTTGTGCTCTCTGAGGACAGAAACAAAGCCTGCTCTGGGTGGAGGTGCTTCACACCTCCCCCCTGCAGGAACTGTAACACCTAGCAGTGAGCTTCAAAGGCTCAAGCTTCGTGTTACAATGCCCCAGGGCACTCCAGCTAGTGGAGATGCCCGCCTCCTGGACCCAGCCCCCACTTTTGGCGGCAAGTCCAGGAGAGATAATGAGAAAAACAAGGAGGAGTCACTGGCCAGTCAGGACAGCCCCTAAGGTGTCCTGAGCTGAGGTGACTCTGACTTTTAGAAATCCTCCATCTTGTAGAAGGAGGATTCCCCCAATAGGGATAGGAATGTGACCCCCTCCCCTTGGGAGGAGGCACAAAGAGGGTGTACCCACCCTCAGGGCTAGTAGCCATTGGCTACTAACCCCCCAGACCTAAACACGCCCTTAAATTTAGTATTTAAGGGCTCCCCTGAACCTAAGAATTTAGATTCCTGCAACAACAAGAAGAAGGACTGCCTAGCTGAAAACCCCTGCAGAGGAAGACCAGAAGACAACAACTGCCTTGGCTCCAGAAACTCTCCGGCCTGTCTCCTGCCTTCCAAAGAACTCTGCTCCAGCGACGCCTTCCAAAGGGACCAGCGACCTCTGCATCCTCTGAGGACTGCCCTGCTTCGACGACGACAAGAAACTCCCGAGGACAGCGGACCTGCTCCAAAAAGACTGCAACTTTATCCAAAGGAGCAGCTTTAAAGAACCCTGCAATCTCCCCGCAAGAAGCGTGAGACTTGCAACACTGCACCCGGCGACCCCGACTCGGCTGGTGGAGAACCAACACCTCAGGGAGGACCCCCGGACTACTCTACGACTGTGAGTACCAAAACCTGTCCCCCCTGAGCCCCCACAGCGCCGCCTGCAGAGGGAATCCCGAGGCTTCCCCTGACCGCGACTCTCTGAAACCTAAGTCCCGACGCCTGGAAAAGACCCTGCACCCGCAGCCCCCAGGACCTGAAGGACCGGACTTTCACTGCAGAAGTGACCCCCAGGAGTCCCTCTCCCTTGCCCAAGTGGAGGTTTCCCCGAGGAAGCCCCCCCTTTCCTGCCTGCAGCGCTGAAGAGATCCCTTGATCTCTCATTGACTTCCATTGCGAACCCGATGCTTGTTCTAACACTGCACCCGGCCGCCCCCGCGCCGCTGAGGGTGAAATTTCTGTGTGGGCTTGTGTCCCCCCCGGTGCCCTACAAAACCCCCCTGGTCTGCCCTCCGAAGACGCGGGTACTTACCTGCTGGCAGACTGGAACCGGGGCACCCCCTTCTCTCCATTGAAGCCTATGCGTTTTGGGCACCACTTTGAACTCTGCACCTGACCGGCCCTGAGCTGCTGGTGTGGTAACTTTGGGGTTGCTCTGAACCCCCAACGGTGGGCTACCTTGGACCAAGAACTGAACCCTGTAAGTGTCTTACTTACCTGGTAAAACTAACAAAAACTTACCTCCCCCAGGAACTGTGAAAATTGCACTGTGTCCACTTTTAAAATAGCTATTTGTGAATAACTTGAAAAGTATACATGCAATTGAAATGATTCAAAGTTCCTAATGTACTTACCTGCAATACCTTTCAAACAAGATATTACATGTTAAATTTGAACCTGTGGTTCTTAAAATAAACTAAGAAAAGATATTTTTCTATACAAAACCTATTGGCTGGATTTGTCTCTGAGTGTGTGTACCTCATTTATTGTCTATGTGTATGTACAACAAATGCTTAACACTACTCCTTGGATAAGCCTACTGCTCGACCACACTACCACAAAATAGAGCATTAGTATTATCTCTTTTTACCACTATTTTACCTCTAAGGGGAACCCTTGGATTCTGTGCATGCTATTCCTTACTTTGAAATAGCACATACAGAGCCAACTTCCTACATTGGTGGATCAGCGGTGGGGTACAAGACTTTGCATTTGCTGGACTACTCAGCCAATACCTGATCACACGACAAATTCCAAAATTGTCATTAGAAATTGATTTTTGCAATTTGAAAAGTTTTCTAAATTCTTTAAAGTCCTGCTAGGGCCTTGTGTTAGTCCCTGTTAGCATTTCTTTTAGAGTTTAAAAGTTTGTAAAAGTTTGAATTAGATTCTAGAACTAGTTTTAGATTCTTAAAAGCATTCCAACTTTTAGAAGAATAATGTCTAGTACAGAGCTGAATGTGGTGGAACTCGACACCACACCTTACCTCCATCTCCAGATGAAAGAGCTAAGGTCACTCTGTAACATCAGAAAAATAACAATGGGCTCCAGACCTACCAAAGTACAGCTCCAGGAGCTGTTGGCAGAGTATGATAGAGCCAACCCCTCTGTGGATAACACAGAGGAGGATGATAGTGAACTGGAGGAAGAATCCCCTCCACCAGTCCTATCTAGGGAGAACAGGGCTTCTCAAGCCCTGACTCCAAAAATAATAGTCAGAGATGCTGGCTCCCTCACAGGAGGGTCCAGCCTCTCTGAAATCACTGAGGATAACTCCAGTGAAGAGGACATCCAGTTAGCCCGGATGGCCAAAAGATTGGCTTTGGAAAAACAGATCCTAGCCATAGAAAGGGAAAGACAAGAGATGGGCCTAGGACCCATCAATGGTGGCAGCAACATAAATAGGGTCAGAGATTCTCCTGACATGTTGAAAATCCCCAAAGGGATTGTAACAAAATATGAAGATGGTGATGACATCACCAAATGGTTCACAGCTTTTGAGAGGGCTTGTGAAACCAGAAAAGTGAACAAATCTCACTGGGGTGCTCTCCTTTGGGAAATGTTCACAGGAAAGTGTAGGGATAGACTCCTCACACTCTCTAAAAAAGATGCAGAATCTTATGACCTCATGAAGGGTACCCTGATTGAGGGCTTTGGATTCTCCACTGAGGAGTATAGGATTAGATTCAGGGGGGCTCAAAAATCCTCGAGCCAGACCTGGGTTGATTATGTTGACTACTCAGTGAAAACACTGGATGGTTGGGTAACTGGAAATGAAGTGTATGACTATGTTGGGCTTTATAATTTGTTTATGAAAGAACACATTTTAAGTAACTGCTTCAATGAAAAGTTGCATCAGTATCTGGTAGACCTAGGTCCAATTTCTCCCCAAGAATTGGGAAAGAAGGCAGACCACTGGGTCAAGACTAGGGTAACCAAAACTTCCACTGGGGGTGACCAAAAGAAAGGGGTTACAAAGCCTCCTCAGGAGAAAGTGGGTGACACTAGAAACAAAGAAAAAGAGTCCTCTGTAGGCCCCCAAAAACCAGACCAGGTGGGTGGGCCCAGAGACACAACCCAAAACAAAGGTGGGTACCAGGGTAAGAGCTGGGATGCCACTAAGGCATGGTGCCATAACTGTAAACAGACAGGGCACCACACCAAGGACACTTCTTGTCCCAAAAACAAACCCCCTAGCAAAATCCCAGGGGTGACCAGTGTAGCCCTTGGGGATGACTCCTCAGATGAGGAGGTCTTCATAGCCTTCAACTGGAAAAAGGGCCCAACAGGTGAGTTGGAGATTCCAGAGGGAAGTAGACACTTCCACCACCTACTGGTGAATGGAATCCCAGCCACTGCCCTGAGAGACACTTGTGCCAGTCACACTATTGTGCATGACAGGCTGGTGTTCTCAAACCAGTACCTCCCAGGTGAGATGGCCAGAGTAAGAGTTAGCCCAGACAGGGTCACTGATAGGCCTGTGGCTTTTGTGCCCATAGAAGTGGGTGGGACTTTTAGCTGGAGAAGGGTGGTAGTCAGTACAGACCTCCCCCTTGATTGTCTCCTTGGAAATGACTACCCAGAGGTTAGTCAGAGCCCAAGAGAGGAACTGGTCCAGTGCCAGTCCTCTCCCAAGGATCCTGGAGTGCCTGCCTCTGCAGTAAATGCAAGTAGGCCCCAGAAGAAAAAGAAAAGGAAACAGAGTAGGAAAGGTGGACAACCTTTAGCCAAGGTTCCAGCAAGCCAAGGAGATTCTGCTCCAGTAGGGGAGAACTCCAAAAGTGGCTCTGATAAAGTCCAACCTGACCCACAAGAAGTCCTGGCTAGTCAGGCAACTGTTAAGCCTGAGTGGGTGGCTCCTCAGCTAACAGAAGAAAGAGTGGAAGAAGGGTGTTTACTACAAGATGTGGTAACCCCCCACTCTAATACAGCAGACAGGCACCCTGAACCCAAAGAAGCCTGTAACTTAGCCCCTTCCCTTGTAGGTGAAGAGCTAAAGGTGTGGTTCTGGGCACTGATAGCTGTCAGTGGCCTCTGCTGGGTGTTAGCCTTTATGGCTGCACTATCCTTGGCATGGTGGTCTGACCCCATGCCAAATAGCAAGTTAGGCCCCCTGACCCTGTTGGTCATGGTGGGGTTACTCCAGCTCTGGGTAACCTCTTTGGGTAAGCTAGGGGTGACCCTGGCTAAGATAAGATTAGCAGAGGTGGATACCTCTAACCCCAAGATAGAGAGAATGGGTGAAGACCTAAAAAGCACAGACAAGAGGAGGTTCAGACTAGGTCCTATCACTGTGGAAGTGGGTCAGTTCCCCAGAGGGAATGACCTGAACAGGAGGATGTAAGGCAGAGTAGGCCCTGCAACAAACCAGCCTATTTCCTCTACTCTTCCTCGCCTGACAGACTAGGAAGACTCTCCCAGCTTTGGCTGAGTCTCCTGGCCTGTGGGCTGGCGGGGGCTTGTGTAAAGAAATGGCTCCCTGTTGCAGTTACCCCCCACTTTTTGCCTGATACTGATGCTGACTTGACTGAGAAGTGTGCTGGGACCCTGCTAACCAGGCCCCAGCACCAGTGTTCTTTCACCTAAAATGTACCATTGTTTCCACAATTGGCACAACCCTGGCACCTAGTTAAGTCCCTTGTAACTGGTACCCCTGGTACCAAGGGCCCTGATGCCAGGGAAGGTCTCTAAGGGCTGCAGCATGTCTTATGCCACCCTAGGGACCCCTCACTCAGCACAGACACACTGCTTGCCAGCTTGTGTGTGCTGATGGGGAGAAAATGACTAAGTCGACATGGCACTCCCCTCAGGGTGCCATGCCAACCTCCCGCTGCCTGTGGCATAGGTAAGTCACCCCTCTAGTAGGCCTTACAGCCCTAAGGCAGGGTGCACTATACCACAGGTGAGGGCATATGTGCATGAGCACTATGCCCCTACAGTGTCTAAGCAAAACCTTAGACATTGTAAGTGCAGGGTAGCCATAAGAGTATATGGGCTGGGAGTCTGTCAAAAACGAACTCCACAGCTCCATAATGGCTACACTGAATACTGGGAAGTCTAGTATCAAACTTCTCAGAATAATAAACCCACACTGATGCCAGTGTTGGATTTATTAAAAAATGCACACAGAGGGCATCTTAGAGATACCCCCTGTATTTTACCCAATTGTTCAGTGCAGGACTGACTGGTCTGTGCCAGCCTGCTGCTGAGAGACGAGTGTCTGACCTCATGCGGTGAGAGCCTTTGTGCTCTCTGAGGACAGAAACAAAGCCTGCTCTGGGTGGAGGTGCTTCACACCTCCCCCCTGCAGGAACTGTAACACCTAGCAGTGAGCTTCAAAGGCTCAAGCTTCGTGTTACAATGCCCCAGGGCACTCCAGCTAGTGGAGATGCCCGCCTCCTGGACCCAGCCCCCACTTTTGGCGGCAAGTCCAGGAGAGATAATGAGAAAAACAAGGAGGAGTCACTGGCCAGTCAGGACAGCCCCTAAGGTGTCCTGAGCTGAGGTGACTCTGACTTTTAGAAATCCTCCATCTTGTAGAAGGAGGATTCCCCCAATAGGGATAGGAATGTGACCCCCTCCCCTTGGGAGGAGGCACAAAGAGGGTGTACCCACCCTCAGGGCTAGTAGCCATTGGCTACTAACCCCCCAGACCTAAACACGCCCTTAAATTTAGTATTTAAGGGCTCCCCTGAACCTAAGAATTTAGATTCCTGCAACAACAAGAAGAAGGACTGCCTAGCTGAAAACCCCTGCAGAGGAAGACCAGAAGACAACAACTGCCTTGGCTCCAGAAACTCACCGGCCTGTCTCCTGCCTTCCAAAGAACTCTGCTCCAGCGACGCCTTCCAAAGGGACCAGCGACCTCTGCATCCTCTGAGGACTGCCCTGCTTCGACGACGACAAGAAACTCCCGAGGACAGCGGACCTGCTCCAAAAAGACTGCAACTTTATCCAAAGGAGCAGCTTTAAAGAACCCTGCAATCTCCCCGCAAGAAGCGTGAGACTTGCAACACTGCACCCGGCGACCCCGACTCGGCTGGTGGAGAACCAACACCTCAGGGAGGACCCCCGGACTACTCTACGACTGTGAGTACCAAAACCTGTCCCCCCTGAGCCCCCACAGCGCCGCCT
Source organism: Pleurodeles waltl (assembly GCF_031143425.1). Classification (NCBI taxonomy): domain Eukaryota; kingdom Metazoa; phylum Chordata; class Amphibia; order Caudata; family Salamandridae; genus Pleurodeles; species Pleurodeles waltl. The sequence continues at coordinate 801,873,583 of NC_090443.1, read as the reverse complement.
GCAGAGGGAATCCCGAGGCTTCCCCTGACCGCGACTCTCTGAAACCTAAGTCCCGACGCCTGGAAAAGACCCTGCACCCGCAGCCCCCAGGACCTGAAGGACCGGACTTTCACTGCAGAAGTGACCCCCAGGAGTCCCTCTCCCTTGCCCAAGTGGAGGTTTCCCCGAGGAAGCCCCCCCTTTCCTGCCTGCAGCGCTGAAGAGATCCCTTGATCTCTCATTGACTTCCATTGCGAACCCGATGCTTGTTCTAACACTGCACCCGGCCGCCCCCGCGCCGCTGAGGGTGAAATTTCTGTGTGGGCTTGTGTCCCCCCCGGTGCCCTACAAAACCCCCCTGGTCTGCCCTCCGAAGACGCGGGTACTTACCTGCTGGCAGACTGGAACCGGGGCACCCCCTTCTCTCCATTGAAGCCTATGCGTTTTGGGCACCACTTTGAACTCTGCACCTGACCGGCCCTGAGCTGCTGGTGTGGTAACTTTGGGGTTGCTCTGAACCCCCAACGGTGGGCTACCTTGGACCAAGAACTGAACCCTGTAAGTGTCTTACTTACCTGGTAAAACTAACAAAAACTTACCTCCCCCAGGAACTGTGAAAATTGCACTGTGTCCACTTTTAAAATAGCTATTTGTGAATAACTTGAAAAGTATACATGCAATTGAAATGATTCAAAGTTCCTAATGTACTTACCTGCAATACCTTTCAAACAAGATATTACATGTTAAATTTGAACCTGTGGTTCTTAAAATAAACTAAGAAAAGATATTTTTCTATACAAAACCTATTGGCTGGATTTGTCTCTGAGTGTGTGTACCTCATTTATTGTCTATGTGTATGTACAACAAATGCTTAACACTACTCCTTGGATAAGCCTACTGCTCGACCACACTACCACAAAATAGAGCATTAGTATTATCTCTTTTTACCACTATTTTACCTCTAAGGGGAACCCTTGGATTCTGTGCATGCTATTCCTTACTTTGAAATAGCACATACAGAGCCAACTTCCTACATTGGTGGATCAGCGGTGGGGTACAAGACTTTGCATTTGCTGGACTACTCAGCCAATACCTGATCACACGACAAATTCCAAAATTGTCATTAGAAATTGATTTTTGCAATTTGAAAAGTTTTCTAAATTCTTTAAAGTCCTGCTAGGGCCTTGTGTTAGTCCCTGTTAGCATTTCTTTTAGAGTTTAAAAGTTTGTAAAAGTTTGAATTAGATTCTAGAACTAGTTTTAGATTCTTAAAAGCATTCCAACTTTTAGAAGAATAATGTCTAGTACAGAGATGAATGTGGTGGAACTCGACACCACACCTTACCTCCATCTCCAGATGAAAGAGCTAAGGTCACTCTGTAACATAAGAAAAATAACAATGGGCTCCAGACCTACCAAAGTACAGCTCCAGGAGCTGTTGGCAGAGTATGATAGAGCCAACCCCTCTGTGGATAACACAGAGGAGGATGATAGTGAACTGGAGGAAGAATCCCCTCCACCAGTCCTATCTAGGGAGAACAGGGCTTCTCAAGCCCTGACTCCAAAAATAATAGTCAGAGATGCTGGCTCCCTCACAGGAGGGTCCAGCCTCTCTGAAATCACTGAGGATAACTCCAGTGAAGAGGACATCCAGTTAGCCCGGATGGCCAAAAGATTGGCTTTGGAAAAACAGATCCTAGCCATAGAAAGGGAAAGACAAGAGATGGGCCTAGGACCCATCAATGGTGGCAGCAACATAAATAGGGTCAGAGATTCTCCTGACATGTTGAAAATCCCCAAAGGGATTGTAACAAAATATGAAGATGGTGATGACATCACCAAATGGTTCACAGCTTTTGAGAGGGCTTGTGAAACCAGAAAAGTGAACAAATCTCACTGGGGTGCTCTCCTTTGGGAAATGTTCACAGGAAAGTGTAGGGATAGACTCCTCACACTCTCTAAAAAAGATGCAGAATCTTATGACCTCCTGAAGGGTACCCTGATTGAGGGCTTTGGATTCTCCACTGAGGAGTATAGGATTAGATTCAGGGGGGCTCAAAAATCCTCGAGCCAGACCTGGGTTGATTATGTTGACTACTCAGTGAAAACACTGGATGGTTGGGTAACTGGAAATGAAGTGTATGACTATGTTGGGCTTTATAATTTGTTTATGAAAGAACACATTTTAAGTAACTGCTTCAATGAAAAGTTGCATCAGTATCTGGTAGACCTAGGTCCAATTTCTCCCCAAGAATTGGGAAAGAAGGCAGACCACTGGGTCAAGACTAGGGTAACCAAAACTTCCACTGGGGGTGACCAAAAGAAAGGGGTTACAAAGCCTCCTCAGGAGAAAGTGGGTGACACTAGAAACAAAGAAAAAGAGTCCTCTGTAGGCCCCCAAAAACCAGACCAGGTGGGTGGGCCCAGAGACACAACCCAAAACAAAGGTGGGTACCAGGGTAAGAGCTGGGATGCCACTAAGGCATGGTGCCATAACTGTAAACAGACAGGGCACCACACCAAGGACACTTCTTGTCCCAAAAACAAACCCCCTAGCAAAATCCCAGGGGTGACCAGTGTAGCCCTTGGGGATGACTCCTCAGATGAGGAGGTCTTCATAGCCTTCAACTGGAAAAAGGGCCCAACAGGTGAGTTGGAGATTCCAGAGGGAAGTAGACACTTCCACCACCTACTGGTGAATGGAATCCCAGCCACTGCCCTGAGAGACACTTGTGCCAGTCACACTATTGTGCATGACAGGCTGGTGTTCTCAAACCAGTACCTCCCAGGTGAGATGGCCAGAGTAAGAGTTAGCCCAGACAGGGTCACTGATAGGCCTGTGGCTTTTGTGCCCATAGAAGTGGGTGGGACTTTTAGCTGGAGAAGGGTGGTAGTCAGTACAGACCTCCCCCTTGATTGTCTCCTTGGAAATGACTACCCAGAGGTTAGTCAGAGCCCAAGAGAGGAACTGGTCCAGTGCCAGTCCTCTCCCAAGGATCCTGGAGTGCCTGCCTCTGCAGTAAATGCAAGTAAGCCCCAGAAGAAAAAGAAAAGGAAACAGAGTAGGAAAGGTGGACAACCTTTAGCCAAGGTTCCAGCAAGCCAAGGAGATTCTGCTCCAGTAGGGGAGAACTCCAAAAGTGGCTCTGATAAAGTCCAACCTGACCCACAAGAAGTCCTGGCTAGTCAGGCAACTGTTAAGCCTGAGTGGGTGGCTCCTCAGCTAACAGAAGAAAGAGTGGAAGAAGGGTGTTTACTACAAGATGTGGTAACCCCCCACTCTAATACAGCAGACAGGCACCCTGAACCCAAAGAAGCCTGTAACTTAGCCCCTTCCCTTGTAGGTGAAGAGCTAAAGGTGTGGTTCTGGGCACTGATAGCTGTCAGTGGCCTCTGCTGGGTGTTAGCCTTTATGGCTGCACTATCCTTGGCATGGTGGTCTGACCCCATGCCAAATAGCAAGTTAGGCCCCCTGACCCTGTTGGTCATGGTGGGGTTACTCCAGCTCTGGGTAACCTCTTTGGGTAAGCTAGGGGTGACCCTGGCTAAGATAAGATTAGCAGAGGTGGATACCTCTAACCCCAAGATAGAGAGAATGGGTGAAGACCTAAAAAGCACAGACAAGAGGCAGTTCAGACTAGGTCCTATCACTGTGGAAGTGGGTCAGTTCCCCAGAGGGAATGACCTGAACAGGAGGATGTAAGGCAGAGTAGGCCCTGCAACAAACCAGCCTATTTCCTCTACTCTTCCTCGCCTGACAGACTAGGAAGACTCTCCCAGCTTTGGCTGAGTCTCCTGGCCTGTGGGCTGGCGGGGGCTTGTGTAAAGAAATGGCTCCCTGTTGCAGTTACCCCCCACTTTTTGCCTGATACTGATGCTGACTTGACTGAGAAGTGTGCTGGGACCCTGCTAACCAGGCCCCAGCACCAGTGTTCTTTCACCTAAAATGTACCATTGTTTCCACAATTGGCACAACCCTGGCACCTAGGTAAGTCCCTTGTAACTGGTACCCCTGGTACCAAGGGCCCTGATGCCAGGGAAGGTCTCTAAGGGCTGCAGCATGTCTTATGCCACCCTAGGGACCCCTCACTCAGCACAGACACACTGCTTGCCAGCTTGTGTGTGCTGATGGGGAGAAAATGACTAAGTCGACATGGCACTCCCCTCAGGGTGCCATGCCAACCTCCCGCTGCCTGTGGCATAGGTAAGTCACCCCTCTAGTAGGCCTTATAGCCCTAAGGCAGGGTGCACTATACCACAGGTGAGGGCATATGTGCATGAGCACTATTCCCCTACAGTGTCTAAGCAAAACCTTAGACATTGTAAGTGCAGGGTAGCCATAAGAGTATATGGGCTGGGAGTCTGTCAAAAACGAACTCCACAGCTCCATAATGGCTACACTGAATACTGGGAAGTCTAGTATCAAACTTCTCAGAATAATAAACCCACACTGATGCCAGTGTTGGATTTATTAAAAAATGCACACAGAGGGCATCTTAGAGATACCCCCTGTATTTTACCCAATTGTTCAGTGCAGGACTGACTGGTCTGTGCCAGCCTGCTGCTGAGAGACGAGTGTCTGACCTCATGCGGTGAGAGCCTTTGTGCTCTCTGAGGACAGAAACAAAGCCTGCTCTGGGTGGAGGTGCTTCACACCTCCCCCCTGCAGGAACTGTAACACCTAGCAGTGAGCTTCAAAGGCTCAAGCTTCGTGTTACAATGCCCCAGGGCACTCCAGCTAGTGGAGATGCCCGCCTCCTGGACCCAGCCCCCACTTTTGGCGGCAAGTCCAGGAGAGATAATGAGAAAAACAAGGAGGAGTCACTGGCCAGTCAGGACAGCCCCTAAGGTGTCCTGAGCTGAGGTGACTCTGACTTTTAGAAATCCTCCATCTTGTAGAAGGAGGATTCCCCCAATAGGGATAGGAATGTGACCCCCTCCCCTTGGGAGGAGGCACAAAGAGGGTGTACCCACCCTCAGGGCTAGTAGCCATTGGCTACTAACCCCCCAGACCTAAACACGCCCTTAAATTTAGTATTTAAGGGCTCCCCTGAACCTAAGAATTTAGATTCCTGCAACAACAAGAAGAAGGACTGCCTAGCTGAAAACCCCTGCAGAGGAAGACCAGAAGACAACAACTGCCTTGGCTCCAGAAACTCTCCGGCCTGTCTCCTGCCTTCCAAAGAACTCTGCTCCAGCGACGCCTTCCAAAGGGACCAGCGACCTCTGCATCCTCTGAGGACTGCCCTGCTTCGACGACGACAAGAAACTCCCGAGGACAGCGGACCTGCTCCAAAAAGACTGCAACTTTATCCAAAGGAGCAGCTTTAAAGAACCCTGCAATCTCCCCGCAAGAAGCGTGAGACTTGCAACACTGCACCCGGCGACCCCGACTCGGCTGGTGGAGAACCAACACCTCAGGGAGGACCCCCGGACTACTCTACGACTGTGAGTACCAAAACCTGTCCCCCCTGAGCCCCCACAGCGCCGCCTGCAGAGGGAATCCCGAGGCTTCCCCTGACCGCGACTCTCTGAAACCTAAGTCCCGACGCCTGGAAAAGACCCTGCACCCGCAGCCCCCAGGACCTGAAGGACCGGACTTTCACTGCAGAAGTGACCCCCAGGAGTCCCTCTCCCTTGCCCAAGTGGAGGTTTCCCCGAGGAAGCCCCCCCTTTCCTGCCTGCAGCGCTGAAGAGATCCCTTGATCTCTCATTGACTTCCATTGCGAACCCGATGCTTGTTCTAACACTGCACCCGGCCGCCCCCGCGCCGCTGAGGGTGAAATTTCTGTGTGGGCTTGTGTCCCCCCCGGTGCCCTACAAAACCCCCCTGGTCTGCCCTCCGAAGACGCGGGTACTTACCTGCTGGCAGACTGGAACCGGGGCACCCCCTTCTCTCCATTGAAGCCTATGCGTTTTGGGCACCACTTTGAACTCTGCACCTGACCGGCCCTGAGCTGCTGGTGTGGTAACTTTGGGGTTGCTCTGAACCCCCAACGGTGGGCTACCTTGGACCAAGAACTGAACCCTGTAAGTGTCTTACTTACCTGGTAAAACTAACAAAAACTTACCTCCCCCAGGAACTGTGAAAATTGCACTGTGTCCACTTTTAAAATAGCTATTTGTGAATAACTTGAAAAGTATACATGCAATTGAAATGATTCAAAGTTCCTAATGTACTTACCTGCAATACCTTTCAAACAAGATATTACATGTTAAATTTGAACCTGTGGTTCTTAAAATAAACTAAGAAAAGATATTTTTCTATACAAAACCTATTGGCTGGATTTGTCTCTGAGTGTGTGTACCTCATTTATTGTCTATGTGTATGTACAACAAATGCTTAACACTACTCCTTGGATAAGCCTACTGCTCGACCACACTACCACAAAATAGAGCATTAGTATTATCTCTTTTTACCACTATTTTACCTCTAAGGGGAACCCTTGGATTCTGTGCATGCTATTCCTTACTTTGAAATAGCACATACAGAGCCAACTTCCTACATTGGTGGATCAGCGGTGGGGTACAAGACTTTGCATTTGCTGGACTACTCAGCCAATACCTGATCACACGACAAATTCCAAAATTGTCATTAGAAATTGATTTTTGCAATTTGAAAAGTTTTCTAAATTCTTTAAAGTCCTGCTAGGGCCTTGTGTTAGTCCCTGTTAGCATTTCTTTTAGAGTTTAAAAGTTTGTAAAAGTTTGAATTAGATTCTAGAACTAGTTTTAGATTCTTAAAAGCATTCCAACTTTTAGAAGAATAATGTCTAGTACAGAGATGAATGTGGTGGAACTCGACACCACACCTTACCTCCATCTCCAGATGAAAGAGCTAAGGTCACTCTGTAACATCAGAAAAATAACAATGGGCTCCAGACCTACCAAAGTACAGCTCCAGGAGCTGTTGGCAGAGTATGATAGAGCCAACCCCTCTGTGGATAACACAGAGGAGGATGATAGTGAACTGGAGGAAGAATCCCCTCCACCAGTCCTATCTAGGGAGAACAGGGCTTCTCAAGCCCTGACTCCAAAAATAATAGTCAGAGATGCTGGCTCCCTCACAGGAGGGTCCAGCCTCTCTGAAGTCACTGAGGATAACTCCAGTGAAGAGGACATCCAGTTAGCCCGGATGGCCAAAAGATTGGCTTTGGAAAAACAGATCCTAGCCATAGAAAGGGAAAGACAAGAGATGGGCCTAGGACCCATCAATGGTGGCAGCAACATAAATAGGGTCAGAGATTCTCCTGACATGTTGAAAATCCCCAAAGGGATTGTAACAAAATATGAAGATGGTGATGACATCACCAAATGGTTCACAGCTTTTGAGAGGGCTTGTGAAACCAGAAAAGTGAACAAATCTCACTGGGGTGCTCTCCTTTGGGAAATGTTCACAGGAAAGTGTAGGGATAGACTCCTCACACTCTCTAAAAAAGATGCAGAATCTTATGACCTCATGAAGGGTACCCTGATTGAGGGCTTTGGATTCTCCACTGAGGAGTATAGGATTAGATTCAGGGGGGCTCAAAAATCCTCGAGCCAGACCTGGGTTGATTATGTTGACTACTCAGTGAAAACACTGGATGGTTGGGTAACTGGAAATGAAGTGTATGACTATGTTGGGCTTTATAATTTGTTTATGAAAGAACACATTTTAAGTAACTGCTTCAATGAAAAGTTGCATCAGTATCTGGTAGACCTAGGTCCAATTTCTCCCCAAGAATTGGGAAAGAAGGCAGACCACTGGGTCAAGACTAGGGTAACCAAAACTTCCACTGGGGGTGACCAAAAGAAAGGGGTTACAAAGCCTCCTCAGGAGAAAGTGGGTGACACTAGAAACAAAGAAAAAGAGTCCTCTGTAGGCCCCCAAAAACCAGACCAGGTGGGTGGGCCCAGAGACACAACCCAAAACAAAGGTGGGTACCAGGGTAAGAGCTGGGATGCCACTAAGGCATGGTGCCATAACTGTAAACAGACAGGGCACCACACCAAGGACACTTCTTGTCCCAAAAACAAACCCCCTAGCAAAATCCCAGGGGTGACCAGTGTAGCCCTTGGGGATGACTCCTCAGATGTGGAGGTCTTCATAGCCTTCAACTGGAAAAAGGGCCCAACAGGTGAGTTGGAGATTCCAGAGGGAAGTAGACACTTCCACCACCTACTGGTGAATGGAATCCCAGCCACTGCCCTGAGAGACACTTGTGCCAGTCACACTATTGTGCATGACAGGCTGGTGTTCTCAAACCAGTACCTCCCAGGTGAGATGGCCAGAGTAAGAGTTAGCCCAGACAGGGTCACTGATAGGCCTGTGGCTTTTGTGCCCATAGAAGTGGGTGGGACTTTTAGCTGGAGAAGGGTGGTAGTCAGTACAGACCTCCCCCTTGATTGTCTCCTTGGAAATGACTACCCAGAGGTTAGTCAGAGCCCAAGAGAGGAACTGGTCCAGTGCCAGTCCTCTCCCAAGGATCCTGGAGTGCCTGCCTCTGCAGTAAATGCAAGTAGGCCCCAGAAGAAAAAGAAAAGGAAACAGAGTAGGAAAGGTGGACAACCTTTAGCCAAGGTTCCAGCAAGCCAAGGAGATTCTGCTCCAGTAGGGGAGAACTCCAAAAGTGGCTCTGATAAAGTCCAACCTGACCCACAAGAAGTCCTGGCTAGTCAGGCAACTGTTAAGCCTGAGTGGGTGGCTCCTCAGCTAACAGAAGAAAGAGTGGAAGAAGGGTGTTTACTACAAGATGTGGTAACCCCCCACTCTAATACAGCAGACAGGCACCCTGAACCCAAAGAAGCCTGTAACTTAGCCCCTTCCCTTGTAGGTGAAGAGCTAAAGGTGTGGTTCTGGGCACTGATAGCTGTCAGTGGCCTCTGCTGGGTGTTAGCCTTTATGGCTGCACTATCCTTGGCATGGTGGTCTGACCCCATGCCAAATAGCAAGTTAGGCCCCCTGAGCCTGTTGGTCATGGTGGGGTTACTCCAGCTCTGGGTAACCTCTTTGGGTAAGCTAGGGGTGACCCTGGCTAAGATAAGATTAGCAGAGGTGGATACCTCTAACCCCAAGATAGAGAGAATGGGTGAAGACCTAAAAAGCACAGACAAGAGGAGGTTCAGACTAGGTCCTATCACTGTGGAAGTGGGTCAGTTCCCCAGAGGGAATGACCTGAACAGGAGGATGTAAGGCAGAGTAGGCCCTGCAACAAACCAGCCTATTTCCTCTACTCTTCCTTGCCTGACAGACTAGGAAGACTCTCCCAGCTTTGGCTGAGTCTCCTGGCCTGTGGGCTGGCGGGGGCTTGTGTAAAGAAATGGCTCCCTGTTGCAGTTACCCCCCACTTTTTGCCTGATACTGATGCTGACTTGACTGAGAAGTGTGCTGGGACCCTGCTAACCAGGCCCCAGCACCAGTGTTCTTTCACCTAAAATGTACCATTGTTTCCACAATTGGCACAACCCTGGCACCTAGGTAAGTCCCTTGTAACTGGTACCCCTGGTACCAAGGGCCCTGATGCCAGGGAAGGTCTCTAAGGGCTGCAGCATGTCTTATGCCACCCTAGGGACCCCTCACTCAGCACAGACACACTGCTTGCCAGCTTGTGTGTGCTGATGGGGAGAAAATGACTAAGTCGACATGGCACTCCCCTCAGGGTGCCATGCCAACCTCCCGCTGCCTGTGGCATAGGTAAGTCACCCCTCTAGTAGGCCTTACAGCCCTAAGGCAGGGTGCACTATACCACAGGTGAGGGCATATGTGCATGAGCACTATGCCCCTACAGTGTCTAAGCAAAACCTTAGACATTGTAAGTGCAGGGTAGCCATAAGAGTATATGGGCTGGGAGTCTGTCAAAAACGAACTCCACAGCTCCATAATGGCTACACTGAATACTGGGAAGTCTAGTATCAAACTTCTCAGAATAATAAACCCACACTGATGCCAGTGTTGGATTTATTAAAAAATGCACACAGAGGGCATCTTAGAGATACCCCCTGTATTTTACCCAATTGTTCAGTGCAGGACTGACTGGTCTGTGCCAGCCTGCTGCTGAGAGACGAGTGTCTGACCTCATGCGGTGAGAGCCTTTGTGCTCTCTGAGGACAGAAACAAAGCCTGCTCTGGGTGGAGGTGCTTCACACCTCCCCCCTGCAGGAACTGTAACACCTAGCAGTGAGCTTCAAAGGCTCAAGCTTCGTGTTACAATGCCCCAGGGCACTCCAGCTAGTGGAGATGCCCGCCTCCTGGACCCAGCCCCCACTTTTGGCGGCAAGTCCAGGAGAGATAATGAGAAAAACAAGGAGGAGTCACTGGCCAGTCAGGACAGCCCCTAAGGTGTCCTGAGCTGAGGTGACTCTGACTTTTAGAAATCCTCCATCTTGTAGAAGGAGGATTCCCCCAATAGGGATAGGAATGTGACCCCCTCCCCTTGGGAGGAGACACAAAGAGGGTGTACCCACCCTCAGGGCTAGTAGCCATTGGCTACTAACCCCCCAGACCTAAACACGCCCTTAAATTTAGTATTTAAGGGCTCCCCTGAACCTAAGAATTTAGATTCCTGCAACAACAAGAAGAAGGACTGCCTAGCTGAAAACCCCTGCAGAGGAAGACCAGAAGACAACAACTGCCTTGGCTCCAGAAACTCACCGGCCTGTCTCCTGCCTTCCAAAGAACTCTGCTCCAGCGACGCCTTCCAAAGGGACCAGCGACCTCTGCATCCTCTGAGGACTGCCCTGCTTCGACGACGACAAGAAACTCCCGAGGACAGCGGACCTGCTCCAAAAAGACTGCAACTTTATCCAAAGGAGCAGCTTTAAAGAACCCTGCAATCTCCCCGCAAGAAGCGTGAGACTTGCAACACTGCACCCGGCGACCCCGACTCGGCTGGTGGAGAACCAACACCTCAGGGAGGACCCCCGGACTACTCTACGACTGTGAGTACCAAAACCTGTCCCCCCTGAGCCCCCACAGCGCCGCCTGCAGAGGGAATCCCGAGGCTTCCCCTGACCGCGACTCTCTGAAACCTAAGTCCCGACGCCTGGAAAAGACCCTGCACCCGCAGCCCCCAGGACCTGAAGGACCGGACTTTCACTGCAGAAGTGACCCCCAGGAGTCCCTCTCCCTTGCCCAAGTGGAGGTTTCCCCGAGGAAGCCCCCCCTTTCCTGCCTGCAGCGCTGAAGAGATCCCTTGATCTCTCATTGACTTCCATTGCGAACCCGATGCTTGTTCTAACACTGCACCCGGCCGCCCCCGCGCCGCTGAGGGTGAAATTTCTGTGTGGGCTTGTGTCCCCCCCGGTGCCCTACAAAACCCCCCTGGTCTGCCCTCCGAAGACGCGGGTACTTACCTGCTGGCAGACTGGAACCGGGGCACCCCCTTCTCTCCATTGAAGCCTATGCGTTTTGGGCACCACTTTGAACTCTGCACCTGACCGGCCCTGAGCTGCTGGTGTGGTAACTTTGGGGTTGCTCTGAACCCCCAACGGTGGGCTACCTTGGACCAAGAACTGAACCCTGTAAGTGTCTTACTTACCTGGTAAAACTAACAAAAACTTACCTCCCCCAGGAACTGTGAAAATTGCACTGTGTCCACTTTTAAAATAGCTATTTGTGAATAACTTGAAAAGTGTACATGCAATTGAAATGATTCAAAGTTCCTAATGTACTTACCTGCAATACCTTTCAAACAAGATATTACATGTTAAATTTGAACCTGTGGTTCTTAAAATAAACTAAGAAAAGATATTTTTCTATACAAAACCTATTGGCTGGATTTGTCTCTGAGTGTGTGTACCTCATTTATTGTCTATGTGTATGTACAACAAATGCTTAACACTACTCCTTGGATAAGCCTACTGCTCGACCACACTACCACAAAATAGAGCATTAGTATTATCTCTTTTTACCACTATTTTACCTCTAAGGGGAACCCTTGGATTCTGTGCATGCTATTCCTTACTTTGAAATAGCACATACAGAGCCAACTTCCTACATTGGTGGATCAGCGGTGGGGTACAAGACTTTGCATTTGCTGGACTACTCAGCCAATACCTGATCACACGACAAATTCCAAAATTGTCATTAGAAATTGATTTTTGCAATTTGAAAAGTTTTCTAAATTCTTTAAAGTCCTGCTAGGGCCTTGTGTTAGTCCCTGTTAGCATTTCTTTTAGAGTTTAAAAGTTTGTAAAAGTTTGAATTAGATTCTAGAACTAGTTTTAGATTCTTAAAAGCATTCCAACTTTTAGAAGAATAATGTCTAGTACAGAGATGAATGTGGTGGAACTCGACACCACACCTTACCTCCATCTCCAGATGAAAGAGCTAAGGTCACTCTGTAACATAAGAAAAATAACAATGGGCTCCAGACCTACCAAAGTACAGCTCCAGGAGCTGTTGGCAGAGTATGATAGAGCCAACCCCTCTGTGGATAACACAGAGGAGGATGATAGTGAACTGGAGGAAGAATCCCCTCCACCAGTCCTATCTAGGGAGAACAGGGCTTCTCAAGCCCTGACTCCAAAAATAATAGTCAGAGATGCTGGCTCCCTCACAGGAGGGTCCAGCCTCTCTGAAATCACTGAGGATAACTCCAGTGAAGAGGACATCCAGTTAGCCCGGATGGCCAAAAGATTGGCTTTGGAAAAACAGATCCTAGCCATAGAAAGGGAAAGACAAGAGATGGGCCTAGGACCCATCAATGGTGGCAGCAACATAAATAGGGTCAGAGATTCTCCTGACATGTTGAAAATCCCCAAAGGGATTGTAACAAAATATGAAGATGGTGATGACATCACCAAATGGTTCACAGCTTTTGAGAGGGCTTGTGAAACCAGAAAAGTGAACAAATCTCACTGGGGTGCTCTCCTTTGGGAAATGTTCACAGGAAAGTGTAGGGATAGACTCCTCACACTCTCTAAAAAAGATGCAGAATCTTATGACCTCATGAAGGGTACCCTGATTGAGGGCTTTGGATTCTCCACTGAGGAGTATAGGATTAGATTCAGGGGGGCTCAAAAATCCTCGAGCCAGACCTGGGTTGATTATGTTGACTACTCAGTGAAAACACTGGATGGTTGGGTAACTGGAAATGAAGTGTATGACTATGTTGGGCTTTATAATTTGTTTATGAAAGAACACATTTTAAGTAACTGCTTCAATGAAAAGTTGCATCAGTATCTGGTAGACCTAGGTCCAATTTCTCCCCAAGAATTGGGAAAGAAGGCAGACCACTGGGTCAAGACTAGGGTAACCAAAACTTCCACTGGGGGTGACCAAAAGAAAGGGGTTACAAAGCCTCCTCAGGAGAAAGTGGGTGACACTAGAAACAAAGAAAAAGAGTCCTCTGTAGGCCCCCAAAAACCAGACCAGGTGGGTGGGCCCAGAGACACAACCCAAAACAAAGGTGGGTACCAGGGTAAGAGCTGGGATGCCACTAAGGCATGGTGCCATAACTGTAAACAGACAGGGCACCACACCAAGGACACTTCTTGTCCCAAAAACAAACCCCCTAGCAAAATCCCAGGGGTGACCAGTGTAGCCCTTGGGGATGACTCCTCAGATGAGGAGGTCTTCATAGCCTTCAACTGGAAAAAGGGCCCAACAGGTGAGTTGGAGATTCCAGAGGGAAGTAGACACTTCCACCACCTACTGGTGAATGGAATCCCAGCCACTGCCCTGAGAGACACTTGTGCCAGTCACACTATTGTGCATGACAGGCTGGTGTTCTCAAACCAGTACCTCCCAGGTGAGATGGCCAGAGTAAGAGTTAGCCCAGACAGGGTCACTGATAGGCCTGTGGCTTTTGTGCCCATAGAAGTGGGTGGGACTTTTAGCTGGAGAAGGGTGGTAGTCAGTACAGACCTCCCCCTTGATTGTCTCCTTGGAAATGACTACCCAGAGGTTAGTCAGAGCCCAAGAGAGGAACTGGTCCAGTGCCAGTCCTCTCCCAAGGATCCTGGAGTGCCTGCCTCTGCAGTAAATGCAAGTAGGCCCCAGAAGAAAAAGAAAAGGAAACAGAGTAGGAAAGGTGGACAACCTTTAGCCAAGGTTCCAGCAAGCCAAGGAGATTCTGCTCCAGTAGGGGAGAACTCCAAAAGTGGCTCTGATAAAGTCCAACCTGACCCACAAGAAGTCCTGGCTAGTCAGGCAACTGTTAAGCCTGAGTGGGTGGCTCCTCAGCTAACAGAAGAAAGAGTGGAAGAAGGGTGTTTACTACAAGATGTGGTAACCCCCCACTCTAATACAGCAGACAGGCACCCTGAACCCAAAGAAGCCTGTAACTTAGCCCCTTCCCTTGTAGGTGAAGAGCTAAAGGTGTGGTTCTGGGCACTGATAGCTGTCAGTGGCCTCTGCTGGGTGTTAGCCTTTATGGCTGCACTATCCTTGGCATGGTGGTCTGACCCCATGCCAAATAGCAAGTTAGGCCCCCTGACCCTGTTGGTCATGGTGGGGTTACTCCAGCTCTGGGTAACCTCTTTGGGTAAGCTAGGGGTGACCCCGGCTAAGATAAGATTAGCAGAGGTGGATACCTCTAACCCCAAGATAGAGAGAATGGGTAAAGACCTAAAAAGCACAGACAAGAGGCAGTTCAGACTAGGTCCTATCACTGTGGAAGTGGGTCAGTTCCCCAGAGGGAATGACCTGAACAGGAGGATGTAAGGCAGAGTAGGCCCTGCAACAAACCAGCCTATTTCCTCTACTCTTCCTCGCCTGACAGACTAGGAAGACTCTCCCAGCTTTGGCTGAGTCTCCTGGCCTGTGGGCTGGCGGGGGCTTGTGTAAAGAAATGGCTCCCTGTTGCAGTTACCCCCCACTTTTTGCCTGATACTGATGCTGACTTGACTGAGAAGTGTGCTGGGACCCTGCTAACCAGGCCCCAGCACCAGTGTTCTTTCACCTAAAATGTACCATTGTTTCCACAATTGGCACAACCCTGGCACCTAGGTAAGTCCCTTGTAACTGGTACCCCTGGTACCAAGGGCCCTGATGCCAGGGAAGGTCTCTAAGGGCTGCAGCATGTCTTATGCCACCCTAGGGACCCCTCACTCAGCACAGACACACTGCTTGCCAGCTTGTGTGTGCTGATGGGGAGAAAATGACTAAGTCGACATGGCACTCCCCTCAGGGTGCCATGCCAACCTCCCGCTGCCTGTGGCATAGGTAAGTCACCCCTCTAGTAGGCCTTACAGCCCTAAGGCAGGGTGCACTATACCACAGGTGAGGGCATATGTGCATGAGCACTATGCCCCTACAGTGTCTAAGCAAAACCTTAGACATTGTAAGTGCAGGGTAGCCATAAGAGTATATGGGCTGGGAGTCTGTCAAAAACGAACTCCACAGCTCCATAATGGCTACACTGAATACTGGGAAGTCTAGTATCAAACTTCTCAGAATAATAAACCCACACTGATGCCAGTGTTGGATTTATTAAAAAATGCACACAGAGGGCATCTTAGAGATACCCCCTGTATTTTACCCAATTGTTCAGTGCAGGACTGACTGGTCTGTGCCAGCCTGCTGCTGAGAGACGAGTGTCTGACCTCATGCGGTGAGAGCCTTTGTGCTCTCTGAGGACAGAAACAAAGCCTGCTCTGGGTGGAGGTGCTTCACACCTCCCCCCTGCAGGAACTGTAACACCTAGCAGTGAGCTTCAAAGGCTCAAGCTTCGTGTTACAATGCCCCAGGGCACTCCAGCTAGTGGAGATGCCCGCCTCCTGGACCCAGCCCCCACTTTTGGCGGCAAGTCCAGGAGAGATAATGAGAAAAACAAGGAGGAGTCACTGGCCAGTCAGGACAGCCCCTAAGGTGTCCTGAGCTGAGGTGACTCTGACTTTTAGAAATCCTCCATCTTGTAGAAGGAGGATTCCCCCAATAGGGATAGGAATGTGACCCCCTCCCCTTGGGAGGAGACACAAAGAGGGTGTACCCACCCTCAGGGCTAGTAGCCATTGGCTACTAACCCCCCAGACCTAAACACGCCCTTAAATTTAGTATTTAAGGGCTCCCCTGAACCTAAGAATTTAGATTCCTGCAACAACAAGAAGAAGGACTGCCTAGCTGAAAACCCCTGCAGAGGAAGACCAGAAGACAACAACTGCCTTGGCTCCAGAAACTCACCGGCCTGTCTCCTGCCTTCCAAAGAACTCTGCTCCAGCGACGCCTTCCAAAGGGACCAGCGACCTCTGCATCCTCTGAGGACTGCCCTGCTTCGACGACGACAAGAAACTCCCGAGGACAGCGGACCTGCTCCAAAAAGACTGCAACTTTATCCAAAGGAGCAGCTTTAAAGAACCCTGCAATCTCCCCGCAAGAAGCGTGAGACTTGCAACACTGCACCCGGCGACCCCGACTCGGCTGGTGGAGAACCAACACCTCAGGGAGGACCCCCGGACTACTCTACGACTGTGAGTACCAAAACCTGTCCCCCCTGAGCCCCCACAGCGCCGCCTGCAGAGGGAATCCCGAGGCTTCCCCTGACCGCGACTCTCTGAAACCTAAGTCCCGACGCCTGGAAAAGACCCTGCACCCGCAGCCCCCAGGACCTGAAGGACCGGACTTTCACTGCAGAAGTGACCCCCAGGAGTCCCTCTCCCTTGCCCAAGTGGAGGTTTCCCCGAGGAAGCCCCCCCTTTCCTGCCTGCAGCGCTGAAGAGATCCCTTGATCTCTCATTGACTTCCATTGCGAACCCGATGCTTGTTCTAACACTGCACCCGGCCGCCCCCGCGCCGCTGAGGGTGAAATTTCTGTGTGGGCTTGTGTCCCCCCCGGTGCCCTACAAAACCCCCCTGGTCTGCCCTCCGAAGACGCGGGTACTTACCTGCTGGCAGACTGGAACCGGGGCACCCCCTTCTCTCCATTGAAGCCTATGCGTTTTGGGCACCACTTTGAACTCTGCACCTGACCGGCCCTGAGCTGCTGGTGTGGTAACTTTGGGGTTGCTCTGAACCCCCAACGGTGGGCTACCTTGGACCAAGAACTGAACCCTGTAAGTGTCTTACTTACCTGGTAAAACTAACAAAAACTTACCTCCCCCAGGAACTGTGAAAATTGCACTGTGTCCACTTTTAAAATAGCTATTTGTGAATAACTTGAAAAGTGTACATGCAATTGAAATGATTCAAAGTTCCTAATGTACTTACCTGCAATACCTTTCAAACAAGATATTACATGTTAAATTTGAACCTGTGGTTCTTAAAATAAACTAAGAAAAGATATTTTTCTATACAAAACCTATTGGCTGGATTTGTCTCTGAGTGTGTGTACCTCATTTATTGTCTATGTGTATGTACAACAAATGCTTAACACTACTCCTTGGATAAGCCTACTGCTCGACCACACTACCACAAAATAGAGCATTAGTATTATCTCTTTTTACCACTATTTTACCTCTAAGGGGAACCCTTGGATTCTGTGCATGCTATTCCTTACTTTGAAATAGCACATACAGAGCCAACTTCCTACATTGGTGGATCAGCGGTGGGGTACAAGACTTTGCATTTGCTGGACTACTCAGCCAATACCTGATCACACGACAAATTCCAAAATTGTCATTAGAAATTGATTTTTGCAATTTGAAAAGTTTTCTAAATTCTTTAAAGTCCTGCTAGGGCCTTGTGTTAGTCCCTGTTAGCATTTCTTTTAGAGTTTAAAAGTTTGTAAAAGTTTGAATTAGATTCTAGAACTAGTTTTAGATTCTTAAAAGCATTCCAACTTTTAGAAGAATAATGTCTAGTACAGAGATGAATGTGGTGGAACTCGACACCACACCTTACCTCCATCTCCAGATGAAAGAGCTAAGGTCACTCTGTAACATAAGAAAAATAACAATGGGCTCCAGACCTACCAAAGTACAGCTCCAGGAGCTGTTGGCAGAGTATGATAGAGCCAACCCCTCTGTGGATAACACAGAGGAGGATGATAGTGAACTGGAGGAAGAATCCCCTCCACCAGTCCTATCTAGGGAGAACAGGGCTTCTCAAGCCCTGACTCCAAAAATAATAGTCAGAGATGCTGGCTCCCTCACAGGAGGGTCCAGCCTCTCTGAAATCACTGAGGATAACTCCAGTGAAGAGGACATCCAGTTAGCCCGGATGGCCAAAAGATTGGCTTTGGAAAAACAGATCCTAGCCATAGAAAGGGAAAGACAAGAGATGGGCCTAGGACCCATCAATGGTGGCAGCAACATAAATAGGGTCAGAGATTCTCCTGACATGTTGAAAATCCCCAAAGGGATTGTAACAAAATATGAAGATGGTGATGACATCACCAAATGGTTCACAGCTTTTGAGAGGGCTTGTGAAACCAGAAAAGTGAACAAATCTCACTGGGGTGCTCTCCTTTGGGAAATGTTCACAGGAAAGTGTAGGGATAGACTCCTCACACTCTCTAAAAAAGATGCAGAATCTTATGACCTCATGAAGGGTACCCTGATTGAGGGCTTTGGATTCTCCACTGAGGAGTATAGGATTAGATTCAGGGGGGCTCAAAAATCCTCGAGCCAGACCTGGGTTGATTATGTTGACTACTCAGTGAAAACACTGGATGGTTGGGTAACTGGAAATGAAGTGTATGACTATGTTGGGCTTTATAATTTGTTTATGAAAGAACACATTTTAAGTAACTGCTTCAATGAAAAGTTGCATCAGTATCTGGTAGACCTAGGTCCAATTTCTCCCCAAGAATTGGGAAAGAAGGCAGACCACTGGGTCAAGACTAGGGTAACCAAAACTTCCACTGGGGGTGACCAAAAGAAAGGGGTTACAAAGCCTCCTCAGGAGAAAGTGGGTGACACTAGAAACAAAGAAAAAGAGTCCTCTGTAGGCCCCCAAAAACCAGACCAGGTGGGTGGGCCCAGAGACACAACCCAAAACAAAGGTGGGTACCAGGGTAAGAGCTGGGATGCCACTAAGGCATGGTGCCATAACTGTAAACAGACAGGGCACCACACCAAGGACACTTCTTGTCCCAAAAACAAACCCCCTAGCAAAATCCCAGGGGTGACCAGTGTAGCCCTTGGGGATGACTCCTCAGATGAGGAGGTCTTCATAGCCTTCAACTGGAAAAAGGGCCCAACAGGTGAGTTGGAGATTCCAGAGGGAAGTAGACACTTCCACCACCTACTGGTGAATGGAATCCCAGCCACTGCCCTGAGAGACACTTGTGCCAGTCACACTATTGTGCATGACAGGCTGGTGTTCTCAAACCAGTACCTCCCAGGTGAGATGGCCAGAGTAAGAGTTAGCCCAGACAGGGTCACTGATAGGCCTGTGGCTTTTGTGCCCATAGAAGTGGGTGGGACTTTTAGCTGGAGAAGGGTGGTAGTCAGTACAGACCTCCCCCTTGATTGTCTCCTTGGAAATGACTACCCAGAGGTTAGTCAGAGCCCAAGAGAGGAACTGGTCCAGTGCCAGTCCTCTCCCAAGGATCCTGGAGTGCCTGCCTCTGCAGTAAATGCAAGTAGGCCCCAGAAGAAAAAGAAAAGGAAACAGAGTAGGAAAGGTGGACAACCTTTAGCCAAGGTTCCAGCAAGCCAAGGAGATTCTGCTCCAGTAGGGGAGAACTCCAAAAGTGGCTCTGATAAAGTCCAACCTGACCCACAAGAAGTCCTGGCTAGTCAGGCAACTGTTAAGCCTGAGTGGGTGGCTCCTCAGCTAACAGAAGAAAGAGTGGAAGAAGGGTGTTTACTACAAGATGTGGTAACCCCCCACTCTAATACAGCAGACAGGCACCCTGAACCCAAAGAAGCCTGTAACTTAGCCCCTTCCCTTGTAGGTGAAGAGCTAAAGGTGTGGTTCTGGGCACTGATAGCTGTCAGTGGCCTCTGCTGGGTGTTAGCCTTTATGGCTGCACTATCCTTGGCATGGTGGTCTGACCCCATGCCAAATAGCAAGTTAGGCCCCCTGACCCTGTTGGTCATGGTGGGGTTACTCCAGCTCTGGGTAACCTCTTTGGGTAAGCTAGGGGTGACCCTGGCTAAGATAAGATTAGCAGAGGTGGATACCTCTAACCCCAAGATAGAGAGAATGGGTAAAGACCTAAAAAGCACAGACAAGAGGCAGTTCAGACTAGGTCCTATCACTGTGGAAGTGGGTCAGTTCCCCAGAGGGAATGACCTGAACAGGAGGATGTAAGGCAGAGTAGGCCCTGCAACAAACCAGCCTATTTCCTCTACTCTTCCTCGCCTGACAGACTAGGAAGACTCTCCCAGCTTTGGCTGAGTCTCCTGGCCTGTGGGCTGGCGGGGGCTTGTGTAAAGAAATGGCTCCCTGTTGCAGTTACCCCCCACTTTTTGCCTGATACTGATGCTGACTTGACTGAGAAGTGTGCTGGGACCCTGCTAACCAGGCCCCAGCACCAGTGTTCTTTCACCTAAAATGTACCATTGTTTCCACAATTGGCACAACCCTGGCACCTAGGTAAGTCCCTTGTAACTGGTACCCCTGGTACCAAGGGCCCTGATGCCAGGGAAGGTCTCTAAGGGCTGCAGCATGTCTTATGCCACCCTAGGGACCCCTCACTCAGCACAGACACACTGCTTGCCAGCTTGTGTGTGCTGATGGGGAGAAAATGACTAAGTCGACATGGCACTCCCCTCAGGGTGCCATGCCAACCTCCCGCTGCCTGTGGCATAGGTAAGTCACCCCTCTAGTAGGCCTTACAGCCCTAAGGCAGGGTGCACTATACCACAGGTGAGGGCATATGTGCATGAGCACTATGCCCCTACAGTGTCTAAGCAAAACCTTAGACATTGTAAGTGCAGGGTAGCCATAAGAGTATATGGGCTGGGAGTCTGTCAAAAACGAACTCCACAGCTCCATAATGGCTACACTGAATACTGGGAAGTCTAGTATCAAACTTCTCAGAATAATAAACCCACACTGATGCCAGTGTTGGATTTATTAAAAAATGCACACAGAGGGCATCTTAGAGATACCCCCTGTATTTTACCCAATTGTTCAGTGCAGGACTGACTGGTCTGTGCCAGCCTGCTGCTGAGAGACGAGTGTCTGACCTCATGCGGTGAGAGCCTTTGTGCTCTCTGAGGACAGAAACAAAGCCTGCTCTGGGTGGAGGTGCTTCACACCTCCCCCCTGCAGGAACTGTAACACCTAGCAGTGAGCTTCAAAGGCTCAAGCTTCGTGTTACAATGCCCCAGGGCACTCCAGCTAGTGGAGATGCCCGCCTCCTGGACCCAGCCCCCACTTTTGGCGGCAAGTCCAGGAGAGATAATGAGAAAAACAAGGAGGAGTCACTGGCCAGTCAGGACAGCCCCTAAGGTGTCCTGAGCTGAGGTGACTCTGACTTTTAGAAATCCTCCATCTTGTAGAAGGAGGATTCCCCCAATAGGGATAGGAATGTGACCCCCTCCCCTTGGGAGGAGGCACAAAGAGGGTGTACCCACCCTCAGGGCTAGTAGCCATTGGCTACTAACCCCCCAGACCTAAACACGCCCTTAAATTTAGTATTTAAGGGCTCCCCTGAACCTAAGAATTTAGATTCCTGCAACAACAAGAAGAAGGACTGCCTAGCTGAAAACCCCTGCAGAGGAAGACCAGAAGACAACAACTGCCTTGGCTCCAGAAACTCACCGGCCTGTCTCCTGCCTTCCAAAGAACTCTGCTCCAGCGACGCCTTCCAAAGGGACCAGCGACCTCTGCATCCTCTGAGGACTGCCCTGCTTCGACGACGACAAGAAACTCCCGAGGACAGCGGACCTGCTCCAAAAAGACTGCAACTTTATCCAAAGGAGCAGCTTTAAAGAACCCTGCAATCTCCCCGCAAGAAGCGTGAGACTTGCAACACTGCACCCGGCGACCCCGACTCGGCTGGTGGAGAACCAACACCTCAGGGAGGACCCCCGGACTACTCTACGACTGTGAGTACCAAAACCTGTCCCCCCTGAGCCCCCACAGCGCCGCCTGCAGAGGGAATCCCGAGGCTTCCCCTGACCGCGACTCTCTGAAACCTAAGTCCCGACGCCTGGAAAAGACCCTGCACCCGCAGCCCCCAGGACCTGAAGGACCGGACTTTCACTGCAGAAGTGACCCCCAGGAGTCCCTCTCCCTTGCCCAAGTGGAGGTTTCCCCGAGGAAGCCCCCCCTTTCCTGCCTGCAGCGCTGAAGAGATCCCTTGATCTCTCATTGACTTCCATTGCGAACCCGATGCTTGTTCTAACACTGCACCCGGCCGCCCCCGCGCCGCTGAGGGTGAAATTTCTGTGTGGGCTTGTGTCCCCCCCGGTGCCCTACAAAACCCCCCTGGTCTGCCCTCCGAAGACGCGGGTACTTACCTGCTGGCAGACTGGAACCGGGGCACCCCCTTCTCTCCATTGAAGCCTATGCGTTTTGGGCACCACTTTGAACTCTGCACCTGACCGGCCCTGAGCTGCTGGTGTGGTAACTTTGGGGTTGCTCTGAACCCCCAACGGTGGGCTACCTTGGACCAAGAACTGAACCCTGTAAGTGTCTTACTTACCTGGTAAAACTAACAAAAACTTACCTCCCCCAGGAACTGTGAAAATTGCACTGTGTCCACTTTTAAAATAGCTATTTGTGAATAACTTGAAAAGTGTACATGCAATTGAAATGATTCAAAGTTCCTAATGTACTTACCTGCAATACCTTTCAAACAAGATATTACATGTTAAATTTGAACCTGTGGTTCTTAAAATAAACTAAGAAAAGATATTTTTCTATACAAAACCTATTGGCTGGATTTGTCTCTGAGTGTGTGTACCTCATTTATTGTCTATGTGTATGTACAACAAATGCTTAACACTACTCCTTGGATAAGCCTACTGCTCGACCACACTACCACAAAATAGAGCATTAGTATTATCTCTTTTTACCACTATTTTACCTCTAAGGGGAACCCTTGGATTCTGTGCATGCTATTCCTTACTTTGAAATAGCACATACAGAGCCAACTTCCTACATTGGTGGATCAGCGGTGGGGTACAAGACTTTGCATTTGCTGGACTACTCAGCCAATACCTGATCACACGACAAATTCCAAAATTGTCATTAGAAATTGATTTTTGCAATTTGAAAAGTTTTCTAAATTCTTTAAAGTCCTGCTAGGGCCTTGTGTTAGTCCCTGTTAGCATTTCTTTTAGAGTTTAAAAGTTTGTAAAAGTTTGAATTAGATTCTAGAACTAGTTTTAGATTCTTAAAAGCATTCCAACTTTTAGAAGAATAATGTCTAGTACAGAGATGAATGTGGTGGAACTCGACACCACACCTTACCTCCATCTCCAGATGAAAGAGCTAAGGTCACTCTGTAACATAAGAAAAATAACAATGGGCTCCAGACCTACCAAAGTACAGCTCCAGGAGCTGTTGGCAGAGTATGATAGAGCCAACCCCTCTGTGGATAACACAGAGGAGGATGATAGTGAACTGGAGGAAGAATCCCCTCCACCAGTCCTATCTAGGGAGAACAGGGCTTCTCAAGCCCTGACTCCAAAAATAATAGTCAGAGATGCTGGCTCCCTCACAGGAGGGTCCAGCCTCTCTGAAATCACTGAGGATAACTCCAGTGAAGAGGACATCCAGTTAGCCCGGATGGCCAAAAGATTGGCTTTGGAAAAACAGATCCTAGCCATAGAAAGGGAAAGACAAGAGATGGGCCTAGGACCCATCAATGGTGGCAGCAACATAAATAGGGTCAGAGATTCTCCTGACATGTTGAAAATCCCCAAAGGGATTGTAACAAAATATGAAGATGGTGATGACATCACCAAATGGTTCACAGCTTTTGAGAGGGCTTGTGAAACCAGAAAAGTGAACAAATCTCACTGGGGTGCTCTCCTTTGGGAAATGTTCACAGGAAAGTGTAGGGATAGACTCCTCACACTCTCTAAAAAAGATGCAGAATCTTATGACCTCATGAAGGGTACCCTGATTGAGGGCTTTGGATTCTCCACTGAGGAGTATAGGATTAGATTCAGGGGGGCTCAAAAATCCTCGAGCCAGACCTGGGTTGATTATGTTGACTACTCAGTGAAAACACTGGATGGTTGGGTAACTGGAAATGAAGTGTATGACTATGTTGGGCTTTATAATTTGTTTATGAAAGAACACATTTTAAGTAACTGCTTCAATGAAAAGTTGCATCAGTATCTGGTAGACCTAGGTCCAATTTCTCCCCAAGAATTGGGAAAGAAGGCAGACCACTGGGTCAAGACTAGGGTAACCAAAACTTCCACTGGGGGTGACCAAAAGAAAGGGGTTACAAAGCCTCCTCAGGAGAAAGTGGGTGACACTAGAAACAAAGAAAAAGAGTCCTCTGTAGGCCCCCAAAAACCAGACCAGGTGGGTGGGCCCAGAGACACAACCCAAAACAAAGGTGGGTACCAGGGTAAGAGCTGGGATGCCACTAAGGCATGGTGCCATAACTGTAAACAGACAGGGCACCACACCAAGGACACTTCTTGTCCCAAAAACAAACCCCCTAGCAAAATCCCAGGGGTGACCAGTGTAGCCCTTGGGGATGACTCCTCAGATGAGGAGGTCTTCATAGCCTTCAACTGGAAAAAGGGCCCAACAGGTGAGTTGG
The DNA here is from genome assembly GCF_031143425.1 of Pleurodeles waltl. Taxonomy (NCBI): domain Eukaryota; kingdom Metazoa; phylum Chordata; class Amphibia; order Caudata; family Salamandridae; genus Pleurodeles; species Pleurodeles waltl. The sequence continues at coordinate 801,849,059 of NC_090443.1, read as the reverse complement.
AGATTCCAGAGGGAAGTAGACACTTCCACCACCTACTGGTGAATGGAATCCCAGCCACTGCCCTGAGAGACACTTGTGCCAGTCACACTATTGTGCATGACAGGCTGGTGTTCTCAAACCAGTACCTCCCAGGTGAGATGGCCAGAGTAAGAGTTAGCCCAGACAGGGTCACTGATAGGCCTGTGGCTTTTGTGCCCATAGAAGTGGGTGGGACTTTTAGCTGGAGAAGGGTGGTAGTCAGTACAGACCTCCCCCTTGATTGTCTCCTTGGAAATGACTACCCAGAGGTTAGTCAGAGCCCAAGAGAGGAACTGGTCCAGTGCCAGTCCTCTCCCAAGGATCCTGGAGTGCCTGCCTCTGCAGTAAATGCAAGTAGGCCCCAGAAGAAAAAGAAAAGGAAACAGAGTAGGAAAGGTGGACAACCTTTAGCCAAGGTTCCAGCAAGCCAAGGAGATTCTGCTCCAGTAGGGGAGAACTCCAAAAGTGGCTCTGATAAAGTCCAACCTGACCCACAAGAAGTCCTGGCTAGTCAGGCAACTGTTAAGCCTGAGTGGGTGGCTCCTCAGCTAACAGAAGAAAGAGTGGAAGAAGGGTGTTTACTACAAGATGTGGTAACCCCCCACTCTAATACAGCAGACAGGCACCCTGAACCCAAAGAAGCCTGTAACTTAGCCCCTTCCCTTGTAGGTGAAGAGCTAAAGGTGTGGTTCTGGGCACTGATAGCTGTCAGTGGCCTCTGCTGGGTGTTAGCCTTTATGGCTGCACTATCCTTGGCATGGTGGTCTGACCCCATGCCAAATAGCAAGTTAGGCCCCCTGACCCTGTTGGTCATGGTGGGGTTACTCCAGCTCTGGGTAACCTCTTTGGGTAAGCTAGGGGTGACCCTGGCTAAGATAAGATTAGCAGAGGTGGATACCTCTAACCCCAAGATAGAGAGAATGGGTAAAGACCTAAAAAGCACAGACAAGAGGCAGTTCAGACTAGGTCCTATCACTGTGGAAGTGGGTCAGTTCCCCAGAGGGAATGACCTGAACAGGAGGATGTAAGGCAGAGTAGGCCCTGCAACAAACCAGCCTATTTCCTCTACTCTTCCTCGCCTGACAGACTAGGAAGACTCTCCCAGCTTTGGCTGAGTCTCCTGGCCTGTGGGCTGGCGGGGGCTTGTGTAAAGAAATGGCTCCCTGTTGCAGTTACCCCCCACTTTTTGCCTGATACTGATGCTGACTTGACTGAGAAGTGTGCTGGGACCCTGCTAACCAGGCCCCAGCACCAGTGTTCTTTCACCTAAAATGTACCATTGTTTCCACAATTGGCACAACCCTGGCACCTAGGTAAGTCCCTTGTAACTGGTACCCCTGGTACCAAGGGCCCTGATGCCAGGGAAGGTCTCTAAGGGCTGCAGCATGTCTTATGCCACCCTAGGGACCCCTCACTCAGCACAGACACACTGCTTGCCAGCTTGTGTGTGCTGATGGGGAGAAAATGACTAAGTCGACATGGCACTCCCCTCAGGGTGCCATGCCAACCTCCCGCTGCCTGTGGCATAGGTAAGTCACCCCTCTAGTAGGCCTTACAGCCCTAAGGCAGGGTGCACTATACCACAGGTGAGGGCATATGTGCATGAGCACTATGCCCCTACAGTGTCTAAGCAAAACCTTAGACATTGTAAGTGCAGGGTAGCCATAAGAGTATATGGGCTGGGAGTCTGTCAAAAACGAACTCCACAGCTCCATAATGGCTACACTGAATACTGGGAAGTCTAGTATCAAACTTCTCAGAATAATAAACCCACACTGATGCCAGTGTTGGATTTATTAAAAAATGCACACAGAGGGCATCTTAGAGATACCCCCTGTATTTTACCCAATTGTTCAGTGCAGGACTGACTGGTCTGTGCCAGCCTGCTGCTGAGAGACGAGTGTCTGACCTCATGCGGTGAGAGCCTTTGTGCTCTCTGAGGACAGAAACAAAGCCTGCTCTGGGTGGAGGTGCTTCACACCTCCCCCCTGCAGGAACTGTAACACCTAGCAGTGAGCTTCAAAGGCTCAAGCTTCGTGTTACAATGCCCCAGGGCACTCCAGCTAGTGGAGATGCCCGCCTCCTGGACCCAGCCCCCACTTTTGGCGGCAAGTCCAGGAGAGATAATGAGAAAAACAAGGAGGAGTCACTGGCCAGTCAGGACAGCCCCTAAGGTGTCCTGAGCTGAGGTGACTCTGACTTTTAGAAATCCTCCATCTTGTAGAAGGAGGATTCCCCCAATAGGGATAGGAATGTGACCCCCTCCCCTTGGGAGGAGGCACAAAGAGGGTGTACCCACCCTCAGGGCTAGTAGCCATTGGCTACTAACCCCCCAGACCTAAACACGCCCTTAAATTTAGTATTTAAGGGCTCCCCTGAACCTAAGAATTTAGATTCCTGCAACAACAAGAAGAAGGACTGCCTAGCTGAAAACCCCTGCAGAGGAAGACCAGAAGACAACAACTGCCTTGGCTCCAGAAACTCACCGGCCTGTCTCCTGCCTTCCAAAGAACTCTGCTCCAGCGACGCCTTCCAAAGGGACCAGCGACCTCTGCATCCTCTGAGGACTGCCCTGCTTCGACGACGACAAGAAACTCCCGAGGACAGCGGACCTGCTCCAAAAAGACTGCAACTTTATCCAAAGGAGCAGCTTTAAAGAACCCTGCAATCTCCCCGCAAGAAGCGTGAGACTTGCAACACTGCACCCGGCGACCCCGACTCGGCTGGTGGAGAACCAACACCTCAGGGAGGACCCCCGGACTACTCTACGACTGTGAGTACCAAAACCTGTCCCCCCTGAGCCCCCACAGCGCCGCCTGCAGAGGGAATCCCGAGGCTTCCCCTGACCGCGACTCTCTGAAACCTAAGTCCCGACGCCTGGAAAAGACCCTGCACCCGCAGCCCCCAGGACCTGAAGGACCGGACTTTCACTGCAGAAGTGACCCCCAGGAGTCCCTCTCCCTTGCCCAAGTGGAGGTTTCCCCGAGGAAGCCCCCCCTTTCCTGCCTGCAGCGCTGAAGAGATCCCTTGATCTCTCATTGACTTCCATTGCGAACCCGACGCTTGTTCTAACACTGCACCCGGCCGCCCCCGCGCCGCTGAGGGTGAAATTTCTGTGTGGGCTTGTGTCCCCCCCGGCGCCCTACAAAACCCCCCTGGTCTGCCCTCTGAAGACGCGGGTACTTACCTGCTGGCAGACTGGAACCGGGGCACCCCCTTCTCTCCATTGAAGCCTATGCGTTTTGGGCACCACTTTGAACTCTGCACCTGACCGGCCCTGAGCTGCTGGTGTGGTAACTTTGGGGTTGCTCTGAACCCCCAACGGTGGGCTACCTTGGACCAAGAACTGAACCCTGTAAGTGTCTTACTTACCTGGTAAAACTAACAAAAACTTACCTCCCCCAGGAACTGTGAAAATTGCACTAAGTGTCCACTTTTAAAATAGCTATTTGTGAATAACTTGAAAAGTATACATGCAATTGAAATGATTCAAAGTTCCTAATGTACTTACCTGCAATACCTTTCAAACAAGATATTACATGTTAAATTTGAACCTGTGGTTCTTAAAATAAACTAAGAAAAGATATTTTTCTATACAAAACCTATTGGCTGGATTTGTCTCTGAGTGTGTGTACCTCATTTATTGTCTATATGTATGTACAACAAATGCTTAACACTACTCCTTGGATAAGCCTACTGCTCGACCACACTACCACAAAATAGAGCATTAGTATTATCTCTTTTTACCACTATTTTACCTCTAAGGGGAACCCTTGGACTCTGTGCATGCTATTCCTTACTCTGAAATAGCACATACAGAGCCAACTTCCTACACAATTGAAATTGGTAAAAGTGTTCACCAGCCTATAGTGACAGATTTAAAGGCAGAGAGAGCATAAGCACTGAGATTCTGGTTAGCAGATCCTCAGTGACACAGTTAGGCACTACACAGGTATACACATTCAGGCCACAAACTATGAGCACTGGGTTCCTGGATAGCATGATCCCAGTGAGACAGGCAAAACACACTGACAAATAGGGTTTTCACTATGAGCACTACGGTCCTGGCTAGCAGGATCCCAGTGAGACAGTAAAAACACACTGACATATACTCACAAACAGGCCAAAAGTGGGGGGTAACAATGCTAGAAAAAGGCTACCTTCTCACAACAATACTGCACATTCTGGAGATGGAATTGTGCTCCTCCACGCTGATGGATACTTAATGCAATGTGGTGAGTTTGCCTACACTCAGCTCATCCCCGGATGGCGTGGCTTCTGCTCCCTTGTCACCATACTCACCCTAACCCTGGTCATTCCTGGAGAATATCTGTCAGAGCTGTATCAACACTCACTAAAGAAGAAGATGACTTGGTTGCATCAAGCTTGAGGAAAAAGAACTGCTGATTATTTTGGCAGAGCTCAGAAAAAGAACATTTCAGAAGAATTCAGACTGTTCTCTGATGCACAAATATCAGCGAGAGGGTCTATACCCATCTTCATTGTGCAGACAAAAACAAATGCCCACTGGTTGCAAATAACCAGGTGGGAAATGCTCAAGATGATGAACAGCCCTAAGCTTGTCCTTAATTCGATCAAGCAAGAACTGAGAGCCATTCGCCTCATATTGATGCAACACTGATATCCAAATTCCCTCAGAAAACTGCAGACTTGTTGCACATGTTCCACCACCTTAAGAAAAGAAAGAGACACAAGTAACCAGTCATCATGGTAGGGATAAACTTGAATACCTTTAGAAAGAAGAATACCTTCCAAAGGGGCCAAGAGCTTTGTAAAAACTCTTGATGCCAATAAAAAGTTGAAAGGCAGAACCTGTAATTGGTAATGCTCTGCTCCTGTTGCTCAAATGTGAATTTACCTTGAAAAAAAACTAAAGACAAAAGGCTTTTGAGAAACTAGAGACAATTGGCTTAATTAAACACTACAGCCAGGAGAACAGTTACAGAAACGGGGTCTGGGGACTTTTTCAAAGTACAATCAATCTGAGCAGTGTTTTATACACTTCTCTTAGCACCATAAAGCAATGTCATTGTTCCTTTTTAGGCAAGGAATGTAGGCCGTTGTGTTGGAGTTATAAATAAGTTCCTGATAACAAATGCAGGTGGGCCTCAACCTTGCATGGACACAATGCGGGCCAGTGGGTAACATGTCCAGATGTACGGCCTGAGTGGCACATGATTGCAGTGCATTGCTGTGCTTGCTGTGTCCTGTTTGGCCAAGTGTTCCAAACTTCATCTGGCATCTGGCTTTATGGTGTTTAGGGAATGTGTGCACCCCTCTGGCCATGTGTGTTTTCTTGGGGTTAATTTCCTTGGACCATTGTTGTGTCGATGTGCCTGTCTGTGTGATTGCTCTGACTTTCCTGTTCACAAGTTTGTCTGCCGGCCACATGCCACCCTACCTGTGCCATGTCAATCAGTAACCTCAGGCCTAGGTCTTAGAGCCTGCCTGACCACTTACGTCTGAGGCAGGGTTGATGTAGAATTCATGGGAGGTGAATTCAACAATAGTGATGCGCTTTTGTTCTTGTTAGAAATGGGGTCTCTAGTTGGTAGAGGTATACACCCTTGACTAATTAGGGGTCACAATCCTAGTCAGGGTAAGTCACACATAATCCAAATTATCCTGTGCTCTCCCTCTGGTAGTTTGGCACTGAGCAGTCAGGCTTAACTTAGAATGCAATGTGTAAAGTATTTGTGCAATAAATCATACAGTAACACAGTAACAACACAACAAAAAGATACCACACAGGTTTAGAAAAATAGATAATATTTATCTGAATAAAATAAGGTCAAAATGACAAAGATCTAATAATCAAAAGTTGAGAAATCACTTTTTTTAAAGGTTTAAAAGATTCTTAATCCTTAGAAATTAACAGTTGTCTCTTTGAAACACACAGTACCTTGTATGCGTCAAACATATTGGACGTATGGAGACCACAGAGGAAGAGATGCGTGGGAAAATAGGGTGTTGCGTCAAATTTTCGACACACAAGGAGTTTCCTGAAGAGATGAAGTCTATTTGGCCCTTGACTTCAGAAAAAAGGAGGCAAGCTCAATCCAAGCCCTTGGAGAGCACTTTTGGGGAAAGCAGAGTCCTTCTTAGCACAGTCAGAGGCCAACAGGACAGCAGGGCAACAGCAGGGCAGCAGTCCTTCTCAGCAAAGCAGTACAGATGAGTCCTTTGGGCAACCAAGCAGTTCCTCTTGACAGGGTGCAGGGGTAGGTCCAGAAGAGTTGATGGGGTCAGAGACCCAGTTTACATACCACAAAATGCCTTTGAAGTGGGAGAGACTTCAAAGAGTGGTTTTGGAGTGCACAAGTTCCCTTTTGAGGCCAGTCCTGTTTGCCAGGATCATGGTAGGGGGTTTGGCAGTCCATTTTGTGAGGGCAGGCCACTTAGCCTTTGAAATGTAAGTGGCAGGCCCTCCACCCTTCCAGCCCAGGAAGACCCATTCAATATGCAGATGAGTGCAGGTATGACCGAGTGCCATGTTTTGTGGTTGTCTGGGTGAAATGCACAAGAGAGCTGTCAACCAGCCTAGTCCAGATGTTGATTGGAGACAGGCTGTAAGTCACAGTTGTTTTTTAAGTGCAGAGAAATGCTCACTTTCTAAAAGTGGCACTTCTAAAAATAGCAATATAAAATCCAACTTCACCAATAAGCAGGATTTTCTTTTACCATTCTGGCCCCACTAAATATGATATGGTTGTCTCTTTCAGATCAGAATCTACCACTCAAAAAGTATATGAGGGCAGTTCTAATGCTAGCTTATGAAAGGAGCAAGCCTCACAGTAGTGGGAAATGAATTTAGGAGTTTTTCACTACCAGGATATATAAAACACTTATGTACATGTCCTGCCTTTTACCTACATTGGCCGCCTGCCCTATGGGTTACCTAGGGCCTACCTTAGGGGTGACGTCTACGTAGAAAAAGGGGAGTTAAAGGCTTGACAAGTACTTTTAAATGCCAAGTTGATGTGGCAGTGAAACAGTACACACAGACCTTGAAATGGCAGGCCTGAGGCATGGTTATGGTGCTACTTATGTGGGTGGCACAAACAGTCCCACTTGTAGCTTTTAATTTACAGGCACATGTAGTGCACTCTACTAGGGACTTATAAGTAAATTAAATATGCCAATTGGGTATGAGCCAATGTTGCCATGTTTAAGGGAGAGAGCATATGCACTTTAGCACTGGTTAGCAGTGGTAAAGTGGGCAGAGTCCTAAAACCAGCAAAAACAGTGTCAGAAAAGTGGAGGGAGGCAGGCAAAAAGTTGGGGAATGACCACCCTAAGGCTGTCAGGTCTAACAGTTCTTATATATGAATGTATCCTTCTGTGCATCAACATTTCCAATATTAACATTGCTCACTCTAGTTGAATTTTCAACTACACTATCTAACCCATACTTCATGATAGTCACATTATTGGGGGTTTGTTGTTCTTTTGTTTGTATTGCTACTTCCCTAGCTACTTGCATTCTACCCAATTTGAGGACTGCATTTTTGCAGCAAGAAACCCCCCCTTGCAGGAAACCACACAACAATAATAACATGAAAATGGGAAACAATGATGTGCGCAGACAGTGACTCTGCTAGGAGCATTTCTTTTTCCTGGGCAATGTTTAAAAGAGCATCCATAAGGGACATTTATAATGTTGCAACATGGGCTTCCCCAAACACTTTTGTTACCAATTACCATCTTCAGTTGAGGATAGCGGCATCTTCAGAATTTGGTTGTCTTATCTGCAGTCCATGGTGTGTAATGTATATTATGACAATTAAAACTTCACAGGTATTGCATCATGAAGTAATGTTGGCCTCTTTCTTTATTTTCTCTGGTCTTTGGCAAGCAATCACTATATTCTTGGGTATAGGCTCATTTTGTAAAGACTGGAACAGGAAGATGGATGAGGAGGTAATGCCCGGTGACTTACTGGTAATCTTCATTACTCTGAGTCCAGGTCTTCCTATCATGGTCTTGAACCTCTACCTATCTTCCATTTTTTCTGTTTGGTGATTGTTTCTTCTTATCTTTTGCTTGGTATTTCAGGATGTGATCATGACTAGTCCCTTTATCTATGATGGCTATTAGGTGCCATCTTTTGGGAATTCTTTTTTGGCCTAGCTAGGTACTTGGTTTCTGAATAGCAAGAGAACTTATTTTGTGGAAGGATTGTGACAGAAAGTCCTGGACTAGGAGAAATTATTACTTTTAAGTAACTGGGTATTACTGCCAATGCTTTACCCTATATTTAGGAAGGAGATTATTCTGCCTAGCTTGCCCTTTACAAGATAACAGAAGGGAAATGCTATAATTAATTTACTGTACATTTGACTACAGGAGTACATGACAGAGGAAGTTACACTGCTTGATTTACCCTGTGTTGCATTGCAGGAGATGACTAACTTTATCTTGCTTCCGATTATAGATGGTTACTGTTTACTGCCTCTGGTTACAGGTGATTCTTTAATTTCTTGTATAACTTTCCAGTTACCATACCGACATTACTTTAAATAATGATACTTTCCTGCTCGCGTTAATTTGCATTAAAATACGAGACAGTAGGCTAACATGCTCCTTAATGGATTTCAGAAAATTACTCTAAATTATTTACTCTGCGTATAAAGGCAGACGATGATTACTCCTAATACCTTTCCTGTTTTCAGTTTACCAGAACGTTACTCTGAATTACTTACCTTATACTAAATACGACAAATTACCTTTATTAATGTACTCTTTACTAGATTACCAAAGAAGATGACCGTCATTACTTTGTCCTTTATTATTGTTCATTGTCCTCTAGAGAGGATCAATGAGCAAGGCAATCCTGCGGGACATGGTCAAAAGTAGGGGGAAATTGAATAGTTATTATGTGCAGTTTTTTTTTTTTAGTAAAAACTGTTAATATGAGGTTAATTACTCTGGTCATTTGAGTGGTAGGGCAGTGGAATCATCTTGTTCAAAAAGTAAAGGCGTCGAGACAGAGTCCCTTCTAGTGCCATCCATGGCGGGACATGAGAGCCAGGTAGAGACATGAGGCCGAACCCAAGACCCCTCCTGAATCTTGCGGAGGATCGAGAGACATTGGATTGCACCTGAAAGGCTACGTTACAGGAGGCTAAGATGTCGTCAGGAAAGGATTGCTTGCAGAGGATTGATGACAAATCTAATCTTTGTCCTATTTTGAAAGTGATCTTGGTGACCGTTTAAACGGTTGACAACGTCCTTAGTGGACTTCCGAAGGAAGGATGTGAGCCAATCCTGGCCTATAGCCCCAGATCAGCAGCTCTTGGGGGTGGAATGACAGCAAATTACTGTCTAGGCGTGAAAGGGCCTGGAGACGTTTAGTGGGTCTGGGGATGAGAGACGTTCTTCTTATGTTCAATAGAAGACTATCTCTGCCGTAGCATGGCAGACTGTAAATGACAGGGGTTTATTTGTCTTCTAGTATGTGGAGAGCTCACGTGTGACAATGGTTTCAAAAGTTTTAACATCAGTAGCTATTTATGTTGCTTTTGTAAACAGGACCAGGCGGGTGAGCTGACCCGATGTTCCTTCACCCTCGCAATTTGTGAGGGTGATGAAGGTCTAGCAAAACCTGCAGCTTTTCCGATGCGCTGTTTGCAAATATGTACAAGGAATCCGCACAGCTGACTCCACTCCAAGGGCAAGATTTTGTCCTCAAGGACAAACCACTCACCTTTGAGCAAGGATAAATACCACCCGTGCGCATAGGAACCCCCCTCCCCACTCGTAGACAAGACAGGCGAAGTTAGCAAAGCTATGCTATGGGGGCACAACACACCTCTCAACACCTGGTCATCGCAAGATGGCATTCCAAATTCCCCAAGGCAGTCGGTGCACCAAATAGTCCTCCATTGCACACGGCAAGGTACATGAGCAAAAAATACCCCTACTCTTGGGGCGGAGGGTGTCCCCTGACTACCCGCTGTTTTGTCAAGGAGGAGTGGAGATACACACACTGCTGGTCCTGGCAATGGAAGACTAGCAAACTAGAGGCTACCTTTTTGTAGCCTGGCAAGAATTAGCAATGAAATAATTTTTTAGTTTCTCTCAATGTTCTCAAAGGATCATACAAACGATTATCTGCAACATATGTGTACTTATTTAAGTACATTGGTAAGTGAGGATGTGCAACATTAAAAAACGCGGCTGTAATCAGCATACAATCCACACAGTGGCAGTGTTGCTTCTATTAATGGAAAATAAACGTTCTCTCTTTGGGCTCCCTATAACTCACAGGAATTAAGCTAACAGCGAAAACAACACGGTGTGCGTTTAGAAAATTTGTCATACGTTTTAAGAGTATTGCGGGAGACAGATGAATGCCTCCCTACATGTGCAGACTTTGAAGGGCGTTTAATAGTTTTAACCCGTTTTCAAGAGCAATATGGATCCTAAAGGCTCGAAATAATAACTTTCTAAAGGCAAACATCATGACTGCACGGCTGGCGAAATGTGTTGACATTTCTGATACATCATGCCTTGTACAGCATTATGAGTAGGCGAGGCAATTTAGCTCACTTCCTCCCACTTGTCATTATTACGAATTGTCAGTCTCCTATTCAAGCTACAAGCAAGCTGTCTCGGCAGTAATTAACAACTGAAAATGCTCAGTAATAATTTATATGGTTACTTCCCGCAAAATAATAACAAAGAGCAAAATGTACTTTAGCCAGGTCAGAAGAATTTGCATGGCCTGGGGAAATTAAACTCGCGGGGACCATGTTGTACCTCCTACCTTGCAGCCCTAGAGAAGTTTACAGAATTAAGCAGTCCAGTGCCTTTTGTGTGCAGTTGGAAACTGTTACCTTAGTGGGAGACGGTCGCCGAGGTTGGGATCCGCACTTTCACAAGTGTAGCATGCTCTTCAAAAGGGGCACCACAACAAAGCCTTACTGCAGGACAACTAAACTTCTTTTTGTTAGATTTAAGGACATTCGTTTTTTTGGTGTCTCTCTAACGACCTCTTCAGCGGTCTCTGGCAGAACATTATCAAGTGGTGGGTGGTTAGGTGGGTGGTGATAGTTAGGTCAGCTTTTCCATAGACAGAGCATTTCTTTGTTTGCTAATAACTTTGGTGCTGTTCCATGAATGTTTACAAAACGTCCCCCAAAAAAGATAATCAATCTCAGATCCTTCCTGAATAGCTTGGGCTGGTCTGTAAAGTGTCTCGGATTGGGGGTTTGGGGGGGGGGGTGAGGGGGTGGTGCAGAGGAGCAGGGGAGAGGCACCCAAAACCAAATGTCCCAATACATTTTCCATAGGTTCTTTGAGGCAGTTGCTTATGAAAAAACTGTTGAACGGAATTACGTCAAATTTCTCAGGAAGATTTTGGTCCAGAACTCATGTTTTTGTGATTTTGGGATAAATCCATTCAGTAGTTTTTGTGATATTAGGGTAAAAAATAATTGTATATCTGGACACTCGGGTTCAAGAGACTCTCACAAGAGACCCTCGAACTCAATTTTGAAAAATAGAGCCTTATGCTTGTCCCAGTAGGTTTTTGCTACCCTTTGGAGTTCTAGCTCCTGTGGGAGCCACTTCCATAGGAGCAAGGCTCTGATTGGCTACCTGCAACATGAGGACAAATGTTGCAGCAGTTATTATAGGACTAGAGCCACATGCTCCCTTTGACTTTAATTAATCTATGACCCTGGGGATAGGGGCCCATTTGGGCTCCAGGAGGTTGAGGGGGGCCCTCACATCTTGTCCCCTAATATAAAGGCTTTTGGCCCAAGATGTGGTCCCCAGGGCCTCAACAGCCTCAGGGGGGGCGGGATGTGCACCCCTTTTCCTAATAATATATTTTTTGGCTCCATAGGATGGGGTCCCTGGAGCCAATAGTGGTTTGGAGAGGGGAACGCACATCCCATCCCCCTTTTAAAAAACTCCAGGGGATGGGGTCCCCAGGGGCAATAGTGGCTTTGGTGAGGGGGCTGTATTCCAACATCCTCTTTTAAAAAAAAGAAGTCCCCTATAGATGGGGTCCCTGGGGCCCATAGAGGCTCAGCGAGGTGGGCTCCATGTCCACTCCCTTTAATTAAATAAATTGCACATGGGGAATTGTATTCATGGGGCCCTTAAGGCTGGGGGGGGTGGCTGCAAGAGTGGGTTGGACATAAGGCATGCCCATAGGTGGGGTTGCTTGCTTGTGATGGGTTGGGTGCAGAGCCTGGCTACAGACCAGACCCTGTGGCCAAAGGCCATGCACGGCAAGGGGTTGGTTTTACATATGGTAATAAAATATTACTTCACAGTAAAAAAGCCCTAGAAATTCACTGAAAAAAGCAAAGGTTAACGTGACAGTATAGTTAGAAGTTCTTATTACATTTTACTCTACATTTAAAAAACCCTAAAAAAAATCACTGAAAAAACAATGATTAAAGTAACATTATACTTAGGAACTGTTATTATATTTGTTTTTATATTAAAAAAAAAAAACTCAGAAATTCACTGAAAGAAACAAAGGTTAATGTGATGTTATAGTTCGGTGAAAATGTCAGTGACAATGTAACATTTTGCTCTCAAAAAACCACAGAAATTCACCAGTTATAGTTAGCAGAGCTAAGTATAACTGACATCTTCAGTGACATTATGACATTATTCATAATATCACTAATGGCATCTCAAATTACATCATTGATGACATTACTGATGACCTCACTGGTGACATCATCCAATGAGTAGGCTTGTTTTATTCTTTACATGGAGGCAGGTATCCTCCTACTTCACTACCTAATTTTGTACAGCCTCTTTCCTGCCAATTGTTGTAAGTGTTTACAAAATGCTTGTGCGCCTAATGCTTCATAGGTGTGTAGAGGTATTGAGCTTGTTATGAATGTCTGTGTACAGGACTAACGCTGTGTGCAGGTGACAGTAAATGACTTGTCTCCAGTATGTTGGACATGAATGTTTTTGATTTTGCAAAAAAAGTTTCCAGCAGGACAATGATTCTATGTTGTAGATAAAAACTAAGTATTATAAGCAGTCTTCAGTATTTTGAGAGAATCATTTCAACATAGCAATTTCTTCATAGGTAAGATGACTGTGTGCACTAGGTACTTACCCACATACATGTCCTTAATTAGCCACCAAAGGTAATCTATCTATAAAGTGTTCAGCAGAGTATGAAGGCTGCAGGCAATATGACCTTTATTACCTTCTGACTTTAGGTGCTTACAGTGAGTAGTCTCTCTTTGGAAAGGTTTTGCATAGAGTGAACACTGTTCTTGGTAGATAATAAACTGTAGTGTATTCTTCATGAGACTTTGGCTGTCTGCAAACAGTGTGGAGAAGGTAAAGTCTCTGTATGGAGTAAACACTGTTTACAGTACACACTTTTCTACTCATGTCTGCTTCATATCTCAGGTTAGCTTCATTAACAGTGAAGGGTTTGATGCAGGCTAAAGGCTGTTCATAGTAGGGCATTAGTTATGTAACAGGGATTAAGTGTCTGGAGGAAGTTGTTTTTTTCTGAATATTTGTATGCAGATTGAACAACGTATGCAGTAGGGTTTACCCATCTATGTGCACTTGATTGTCAAAATGAGCTTGGCTACCCACGAAGTGTATGTGTAGGGTTTATATTGCACATAACAGAACCTTTGCTTCACCTGAGGGAGGTGTATGTGTCATGCCAATGATGCTTCATATTACTCTGAGCTATTTGGTACTTTTCACACCTCTAATACTACACTCCTTTATGGAGTAATGCATACAAAAGTAGCTTGGATGATATCACCAGTGATGTCATCAGTCATGTAATTTCAGACATCATCAGCGATGTCATAAATGATGTCATAGAACATTTCAAAAGTGATGTAATATGTGAGGTCAAAAGCAGTGCATGGCGGAGCGCAAGTTATAGTTCGGTCTGCAAATGATAACTGGTGAATTTCTGTGTTTTTTTAAGTACAAAACTTTACATTGTCACTGACATTTTCACCTGCGACACAGGTCAGTTTGTGCCAAGATCTTGCTGCCCGCCCGACTCCCAACACAAAACTCTAGTGAACCTTACTCTTTGCGTTACAGTGACTCCCAGCAATGACTGGCAATGCTAGATCTGTACTTCACGCTAGAGCATTGACAGCCTGCTGTGACCACCCTCGTGTAGCTCCAGCAACGCCCACAAGGCCGGACAGGATATTTGTGCTACAGCATTGACTGTCTACAACACATGACCTACTCTTTGCGCTACAGCGATGGATATTCATGGTGCTCTCCCTGCTCTTCCTCACCCACCCAGTACGAACTGAACTCTTTGTGCTGGATTTTACACTGTAAATTTTTCAGTTGGGCTTACCTGGTCTTCCTATCTGGCCCACACTCACTTGTGAAAGCCTGAACTTATGGCTTTCACCCAGTCTCATACGACCAGGTAACTGCCAGCATAATCTTGTGTATTTAGGCACTTTTGTTACCAAAGGACTTTGAAATTGCATACCTCTGGTTCCCCTAATTGGATTTTTTGTCCTTTTGGTGTCAAATAATTTTCTAAACTGTACTCCATTTTTCTAAATTGGTGTGGGCTTTTTCTTGTGTTGCGTTTCACTTTATTACTGTTTGCGTGCTGCATAAATACTTTAGACGTTGCTTCTAAGTTAAGCCTGACTGCTTTGTACCAACATACCAAAAGGTGAAGCACAGGTTAATTTATTGACTGTTTGTGGTTCACCCTAACAAGGAATGTGGCTGCTGCCTGAGAAGGGCTCACACCCCTCCTGACCAACAACCCATTTTCTCACATTGGTGTTCAGTGGTGGGATTCAGTACATGTGTTTATGCAGTGACATACAGTGATTTTAAGTAACACTAAAATCCCATATTAATAATATGATACCGTATTCAACATCTTTTTAATTTCTTCCTGATTACTTCACTGCTATTCTACCTGATTGCCTGTGCCTGTGACCCTACTTGGAAGGATTGAGTCTGAGTTTAGCTAGCTGGAGACAACCACTGCAGCTGAGCTCAGGGAAATCTGCAAGAAGAGGAGGCTGCCTGCAAAGAGGAGTATCCAGAAGTTAGAGCTCCAGAAGGCCTTTAGGTTCTGGGCAGAGGCCCACCAGATGCTGGCCATTGAAGACCAAGATGAGGAGGAGTGTATGGAGGAGCAGGGGGAGTTCCTGGACATAGGTCCTGAGCTGCAGCCATCTGAGAAGGAGGACAACTTGCCCAGAGGAGTGGAGCTCCCTGCCAGGGCAGAAAGCAGTATGTTCTCCCAAGGCCTGTCCCCTGGAGAGATGGCAGATAGGAAGACTGAGAGAGAGCTCAAGCTGCAACTTGCAAACTAAAATTTGAGGCAGCCAAGGAGGAGGTTTCTGCCAAAAGGGCCCTTGAGGAGAGGAAATTGGCCCTTGTGAAAAGCAGAATGGCCCATGATCTAAGACTCAGAGAGCTAGACATCATGGACAAACAAGCAAAGTCCAGCAACAATGGTGGCAGTGCACCTACAGTGCCCACTGCAGACAAGATGGTCCATATTCTTAAGGCTCTGATGCCTAACATTGTTCTGAGGGGGTGACAGAGATAAGTGGTTTGTAGCTCATAAGATTCTTCTGGAGATGCACAGGGTCCCTGAATAGGATTAGGTGGCAGCCTCTAGAGGCATATGAGTAGCGAGGGGAGGAATGCCCTGCTGGCTCTGGGAAAGAGGATTAGCAGTAGATACCCTCCTCCTGAAGGACATTTTTATCTGAAAATATGGCTTACCCCAGAGAAGTAGAAGTTTAGGAACAGCCAGTAGTTGCCCCAGCAGTCCTGGATGGATTATGTGGAGTACGTTTGCAAGCCACTGGATGGTTGAGTGAAGAACAGTGCTGTGAAGAATTACCAAAGACTTTACAGTTTATTTGACAGGAAGAATGTGTTCAGCAGATGTTTTCCAGAGCTGCACCAACACCTTGTGGATAGTAAGCTTATTGGTCCCAGGGAGCTTGCTAAGGAGAATGACCTCTGGCTCAGCACCATGGTCCATAAGAAGGTACCCGGAAGTCACCCCAGGAAGAGTGATTTAGGTTTCCTTTAGCAGAGTGAGGGGGAAGTGAAGGAAGACATAGAAAGGCACTAGAGTAAAGCATGGGGAAGGGGTTCCCATGCCTCTTCTGAGAAAATGGGAGGAGGTTATGGTGGGAGAGGTCTAAGGTACCCCATTTCCAACTGTGCTGCTTTGAGTGTTCTCAACTAGGACAAAAGCAGGGAGATTCTGTCCTAAGAAATCTCTCACTTGTGGGAGCTTCACAGGAGTGGTCAATGAGGCCTTAGGGGTAAGTAGTCCCAAGGGGTAGGTGGTAGAACATGCCCTAGTCTCCCTTAGTTGGGACATAGATTCAGAGAGTAGGCTTGTGATCCTTGAGGGTGGGACTCATTATTTCCACCAGGTCACAGTGAATGGGATCCCTTTCACTGGTCTGAGGGACGCTAGGGCCAGCCAGACCATGGTAGTGGTAAGGCTGGTTTCCCCTGAGCAGTGCACCAGACACATGTGAATGGTAACTCAGGCCCAGGATCAGGACCATTTGTAGCCCTTGGTCCAGTATTCCTTGAGAGGGGTGGCGAGGTGACCAGAGGAAGGTCATAGTTAGTGCCCAGATGCCAATTGACTGCATCCTGGAGAATGAGTTGCCACCGTTATTAGAGGGGGTAGGAGGGGCAGCTGCCCAGGGCTTCCTTAAAGCTCAGGTTCCTGGGGGTACCATTTTCAAGCGAAGGGTAGAGAGGCCCAGATGGAAGGGCAAAGGGATGAAAGACTCATTCCAGAACCCTGTTCATCCCAATTTTACAGACCCTGGGCTGGAGAACAAATGTCAGAACAATATGAAGTAGGATTATTAACACATATGGTTATTTACCCATCTCTGAAAAACCTCAAAGGTCAGAGAACCCTCAAGAGCCCTTAGGGACCTCCTTGCCAGCCCCAAAGCTGGAAGTGGGGCCTGCCCAAGGTCCCCGCTTAGCGACTCCACCTGGCAGTGGATGTCCTGGGGCCTAGCTTTTGACATTGCCAGCTGTCAGCAGCCTCTGTTTGTTTTTGTCTTCATGGGCAGCATTTTCCTTGGTTGGGGACAGAAGTCTTATCCAAGGGGTGCAATGGGCACATCACTTTGTTGGCCATGGTGATAATCTAAGCCTACTGGAATACATCTGTGAGCAAGTTAAATGAACTGCTTACATGGGGTCCACAGAGCAGGGGAAGGGTTCATCATGGGTCTGTCTAGTGGCTCAGAAGAGTGTAGTCAGAGGGATCCAGCTGAGTTCAAAATGGAACAAGACTGAAAAGTGCATTGCAAAAGAGAGGTGTTCTATTGTCTAAGCTGGGAAGCACATCAACGTATTGATCAGTCTACCGTGGCTTTAGGCTGGAGGGGAGTCATGTTGGACATGGACTTCTCTGCAGGGTCACCCTCAAACGTTTTGCCTTCACCCCTTCTGTTTCTGAACCCATTTTTCTGTTGGCTTTTAGGACTCTCTGAAAGTGTTTGTGTTGTCTTTTTTAAACATTTTAAATTGGCCTGCACCCAATAGGTGCATTTAATTTACTTAAAGGTTCTAAGAAAAGAACTACTACAGGTAACCAGGGCCTGTAAATTAAATGCTTCTTGTGTGCCTGCAACACTGATTGTACCACTCAATTCAGTAGCCTTTTTAAAACATGTCTAAGGTCTGCCTTTGTAGCCTGTGTCTGCAGTTATAAACTGCAATTTTGACTTGGCAAAATAACCTCCTTTCCAAGCCATAATTTCACTTTTTATTACATGTAAGTCACCTCTAAATTAGCCCCTAGGCCGCCCATAAGGCAGGATGCATTGTGAATAAAAGGTTGGACATGCACTTTTAAGTTTTTCATGTCCTGGTAGTGAAAAACTGTCAAATTAATTTTTCATACCTTGAGGCCTATCTCTCCCATAAGGTTCCCTTTTCACATTTAGTAAGTGGTAACTTCTGATTGGGAGCAGGTAGGAAAGTCATATTTCTTGTCTGATGAATTATAATTTACAACCCTCTTAACTGGTAAAGTTGGATTTTTAATTCACATATCTGAAAATACCACTTTTAGAAATTTTGGACTTCCTTGTTCCTAATCATTTGGTGCCTGCAGTCTGTTCTAGAGTTACCTGGGGCACATGGTGTAGTGGGCAAGTGGACTTTTTGTATTCCTCTAATACTGCATCACAATAGGGGGCTTGGGTGCTGGTGGGATGAGCCATGCTCGCCTAATGAGGGGGTGAGATGTTAGCTACCACACTTTCACTTCAAGGCACTGGCCCAGCTCTCACACAAGGAACTCCACAGTAACCTGTTGTGCCCCCAGACAGACTGAGACCAGGGCAGGGGGCAGAAAGTTCCAGACAACTCTGTAGGGGGAAACTCCAGAAGCTTCTCCCACTTTGAAGTGGGTATCAGGTACAAAAGGAGGACACTAAGAGCCACTGTTAAGTACACTGATTGACTTGTGGATACTCCAAAAGAAGGACACCCTGTTGCTTGAGGCCTTTCCTGCTTGCAGTGAAGGAAGACTGGACCTGCACCCTTCAACCCACGCTGACGTGACTCCAAGGGCCAGCTATCTGACCTTCTGTATGGAGTTACAGAGACACAGCAAGCTCCAGAGGACCTTCTGAAACTGCTGAGCTGACCTACTGCAACTGGACCTGCCAGAATCTGCAACTGGACCTGCCTAAGCCCTGATGACCTCAGCTTCTGGTCTTCAAGAGGTGTCCCCAAAGTTCTGAGCCTTGGTGTGGCATCCACTGAGTTCCTCCTTGAAGGAAGAAACCTTGAAGTGTTGGGCTCTTCGTGACTCAAAACTGATTTATTTGTGCCAAGATTTTGCCACCTGTGCCGTTTGACAACGTGAAAATCCAATGAACCTGACTCTTCATGCTAAAGTGACTGCCAGCGATGATCTGTAATGTGAGATCTGCACTTTGCTCTACATCAACAGCCTGCTGTGACCACCAACGCAAAACTCCAGCAACAACCATCTGCGATGCCCAACATGGTATATATAGGTACAGCGATCTCAGACACAAGACCCAGCCTGCTCTTCACACTACAGTGACCAGCCACTATGCTCTCCTTGCGGCCTCCTCAGGGTGAATGGAATTCTTTGCGCCAGACTTTAGAACTTTGTCAGCACCTCTAACCTGGTTCCTGTGTCCAGCCCGTGCTCCATCGGGGTGGGTCTGAAATTGTGGCTTTCATCTATTCTTGGATGACCAAATAACCATGAGTGATGCTTTATGTTTTTAAGCACTATGCTTATCTTACATCATTGAAATTGCATATCTCTGATTCTACTAATTGGAGTTTTGTGGTTTTGGTGTCAAATAATTTATTACATTTCACTCTAGTTTTCTAAATTAGTGTTGGATTTTTCTTGTGTTGGATTTTCACTCTATTACTGTTTGTGTGCTGCATAAATAATGTCCAAATTGCATTTAAGTTAAGCCTGACTGCTTTGTGCGAAGCTACCCGAGATTTTACACAGAATAACTTAGTGACTATTTGTGGTTCATCATGACCAGAATTGCAGCTGTTGCTTGAGAAGGGCTCACGCCCCCCTTGACTAACAACTCAATTTCTCACATATATCACATCACAAAAAAGCATACTTTCTGGGTAAAGATCTACCTTTTTGGCAAGTTTGGTTTTCTTCAGTTCAGCCGTTTTTTCTGTATCGCTGTCCAATATTCTTATGGAAAATTACATGGGGAAAACTAATTTGGGTCAACCTCCTTTTGTCAGTACGTGGTTGACGGATCACCCAAAAACTTTCTAGGAAAGAGCTGAAGTAGAAGAGACTTTTTCATTAAGAGTTTTGAGGAAGATTCGTCAAAGGGCGCTAAAGGTACTAGCAAACTGTTAGAAATGGGGTCTTTTAGTTGTTAATCTGTTTGTACCCTTACCAAGTAGGGACCCTCACTCTAGTCAGGATAAGGGAGATACCCACTCAGATAACCCCTGCTCACCCCCTTGGTAGCTTGGCAGGAGCAGTCAGGCTTTTCTCAGAACCGATGTGTAATGCATTTGCACTTAATGCACAGTAATACAGTGAAAACACTACAAAAGAACACACACCAGTTTTAGAAAAATAGCCAATATTTATCTATGTAAAACAAGACCAAAACGAGAAAAATCCAACATACAGTAATAAAGATATGAATTTTGCAAGAATTAACTTACAAATTCAGTTCCTTGAAGTCTATAGCTTCACCTGGGGCTATCAAGATATCGTGATCAACAAAACCAACAGACTTCCAACAGGAGGCAAGCTCTGCTCCAAGCCCTTGGAAAACTTTCTCACACAGGATACACATCAAAGTTCACCCTTTACTCTCTTTTAAGGCAGAAACAGCACCTGCAGGTCAACCCAGCATAGCAACACAACAAAGGGGCAGTACTCCTCCTCCAGCTCTTGTCTTCGGCAGAAGTTCCTCTTGATTCCAGAAAGATTCTAAAAGTCTGGGGTTTTGGGTCCAATACTTATACCCCTTTCTGCCTTTGAAGGTGGCAAACTTCAAAGGAAAGTCTCAGTTGTTTGCAAGACCCTTCGTTGTCTAGGCCGGGGCCCAGACACACCCCAAGGGGTTGGAGACTGCATTGTGTGAGGGCAGTCACAGCCTATTCAGGAATGAGTGACTACTCCTCCCTCCACCGTAGCTCAGATGCCTCATCAGGCTATGCAGGCTACACTCCAGCTCCCTTTGTGTCACTGTCTAGAGGGAATTCACAACAGCTCAACTGTCAAACTGACCCAGAAGGGGATAATCTACAAACAGACAGAGTCACAGGAGGGTGTAAGCAAGAAAATGCCTACTTTCTAAAAGTGGCATTTTCAAACTAACAACCTAAGAAAACAGCTGTGCTAAAAGATGTATTTTTACATTGTGAGTTCAGAGACCCCAAAGGGAAACACTTTTATTAAAATGGTGTTAGGTAGGAAACAGCATTTTTTAAGTTTCTATATATTTTTTAAAACAAATTACGGAGTACCGCAGTACTTCCTAGGAACTACTGTGCTACTTAAATAAAAACAATTAAATATATAAAAAAGTACTAAACTATATGTCACAAATATAGTGCATTACAGTGTATTTACAATTATTTACGTGTTTAACTCCTTTAAAAAAAGTCTACAGAGTACTGTGGTAATACCTAGTAATTATCATGTTAATTAAACAAATGAAAAAATAATTGTTAAAAAAAATATAAATACACTGTACTGCACTATATTTCATTATTATAGTGTAGTACAGTGTATGTTTAATTTTTCACATGTATAAATTTGTACATATTATATATGTTTTCCTTTAGCTACTGCAGTACTTTGTGGGTACTAGCGTGGTTCTCACTGTTTCAAAAATATATAGAAAAATGATAAATAATTTTTCTCTACCTATTACTACATTTAAAAGGTGGTAATATGTAGGAAATAACAATAAAACATACAACTTACCTATATCTAAGGCTCTAAACTATTATGCAGTCCAAGTGAGCTTAAAACTACACGGCTGCCTCTTAAATTTGTGAAGACGCCCATTAGCCAATCATCAATCGATCAATCAAGGATTTGTAAAGTGCAGGTAATCACCCAGAGGATCTCAAGGCTCTGAATGTAGGCATGCTGCTCAGTGGAAGAGCCAGTCCTGAGGTCCTTTTTGAACTGATTCAGTGATGTTGTCTGCCTGAGCTTGAGGGCAATTGTGTTCCATGTCCGAGTTTCTAGGTAGGAGAAGGATCTTCCTCTTGCTGTACTTTTCCGGATCTTGGGGACAGCTGCAATGGCGAGCTGGGAGGTACAGACGTCTATTGGGTACTTAGAAGGTGAGGCGGTGATTGAGGTATGCTAGTCCTATGTTGTGCAGTGCCTTGAAGGTGTGAATCAGGAGTATGTATGTGATGTGCTTGTTGACTGGGAGCCATTGTAGGTCTCTGAGGTGGGAGGAGATTCGGCTGTGCTGGGGGATGTCCAGGATGAGTCTGGCTGCTGCATTCTGGATTTGTTGTAGTCTTGATTGAAGTTTTTTGGTAATGCTGGCATAGAGTGCATTGCCGTAGTCCAGTTTGCTGATAATAAGTGTGTGGGTGACTGTCTTCCTTGTGACGGGGGAAATCTATTCGAAAATCTTCCTCAGGAGACGGAGGGTGTGAAATGTTGTTGAGGAGATGGTGTTAACTTGGCAGGTCATCGATAGAGTGGAGTCCAGGATGATGCCCAGGTTGCGCTCATGGTCAGTCGGGCTGGGGGCGTTACCCAGAGCTGTGGGCCACCAGGAGTTGTTGCAGGCATAATGAGTGGAGCCGATTACGATGATCCTATACTGCCTTGTTATCGGCATGTACCATGGTATACCACTAAGGTTCTATAGTATACCGCAGCACAATATATCACTCTGTATTTTGGCACTTACACCTTTAACCCTTATTAAACTATTTTCCTGCCACATTACATCTACATTCATTCACATACTTTCACGCTACATCTGTTTAAACTACCACACTACACTCTACGCCACTCCACACTATGCCGCTTTACTCTACTCCACTCCACTGTACACTATCCCACTAAATTCCACTCTACTGTATGCCAGTCCCCTGTACACCACTCTACTATACCCCACTCCACTCAATGCCACACCATTCTATGTCCTTCCACTGTAACCCACTCCACCTTACGCCATTCCACTCTATGCCACTCCAGTCTATGCCACTCCACTCTATGCCACTCAACTCTATGCTACTTCACTCTACGTTAAGCTATTCCACTCGATGCCCTTCCACTCCCCTTCAGAATACTCCACTCTATGTGATTCCACTCTATGTCACTCCACTGTACATCACTCTGCTACACAACACTCTGCTCTACGCTAGTGCACTGTACGCCACTCCATGCTAACACAATCCACTCTAAGCAACTCCTCTCTATAACACTTGCTATTACACTCTATGCTACTGCTTTCTACAGTCTACGTCCCTTTACTCTATGCCCCACTATTCTACACTATTCTACTGTACACAACTCCACTCTACACCACTACACCACTACATTGTAGGCTATTCCAATCTATGCCACTCCACTCTTTGCCATTCCAGTCTAGGCCACTGTACGCCACTCCTCCTATTTCCTCTTCACTGTATGCGACTCCACTATATGGCACTCCACTCAATGACACTCCATTGTACACTATTACACTCTACACTACTTCACTATATGCCCCTATACTCTACACCACTCGACTGTACACTATTCACTCTATGCCACTCCACTGTATGCCATTTCATCGTACCCCACTCCACTCTATGCCACTGCGCTATCAGTTATTCCACTGTGCGCAATTAGCACTCCATTATACCACATAGTACTCATGTCAGTGCAAGTCTACATCACTCCTGTCTGCCACTGTATGACACTCTACTCTTCTCTATGACACTCTATGCAACTCAATCCCACTTTACTATACTGTTCTCTATGAGACACTACTCCACTTTACTCCACTGTATTTCACTACTGCACTGTATGCCACTTCACTGTACTCTACTCTACATCATTCACTCTATGACTGTCTATGCCTCTCCACTCTACCTTACAGTACTACACTCTATTCCATGCCACTCTACTGTTCAACAGTGTAATTCCATCCCGCCGCTTTATGAAAATGCTTCCACTGTCTGGGAACAGGCTATTAATCTGTTTCCCTGTCCGAATTGATATGTGATGATCATCATGAATGTAACCTCCCTCAACATGTATATTGATCACCATTTTGGAATACCAATATGTGAATATTTTTTGAGGACAAGGGCGGTGTGCTTTTATGAACATAATAGGGTGGTATTACACATGATCAGGTATTGCTTGAAAGAAAAAGTTTTCATGTTTAATGACACATTACAGGCAATGTGTTGGAACTGTGAAGCCCACTGCTTCACCCTCAGCTTCATGAATCTCTTGATGGGCAGGTGGGAGAAGCAAGTGGCCTGGTCAGATGAGAATGATCCATTTACCAGTCATATAGGCCTATGAACTAGGCACATTGATGGCTTATTTGTGCTATGGGATGGCCCTATGAAACCTCTTTAATCTTAGATTTACCACTAGGATGAGTCAAAGTAAAAAAAAATTTTGGGATACAAAACTATGGGTGAAAAGAGCCAGATTTGTACTGGTCTATTCCATAAAGACATGGTATCAAATGGTTTCTTATATTTTACAAATTATAATCCTAGGAATTTAGTGAACAGCATTCCTAATAGGGAGATGTTAAGGATTCAGCGTGTATGAAACAGATGAAGAATTTCAGGAACAAAAAAAACAGATGACTGTGAGGTTTAAACAGAGAGGGCATACAAATAAACTTTTGAATGTAGCAGATCAAAATGCTTCTGTGATAACAAGGAACCAACTATTATTCTCCAGTAAAGCTTCATAGGGAGACAATACCATATGTCTGAGCATCGCTTATAACATCTTGTCGCCTAAAATAAATGCTGTCATGGCCAAGCAGTGGGTGATCCTTAGAATGGATGGGGAGAACCATCCGTTCTGGCTTAAAACTACAAACCAGACTATCTATTACATATAGACTATCTATTACATATAGAAGGGGTAAGTCCTTTGAGATATTTTGACCTACAGTTATTATGCGAAAAATGTTAGAGCAGACGGTTGGTTGGAAAATTGAAAGGCTTTCTCAAATGTGGCTATTGCAAGGTATGCAAGCATATTTCCAACACAAATGAGTTTAGATCATCAATGGGCCAGAAGAGTGTTATTAAGCAGTTTCTTACTTGCTCATCAGATTATTGCATTTATGTATTACAATCTCCCAGTGATCTGATGTATGTGGGGAGTACCACTTTTCCTCTTAGGAAACACATTTTGGAGCATCAAAGGGCTATCAAGAATGTAGACGCTATCTACCCAGGGCAAGACATTTTTCCGTAATGCATCAGCAGGATGTGTCTAATTTGACATTCTTTGGAATTGACAGGATATCCAAAAATACATATGGGGATAATGGGATCAAACAGCTAAGGCAACTGGAGTCCTGATATATTCTTAATTTACAGATAGAACATTCCTTAGGTCTAAACAAGGATGAGGAAATGGAGTTCATGTAGGTTGATGTCTCGTTTGTAGATGTGGGTTTGTCTTACGTTCCTGTTTAAGTAGAACTTGATATGGTGGCTCCCCTTGTGATATGGTCTTTCTGTATTTATATATCCTTCAGGCCAGTAGGTAGTTATAGTTAGGATCTAGTTTCCATAGGAAGAGTGTTTTTTGTTTTGCCAATAACTTTGGTGCCCCTTGACAAATCTTCACAAAATTTTCAAAACGTATACTTTAGTCGGTTCAGCTGCTGTATTGACGTTTAAGGGTGATCCGTCAAGCAGGGGGGCGAGAAAAAAGAGGGGGTAAAAAAATGTGCTTCCTATGTTAATTCCCATAGAGATTTTAGACACAGCTGCAGCCCGAACCGCTGAACAGAATTACTCCAAAATTGGCAGGAAGGTAGCTCCTGCTTCGGAAAGCACACTTTGTGTACTTGGTGTAAATCCGTACAGTAGTTTTTGAGATATTGAAGGAAAAAATACATTTGTATATCTGGGCGGAGCCTAAGCACTGATCTCATGGTGAGATCTACTTGGCTGCCAGCACTTCAACCAGAAAGTGATGGCAGCTGTCTTGGGACCAATGTACATGGTAGCACCCTGTTGAAATGCATTGTAGTGAATGGAATGTTTTTAGGGTCACAAAAAGGAGAACGTAAAAAGGGGGGTAACAGGTTTTAGTTACAATATAAATCATTTGTTGCTTAGGTGATTTTAACCTGTGGAAAATCTTTCTCCTGGGATTTCATGAATCCTTTCTGAGAGAAAACTGTTTTCTCATAATTTTGCAATAGAGGTTATGGAAAGTGCTCTAGAAGCTAAAATAAGAGCATATTTCTGTAAATTGTCACTATCTTTCTCAGCCATATGAGAATGAAGTCTGATAATACATGCACTTCTAACAGGACCAGCCTGTCAGTTGATTCTTTTGTGTTCTGTTGCAGCCTCCCAATGTTCTAAAGAACAATTAGAGCCCTAACGTCTGACTTATGACAAAACTGTGGCACACCTGAAGTCATCTTGATTGAATCAAACTGGTAAAACGTAAAACATTTCATTTAAAAAGGAATAAAATGAGGCGTTTCATTTTGTCATAGAGATTATGGTTAGTGCTGTAGATAAAAAAATTAGGACACGTTTTAAGTGATTTATCTGATATATTCCCCTTCTATTTCATTAAAACATTCTGCCATGTAGACTGAAACATGCACTTTCAACACCAGCAGTAGAGTGCCAGTTAACACCCTGGTGATCAGAAGTTTAATACAGTGTTCTAATAAGCAACTTGAGTGCTAACATTCCGAATTGATGCCAAAAGTGTGGCACATCTATGCATCTTAATGGAATCGAAGTGGAAATCTGAAAGTGTGCAGTAAATAAGGAGATTAGGGAACTTCATAACAAATAAGTCTCCTAAAATGGACACCAGAGACAAAAGAGCCCAAATGTTGCAGGCGGATGAAAAAACATCGAGATAGCAAATCATTTAAAAGTACTTTTTCGCTATTTGAGAACTCAGAAAATATGTTCTCATTTTAGTTTTTTAGAGCACTAGCCATAATTTCTATTGGAATAAGACCCTCTAATTTTTATAATTTCTAAGGGAAATGTTTTAGGTATTACAGTTTTCATTACCTCAAGATGACATCAGGCGTTCCACACTTTTGTAATGAATCTAGAACATTAGCAATCTAGTTGTTCATTAGAATATTGTGGGGAGGCAGACGTCAGGAGCACAGACTCGGTTAATTGAGGGCAGGGAGGAGGGTGCATAGGCAACAAGTTGACCAGTCTGGGCAGGCAGAAGGGGCAGTGGCAGCACAACGAACCATGGAGGGCAGGTGAAAGGGGGCAGGTACAACAAACCCACCATGCAAGGCTGGCAAGAGAGGCTGTGGCAATATAACAGACCATTGAGGGCAGAAGGCAGAGGCAATGTCAGTAAAACCATACATGCCAAAGACCCAAATCGGGCAGGAGACTCCTGATGTTTTAAAGCCCACAAGGGCGTTATTTTATCTGTCGCCTGCCTGAAATCTCCTTTTTTTCAGTGTGGACAATGGGGAAAATCAATTCCCCAGGCTTTTTTTTAGAATCTCCCTCTTTCCAAGTTCAAAATGCTGGCAAGTATGGTGCATTGGATCATTGAGAGCAGGAGGAATGGGGTAGGGACATGGATTCAGATAACAGAGGGCATGTGGGAGTTGGGTAAGGGCACCAAACTGACCTTACTGGGCAGGTGTCACAGGTTGCAGCAGCACAATACACCACACAGGGCAAGCAGGGCGGCAGTGCAGCACAAGGAACCATGGAAAGCAATAGGGAGGGGACAGGGCCATGCACATGGACAACATATAGCAGAGGGGAAGAGGCAAGGGTGACAAGTTCACCATATCGGAAAGATAGCAGGGACAGTTGCAGCATAACGGACCATGAAGGGCAGGAGGGAGGTGGCAGGGGCACAACAACAGACCAGACAAAGCAGGAGGCTGGGGATAGGTGCCTGAATGTGGAGAACAGAGGGCAGGGCACAAGAGGGTAGGGCTGGAGCTGCATGTTGACAATGGAGGGCAGGCGAGATGGATACTGGAAGCACAACACACCAGGGAGGGTAACAGTGAGACTAAAATGGCAAACACACAGACAACGGAGGGAAGGTGGCAGGGGGTCAGGGACAGCAAGCTGACCACACAGGGCTGGTGGGAGACACTGTGGCAGTACAGAAGGCCATGCATGGCAAGCAGGAGGGTTAGTGACAGCACAATGGCCATGGTGGGAAAGATGGAGGGGCCAGGGTCATGCACAAAGGACCATGGGGTTCAGAAGGGATGGGTGGGGGCTGGGCACAGACAACAGAGGGCAGGGGAAGGGCCTTCACAATAGACCATGTGGGTAGGCAAGAGGAGCAGTTGCAGCACAATAGAGCATGGAGGGAAGAAGGTAGTGGCAGCACAATGGACCATGGAGGGCAGGAGGGACAGAATAGGGGCATGGAACTCAGACAGGCAGGGTGGAAGTGGCAGGGACAGATGGCAGTCTTCTGACCATGCTAGGCAGGTGGGAGAAGCAGTGATAGCTCAAAAGAACACTCAGAGTAGATAGGAGGGGCAGTGGCAAGTCCATGGAACATGGTAGGCAAAAGGGAGGGAGCAAGGGCACGTCCACAAATATTAGAGGTCAGGGGAAGGAGGGGGGTAGCAAGCTAAGCACAGAGGCTAAGCAGGAGGGCAATGGTGGGGCATAGAATTGGGCAAGGAAGGGCAGTAGGAGTGGGCAGGGACATCAAGCTAAATGGAGGGCAGTGGCAGCACATCAGACCATGCAGGGCAGGAGGGAGAGGGTTGGTACATGGACTCAGACAACTAGGATTGGGAATCGGTGGATGGGCCAGCAAGTTAACTGATCGGGATGGACAGGAAGGGCAGAATAACGGCCACACAGGGCTGTAATGAGGGAGCAGCGACATGGACTTGGACAATGGATGGCAAGGAGGAGGGTGGACAGGAGCAGCAAGCTTGGGTGGGGCCGCACAATGCCAGGTCAAGCCCTGTGTCGAACTCCTCTCCCAATTTGCATTGCAATGGTAATTCCACTTTAACATTAAAAACCCCTACAAATTCACTGAATAAAACAAAGGTTACAGAGAAGTTATAGTTAGGAAATAGAATTTAAAAAACACATAAAAATTCACTTAAGGAACCAAAGGTGACAGCAACGTTACAATTAGGTTCAGATTTTATGTGCTCAAAACCATATAAATTCATGTGTTATAGTTATTTCAAGTAAGTTTAACTCATGCCCTAAAGTAACTGTAACTCAGGCCCTCACCATGCACTGCTAATTACCCCAGATATTACATCACTTATCTCATCTGAGCCATGAATTTCACAGTGATTTAAAAAAAATGCGGTCTCCCGTGTTTCTCTGTTGTGTTGCCCCCGGATGGGCCAGGTCCCGGGGGCATTTTGGGAAAAAAAGAAGGGAGGCATACGGGGCTTTCAGGAATCCCTGGGACCACCACCTCCCCAAGGCAATGTTGTTTTTAAACAATAAGGAAGGTCCTGTGGACCCCGAACCCTGGGGATCGCCACCTCCCTGAGGCTGTGTTTATAAAATATGCTGTGGGCCTCCCTACACCCTGGGGACCACCAACTCACTGGGGCAGTATGGTATTTAAATATAAGGGGTGAGCCTGTGGAGCCCCGAGGCCCCGGGTACCACCACCTCCCCAGGGCAACATATAAATTCAAAAGGGAGGGTGTCCTGCATACCCCCCATGTTTCAGGGGATGGCGTCCTCCCCGGAGCAATGCCTTAAAATATGCAGGAGGGCAATGTGAGCTTAACTATAATGTTCCTGTAAGCTTTGTAAGGAATGTTAGGCATAGCTTCTGATCACAGGCCATTCCCTGTGTCCAGTGTTTTCTGGCCATAGCCAGAGGTTAATCACCATGAAATATAATTTAAAAAAAAAGAATCACTGAAAATTTTGTAATAGTACGTTATGATTTCATCTGCTCATAAGATCTTTTCATATGTTTAAGAAAACAAAGAAACTCAGCATAGTAAATGTGAAGGTTTAGTTATGAAAGTAAGCCGAATGAAACATGATACTGGCAATCTACTGTAACCTGAGCAAACCATAGCTTGTGCCTCCTCCATGCAAATCATAAGTGACACCCCAGATCTATTGCTTAAAAGCTCAGACTAGATAAAGGGATATAACATCACAACATCATTTCATAGATAACAGAATAGATATGATATCTGTAGTGATCTCATTGATAATGAGGACTAGACTGAGGGTGTGGCCATAAATGGCTGTTTTGATATTTTAGCTGTTTAGGTTTTAAAATGTGTATCCCAATGCTGTTTTGTGAGGGAGAGAGATCAGGTGTATTTATCTGCTATCAGACTTTTATTTCTGTTTAGTAATTGGAATTTTAATGGTATTTTAATTATATTTTAACTGTTTTGTTATTTAACATGGATTACTCTTCCTGACGTCTTTGTATTTTATTTTCTTACTTGTACTTTTATGGCATATTACCGATATAAAGTATTGAAAGTCGCCAGTGTTGTCATCCAGATTGTATAAGAATGCCTCTTTTTCCAATATCACCCCAATTTTTTGGATTGATGCTGCTGGGTGTTTGACTCTGCACTAGGACTCTGCTAACCAGACCACAGTGCATGTGCCCTGACCCCTAAAACATGTTGAAATTGGCTATGCTCCTAAATAGTATATTTAACTTACCTATAAGTACTCTCTAGTATATGGTACAAAGTGTACCCAGGATCTGTAAATTAAATGTCACTAGTGGACTGCAGCACATATTGTGCCACCACTAAAGTGACCATGCAAAACATGATTGCAGGCTTCCCACCAGTAATTTGGCTGTGCAGGCTTTAACTGTGAATTTGACTTGTCAAAAAAACCTTTTGACATGACTAAACCATCCTTAAAAAAAATCTCCTTTCAGCATCAGAAACATGTTGTTTGTGTTCAGTTGTTCATCATCTTCAAGAAAATCAATTAACTTGTAGGCCAGAAAAATGCAAGTTTGAGACGAAAGAGGTTGAGTATTTTGGATATTGTTTTTCGGGGCATGGTTTATCTGTGGATCCACATAAGATCTTGACTACCCTGGACTGGCCAGTTCCAACTTTCATCAATGAGATTTAGAATGTTCAGGGTTTAGTCAATTTCTGTAACCAGTTTATAAAAAAGTTTGCCTTTATGACCCACTCTATTTCTGCCACCTTGAAGAAAGAAAATCTTTCTAACGGGGTTCATTGGACTACTGAGCAAATGAAGCCTTTTTGACCTTAAAAGATTGTATCCTTAAGTGCCCATTCTCAAGAATCTGGACCCTACTCATACATTTATAGTAGAGACTGATAACTCTGCTTCAGCTGTTGGTGCTATTTTTCTTCAAATCCATGAGTAAGATCCTCTTGAACATCCCCTCTTTTATTTTTCTCATGTCCTGAACTCCTGTGAGCACAAGTATTTCATCCTGGAATAAATACTTTTGGTTCTAAGACATGCTTGTTTTGCATGGCAATATTTTTTACTGGCTCTGTGGAACTCTTTAAAGTCTGCACTGACCACAGGAATTTACAGTTCCTTCAGGGCATGCAGTGCAGGAACAGCAGACAGGCTGGTTGGGCTTATTTCTTCTCCCAATATGACTTTTATATAATCTATATTCCAGGTTCCCAATTCTTGCAGATGCACTCTCTAGATGGAATTTAATAACTGAAGAACTTGAGACTCCTGCACTCCTCCTTCTAGATAGATTTATAGGATTAATATAAATCTTCCTACAACGAGCTATGGGTGCCAATGCTCAGCTTACTCAAAAGGAGCTGGATAATTTATAGAGTCAGGTTCTGCTGGATTTGCATAAAAAAGGCCTAGTTAATTCCAACAAAAACATATGGAAGACCTTAAATTGTGCCATGACACTGCTGTGTCAGAACATCTAGGCTTTAGTTCAAATTTTAAACCTGTATGGCAGTTTTTCTGCTGGTCAAATGTTCATCAAGATGTACATCTCTATGTAAGGTCCTGTCCTGCTTGTGCTCAGGCTAAGGTCACATTCATGACAAACATTCTGGTTACACCCAGCCAATGTTGATGCCTCCTCATCCTTGGCATACAATTTGTGCTGATTTTATTGTTGACTTGCCACCTTCTGGAGCGCACCAAATAGTTATGGTCACAAGTGAGCTTATTTGTAAGCTGGCAAACTTTTCTCTATTTGAGAACCTTTATCTGCCAATAGATTCTTCAGTGATATATACTGTTTACATGGGCTACCTGGTGCCATAATTTCTGACAGCAGCTCTCAAGACATTCCATGATTTTGGTGATCGGTTGGCTCCTCTGAAAATCCAACAAGCCTTTTCTTTAAGGTTCCATCCACAGTCTAATGGGCAGACTGTAAGAGTAAACCAAAGACTTGAGCAATACTTAAGGTACTTCAGTAATGCTACACAGGATACCTGGACAGAGTTTCTACTGTTGTCATAGTTCTCATACAACAAATCTAAGTAGTCTGCTACCAGATTATTCCCCAAGTCTATTGCATTCAGGGCTTTCACTTGTGTTCATTTGCAACAGCTCCTCTTTCAACACCTTTAGTGCCCGCAGCTATTGATTATCTAGAAAAAGTATATTCTGAAAGACAATTGATTGCAAAATATCTTCAAGATTTAAAGACTATCGAGGAGCCCAGAACTGATGAAACTAGAGGATCAAAACCAAATTATAAACTAGGAGATTTGTTTTTTTTTCAAGTTCCACTTATCTTACCCCTGTACACATTTGTTCTCGTTATTTTGGTCCTTTTGTTGTTGTAAGCAGATCCGTCCTATAGCCGCTAGACTATGGCCCTCATTACAACCCTGGCGGTAAAGTCCGCTGACCGCTGTGCTGACGGCCGCCAGCATACCTTGTGTGAGGCAGAAATCCGCTACGGGTATTATGACCCACACTTAGAAATCCTCCACAATACAGACACCCACACAAGTCCGCCACACCCATGGTCAGTGATAAATTGGCGGTACCAAAACCCACACCGTTACACCAACAGGAATACGCCCACAGTATCATGACCCACGAATCAACGCAGCAATCATTCAACCGCGGTAAACCATTGGCGGTATGAACACTTACAAAACACATCCACATTGGACAAATCAAAATACACACACCTGATACACATACACACACCACACCCACACACCCACACCACTATAAAACACACACGCACATTACCCACAACCCCTTATAACTAATTTTTTGGAAGAAGCAGAGAGAGAGAAAAGCAAAGAAAACACCAGCATCCAGAGGCACACAACACCATCACTCATACACCATCCACGCACAAAACACCACACACCCCAAAACATCACCCCACATATCACATCACACATCACTCACACCACATCATGGCACCTCAAAGACACCCCAGGTTTTCTGAGGAGGAGCTCAGGGTCATGGTGGAGGAAATCATCCGGGTAGAGCCACAGCTATTCGGATCACAGGTGCAGCAGACATCCATTGCTAGGAAGATGGAGCTATAGCAGAGAATTGTCGACAGGGTCAACGCAGTGGGACAGCATCCAAGAACACGGGATGACATCAGGAAGAGGAGGAATGAACTATGGGGGAAGGTACATTCCGTGGTATCCAGACACCAGGTAGCCGTACAGAGGACTGGCGGTGGACCCCCACCTCCTCCCCCACAACTAACAACATGGGAGGAGCAAGTCTTGGCAATAATGCATCATGAGGGCCTCGCAGGAGTAGCAGGAGGACTGGACTCTGGTAAGTCATATATTTACTATTATATCCCCCCACCCTACCTGCATGCCATCACAAACCCCAACCCCAACCCTCATACCCATCACTCCACCACCTCACATATACCCCACTATCACAACCCACACATCCCAATACCAAGCCCTGCATGTTACACCAATGCATAGACACCCATCACAGACCTGCATGGACACCCATCACCAAAGCATGTCCAATGGAGAGACTCACCCAGGGCACACAATCACCACTCACACAAGGGACAAGGCGATATTGCAAGCACAGTAGTAGAGGGAAACACACCCATTGTACAAGATGGAACACACAGATACAATAACAATGCATTTCCACCCCAACAGGACCCCTATACAACGTCACCGGACAGGAGGTGCCAGCCATATCCAGTCCCCCCACAGTAGAGGCCCACAGTGACGACAGCAGCTCTGCACACCTGGATCAAGATAACCAGCCCTGCCCATCAGGGACCTCTGGACAGTTAGTTCCCCTGCCACAGTCCCAAACCACCACAGAACCTCCCCCCTCAGGAAACACCACCACAGCACCCACCCAGCGGGCAAATGCCACTGTCCCCAGGACACGTCAATCAGCAGTGTGTCCACCACTAGAGGGACCTCAGGCAACCCCACAAACACAGGACAATCAGGGACCTGGGGTCAGTGGCAGTGGGCACACGGTTCAGGGGACAGAGGCACAGGATAACAGGGAAGCTGGGAGGACTGCTGTGCGACAGGGGAAGGACAGACCAAGGGAACCCACTCTCCACGAGGCACTCTCAAACACCATGGGAGCATACAACCATTCGCAGGAGACCATGGGCACGGTACTAGCCAAGTTTCAGGAGACCCAGCAGCTGCAGGAGGGACAGTACCTGGGGATCAGGGAGGACTTGAAGTCCATTAACACCGCTCTGGTCACCATTGCAGGGGTGCTGGCAGACATGACCAACACCATGAGGGAGGCAGTGGCATACCACCGGCCCCTGACACTAGCCCAAGCGATGAACAGCCTACCACGTCCACTGGTGCTGGTGGACAGGAGGTCCCGCCAAAGGACCAACAGGCCACCAGCACCCCACCCCCTGCAGAAGGAGAACCACCCCACAAACGGTCCCTGCGGTCCAGGCAAAAGACAGAGAACGTTATCAAGACCCCCGCCAACACTCTCCTGATTGTCACCCTTCTGTCCCACTATGTCACCCTGTCCATCTTGAACTGCCATTGGTCCACTTCCTATGCCCCCTTGGACAATACACCTGTGATACCAAGAGACTGGACTCTACCCTGGACATTCCTCCACCATCACCCCAGCCCCTTACACATACCCCTATACACATTAGCCCATAAATAAACACCGTTGAATCACAAAACAATCTGGAGTCAGTCTGTACTTTCACAAATGTATAATTACAACTTCTTCGACAAATATCAATGTTAATGTTCATTTGCACATACCAATGTATGACAGTTGTTGGGCAGCAGTAAACATAGCAGAAGGCAGAAGGAGGTACCCAGATCTGTGAAATGGAAAGCCGAAGTGAACTGTCAGGGTCCATACACAGAGGTTAAGAGGCTGACTGATACAATGTCTTACAGTAGTCAGATATGAGATGAGCAGTGCCGGTCTCTTTCCTGTGTCTCACTGGAAGTACTGCATGATGATGTTGTTTCGGTTGTCAATATCTTCTTCCTCTGCCTCCTCTTCCTCACTGTCCACAGGCTCCACAGCTGCCACAATACCATCATCAGGCCCATCCTCCTGCAGAAAAGGCAGCTGGCGTCGCAAAGCCAGGTTGTGCAACATGCAGCATGCCACGATTTTCTGGCACACCTTCTTTGGTGAGTAGTATAGGGAGCCACCTGTTAGATGGAGACACCAGAATCTGGCCTTCAGGAGGCCGAAAGTCTGCTCAATAATACCCCTAGTTCGCCCATGTGCCTCATTGTAGCGTTCCTCTTCCCTTGTCCTGGCATTCCTCACTGGGGTCAGTAGCCATGAGAGGCTGGGGAAACCAGAGACACCTGTAAATGTTGAGGGAAATCTGTTAGACACACACTAACCCTTAGGGACTACCCCATACCCATGTTCATACTGTGTGGGGACCTTGGGTTCACCTATTAGCCACACACGGTGCATCTGGAGTTGGCCCATCACATAAGGGATGCTGCTATTCCTCAAAATGTAAGCGTCATGCACAGAGCCAGGATACTTGGCATTCACATGAGAGATGTACTGGTCTGCCAAACACACCATCTGCACATTCATAGAATGGTAGCTTTTTCAATTTCTGTACGCCTGTTCATTACTGCGGGGGGACAAATGCCACATGTGTACCATCAATGGCACCAATTATGTTGGGGAAATGTCCCAGGGCATAGAAGTCAGCTTTCACTGTGGGAAAATCCTCCACCTGGGGGAAAACGATGTAGCTGCGCATGTGTTTCAGCAGGGCTGACAACACTCTGGTCAACACGTTAGAAAACATTGGCTGAGACATCCCGGATGCCATGGCCACTGTTGTTTGGAAGGAACCACTTGCCAGGAAATGGAGCACTGACAGGACCTGCACTAGAGGGGGGATACCTGTGGGATGGCGGATAGCTGACATCAGGTCAGGCTCCAATTGGGCACACAGTTCTTGGATAGTGGCACGATCAAGTCTGTAGGTGATAAAGATTTGTCTGGCTTCCATTGTCGACAGGTCCACCAGGGGTTTGTACACCAGAGGATGAAGCCATCTCACCATCAGCCCTAGAGGATGTGCCCTATGGAGGAGAATGGTGAGCAGAGGGTCATGTACCACATAGGTTGCACAAGTGTTTTTGCAGTAATGTGAGTAAATCCGTGTGTGGCGCTGTCTGTCAGTATTTCTGCCCAAATGTGCTGTGACACAGTTAGGTGCCATGCCATGTGCCACCCTGAGCGCCGGCGTTGTGCAGTGTCGTGGTAGGCGGCCGAAGACCACCACGCAATTCAGCATTGGTTATCATTGGGCCCTATGGGTTCCAGGAGCCAATGGCGATGTACGCCGGCGGTGACGGTACACACGGCCGCGGACTTGACCGCCATTTTCTATCTGTTCACTCACTTGATACCTGACCTTCAACAGGAGAGGACCTACACTGCAAGTGCTGCTGTGACCTGTGTCTGGAAGCGACAATGGCTTGGGAAAGGGCCCCTGCCTTTACTTTGGAGGAGTTGGAGAGACTAGTGGATGGGGTCCTCCCCCAGTACGCGCTACTCTACGGGTCCTCCAGACAAACAGGTGAGTACACTGTGAGCATGATGCGTGGGCCATGAATGTATGGAGTGGTGTGGATGGAAGATACATGTGGGGTTGGGGGCTGAGGCTTGCATGTGAGGATGATGAGTGTATATGTGTAAGGGCATGGGTGGGAACTGGTGGGCAATGAGTATGACGAGCCGGACAGGGGAGTAATTTCCTTTCATCCTATACCTTTCCTCTAGGTCAGCACCTACCAGAAGAAGGTTATTTGTCATGCCATCGCCAAGGAAGTGCGGACCCTGGGGGTCCATCATAGACGGAGCACCCACTGCCGCAAGAGATGGGAGGACCTGCGCCGCTGGAGCAAGAAGATGGCGGAGGCCCAGCTGGGGCTGGCCACCCATAGTTAAAGGGGTGCCTGTCGCACCATGACCACCCCGATGTTCCGGATCCTGGCGGTGGCATATCCGGAGTTGGATTGGCGGTTGAGGGCATCACAGCAGCCACAAGGGGGTGAGTACAGTCTCAGTCAGCTGACTCTGAGGGCTTTATGAGGTGTCTGGGTGGGGGATGTGGGCTGTGGGTTCTCCTAGGCGCGGGCGAACTTGGTAGGGTAGGTCCCTTGTTAGGCAGGCTCTGTGGCACTCCAACCACCAATAGTGTTAGTGGGCATCTACAACTAGTCAGCCTCCTGTAGGTTCCAGGTGTGCAGCAAATGGGGTTAGGCATAGTACCCCATGGACAGGTGATTTTCCTACTAACTGCTAGTGCATGGCCTAGTGCATAGGGCTGCTCCCTGTGTGTTGTGTATGCGAACGGTAGTGGTGTTGTTGGCATTGACCATGTGTGTCCTCTGTCTCCCCCCCTTTTTGTTTTGTCACCCTGTCCTTGTGTGCATTATCATCATCTGGCGGAGAAGGAGAGGCACCGGAGCCGGAGGGAGCTGCATCCCACATAGCCCATGAGAGTAAAAACTACGGAGTCTGAAGGCACCAGTGGGACGGAGGGCGAGGTGATCTCCACGATGGGGACAGGACGGGAACACCAGTGATAGTGACTCCTCTTCTGATGGGAGCTTCCTTGCGGTGGCGGGAATATCTGTGCCCACCGCAACAACAGGTACAGCCGCCACCCCCCTACCAGCACCGCCCTCCCACCAGCCCCTCAGCGTGTTTCCCGTGCCCGCTCACCCAGGAGTGTGGACATCTCCTTCGCCCCAGGCACCTCAGGCCCTGCCCCAGTCAGCCCTGCTGCCCTCAGTGAGGAGGCTATTGACCTTCTGAGATCCCTCACTGTTGGGCAGTCAACCATTCTGAATGCCATCCAGGGTGTCGAGAGGCATTTGCAGCAAACAAATGCATACCTGGAGGGCATTCATTCTGGCGTGGTGGCCCAACAGAGAGCATTTCAGGCCTCTACCCAGACCCAATCCCCAGTACCTCAGCCTATCCCAAGCACACCATCAGACCAGCATGCATACACATCAACACACAAAAGTGGCTCAGGCAAACATAAGCACCACACATCCAACAGGCACTCACACAAGCACCGTACCCATGCAGACACACCAACATCCACTTCCTCCACTCTGTCCCCCTCCTCCACATCCTCTACCTCCCTCCATGTCTCCTTTCCACTCACTCCTGCATGCACTACATCCTCAGCCACTACCTCCATCACCAGCGCGCCCATTACTACACACCACTCACGTGCAATCCCCACCCCACTACCATTCACACATCCTCTGTGTCCTCTCCCAGTGTGTCTGTGAGCCCTCCTCCCAAAGTACACAAATGCCGGCACACACCCACTCAACAGCCATCCACCTCACAACAGCCTCCAACCAATGCACCTTCACCCAAACTCAGCAGACGTACACCTCCGACGACCACTACCTCTTCCTCCACTCCCAAACCCCCTCCATCTTCCCATCCCAGTGTGTCATTTTATTTTTACCTAGCTAACATGGAGCGCTTCCCTACACCTCCCTCCCCCCCGTCCTCCTCCTAGGGCAAGGATGTCTAGATCCCAGCCCAGCACCTCAGCCACTAAATCTGCATCCGCTGTGGTCCCTGTTACTCCAGTACGGTCAAAGGGGGCAGCCATCAGAGCTGCCAGTGTGCCACCGACAGAAAAGAAGGACCACCCTATTCCACCCACCTGCAAAGCTCAAAAAGGGACCAGCTTCAAGTAGGGGACAGTCACACCACCCACCCAGCAAGGCCTCGTACAAACACATAGTGGACAGTGCCAAGGTCCCTGCAGCGACTGTCAAGATGGGGAAGGGCCACAAGCCAAAGGGCACAACACCTCTGGCCACGATGTCACCTGGTGAGGGGTTGGTGACCACCAACTCATCAGGGATGACAGCCACATGCACCCCAGTCACCACCGCTGCTCCGACCGCAACCTGCACCGCCACCTGCACTGCTGCTGCCACAACATCAGTCTCAGGATCCTCCCCAAGGATCAGCCATCCGAGGCTGCCGGAGACGGTATGGTGTCTCCATCCACTGCAACACTCACTTGCACCATGGCCAGCACTGGCTGCATCTCCGCCGCAGCCACCGCTGCCTGCCCCACCATCAGCACGCTATGTGCACAGCCGATGCCACTCTGTCGGACGTCAGCCCCATCCCCAGTGGGCAGCCGTCAGAGTCTGCAGGTGACGTCCTGGACCCTGGACACACCACTTGAGACACCACCTCCAGCACTTGCACGAACCAGCAATTGGCAGCCTAAGTCACCGCAGGATGGAGTGTGGGTCTGACTCCATGGAGTATCATGCTACCTGTTCCGGGTACATTGCGTGGCTGTGACACACAGGTGAGACAAAGTCAACATGCCACACCCCAGGAGCAGCGTCACTGGGCACAAAGCCCCCTCCAGAACCAGTGCAGAAAAGCATCCACTAACACGGTCCTTGGCAGGATGAAGCACTCTGGGCACAAAGCCCCCTCCAGAACCAGTGGAAAAAAGCATCCACTAACCCAGTACTTGGCAGGATGAAGCACTCTTGGCACAAAGCCCCCTCCAGAACCACTAACACAGTCCTTGGCAGGATGAAGCACTCTGGGCACAAAGCCGCCTCCAGAACCAGTGGAGAAAAGCATCCACTAACCCAGTCCTTGGCAGGATGAAGCACTCTGGGCACAAAACCCTCT
This sequence comes from Pleurodeles waltl, assembly GCF_031143425.1. Lineage (NCBI taxonomy): Eukaryota > Metazoa > Chordata > Amphibia > Caudata > Salamandridae > Pleurodeles > Pleurodeles waltl. The sequence goes on along the minus strand of NC_090443.1, from coordinate 801,809,138 downwards.
CCAGAACCAGTGGAAAAAAACATCCACTAACACAGTCCTTGGCAGGATGGAGCACTCTGGGCACAAAGCCCCCTCCAGAACCAGTGCCAAAAGCATCCACTAACACAGTACTTGGCAGGATGAAGCACTCTGGGCACAAAGCCCCCTCCAGAACCAGTGGAACATGTCACTGACTTGAGAGATTGTGGCTTTGACCTCCCCAGGAGCAAGCAGTGGGCAAACCTCCCACTTGAGAGACTTGAGAGACTGTGGCTTTGCAATCCCCAGGACCAAGCAGTGGGCAGTGGACCCACTTGAGAGACTATGGCTTTGCACTCCCCAGGACCAAGCAGTGGGAAAACCACCCACTTGAGAGACTTTGGCTTGCATTCCCCAGGACCAAGCAGTGGGCAGTGGACCCACTTGAGAGACTTGAGAGACTGTGGCTTTGCACTCCCCAGGACCAAGCAGTGGGCAAACCACCCACTTGAGAGACTTGAGAGACTGTGGCTTTGCACTCCCCAGGACCAAGCAGTGGGCAAACCACCCGCTTGAGAGACTTGAGAGACTGTGGCTTTGCACTCCCCAGGACCAAGAAGTGGGCAGTGGACCCACTTGAGAGACTTGAGAGACTGTGGCTTTGCACTCTCCAGCACCAGGCAGTGGGCATGGAGCCCCCTCGAGGAGCAGTGGCGTCGTCCCATCATCTGGCCGAGGTGACCCCCCTCCCCAGGACCAAGCAGTGGGCAAACCACCCATGTGAGAGAATTGAGAGACTGTGGCTTTGCACCCCACAGGACCAAGCAGTGGGCAGTGGACCTACTTGAGAGACTTGAGAGACTGTGGCTTTGCACTCCCCAGGACCAAGCAGTGGGCAAACCACCCGCTTGAGAGACTTGAGAGACTGTGGCTTTGCACTCCCCAGGACCAAGAAGTGGGCAGTGGACCCACTTGAGAGACTTGAGAGACTGTGGCTTTGCACTACCCAGCACCAGGCAGTGGGCATGGAGCCCCCTCGAGGAGCAGTGGCGTCGTCCCATCATCTGGCCGAGGTGACCCCCCTCCCCTTCCCCCTGAGGTGCCTGTTTTTTTTTTCAAACTGATGCCCCTGCAGTGTTCTCTCCGTTTTGAGGCAGGTGTCATGTGTGGGCTGTGCCCATGCTTTTTGGGACCACTGGTCCACGAACATTTCATGGGACAGTGTACGGACTTGTATACTTGCTGTAAATGTTTGTGTATACTGATTATTTACTGTTGGGCTATCTGATTGTTTGAATATTACACTAGTTAAACTCATTTTGTTTGGTCCTTGCATTCTTCCCGGGTGGTGACGGGGTGTATCTGTGATGTGATTGGATATGTGTGTGTGTGTTGTTGTGGGTGGGGGTGTTGTGTTTTGCATGTGTGTGTGTGTCACTCTATTTTCCCTCGTCCCCTCCCCTGTGTGCTAGGTGCAGTACTCACTGTGGTTGTCACAACCGCCATTCGTACTCCTGGAAGATGAGAAGATACACCAACATTGGTAACACCTGTTGTTTGGGCTCCATGGCGTCCTGGTTCTTCGTTGAGTGTCGAGAGGTAAGTGGTTTCCCTTTCAAAGACTGTTTCCGCAGTGCTTTTGATGGCATTGGTACCACTCTGGAAAAGCTGGCGGATTGGTGCCTTGTAATAGTGTGGGTTGTACATTGTCTTCCGCCTCTCTGTTGGCGGTTACCGCCGCGGTGTTTGTTGCAACCGCCGTGGCGGTCAGAGTGTTAAAGTGGCAGTCTGTATTGGCGGTTTCCACTGTGGTCGTAATTCCATTTTTTTTACCGCCGGCCTGTTAGCGGTATCACCGCCGCGTTATCACCACCTGCCAGGGTTGTAATGAGGGCCTATGTCTGCCTAGCTCCTGAAAGTTTCATCCAACTTTTTGTGTATGCCAAATAAAACCATACATTCTTGATCCTTTTGACAGAATTCCTTTTCCTACTTCAGTGATGCTTAGTGATAATCTTGAATATGAAGTCAGTCTGATCTAGAATTAGAAATCAGTTGCACTTCTACATCTTTTGGAAATGCTATCCTTCTAGTCAATGCTCCTGTATTCATACCGCCTCTGTCACAATCCATAGATTGGTATGCCAATTGTTTTTGGCTTTCCCAGACAGCCCGTGGACTTTGGGATGGGGTATACTTGTGTGAATGTGTTTTTTTTCAGGGTTCAGAAACTGCAATATTGCAGATCCTGGGACCCAGAATGCCACATTACACAGGAGCCCCCTCCCACCTCCAAATTTGAATGCTTGCGTCTGCTTACAAGAGGAAACATTCACCTGCGGCTCATTTTCCTTGAGCTTTGTAGCTCCATGCTGCAGGTGTAGGGGGCTTTAAAGGGGCTCTGCAGGAAGTCTGATGCTGTTTTTTATTTCACTTTTTTCCCTTTCCAGCATGGGCATCCTTTTTTCAGTTTCTATTGTTTTGCAGATCCATTATGGGGATTGTCATGTGGAGTGTTTCATCATTTCCTGCTCCAGTTACTCTTGGTCTTGCATGAATTTTCAGATACTAGATCTGGGCCTAACTTGTTAACTGCATGTACAGTGTGGGATAGCTTTGTAGGGCATTGGGTGCAGGTGCTTTCTACTATAGATCCTTCCTAACGGGTATTAACGGGTATAGTGGGTTGAGCCATGGGCAGTGACACTATGCTACCTTTTTTGCTCAACGTTAACTCATCATAGCTCCACATTCCAACATCAGTTTGACAGTTCCATCACTGACTAATATCTCTCATCTAAAGCATGATCCCAACAAAGAACAACTCTTCTTTCAACCAGCGTCAGAAAATTTGCCAGATGACTCTACATTTTCTAACACAATAGTGTCTTTTTGTGGTGTGGTTTAAAAATGGGCACTTGATTTTGAGGCATTTGATTCAGAAATATATTAAAAATGATGGGAATTGTAGACTTTGGAAGGTTAAATTGCTGAGATATCCTGTCCATTAATTTGCAAATACTTCACAGATCCAGCTCTATGGACGATTTCAGGATTGTAAAATGAAAAAATAAATTAATTTGACTGCACAAAACAAGATTTTATTCTGATTATCTGTACCATATGGCCCGAAGGCTGTGTGTAGCTGGGGAATGGCCTCATGGAATACCGAATATGTGGCAGATTGGATACTAAGCCTGGCCTTATAGCCAGCACCTGTTGTGCATGGTTAAGTGCACTGGAGGTGGCTTCAGGGCCCAGCCACAGGTCAGGCCCTGCAGGCCACCCCAACTGTGGACTGCTGAAATCTGTGCACAGTTGGAGTGTCCAGGGCCTGGACGGTGGCCCATTGACGAAACCCTGCTCTACATGACTGGGGCTGTAAGCATCAGAGCTGGGCACTCAGGAGTTTCCAGGAAGCGTCTATTTGCAGGCCAAGCCATGTAGTCAAACCCACTGTTGATGGCCGAAAATCATGTGCAGCCAGCGAAAGAAGAGCGTGAGAGCGGGAGCAAAATTTGTCGTACAGTGCCTTGTCATTGATTTGTAGCATGCGTATTGTCAAATATAGCAGCCAGAACACAACATGACTGCTTTGTAAGTGCTGTATGTTTCAGAACACCGTTAGTATTGCAGCCACTAAGAATGACTGCACCAACTATTCTGCAAGATGTTTGATATTACACATGCCCCAGTCCCTGAATATGTCAGTTCCATTTTTTGAGGTTATAATAGACTGTGTTCTATTTAGATGACCATGTTCCACCTATATTATTGCAGCAGCCGCCTTTCCTTTTTCCACTTAAAATCAGCTCAAAAAGTTATTTTTTGCTGATAACCGTCATAGATTTTAAGGAATAAAGTAGTGTAACAAATAGAGTCAAGGAGGAAAGCATATGTTCAAATGTATATTTTAGTTATTCAATTAATATTTCCAAGCTGCCTCTGAATATGAATGTGGAAATGGTCTGAATGTAACAATGTGGCAACAACTGATGGCGGTGAAGTATCAGAGATGGAAACATTACCATGTCTATATAATAGGTGCATCACAATTTGGCACTAGACTCAAATCCCATTGCACATGTTGTCTCATTAGGCTGTTTTAAGATCATCCCTTTTTAGGTCGAGGGTAAGCATATGGCCTCTTGTATACTTTTAGTATACTTACTTCTGTGGACTTAAAGCCATTTCATGTGTTCATTTCAGGGTCATTTACAAATCCTTGCTTGCTAGTGGTCAGTCATGCCTCTTTGTCCCTCCTATTTCTCTTTGGGAGTGGGGACTAACTGCTGTGTAATTACTCCTTTCCGTGTTTATCTGTTCTTTGTGGGGCTTTTTTCTTGGCTTCCTGCTCCTGTTAGTCAATGTGCTTACAATGCTGATCTTGGGGACACTGTACACGCACCGTACTGCTTCATTCACAGCATTTAAGTTGCTTCCCCATTCCGTATTCTTGCTTGTCCCACCACCCACTCACCCTCCTCCTGCTGTTGGTTGTTAACTCCTGTGCCACTGTGGCTGCTTGCCCGGTACCCTCTTGGATTATTTTGCTTTGTTGCTTCGTGCTCATGGTGGTAATGCCCTCATTACAACCCTGGTGGTCGGTGCTAAAGCGGCGGTAATACCGCAAACAGTCCGGCGGAGAAACAAATGGGATTACAACCGTGGCGGAAACCGCCAGCATAGCCAGCCACTTTAAAACTTCGACCACCATGGCGGTCCAAACAAACAGCGCGGCGGACACCGCCAACAGACAGGCGGAAGACAATGTACCACCCACCCTATCACAACAGGCCTATCCACCACCTTTTCCGGGGCGGAACCAACACAAACAAAAACACGACGGAAACAGTACACAGAAGGGAAAATACTCACCTTTCCACACCCCACGAGGAACCAGGACGCCATGAAGCCTGAATTGCAGATACTGCCGATGATGGTCTTCCTGCTCCTCTATCAGGAGCTCCAACGACGGTGGCGATGACCACGGTGAGTACTGCACCTACAACACAGGGGTGGGGGAGGGAAAAGAGAGTGACACACACACATGCAACACCCCCACCCCCACCCACAACACCATACACATAAATACATGCTGCAATATTACATATACACCCCCCACCCCCTGGAAGAACGCAAAAACAAAAGAAATTGATTTGAACAAATGTAATCATGGAAATATCATTATCAAAATTCCAAATCCAGTATATACAATTATGTACACCAAATACACAAATACGGATAGTGCACCAATCATTGTCCGTGGACCACTGGGCCCAAAATGCGTGGGTGAGGCCCACACATGATACCTGACTCCAAATGGAGAGAACACTGGAGGGGCATCAGATAGAAAATATACAGGCACCTCAGGTGGAAGGGGAGGTGGGGGCACCTCAGCCTGATGAATACATGACGCCACTGCTCCACGAGGGGGCTCCATGCCCACAGTTTGGTCCTGGGGAGTGCAAAGCCACAGTCTCTCAAGTCTTTCCAGTGGGTGGCTTGCCCACTGCTGTATCCTGGGGAGTGCAAAGCCACAGTCTTTCAAGTCTTTCCAGTGGGTGGTTTCCCCACTGCTGTATCCTGGGGAGTGCAAAGCCACAGTCTCTCAAGTCTTTCCATTGGGTCGTTTGCCCACTGCTGTATCCTGGGGGCTGCAAAGCCACAGTTTCTCAAGTCTTTCCAGTGGGTGGTTTGCCCACTGCTTCATCCTGGGGAGTGCAAATCCACAGTCTCTCAAGTCTCTCCAGTGGGTGGTTTGCCCACTGCTTTATCCTGGGGAGTGCAAAGCCACAGTCTCTCAAGTCTTTCCAGTTGGTGGTTTGCCCACTGCTGTATCCTGGGAGTGCAAAGCCACGGTCTCTCTAGTCTCTCCAGAGGGTGGTTTGCTCACTGCTGTATCTGGGGAGTGCAAAGCCACAGTCTCTCAGGTCTTTCCAGTGGGTGGTTTGCCCACGGCTGTATTCTGGGGAGTGCAAAGCCACGGTCTCTCTAGTCTCTCAAGTGGATAACAGTCTCCAATGGTTCTGGAGGGGGCTTTGTGCCCAGAGTGCTTCATCCTGCCAAGGACTGAGGTAGTGGATATATCTCTCCACTGTTTCTGGAGGGGGCATGGTGCCCAGAGTGCTTCATCCTGCCAAGGACTGAGGTAGTGGATGTATCCCTCCACTGGTTCTGGTGGGGGCATGGTGCCCAGAGTGTTTCATCCTGCCAAGGACTGAGGTAGTGGATGTATCTCTCCACTGGTTCTGGAGGGGGCATGGTGCCCAGGGTGCTCCACGTGCAGTGTGGCTGGAACAATACACTCTTCTGGGGGTGTGTGCCACGAGATTGCAGAGGTACAGGTTGCATGATATGCCATGGAGGCAGAGACATACCCCACACTGCTGCGGCTTCACATTCCATATGCAGGTGACAACTGTATGACAGTGATGCTTCATGGAAGCTGCCCAGGGTCCTTGAACTCACCACCAGCCTCAGACGACTGACCACTGGGGATGGTAGCCATGTCTGCGGTGGTGCCACTGTGTGAGGACGTTGCGGGGCCGCTGGTGATGCTTGCGGCGGTGTCAGTCGTGGCGGTGCTTGCGGTGGTGTCAGTCGTGGCGGTGCTTGTGGCGGGGTCTGTGGCGGCAGTGCTGGCTGCGGGGTCTGTGGCGGCGGTGCTGGCTGCGGGGTCTGTGGCGGCGGTGCTGGCTGTGGGGTCTGTGGCGGCGGTGCTTGCGGCGGGGTCTGTGGCGGCGGGGCTGGCTGCGGGATCTGTGGCGGCGGTGCTGGCTGCGGGGTCTGTGGCAGTGGTGCTGGCTGTGGGATCTGTGGCGGCGGTGCTTGCGGCGGGGTCTGTGGCGGCGGTGCCGGCTGCGGGGTCTTTGGCGGCGGTGCTGGCTGTGGGGTCTGTGATGGCGGTGCTGGCTGCGGGGTCTGTGGCGGCGGTGCTGGCGGCGAGGTCTGTGGCGGCATAGCATGTGTCAGCACCAGCTGAGTGAGAGAGCAGGATGTCTCCTGCAGCCTCAGATGGCTGCCCACCAGGGAAGAGGCTGGGGACTGTCGCAGTGGCTGTAGACATGCCGGAGGCGGTGCAGGTAGCGGTGCTGGTGGTGGTGCAGGTGGCGGTGCAGGTGGCAGTGCAGGTGGCGGTGTTCTCCACCATACAGGTTGGCGTGGACGTGAACAGAAGTTGTGACACTGGTCCCTCAGTCTGTGCCACCATGCCCTCTCCTGAGCTGCCCCTCTGTTTTTGGCCTTTCCCCACCTTTGATGGTGGGGAGGTTTTGTCTTGCCACTATCCCCTTTCATTTTCGCTGACCCCTTGGTGGCAGGTGTTTTCAGCTTCTCCCTCCGGGATGTGGGCACCTTTTTAACCTTGGCAGGTGGCGGAATGTCCTTGCCCTCGCTCCGTGGCACACTGGCAGCTCTAATGGTTGGCGCACTCCATGACCCCGCAGTTGCTGGCACCACTGTGCCTGGGGATGTGGTGGCTGAGGTGCTGGGCTAGGACCTGGAAAGCCTGGCCCTAGGGGAAGGACGAGGGGGGGAGGTGTAGGGAAGAGGTCAATGTTAGCCAGGAAAAGTTTTTTAGACACACTGAGACGGGTAGATGGAGGGGGTTTGGGAGTGGAGGAAGAGGTAGTGGTTGTAGGAGGTGTACGTCTGCTGAATTTGGGTGAAGGTGCATGGGCTGGAGGCTGTTGTGAGGTGGATGGCTGTTGGGTGGGTGTGTGCCTTTGTTTGTGTAGTTTTGGAGGAGGGCTCACTAACACACTGGGAGAGGACACTGGGGATGTGTGAATGGTAGTGGGGGTGGTGAGTGCACGTGAGCGGTGTGTGGTGATGGGCGTCCTGGTGATGGAGGTAGTGGCTGAGGATGTAGTGCATGCAGGTGTGAGTGGAGACGAGACTGGGAGGGAGGAGGGACACGTGGAGGAGGGGGACACAGTGGGGGGAGTGGATGTTGGTATGTGTGCATGGGTATGATGCTTGTGTGAGTGACTGTGGGATGTGTGGTGCTTATGTTTGCCTGAGCCACTCTTGCGTGTTGATGTGTGTGAATGCTGGTCTGATGGTGTGCTTGGGATAGGCTGAGGTACTGGGGATTGGGACTGGGTGGAGGAGGTTGGAGGGGTAAGGCTGGACACAGGGACAATGGCTGCCATCAGTGCTGAGGCCAGAGCCTGAAATGCTCTCTGTTTGGCTGCCTGGCCAGAATGAAAGCCCTCCAGGTATGCATTTGGTTGTTGCAAATGCCTCTCAACACCCTGGATGGCATTCAGAATGGTAGACTGCCCAACAGTGAGGGATCTCAAGAGGTCAATAGCCTCCTCACTGAGGGCAGCGGGGCTGACTGGGGCAGGGCCTGAGGTGCCTGGGGCAAAGGAGATGCCCACCCTCCTGGGTGAGCGGGCACGGGACACACGCTGAGGGGCTGCTGGGAGGGTGGTGCTGATGGGGGGGTGGCGGCTGTACCTGTTGATGCGGTGGGCACAGAAGGGCCTGCCACCGCAAGGGAGCTCCAATGAGAGGAGGAGTTGCTGTCGCTGGTCTCCGCTCCTGTCCCTGTCGTGGAGCTCCCCTCGCCCTCCATCCCACTGGTGGCTTCAGACTCCATTGTTTCACCCCCCAGGGCCAAGTGGGATGCAGCTCCCTCCTGCTCCGGTGCCATTGCTCCTCCGCCTGATGATGCTATTGCACACAAGAACAGGGAGACCACAAAAAGGAGGGGGAAAGACAGGAAAAAGACATGTTCAGTGCATGCAACACCACTACCGTTGGTGGACACAACAGACACAGCAGCCCTCTGCACTACGCCATGCACTTATAGTTCCTAGATTAATCACATGCCCATGGGGTACCACGCCTAAGCCAGATTGCTGCACACCTAGATGGCACTAACCACTAGTGGGGTTAGAGTGCCACATAGCCTGCCTCACAAGGGACCTTGCCTACCAAGCTCGCCCTGGCCTAGGGGAACCCACTGCCCACCTCCCCCACCCAGACACCTCGTAATGCACGCAGAGTCAGCTGAATGAGAGTGTACTCACCCCCTTGTGGCTGCTGTGATGCCCTCAAGTGCCCATCCAACTCCAGATATGCCACCGCCAGGATCCGGAACATCAGGGGGGTCATGATGCGATGGGCACCCCTCCCACATTGGGAGGCGATCCCTAGCTGGGCCTCCGCTGTGTTCTTGCTCCAGCGGCACAGGTTCTCCCATCTTTTCCGGCAGCAGGTGCTCCGTCTGTGGTGGACCCCCAAGGTCCAGACGTACTTGGCGATGGCATGGCAAATTGCCTTATTCTGGTGGGCGATGACCTAGAGGAATGGTACAGGGGGAAAGGAAATTCTTTACCCGTCTGGACTGTCATGCTCATTGGCCCCCGTTCCCACCCTTGCCCTGACGCACATGCACTCACCGTCCGCACATGCAGGCCTCAGCCCCCCCCAATGTGTCTTCCATTCACACCACCCCAAACAGGCATTGCCCATGCAGCATGCTCAGAGTGTACTCACCTGTTTGTCTGGAGGACCGTACAGTTGTGTGTTCTGGGGGAGGACCCAATCCACTAATTTCTCCAACTTCTCCGCAGTGAAGGCAGGGGCCCTCTCCCCAGACACATGAGCCATTGTCGCTTCCAGACACAGGTCACAGCAGCACTTGCAGTGTAGGTCCTCTCCTGTTGAAGGTCAGGTAGCAAGTGAGTGAACAGACAGAAAATGGCAGTCATGTCCGCGGCGGTGCGTACCGTCACTGCCGGCGTACATCGTCATTGGCTCCTCGGACCCATAGGGTCCAATGTTAACCAATGCAGAATTGCGCCGTGGTCTTTGACCGCCCACCGTGACAGTGTACAACGCCAGTGCAGTTACCTCATATCCCCTTGTCCCACCTTACAGGTCAGGCAGCCGCCATTTCAGGGGGTCACATGGCATTAATAATAACTGCGTCACACCAGTGTAGGCCTTGAATACACACAGTTACAGGCACAATGCGGGTGAATAAATGTGTGCAAATTACATTTTGTGATTCCTCAGTGTTGGATGACTCTCTGCTCGCTGTTCTCCTCCATAGGGCATGTCTGCTGGGGCATGTGATGAGATGGCGGCATCCTCCAGTGTACAGACCGCTGGTGGACCTGTCGACAATGGAAGAGAGACACATCATAGTCACCTACAGACTTGATCGTGCAACAATCCAGGAACTATGTGCCCAGTTGGAGCCAGACCTGATGTCAGCTATTCGCAATCCCACAGGGATACCCCCTCCAGTACAGGTCCTGTCTGTACTCCATTTCCTGGCAAGTGGTTCCTTTCAAACAACAGTGGCCATTGCATCAGGGATGTCCCAGCCATTGTTCACTAACGTGCTGTCCAGAGTGTTGTCTGCCCTGCTGAAACACATGCACAGCTACATCGTGTTCCCTCAGGTGGAGGATTTGCCCACAGAGAAAGGTGACTTCTATGCCCTGGGACATATCTCCAACATCATTGGTGCCATTGATGGGACACATGTGGCATTGGTACCCCCACGCAGGAGTGAACAGGTGTACAGAAACCGGAAGAGCTACCATTCTATGAATGTGCAGATGGTGTGTTTGGCAGACCAGTACAGCTCCCATGTGAATGCCAAGTTTCCTGGCTCAGTGCATGACGCTTACATTTTGAGAAATAGCAGCATCCGTTATGTGATGGGGCAACTCCAGAGGCACTGTGTGTGGCTTATAGGTGAGGACAAGGACCCTATACAGTGTGAATAGGTGTCTGGGTATGGGGTTGTCCCTAAGGGTTAGCGTGTGTCTAACAGTTGCCCCTTGATAGTTGCAGGTGTTTCTGGTTACTCCAATCTGTCATGGCTACTGACCCCAGTGAGGAATCCCAGGACAAGAGCAGAGGAACGCTACAATGAGGCACATGGGCGAACTAGGAGGGTGATTGAACGAACCTTCAGCCTCCTGAAGGCCAGATTCCGGTGCCTCCATATGACAGGTGGTTCTCTCTACTACTCACCAAAGAAGGTGTGCTAGATCATCGTGGCCTGCTGTATGCTGCTCAACCTGGCTTTGCGACGCCAGGTGCCTTTTCTGCAGGAGGATGGGGCAGATGGTGGTCTTGTGGCAGCTGTGGAGCCTGTGGACAGTGAAGAAGAGGAGGCAGAAGAAGAGGATATCGACAACAGAAAGAACATAATCATGCAATACTTTCAGTGAGACACAGGTAAGAAGATGTCACTGCCCCCCATATCTCATACTATTATTGGAGCTAGCATAAGTCTGTCTTTTACACTCAGTCTATGGAGCCTGACATGTCACTTTGGCTTTCCATTTCACAGATGTGGGTCCCACTTGTGCCCTCTGCTATATTTCCTCCAGGCCTACAGCTGTGTTACATCCGTATGTGCACAAGTAAATTGACATTGCTATATTCCATGGTTATTGCAATTACACATTTGTGAAAGCACAGACTGACTCCAGATTGTTTTGTGATTGAAGTGTGTTTATTTCTGTGCAAATAAGTGGAGGGGGTTGTAAAATGGGCAGGGGGGATGGTGGAGAAATGTCCATGGCAGAGTCCAGTCTATTTGTTTCACAGGTGCATTGTCCAAAGGGGCATAGGAAGTGGAGAAATGGCAGTTTAAGGATGGACAGGGTGACAAAGGGGGACAGGAGGGTGACATTCAGGGGGTCTCATTTCCTGGCGGGGGTCTTGGTAATGTTCTCTGTCTTGTTCCTGGATCTCAGGGACCGTTTGCGGGGTGGTTCTCCATCTGCAGGGCGTGGGGTACTGGTGTTGTGTTCCTGTGGTGGTGCCTCCTGTCCACTAGCGCTGGCCGAGATGGAGGGCTGGTCATCGTCCAGGCTAGTGTCAGGGGCCCCTTGTTGTGCCACAGTGTCCCTCCTGGTGTTGACAAGGTCTTGCAGCACCCCTGCAATGGTGATGGTTAATGGACTTCAGGTCCTCCCTGATTCTCAGATAGTTTTCCTCCTGCAGCCGCTGGGTCTCCTGAAACTTGGCCAGTACCGTTGCCATCGTCTCCTGGGAATGATGGCAAGCTCCCATGATGTTGGAGATTGCCTCGTGGGGAGTTGGTTCCCTGGGCCTGTCCTCCCCCTGTCGCACAGCAGTCCACCCAGCTTCCCTGTTATCCTGTGCCTCTGTCCCCTGAACCGTGTGCCCACTGCCACTGCCCCCAGGTCCCTGATTTTCTTGGGTTGGTGGGTTTGCCTGGGTTCCCTGTAGTGGTGGACACACTGCTGATTGACGTTTCCTGGGGACAAAGGGATGGGACTGCTGGGTGAGTGCTGTGGTGGTGTTTCCTGATGGGGAGGCTCTGTGGTGGCTTGTGCCAGTATCAGGGGAACCGACTGTCTCGAGGTCCCTGATGGGCCGGGCTGGTCATCTTGATCCAGTTGTGCAGAGCTGCTGTCATCACTGTGGGTCTCTTCTGTGGGGGACTGGATATGTCTGGTACCTCCTGTCCGGTGACGTTGGGTAGGGGTCCTGCAGGGGTATAAAGGCATGATTATTGCATCTGTGTGTGCCATCGTGTGTGATGGGTGAGTGACCCTGTACTCCAGTGCTTGCATTCTTGGCTTGGTCCTTGTGTGATATTTGGTTTGGGGTCTGTGTGGGTATCTGTAGTGGACATGCTTTGGTGATGGGTGTCCATGCTTTGGTGTTGCATGCAGGGCTTGGTATTGGGATGGGTGGGTTGTGATAGTGGGGCATATGTGAGGTGTTGGAGTGATGGGGTGAGGGTGGGATTATGTGATGGCATGCAGATAGGGTGGCGGGGATAAGGTAGTAAAGAGTTGACTTACCAGAGTCCAGTCCTCCTGCTACTCCTGCGAGGCCCTCAGGATGCAGTATTGCCAAGACCTGCTCCTCCCATGTTGTTAGTTGTGGGGGAGGAGGTGGGGTCCACCGCCAGTCCTCTGTACAGCAATCGGGTGTCTGGAGACCACGGAACACACCTTCCCCAGTAGGTCGTTCCACCTCTTCCTGATGTCATCCCTTGTTCTTGGATGCTGTCCCACCACGTTGACCCTGTCGACAATTCTTCACCATAGCTCCATCTTCCTTGCAATGGAGGTGTGCTGCACCTGTGATCCAAATAGCTGTGGCTCTACCTGGCCGATTTCCTCCACCATGACCCTGAGCTCCTCCTCAGAGAACCTGGGGTGTCGTTGAGGTGCCATGAAGTGGTGTGGGTAATGTGTAAGGTGGTGTGTGTTGTGATGTGTGAGGGGATGTGTTGGTGTGTGTTGTTTGAGGTGCGTGGATGTTGTGTATGTGATGGTATTGTGTGTCTGTGGATGCTGGTGTTGTTTATGGTGGTGTTGCTCTCTGGCGTGGTTTCAGAATTCTGGTATTAAGGGTTTGTGGGTGATGTGGGTGTGTGTTTTATGTTGGATTGGGTGTGTGGGTGTGGTGTGTGTATGTGTTTCAGGTGTGTATATATCGATTTGTCCAATGTGGTTGTGTTTTGTAAATGTGTGTGTATTTTGAGCGTTGATTCGTGGGTCGTGATAGTGTGGGCGTATTCCTGTTGGCGTGACTGTGTCGGTTTTGTTATCGCCAGTTTATCACTGACCTTTGGTGTGGCGGACTTGTGTGGGTGTCTGTATTATGGCAGATTCCGAGCTGTGGGTCGTAATAGCTGTAGCAGAATTCCGTGGCTGCAGCAGTATGTTGGCGGCCTTCTGCACGGCGGGAAGCGGGATTTACCGCCAGGGTTGTAATGAGGGCCTAAGTGTTGTCTCTTCCTCTTCCTTAGTTATGGACATCTTGCTGTTTCTTTGCGATGTCTGTGTGGTCTTTTTATTTTTTTTCCGTTTTATGTAGTGCAACCTCGACACAAAGGTATTGAAGCGCTTTATTTATTCTTTTTGCAGTTTTATATAGTGCGATCTCAATACAAAGGTATTACAATCCTTTAAGTTAGCACTGGTTACATTACACAAGACCACATTCATTTCTGGTAGCAAGGGGAGATTAACTGATTTGCCCAGAATCACAGGATGTTGAGCCAGCGCAGAGACTCAAACCATATTCCTCTGCTCCAAAGTCGGCAGCTCTGGCCCTTATGCCACATCCTCTCCCCTATGGTTCTTTGTCTGGTGGGTGTTGGGGCAGTCTGGGAATAACTTATTTTTTTTTATATAGCACTTGGTAATACAGTTTCTGGCATTTCGTAGTGCTGCAAAGCAGTTACCATTCTTAACCAAATTGCTATGATTCGTTTGCAAACATGTATTATTTCTGATTGCCGTGGTTACCAAGTACAGGGAAAATCAATGTCAAAAAAATATCCTTCTGACCCTATCAAGTGGCCCTTTTCTCATTACTGCTTCTACTGGTGTTCCTCTCAGTGCTTCCCCACGCCTCCCTGTGTCTATAGGAATATACATGTGTTTGTTCATATGGATACACACCCTAAGGACTGTATCTCAATGTCAGTCCTGGAAAATAAAGACTCCATGGGCAGGAGATGTTTTAAACAGTAGAACGGTGGTTTCACAAACTGTGGCAAACCAGGATCAGCCACTGCTTGTACTTATGTAACCCAAATGTGTAGTTGTGACTAAAGTCTTTTTTTGTATAAGACAACAAACAGGAAGGATCCATGCCAGGCTTGCAGGGTAGATTGTGTGTAAATAAGTTCCATATACATTTTGTTTATGTAATTTATCTTATGTGGGTATCAAAAAACTCTGACATGGTTCTGGACCTACCATGGATTCCCCAAAACACAAACATGTGAATTCTTTTCATAGTCTGAAAAAATGCCAATGAACCAGCCCTGTACAAGCCTCACTGGGCACCACTGGTCCAGGTGAAAAAAACACTATCGTCCAAACCCAGTCTTCCTGCTCTACTTTTGCTGTCCAGATGGCAAGGCCAAGACTTCAAATTTTGAGTAGTCATCCCAGCAGAGATATTTCTGACTTCAAAACCATTGGCCAGTGCACAAATGTATGCACCGAAAAGGCACTGTCAAGGCCCAGGAGATTCAGGTACACATATCTGTTCTATAAAGTCCAGTCCTGAGCCGAGGGCTGTCATAAAGCTATTTACCCAAGGCAGTGCTTTAAATGAATACAGACTACCAGCCCTTCTATATTTCCATTTAAAACACTGACCCCAGGTCACAGATGTTGCAGCACTGGAACCTTTTCTTTCGGCCCATCTACCACTGTAGCTCTGTTTCACCAATCTGCCCACATTTGAAGTCTCCTATTCAGTTAAGCTGCCTCTTCTGTTATTCATTTTGGAATTTGTATATGGTCAATGTTTTTAAAAGTTAGGCATGGATTGCCAATATAGAGGAATAATTCCTTTAAAAGTTTAACACAGAGAAATATGTGGCTGTGCCCTTTGGATGCCTCTTTGTGGCTTGTTTGGTGTTACAAAAATTTAGATAAACACACTAGAAAGGCTGGCGTCTCTATGGTATCACAGCCAGTCTGTGGAAATTAGGCAAAAACAGTCCCAAGATGGCAGCATTGTAGTGCACTCTCTCCTAAGCGACAGGCCTGGTAGAGTTGCTGTGGCACCTGGCATACATCCACTAAATTCCAAACCAAAACCCATAGGTAAAAGACATTGCTTTTTACAATACAAATTGCTCTAAGTCTCACAAATGCAAGACCTATTGCATTGCAAATGCTTGTTTTCCTTCAGAAAACTAATTTGCCAAATACAAGATGGCTGAAGATGGCAGTCATATGATCACTGTGCCTTCCTAGGGCCTTTGTGGCACTACATAACCTCATTCCCACTTCTCTCTGACTGCTTGCAACTCATGACAGTCAAAAGCAGAAATGCATGAAACCATTTTGGACTCTCCTCATTCTCATTCGGAAGGTGGCAACTCATTAAGACTTTTATTATGAGTGGTGACGAAAATTGCGTAGATTTTTCCTGCACTCGCAAATACTGATACCGGGTTTATTGGTAACTATGGGTGAGGAAAATTCAGGTCATCACAAGTCGGACCATGAAAGTTCTCTTAGAAAAGAGGAATTACCTTGGATATCAGCAATTCCAAGTCAGACTTCTCTGGTAATTCCCATTTGCCTCCTGGATTTTCACACCAAGATTTTGATACTACTTTCTGCAGCCAAAGTCTCATTGTGAAAATAAAAAGACCCGCAGAAGCACTGTAAATCTCATAGGTACCATCAAAATTAAGAAGCTACTCATATCAAGGCCCTAGCACATTTCTATTTCCTTTTACCTGTACATAAATCATGACAGCCTTACAAGATCTGTTTCACGGTCTTCTTAGTCTCGCAATCCTTAAACGTAAAGCATAGAGACCCCACTCTCAGGCCTTTTGGCATGCATGTACACAATGGTGATTTTCATAACCTGAGCATGACCTAATTATGCCCCCCTCCAGTCTACACTGATGGCCACCTCCTTTTAGTTTGGTACTTTCTTGAAGGAAAAGATTAATGTGTCAATAATGATTATTATAATGAACCCATTTTTATTCAAAGTTGTGGATCAGCTCATTTTTCTACTGTGATGTAAAATAATTACAGCAGCAGCATGTCAAATTGTTGGCTTATTGCGGGGACTGCCAATGTTTTTTAGCACTGATGCATACTATGCTGGAGGACTTGGGTTCCTGCTTGTATGCTCCACCTCCTTCAGTGCACCAAATGTGCCTGTGCGAAGGATCAAGTGTGACCTCCTACTCATCAAATACAAAACAATAGGACTTCCAAATGTTATATTTCAAGGTTTGAAAAGAATAAGACTGGGTGTGGCCAAGTGCAGCAGGTATTTAAAGCCAAACCAGTCTTGAGGTGATTGCTTACTGTCAGAGGTCTTCAGATGCAGAGTCGGATTCTCTGCTCCATCGCGCTTGTTCCTGGATCATCTATTCCCCAGCCCAGCATCGTGGATGCCAATCCTAGAAAAGAAGAGATCAGGAAGATTAACATCATCCAATCATTGCCTATTATGAAGAACACTCAGTGCTTGGCACACACTAGTTTTAAAACATGGATCAAAGGTCTGTTATTTCCATGTCCGATTGTCACTGTGATGTAACAGTGATGACACCAATTACATACAAAAGTAAGCTTTAGTATAATAACCCGATGCTCTCAGTGTGGTTAAAACACTGAACTGAGTTCTTTCCAATACTAACATGCTGCACTGATTAATCCCTGAATATGTGTGAAATCTATGATTTTCATTCATTATCGCCTGTTATATGTCTATGATTGTGAGCGTGACTGTGTTTTAGAAAGTCTCATCAGGACCCAACAAGCAATATGTATAATGCATTTCTGGAACACTTTAGGTAGGTCTTCCAGTGGGGCCACGTTGACTTGGGAACAAGGTAGAAATACATGTAGATAGGATAGAGGGCTAAACATTGTATCTGGCTGCAAGTTTCATACTGTTTCTTGAAGATCCCTGGAGAGAGGGGAGAGCCATCAGAAGTGGGAAAGGGGGACCTGACAGGTACACCTAGTTTGTGGGCAAAGAGTAGTTTTAGTATATCAGTTACATGAAAAGTGTTATTTGACTAAATGTTTAATTCATCATAGGAGATATCTACTCTTCGTAGACCACTGCTGGCCATCTTGATCCTGCCAAGCGATGTCCATATTTCTCGCTCTCTCTCAGCCATCCTCTTTACCCCTGAACATTCCAGTGCCAATTACGTACAAGTAAGTGTGAGGCATGCAATGTCTAGGTGGAGTTTGGAGCAAGCAACTTGGGTTAGCATTGTGTCTCCAGGGAACAAACAGATTAGTGCTTGACAGTTGGACCCTTTCGTGTGGGCTTTCCCAAACCTTTTGCCTTCTCCCCTCCTGTTGCTGAAATTAATTTTTGATGACTTTAGGTCTCTGTAACCTTTACTACTGCTGATCAGTGCTAAAGTTCTTGTGCTCGCATCTTAAAACAGGGTATAATTGGTCTATACCTGATTGGTACATTTAATTTACTTGTAAGTCCCTAGAAAAATGGTAAAACATGTACCAGTGCATGTAAATTATGGCTGCAGCACTTATTGTGCCCTATAATAAATGTCTCAGGCCTGTCTGCCAGTTTTAAACTGCCAATTTGACCCGGCACGATAAACCTCTTGCCAAGCCTGAGCCTCCCTTTTTAATACATATAAGTCCCTGCTCAGTTAGGCCATAAACAGCACACAGGGCAGGGTGCACTGTATTTAGAAAGTTGGACATGCGCTTTTAAGTTCTGCATGCCCTGGTAGTGAAAAATCCCCAAATTCATTTTTCTTTAATATGACGCCTACCTCTCCAGTTGGATAACAGTGAGTTACCCTATTACATTTAATAAGTGATAATTTTTTATTAGGAACAGGAGGCGGGTAGGAATGTCATATTTGTTCCCAAAAAAATGCCATTTAAAATTTAAGTTTAAGTCACAATTATAAAAATGCCACTTTAGAAAGTTGGCATTTTCTTGTCCTAACCATTTGGTGCTTGCAGCCTGCAGCCTGTGAGTGGCATGTGGTCCTTGTGTATTCCTCCCAGACAGTGAGACAAAGGGGGGGCTAGGTGTTTGCGGGGCGGGCCACCCTACCAGGATGGTAGGTGCAGAGCTGTTCCCTGCTCCTCTTACATTTCAACTGAGCTGTTTCCAGCACACTCACAAAGAACGGGACACCAGCCTTCTGTCCCTCTAGACAGAGGAGGAAGGACATTTCCAGAACCAGATGTGAGGAGAAGTCTAGAAGTTTCTTTCCTTCACTCCTTGCACCAGGTATAAATATTGGACTCTCAAAGCAACTCTTCTGTTCACTCCTTGACCTTCGGAGGACACTCAGAATGACTGCCTTGTATTTCAGAGGCCTCCCATGCTGTGTGAGGCCTGCATTGTACTTCAGAGAACTGCCCTGCTGCTTGAAGCCTGCTTTGTACCCTCAGGGGACTACCCTGCTGCTTGAGGCCGGCCTTGCTGCTTGAACCCGGGACGACCAGAGTGACTACAAGGGCTGGTTAGCGGGCCTCCTATTTAGAGCTATAGAGATGCAACAAACTCGAACAACTTTGAACCCACACCTGGACCCTGCCTAAGTGAGTCCTGCCCTCCAAGTGGTGTCCACTCAATCCTGGACCCTTAGTCCTAAGGTGCCAAGCTCATGAAACTTTTTTGCAGGGTCACCCCAATCTTTTTGCCTTACTCCTCTTATTTTTCAGACTTTCTGTTGGCTTTAGGACTCTGGGCACTTTGCCACTGCTAATCAGTGCTAATGTGCATGCACTTTCTCCCCTAAAACATGGTATGATTGTATTACACCTGTTTGGCATATTTGATTGACCTGTAAGTCCCTTGTAAAGTGGTATACCATATACCCAGGGCCTGTAAATTAAATGCTACCTTTGGACTGCAGCGCTGATTGTACCACGAACAGAAGTAGCCTTTTAAACATCTCAGGCCACCTAATGTAGTGCCTGTGTACACAGTTTACTGCCACCTTGACTTAGCATTTCCAACTACTTGCCAAGGCCTTAACCCCTCTTTTATCACACCTAGGTCACCCCTAAGGTATTTAGCACATTAGGTCAAGATGGGCAGGATGCTGTGTAAGTAAAAGGTAGGACATGCACTTGTACGTTTTGCATATCATAATAGTGACTAACAGCCTATTTGATTTTTCACTACT
Source organism: Pleurodeles waltl (assembly GCF_031143425.1). NCBI lineage: Eukaryota > Metazoa > Chordata > Amphibia > Caudata > Salamandridae > Pleurodeles > Pleurodeles waltl. The sequence goes on along the minus strand of NC_090443.1, from coordinate 801,789,526 downwards.
GTGGGGATTGCTCCTCTTGTAGGTTAGCATTGGAAATCCCCTTATGTACTTTTGAGTGGTAATTCCTGATCAGAAAGGAGTAGCATTGCCATGTTTGGTATGTTTGGAATGGTAGTGAGAAATCTTGCTTACTGGTGTAATTGGATTTTGCATTACTATTCTAGAAATGGCACTTTTAGAAAGTGGGCATTTCACTGTGTTTATAAATCTAAGAGCCTTGCAGCCTGACTCTAACCCAAGTTTAGGGTTGAGTGACAGTTACAATTTATGCATACTTTCCAGACAGCCACAGCACAGGAATGGCTAGGTGTGATATGGGATACATCTGCATTCATCTGCATACTGATATTCTTCCTGGGCTGGGAGAGATCGTTCAAACTTACATGTCAATAGATTGTGGACTGCCCTCACACAAAGGACTGATTTACCCCCTACTGATCATCTGGAGCCAGGCCTGGGTTGACAGGGTTTGTGAGCACTTGAAAGGGTTCGTTTGCAATCACCCATAGTTCAAAAACATTTTGAGTATGAGTGCGGGGGCCCTGACCCCATGTTTTCAGAGTACTTTTGGATCTTGAACTGATCCTCTGTCAGAAGAACTGCTACTCTACATAAAGGACTCATCTGGACTGCTTTTCTCTTGTTGCTCTGCTGCCTGCTAACTGGTGGGTTGCTTGTAGGACTCACTAGATTGCTTTTCTGCTTGCTGTCCTGCTGCCAGCTGCTGTGTGGAACTTATACCCAGATGCTGCTGGCTCTACATGCTGCACATTGCCAGAGGACTGTTGTGCTGCCAGGAGGAACAACCATTTGAACTGCCTGCTTTGTTGTGCTGGTCTGCTGCCTACTGATTGCAGGGCTGCAGAAGGGACTGCCACTTGCAACTTGACCTGATGTGCTGGCCTGCTACCCACGTTCCTGCCCTTGTGCCCTGCCAGTGTTCTCCAGGGACTGTATGCCTTCCTATTGAAAGTGGTAGTCCCGACAAGGAGCTGCTTGCCTGATTCCCTCTGTGTCTGGAAGTCTTAAGGGGCTTTGAATACTCTTAAGCCCAGCAGCCGTTGTAGGGCGTATTCCGTGCCTGCACGGATCAAGCCTAGCACGTTCCTTGAAGCTGAGGCTCTCTTGGTTCCCCAAGACATGCTGCCTCAGCAACTCTGGGCGTCCCAGAGATGAACTACTTGCCTTCTCTGCCCACCCTCCGCTGCTGGCAACACAGCCTACACCAGCCTGTGAGGATGGAGAGCAGAGAAACAGACCTCTGAGGTCCTGTGGAAGCCTCCCCACCCTCCTTCGTGGACGCCCCGTGTTTTCTGCAGCTGCACCATGCATTTGTGGGCAGCTGCTCCTTCTACTTTGCATACTAGCGATCAAGCAAAGTCTCCTCATTGGACCTGGCAGTGTTTGGGCGCCCCCATGCTCCGCACATTGGGGCATTGGTTCCCAGGTTGTACTTTGCCTTGCTGGGTGAGCCCTCAACGGAAACCCCCATCAAAGTCTTGCAGGTACAGGAGTCCTGCACTAAGGAAATAACACTATAAAGGCTAAGAAGAGTGCAGGTCTGCCTGTGTCCATCATCTTAGTTTCTTAATACAATTATTTTAGCAGGACACAAAATCAACCATATTTGACTAGGTAGGGGCGCAGGTGTCCCAATTGTATATATGTCGAGCCCCCATCCAGCAATGAGGAAGAATGATAAGCACCAAACTCGTCTCAACTTTGAGTCAAAACGCGCCAGTGGCCCCCCTCAAGAATCATTATCAGACTGATACAAGATGGACTGTCACAGAGGGCACCACATTGGAAGTTACACTTGTGGCCATGCAATAGAGCTTGAAGTCAATCAACAGTAAGATTGACACTCTGAACCTCAGAATGGACCATATGGCGAATAAACTGGACAAACAGGCTGCTCGCCTAACTGAAGCAGAACAGAATATATATCCACGACTGAAGATTACCTTCAGACCACAAGAGAAACTTGTCTTAACATGAAAAAGCTGATCACAATTTTCCAGGCTAAAAATAAAGACCTAGAAGCACACTCGCTGAGAAACAATGTCAGTATCATTGGCCTTCCAGAGACTACTAATACGGGGCGGATGGAGATATATGTAGAACAGTTGCTACTGGATATTTTTGAGACTGAGCAGTTCTCCAATGTACTGATCGTGGAGCGCACCCACAGATCATTGGTACCACAGCCCCCTCCAGGGGCCCCTATGCACCCTGTTATCATGCAGTTACTCCATGACTGCAACAATGACACAGTTCTTTGATTGTCCAGGGACATGAAAACGATTCAACACCAGGGTAATTACCTAGTCTTTTTCACAGACTTTACTACAGCGGTTCAGGCTGAACGACGTGAGTTTTTGTCAGTGAAGAAGAAGCTCCAACATGCTTGTGTAGGTTATGCCATGTTATACCCGGCAATGCTGCATATCGACTTTAAGGATGGGCAGAAATATTCACAACGTCGCAAGTTGCCACAGACGTTATAAAGAAAAAAGGAATTGGCTGCTCCATCTCAACAGACTATGCTGAGTGACTGGTATTGGGGCATTGTGGGGCAGAGTTGGGGTGGGACAGGGATTTGTGGAGTTGCCTCTCCCTGCATGATGTATTGGTATGCTACAAGCTTGGGTTGCTGTCCAGCGCAGTTTCATTATTTAGTTTCCATAAGGGGGAATGGGTTTGTTACCTCATCATCTCCTCCCACCTGGAGGTTTATCGGATCTCTATCATCCCCCTGTCCAGAGCACCCCACATTACTTTGCTGGCACTTTGTGCATTGCTTGTTTTTAGGAGAATGTTTGGCCTGAATTAGCCATGATTTGTTTGTATGGTAGGGGTTGTGCTTTAAGCGTGTTTGGGAGCTGAAATGGGAGGTGGGTGGTATGTATAGTTGGTTTATAATTGTTGGATAATTTGCTTTAGGTGTGCTCTGTGGAATTACAGTCAGTACAGATGAAGCACAACATAACTGTTAAAAAGGAGACATGAGAATCCTGACCCAACTGTTGCCTTGCTTACATTTTTGACTTGGAACGTGCAAGGACTGGCTGTAGGTGCACATTGCTTTTCTTCAGGAAATGCATCTGTCAGACCAGGCGGCAACCATTGTGAGTGTGCAATGCGTAGCATACTGCTTGCCCTCTAACTATTCTACGTATACCTGTAGGGTACTCATTTTAATCAAGCGAGGGGTGCCGTTCGAACTTGTACATTCAGAAGCTGATGCTCATGGGCGATGTGTGATTGTTCAGTGACATTTAAGCAGCACAATTGTCACCATGATCAGCACACACAGCCCAAACGTAAATGACCCTGAAGTGTTTGTGGCGCTTTGGTGATGGGTTCATGCGTTGACTTTAACATCCTTGCTTTGGGTGAGGTATTTTAACCTCTACTAGACCGGTCTGCTGCGACAGGTGGGCAGGGTAAACGTGTGACTCAGATCATGAAAGATAACATTGTGGAGTTTGGGGTGGTAGATATGTGGTGTGCTTGACATCCGAGAGCATGGAAAAGTACTTTCACATCCTACGTTCATGGCTCCTTATCACATATAGATTACGGGTTTATTACTAAGGAAGTACCGACCTGGGTGAAGGATGCCCGTCATCTACCTAGGACACTATCTGATCATGCGCCGGTGTGCCTGAACCTGACCATTCCTATACTTATCTGTACACATTTGAGGTGTTGACTACAGTCCACAACACTGTTAGACCCGCTATTCCGGGAAGATGTCCGAGAAGCCACAGTGGAGTACTTTCTCCTTAGCAAGGACTCAGTGGAGAGTGCAAGCACGCTATGGGAGGCCTCTAAGGCCACCATTAGAGGGGTATGCATAGAGGCACAGGCAGGTATCCTGAAGGATATGCAGGCACAATTGAAGAGCACAGAATAGAAACTCCGCAGGTTGAAACATGCTTTTGATGCACACCCAGACAATGGTATTCTGGCAGCCATTCGGGAACAGATATCGGCATTTAATAACATGGTGGAGAGGGAAGTACACAATTTATCTTGCAGGTATGTGGCCTGTGTATACGGGGAAGGTGGCAGACCGTGCCGTGCTCTGGCTGTTAAGCTTAGACGTCCTGACGCATGCTTTCATATAGTGCGCATTACTTCACCAGATGGTGTACGATGTCTGGACTCCCCATCTATACTTGCAGCATTTTCCGACTTATGCTGATCTGTATGGCCCTTGTCTGTCAGCAGGGGAAGATGAAATAGTGCAATATCTTGAAGATGTAGCTCTGGTCTGGCTCTTCCTGGGAGAGGGAATACCTTACTCAGCCCTTTATTGTTGAAGACATTCGGGAGGCCATTTGTGGCCTGCTGAGTAGTAAAACTCCAGGGCTGGATGGACTCCGCAGTGAGTTTTACAAGGAGTATGTTGACTTCCTCGTGCCCAGTCTGCAGACAATGTTTCTGAAGGCCTACGCAGCACAAACTCTGCCTCCCACTCTTAGAGAAGCGCTACTTATCACGCTCATGAAACCTGATAATCCTCTGGAGTGCTGTGACTCCTATCGTCCATTATCTGTCATTAACACTGATACCAACATCTTAGCTAAATTATTGGCAACTAAGCTTCAGGCTCTGCTTTCTAATATGGTACTGCCAGATCAGGCAGGGTTTATACAAGCACAATCCACTACTCAAAATCTTTGCACGCTGTTTGCTCTACTGCATTATTTGTACCTCTCTATGAAAGCTGTCGCTGTCCTCCTGAATACCCCAGACATTTGATTCTATGGCCTGGACACCCAGCTGATCATCTCCCTCACGAAAGACCCTACAACCGCAAGAAACATCCTCCACAATGGACTTCACGCCATCACCAACTGGATGGAATCAAGCCGCCTCAAGTTAAACACAGACAAAGCAGAGATCCTCATTTTTGGCAGCAACCCCTCTGCTTGGAACGATTCCTGGTGGCCTATCTCCCTATGAGCCACACCCACACCCACCACCCAAGAACGAAACCTGGGAATCATCTTGGACTCAGCATGACTCAGCAGGTCAACGCAGTCTCCTCTTCCTGCTTCAACACCCTTCGCATGCTCCGCAAGATTTTCAAGTGGATTCCAGTCGAAACCAGAAAGACAGTCACCCACGCCCTGGTCAGCAGCCGACTGGACTACGGCAGCGCACTCTATGCAGGAACCACGGCCAAACTACAAACGATTGTCACCCTGCTGGAAATGCTTGGAATATACGGAACCGGTAACCAGAGTACGTGTCAATGGCCTTATCTCCACCCCTATCTGGATCTATTGAGGGACATGACAGGGCTGTCCCCTGTCGCCAATATTCTTTGCCCTTGCACTGGAGCCATTGGCTTGCATTATCAGGCAATGACGTGTAGCGGTGGTCTTGCGGTTCCGTATTCACCCACTGGCGATTTCACTTTACGCCTATGGTATGATGTTATATGTCCTCAACCCAGAGGTCCACTTGTCCCATCTCATTCGCAAATATTGCGCTTCAAGGGGCACTCAGGCTGAGTATTAATTGGGTGTTATCATATGTCTTGCACTTGATCATTAATACTATCCAGTGCCCTATGTATTTACCACTGCAACAATGGTCGTAGCCAGTTAGGTATCTAGGAGTCTGGGTGCACAGAGATTCAGATCTGGTTGTGTGTTACAATTACGGTAGGACGATCTCCAATCTGGAGGATCGAATATGAAGGTGGTCGAGATTACCTCTGTCCTTGGCAGATCGGGTGGCTGTGATCAAGATGGTGATACTGCCGCAGCTTCTGTACTTTATTAAAATGCCGGATCCCCTCACACAGGCATTTCTCAAAACAGTACAATCCCTTCTGATATTGCTGGTCTGGGCTGGGAAATAACAGCGCATAGCATGGTGTCAGCTCACCCTTCCCTTTCATCGAAGAGGATTCAATGCCCCTGACCTCCGCCTTTACTGTCTGTGTGCTCAGGCTCACTATGCACATCACTGGGTGCATGCCCAGTGCTACACAGTGCATCTAGAGATCAAACATGATGATGCCATTCCAGTACCACTCACATCATTACTTACACAGGCACGGTTAGAGGCATTACAGGGGAGAATTAGTACTATCAATTGTACATTGGGGCTTGGCAGGCACTAAGCAAGTGGGCAAGTAAGCGACCAATATATGACCCTTTGCGTTCATTGGTCCATCACCCAGCTCTGTTGGTTACACAGGAACTGAAGGTGCTGTCCCTTGTGGCATTGGCCAGCCTCAAGGTGATGGAGGATGTATATTCGAATGATTGCTTTGTTGAACTCTAAAATCTCCTGCAGCGAAGTTGCCACTCACCCTTCTTTCATTTCACTTATCTGAGACTAAGAGAATTCCCTTGCAAATATTATCTGGACTTTCCACTGCCCCCAGTTTACTGTCGCTTCAGACCTTATAGAGTAGATCCACCCACACAGGCTTAATTACTGCCTTATAGGAGGCGGCACAGGCTGATGAGATGCAAACAAATGATGCACCACTGGACAGGTGGAATATTGTGCTCGACCCACTGCTCAGTGAGTCAGAATATACTTTTTTGCTGTACACTAATGGGGCAACTTACTGCAAATGGGAATTTGCATATTATTCATTTTAAATTTCTTGCAGCAAATATACTAGAACCCTGGGCAGCTGTCTAGGTTTGCACTTCGACATACAGATAATTGTGAATGCTGTGCTGGGGTGGGTGCAGATTTTTTACGTTTAGCCTGGGGTTGCCCTAAGATTTACCAATACTGAGCACACGTGACACAGGCGTTGACAGCTGTGACCTTGGAGCATATCCCCTGCGATCTCTGCATCGGAGTATTGAGGTATGTTAACCCCCTACAGCCTATTAATCGTGACTGGTTGCTGTTACACTTGTGCTAGCTAAGAAGCGAGTGGTTATTAACTAGGGTAAAAAAACATTCCCAACATTGTCACAATGGGTCAAAGAAATTGCCTATTGCCGAGACCAACTGGAGACCTATGCAGAAGAGCTGCCAAGGGCATCTAGACCTAAAGACATTTGGTATTCATGACAGCATATCTTTTGCCATTGAGTAAGGAGTCATAACTGGGGTACTTCTCAAGATATGATGTATGATCTTCCTAATATTAACATTATCAGTGAATATCCTTCGACACTGCACAAATATCTTTCTATGCCATTCACAGAGCTGACTTGCGACAAAGCAGTTATGTCTTGTTGTTTTCTGTATGTTTTTCTTGAAAATGTTTCATAAAAAGAATTATAAAAAAGAAATGATTCATGTCGTTTGGGACATATGATATACATACAATAGAGAAACATATTTTTAGATAATCCTGTGTGGAGTCTCCCTTGTGGAGTATTAATTTTGTTACTGGTGTGAATGTGTTGCACAAATGCTTTACACATTGCCTCTGATGATAAGTCTGACTTTTCTGCCCCAAGCTTCCAGGGGGTGAGCATAGGTTATCTTTGGTGTGTAACTTACTTGTCCTGCTAGAGTGGTGGGCTTAGGTGCATATCCTAGCCAACCAGAAATCCAATTTCTAACAGTGCCCAACTAGCCAAAATCCAATGCAAGGGACATAGAATATTTTCCACTAAGACTTGGCCTGAGAACTGACAAAAGACCGTGACCTACCTGCTTGCCGATCTGCTCAAGGCTCATCACCCATTGGCCTCGACTTTGTTGTAGCTCCCACTACAATCTTCTCGACAACAGCAAATCATGTTCAATGGGATCACATCTGAAGGGTATCCATCCTCATGGAGCCCTCAACGACTACAGCCTTCAGTTTTGTCCTGCTGGAGATTTTCAACTGTATACAAAAGTGACAAAGTCCGAACAAAGACATTTCCACTATATCCTCCTCTTCAAATACTGATGGCTGCCTTGCCCTGTGAAACTTTACCTTCTTTGACATCTTACTTCACAATTACTTCTAGGTCCAAAGGTGAGCTGAGACCGGGCCTAATCCACTGCATGTACCTGAACCATGCCTCATCTCAGTTGGCCAGAACTTTCAACTTTGTCCCGGTTTTGCATGACCATATGACTGCAGTTGGCACTTTGAGCTCTTAGGCACTATTTGTCACTAGAAACTTATTAACAAATCTTAATTCCACTTTTACTGGTTGGATTTAATTTATTTTGGTATCAAATAATTTATTATAATGTTCTCTATTTTTCTAAATTGATGTGGATTTTTCTTGTGTTGTGTTTTCCCTTTATTACTGTTTGTGTGCTGCATATATACTTAGCTTAGTGCCTGTAAGATAAGCCTGACTGCTTTTGTGCCAAGGTACCAGAGAGGTCAGCACAGGTTAATATAGAGACTTTTGTATTTCACCCTGACAAGGATTGTGGTTGCTGCTTGAAAAGGGTGAACATCCTCCTCAACCAATAATCCTTTTTCTTATTGTAGTCAAGGATACCTGGAGCTTTGAAAAATGGCTGAGGTCCCTATGAACAACAGAAAGGACAGGAAGTCTGGTCAGCCAAGTTTCAAACGTCCTAAGATCCAGAAGGAATCTAACCCTGAGGGTAAGGACCTGGCATTAATTTTCAGAGGAGGATGTCCCCCAGAGAGTCTTGACAGAATAGGCAGAACTCCAGGGGGCAGGTGGTCTCTTCAGGAAGGACTTGTGCCATGTACAGGGGACTTGCTTCACCCTTGAATGCTTTAGGCAGTTAGCTGAAAAACAAGGAAGAAGGGATGACAGTGGTATCAGCAGAGTGTACTGGAATGAGGGAGTTCTGTACAGTGAGACAAGGGACCCAAAACCAGGGACAACCAGGAGAGAGCCATTCCCCAGCAGTACAGATAATTTCTCCATTAGCAACCTAGCCCATGACATCCCCTGGCTGATCATCTGTAGCAGACTTAAACTTGGGAAAGGTTAATCAATTACTTGACTAACTCAGAGTTGTGTTACTCCTGTGTCATCTGTCAAGCAAGTGGCAAGACAGGGGCCAAGCCAAAGGCTCCCTGACTACCACTGCCTATTGTTGGGACTCCCTTTGAGATGGAGGGGATAGATATTATTGGACCCCTCTACCCACAGACTGTATCCGGAAACAGCTTCATCCTGGTGGTAGGGGACATGCCACCATGTACCCTGAGGCAGTTCCCCTTAGGACAGTCACTGCACCCACAGCAGAAAAGACCCTCCTTGGTATTTTGACCAGAGTAGGTTTTCCTAAGGAGGTGATCTCAGATAGGGACACTAACTGTATGTCTGCCTGTCTTAAAGTTTGTATGATTCCCTATAAGTTCATCACCCTCTATCATCCTGAGAGTAATGTCCTAGTTGAAAGATTCAACAAGACCATGAAAGGCATGATTATGGGTTTACCAGAAAGAAACTTAGAAGGAAATTAGATGTTTTCTTCCAAGTCTACTGTTTGCCTACAGAGAGATATGACAAAAAGGGAGTGAGCTTCAGCTCATTTGAACTTTTGTTTGGGGTATGGTGCCACTGTGACACCATTGACAGAACTCACTTCAATAAACAGCCCAAAAAGTTATTCAAAGTGAGGAGTGTCAAGCGGCCTTTGAAACCCTGGAAAACAGCATATGACTATAGCAGTCAATTAAGTGTTCAAACAGATGCTTCTGAGCAGTGATAAGGATCAGGATCAACCATTACCTCATGAGCAAGCCACTCTTTTTCCAGACAGCAACATATGAGTGCCATTGAGAGGAAAGCCTTTGCTGCGGTTTGTTCCCTGAAGAAGTTGAGATCCCTCTTGTATGGGACTCACTTCAGAGTTCACCACATGACCACAAGCCTCACAGGTAGCTTAAGCAAATGAGAGGAAAGAATCCCAAACTGTTGATGTTGTCCATTTACCTACAGGGTATGGACTTTATAAAGAAACACAGGCCTGGGAGAGACCATGCCAGTGCAAATGGGCTTTCTAGGTTCTTCCATTTAGATGACGAGAACGACTAGTGTGTAGGTAAGTTGCTTATCAACCTTCATCTGGAGGGGGGCATGTAAGAAAATGGCTCCTTTTTTTGCATGATCACTCCCAAGTTTCTGGACTGATGCTGCTATTTTGTTTACTCAAAGTGCTGCCACTCAGGCAGCAGTGCCTTTGTACTAACCCCGCAAAAAGGTCTAATTGGCTCTCTTACCACTGACATCAGTTAACTTACTCATAAGTCCCTAGTGTATGGTACTACAGGTACTCAGGGGCTGTGAATTAAGGTGTCACTTGTGGTAAGATGTCCCTCATGGACTACAGCGCTAATTGTGCCACCATGAGTTTAACAAAGCAAAATATGGCTCCCAACAGCCAATGCTGACTGGCAGAGCAGTTTTAATGTGCTAGCTCTACTTTGCCATTTAATTTGAAGTAATGGCAAAGCCCAAACCTTCCATTTTAACATTTTTAAGTCAACCTTAAGGCAGGCCTCCTTAGCCCTAAATGCAGGGTGCATTATATGAAAAATAAGAACATGTGATTTTGTAACTTTACATGTCCTGACAGTAAAATCCTGCATTGTCCCTTTTACTGTTGAAAGGCTCGTAGCCCCATTAGCAAGTACAGGGTTACACATGAACAGCTCAGCAATGTTAACTTCTGAATGGGACTATCAAATATGATACTTCATGGTGTCATAAAAATTGTTGCATTAAACACGACTTATTGCTCAAGTCGAATTTAATGTGACTTTAGTACACATGGCCAATCTAGAAAGTTGCTTCTTCATTGCCTAAGGCTTCCAGTGGAAGTTTATGGGTGCACGCAAGCTGCAGTCCTTAAGGAACACAAAGGGCATATTGATTGAAGACAGGCTGTGAGCCAAAATGGCGAGCTTCAAAGGGACGCACCTTGAAGGGGAAATGGTAGTCAAGAACAAGATGGTCTGCTGTTTTGATTTAGCAGACAGGCTGGCCTCTCCGACACAGATTGAGAAGCTGTTGCCAAATAGGTTTTTGTGTGAGCAGGTAGCCCCCAGGTACCCGCACATCTGTGGTGGGATCAGGAGGTCTACACAGCAAGAGAAGGGGTGTGCATGTTGGGAGTGGGCAGAATGGTGCATTCGGCGCTAGCTAGATGCCACACATCACTAGGCAGGAGGGGAACTGGTATCCCATTAGCTGGTAGACATCTCCCCAGGTAAGATACAAGTAAAAATCTGGCACCTATGGCACCCAGTCCTCAGATCACATCCGTACTTGAGAGAGGACAGAAGAAGGACTGCCGTGCTTTTCCCTAGACCCAGCAAAGAGAAGTTGCACCAGAGACATGCCCATGCTGCACCTTGTGCAAGCAAAGAAAAGACTGTGCCTGTGGTGTCCCCTTTGAGGAATAGTCATCCCTGAACACCAGACAGAGAGGGTGTGTCCATGAGTCAGTTGGTTGACTCTCTGTTACAGCCACAGGGCTGCAAAAAGTGAGAAGTCTATTCATTTGAGAGCTCAGCACCAAGAACCCTGATCACCACTGGATGCCAAAGTGCAGCCTGGGACAGTTCCGGCACTCAAAAGTTGCACCCGTCTACCCGACCCTGGAAAACTGCTCGAATGCAGTTTGGTCACCTGGCATAGAAGTTACTTCAAATAGAACTATTGGTTTTGCTGTGACCGGAGACTAGTGGACCAGTGGCAACTGGTTATGTGCTAAACTGCACCTGGACTTTGTGCGACTTTGACCTCTAAGGTCAAAATCACCCCTTCAAGTTCATCAATCTGCGGGTGGTTTCTGGAAGACCCCCGGCACTGGTTCAGCATCCTCAGAATCTTTGAGTGTCTTCAGCATCCTGCACCCCTTGCATCAGGACCACTCCATTCATTTCTATGGCGGTTCAGCCATAGAATTGGAAACTGGACTGGAGGTTGCTTTCCTTGCATGGTAACTGTTCAACTGGACCCTATTAGTCCTGTGACTGGCTCTCTGTCGGAGTTGGTCCCCACAAGAGTACCCTTACTGATGTTTTCCCATCACTTATTGTGGCCAACCCTATACCGTGAGTTGCAGTAGATTACAGTGATCTTTTGCACTGAATGAAAAGCTGTCATTTATTGTTTCTTTACAAAATTCGTATCTATGGAACCCGTCAGTGTATTTTTGTCATTGAAGTGTCTACTTAAAGAAAAAAATGCAACCTATTTTTATAAATTGGTGTTGCATTTTTGTTGTGTTTTGTTCTTATTCAACTATTTCTGTACTTCTTAATGTTTTACACTTTATTCTTTGATAAAGTCTGATTGCTTTAAGCCACAGTTACACAGGACTGAGCTATGGTTTTATAAACAAACGTGACTGGACCAGATGCAAAACTGTGCCTTTATTACATAGGGCCTCATTACTAAGACCGCCGCAGTGGCGGCTGGCAAAAGACCCCCAGGTTGGTGGTCATCCGACCACCGTATTAAGAGTCACACTGTGAAGTCCACCAAACAACAGCAAAAATTCCAAAACTGCCAGGACACTGGAGGTGGGAAAAGTGGCGGTCGCACCACCAGCACTGCCAGCCCAACAAAAATCCTCCCATCAGATTATGATCCACAAATCACAACAGTGGTACTTCTATGGTAGAAAACCATTGGCGGTGCGAACCACGGCGATCTGAACTCACATTGGATAGTTAGAATACCTCACACCTGACACACATTCACACACCTGACACACCCACACACTGCACTAGAAAACACACCCCTACATAGCCCACAATCCTTTGCAACCAAAAATCAAAACACAGCCACGAAGAAGCAACATTTTGCAGAGAAATAAAAAGCAAGATTAGGCATCCATACACATCTCACCCTACACACATCCCACACCTGCACAACATACACAACACAAATTTACTATCACACACCCAATACAAAATAGACACCACCAACTCACATCACAGCTCCTGCACCTCATTACTAACATTTCATGGCACCTCTTTTTGTCTATACTGCCTCACCGTCTTTACCACCAATACCAAGTCCCCACAAAAACACCCACATTTCACTGATGATGAGTCGAGGGTCATGGTGGATGAAATAGGGTAGAGCCACACATTTTTGGAGCAGAGGTCCAGCAGACATCAATAGCCAGGAAAATGGAGTGTGGCAAAGAATAGTCGACATGGTGAATTCTGTAGGCAGCTATCCACGCACAAGGGAGGACATCAGGAAGAGGTGGAATGACCTCAGGGGGAAGGTAAGTTCCATGGCATCCAGGCACCAGCTGGTAGTACTCAAGACTGGTGGTGGGCCCCTACCTCTTCCCCCACTGTTTACATCATGGGAGGAGAAGGTCTTGGAGATCCTGCAACCTGAGGGCCTGACAGGAATACCTGGGGGAGTGGAGTCTGGTAAGTCCTCACAACATCTATGTCATCAAAAAGTTTGGTCTTGCATGCTCCCTCACCACCCACCTCAATTACCAAATCACCCACCACCCCTTTGTGCCAAATGTACAAATACCACTCTCTGGCATGCCACATGGCTACTAAACTCACATGGGTCCACAGTCTTTAGAAATAGCATGTGAAGTATTATGAATTGACAGCACTCCCAGAAGTCACTATTCCACCATAGAGAAAACAATTACAGTGCACTAAATGTGAGATGTCTTCCATGTGAAACTAACAACAGTTTATGTGAATGATAGCAATGCAATGGCCCACTTCCAGTACCACTAATAGCAAAACACAGCTACAGCTGAGTGCCCTATCAAACTGCCATTACAGAAGGTTTCCTAAGATTGACATTTACTCACCTGGGGTTGAAACATGCATGCCAAACTGCATGCACTTGCAGGACATCCAGATAGAGGGCAATTCAACTGCTAACTCCTATACTGTGTGCCAGCTTTGACACCATTGTGCATTGTTCAGTTTGCATTTGGATATACAGTATGATGGCATACACTTTACTAAGCAACAAATGTAATCACTCATGTAATTAATCAGACAACATAAAAGGGTGTCAGCAGTCATCAAACTACTAACATAGTCAAACAGCTTTGAGCATGGTGTATTGAATTGAAAAATCTGACTCTCACTTTGTTCTAACTAAAAATAGGTAGCAGCTATCATTGTCATTCCAGCCGATCATGTAAAAGCAGTGTGTGTATCTCACACAACATCACTAGTACTCAAACCTCAACATCCCTTGTTGCATCACTCACAGAAACTGTGTGCTCCACTTTTTTCCTTAGCAATGTCACCATGGAGAGGACACCAGAGACTGCCACAACCCCTCTGGATGAAGGTCCTCTGAGGACAACACCCCTGGATGTTTGGACATTGATAACAAAGCTAGCCCATCAGGGACACCTCGTCAGTCTACAACTGTCAGCCTCACCCTGCCCACATTGACTCCTCCTAGCCCTCTTGCACCAACATCACAGGCAACCAATCGCCCCAAAACCTGTATACCAAGGACAGTCTCTACCATTGTGTGCCCCCCAGTACAGGTACCTGAGTCACTTCTTGTCACCCCTGACAATGATGGTCCTGCCACCAGTGGGAATGTGCACACTGTGCCAGGGTCACAAGCATGTGGGGGTAGGGTGCGTGGAAGGGATAGTGTGGGCCAGATGATGGGGTCTCAAAGGGACAGTACTGACCCAGACACCAACTCAAAAGTTTTGGGAGCCTACCAAACTTCCCAAAACATGATGGGCCAGGTACTCACCATGATGGGGGAAATCCAACAGCTGCCAACCACCACCACCACCACCACCAGGAAGCCATGCAGCACTGGCAGTTCCAAAGTGCCATCCTGACTTCCATTTCTGGCTTGCTGAGGGACATCATCACTACCCTGAGTAGGTCTGACACACAAAATCAGGCCTCTTCCACTAGCAATGATTCATTAGGTCCCCTCAACATCTGCTGCTGCTAGTGAAATGAAGGCCCTGCAAGAGGAAGGACATACCTCAGACACCCCACCCTCTGTAGCTGAAGAACCCCCCCGCAAAATGTGGATGTCTACCCTGACATCCAGGAGGAGCAGATTCCAAGACCAAATCCTAGAAAAAGTGAACCTCTCATGATTTGTTCCCCTTGTGTGCAACAGATACACCCTAATGATTGTTCTGGTACCTAACTCCATTTTCCAATGGTTCAAAGACACTGGACGTGTGACTCCAAAAGGTGTAGCAGCTACCTAGATGATTTCATCCACCATGACCGACTCCTACACTATTTTCAATGTGTTATTTTGTTTTTCAATCACTCATATAGCTGTACAGTCTCCAAAAAATACCACTTGGACACTGGTACATCATTGCTATATTCACATACACGTCACTCATATCTCAATATGATGTCAGATGAAACATATGAAATTTGATTTACAGCACAAAGCTATCCATTTTATGATTGTTTCCTTGAATCAGATCCCCTAAACTCTCAGATGTACTTTACAAACATAAATATGTGACGGGCAGGAATGACCATATCTACCTACAGTAGTTTACATGTGAGACATAGTTGTTGCACTTATACTACATTTACGTTGACAATAGGATGTTGACAATAGATTTTTATATCCATAGCCAGCCATAAGTCTTTTACACAGCCTTTATAACTCACATGCACATTGAGACTAGTAAACGTGAAGGCAGCACTTAAAACAAGGCACGTTCCTGAGGGAGGGGTTATTAGCTCCACCAACCAGGAAGGGCATTGTTTGACAAACCGGAGAGACAGGGCTCTCCCCCAAGGTGTGTGTATTAGCTGTCTGGAGGTGGCATGCTGGATGGAACCAGTCAGCAGCCATGCCAGTAGGTTAGCTTTTGCAGGGGGCACCTCTACAGTGACCCCAGGGTACATTTAGGGATAAATCCAATACTGGTACCAGTTTGGATTTATCATCCTGAGTTGTTTGATACCAATAGTGCTGCTGCCTTCAGGGGCCTACCCCTAATATCCCATGCCCTGGGTACAGGTGTATCCATTTACTAGGGACTTACAGTGACATTTAGGAGTGTATCGGATTGTGGCAAGCATCACAACAGATTTAGGGAAAGAGCTCTGTCCCAGGGAACCTGGTTAGCAGGGGCCCTGGGCACTACAACTTCTAGGACACATCAACATCAGGCAAAAAGTGGGGAGTTAACCATGCAAAAAGAGGCCTCCTTTCGCACACATGGCCTGGCTACTGATGGTAAATTGGTAAGGAGTTTGAAGAGTGAGGAAGGGTATGTTTGCTTACTTGCTATGACTGAAGATTTTATCACCACTTGTGTTGGGGTGGTGCTTATTGGCATAACTTTCTCCTCTTGTCTGTATCATTCAAGCAGATCAACACGCATCAAAAAAAGGGAATTTGGTGTGCCATCACCAAGCAAGTGTGGACCCTGGGGGTTCACAGCCGGTGGAACACCCACTGTTGGAAGCGTTGGGAGGACCTGAGACGCTGGGCCCGGAAGACCGCAAAGGCCCAGCTGGGGAAGTCCTCCCAAGGAGGAAGGGGTGCCCGTCGGACCATGACCCCCTCTAATGGTCCGTATTTTGGTGGTGGCCTACCCTGAGTTGGATGGGTGTTTGAGGGCAGCACAGCAGCCACAAGGGGATAAGTACTGACTAGACAAATGTACACACCTCTGCCAGTTTAACTGTATGATGCGTAAGTATTTTAGCTGTGAGAGTGTGATAAGTGCTAAAGGTAAAACGTCTCCTAGGAACACCCAGATGTCCAGTTCACAACATCGATACACAGGTGTGGACATTCTATTGTGTATAGGGACATGACACTCACCTATGTTGACTCTATTGTATGAAAGCAACTGATGATGCACATTTGACTGTGTCATCTGGGTACCACCATACTGCTCTATATATTCCCTGCTGGTTCTTCATTCCCACTTACTGGTCCATGCTCCAAATACCCTGTTGGTAAGTTGTCCAGGTATTTGGCCTCTGTCCATTCCAATACCCCTGGATCTAGCTCTATGTGCAGCATTGGGTCTGACAGGTGAATACCAGTCAAAATATCCCTGACTTGTGTAATAAATGTCAAGGTCATATGAGGGTGTGATCTCTATCTGACATTTCACATGGAATTCTCGCAAATCTTACTCAAAGGTGTGAGGAGATGTCCCTTATTGTTTAGTGTGAACTGTACTTTGGCACCTCTGATGTTTAGTCAGGATGGACATCTGACATGCTGAAAAGCATAATGGTATTACTACATTCCTAATACAAATCGCATCCTTAACATGAAAGTTCAGACTATTTCTACCATGTACAAGTTATTGTGAAGGTCAGTGGATACCCTGATATTCCCTTTGCCAATGTTTTGTAGGCATGCTACATAGGGCAGGACTTCTCCTGTATATGTACAATATACACTGTCTTTAGACAACATCATCTGTACATAGGTAATTTCTGCCAGTTTTCTGCTTTGTGATTCAACTTAGGCACACTTACACTTGCTTTTCAGAATCTGTTATGAAGGTTTTTAATATGGCAAACCTAAATTTGCACTGACTTCATTGTGTTGCAGGTGTTGTAGTTGACAATCACATGTTGGTGGAATGATATATGTTGTCAATCAATTGGCTTGACTCTAGGTATATATTTCAATCGTGATTACCTTAGATGTTGTTGTGTCAGTGTAACTTTACTCTAAAGATGTAAGGAGGTTACTCATGTCTGAAGTGTGGATAGTGATGTTGGTACTTAGATAATGTTACTTTGATGTCACCACTAATCATGATAAATTAAACTGTATGTGGCCTTCATGCACATAACATGCGTCCATTGTATTTAATGTGTTGGTATTCTCCCTGGTGTTGTCTGTGGCTGATTCCTGTGTGCTTAGTAGGCCCCATAAGTGTCCTTTACTTTGTTTGCTAGGTGAGAATGACTGAGATGGGTAGGTCCACTAAGTCTGTATCAACCTTTGCAACAACACAGGTGATACTGTGTTAGTGAGCTGTGTTTGGAGTCTAATATATTCTACATTTGGATATGCCAAATGAAGTAGGAGCATCTGGGCTATTTTCCATTATGAAGGTAATCAACACAGTGATGTGATGTATGTGATTTCTATGCAACATGCGGTCTTATTATTGGCATTTGATGAGCTAACTTTCATGTAACAAGACATCTGATAATGCAGTGAGCATGTGTAGATTTGGAGTATGTGTAATGTGGAAATTAATGTTCACAGTCACTACCATTGCTGGTTTGTTGTTTGACAGTGATGCTGTGTATATGGGCCCATTTTCACATTGTCAATTCATTGTGTGTAGAATTGTTTGTGTCATAGCTGTATTGATGGGATGGTGATTTTGTTGTCAGATAGGTGGCTTATGTGGTGGGTGACATTGTTGTCATATTGGGTTATGCAATGTATGTTGTTGTAACGTGATGTTGGCTCAAAATGGTTTCTACCTGGAGGTGTATCGCCATATATGTGAGCTTAGTGTTGTGTATAGTGTGATGTAAGTGTATGAAAAGAATGTAATGACCCTACATCTTTCTGTTTCTAAGCATCAGCATCAGCAGGTGAAGGAGATGGAGCATAGCTGAGTGGGGAAGCTGCTGGCCACAGGACCCAAAGTCATGAAATCATCAACACCGATGGACCCAGAGGCCCGAAGGGCGAGAGGAGTGCCACGGGGAAACAGGATCAAAGTCTTCATCTTTGGAATCCTCCTCCAGTGGACCCTCCCTGGTGGTGGCAGACCCATCTGGGACCACCCCAGCACCATCTCTGTCCACCACCCACCTTACTTCCACTGCCCTCCCTGTAGCTCCCCACCCAGTTGGCCGTGCCCGCTCACCTATGTGGGTGGGTATCTCTTTTGCTGCAGGCACCTCTGCCCCAGCCCCTGTTAGCCCGGCTGCTCTCAGTGAGGAGGCTATTGACCTCCTGAGGTCCATCTCTGTGGATCAGTCGACCATCGTGGATGCCATCCAGGGACTGGCAACTCAGATACAACAGCATTCCTGGAGGGCATTCACAGTACACTGGCTGGCCTACAGAGATCCTTTCAGGCTCTGGCTTTCACAATAAAGGTAGCCAGTCACCTTTTGTCTCTCGTCCCCCTCCACCTTCCTCTTCCCAATTCCAAACCCCTCTTCCCTAACCCAGCCAAAGCACACAAACAGACCGACATGCATGCAGCTCAACACCCAAGGGTAGCTCAGACAAACATAAGCACCACAAGACACCCCTCTGACATGCACACAGGCAACATTCAGATGAGCTGCGCCACTGGATTCAAGATAGCCTGGCTGATGAAGGGTGATACCCTGAAACCGGTCCCATGATGCTTGTTTCCTGTCCAGAGAGAACCTGGCCTAGCAGTTCGGGCTGGACTGTTCCCATGGGGAACAGCATCAAGACTGATTTGCATATGGCAGGGTGTAAACTGGGGTGACGTGGTGAGCAAAATAATGATGGATCAAACCCAGATCTGTGACTGGGGGTGAGTGTTTGAAAAGTTTCAACACTCCGTTCATCATTTTATTTTGATTTGTGATGTTGCTTTGTGCGCCCTAAGTGGCAGGGGAATGCCAGACGTGGGTCCCTTGCTCGCTGCGCCACTGGATTCAAGCTAGCCTGGCTGATGAAGGGTGATACCCTGAAACCGGTCCCAGGATGCTTGTTTCCTGTCCAGAGAGGACCTGGCCTAGCAGTTCGGGCTGGAATGTTTCCATGGGGAAGCGGGTCAAGACTGATTTGCATATGGCTGGGTGTAAACTGGGGTGACGTGGCGAGCAAAATAACGATGGATTAAACCCAGATCTGTGACTGGGGGTGAGTGTTTGAAAAGTTTCAACACCCGTCTATCATTTTATTTTGATTTGTGATGTTGCTTTGTGCGCGCTAAGTGGCAGGGGTATGCCCAGACGTGGGTCCCTTGCTCGCTGTGCCACTGGATTCAAGCTAGCCTGGCTGATGAAGGGTGATACCCTGAAACCGGTCCCAGGATGCTTGTTTCCTGTCCAGAGAGGACCTGGCCTAGCAGTTCGGGCTGGACTGTTCCCATGGGGAAGCGGGTCAAAACTGATTTGCATATGGCTGGGTGTAAACTGGGGTGACGTGGGGAGCAAAATACCAATGGATTAAACCCAGATCTGTGACTGGGGGTGAGTGTTTGAAAAGTTTCAACACTCCGTCTATCATTTTATTTTGATTTGTGATGTTGCTTTGTGTGCCCTAAGTGGCAGGGGTATGCCCAGACGTGGGTCCCTTGCTCGCTGCGCCGCTGGATTCAAGCTAGCCTGGCTGATGAAGGGTGATACCCTGAAACCGATCCCATGATGCTTGTTTCCTGTCCAGAGAGGACCTGGCCTAGCAGTTTGGGCTGGACAGTTCCCATGGGGAAGCGGGTCAAAACTGATTTGCATATGGCTGGGTGTAAACTGGGGTGACGTGGGGAGCAAAATACCAATGGATTAAACCCAGATCTGTGACTGGGAGTGAGTGTTTGAAAAGTTTCAACACTCCGTCCATCATTTTATTTTGATTTGTGATGTTGCTTTGTTCGCCCCGAGTGGCAGGGGTATGCCCAGACGTGGGTCCCTTTCTCGCTGCGCCACTGGATTCAAGCTAGCCTGGCTGATGAAGGGTGATACCCTGAAACTGGTCCCAGGATGCTTGTTGCCCATCCAGAGAGGACCTGGCCTAGCAGTTCGGGCTGGACTGTTCCCATGGGGAAAAGGGTAAAGACTGATTTGCATGTGGCTGGGTGTAAACTGGCGTGATGTGGCAAGCAAAATAACGATGGATTAAGCCCAGATCTGTGACTGGGGGTGAGTGTTTGAAAAGTTTCAACACTGTGTCCATCATTTTATTTTGATTTGTGATGTTGCTTTGTGCGCCCTAAGTGGCAGGGGTATGCCCAGATGTGGGTCCCTTGCTCGCTCTGCCACTTGATTCAAGCTGGCCTGGCTGATGAAGGGTGATACCCTGAAACCGGTCCTAGGATGCTTGTTTCCTGTCCAGAGAGGACCTGGCCTAGCAGGTCGGGCTGGACTGTTCCCATGGGGAAGCGGGTCAAGACTGATTTGCATATAGCTGGGTGTAAACTGGGGTAATGTGGCGAGCAAAATAACGATGGATTAAACCCAGATCTGTGACTGGGGGTGAGTGAGTGAAAAGTTTCAACACTCTGTCCATCATTTTATTTTGATTTGTGGTGTTGCTTTGTGCGCCCTAAGTGGCAAGGGTATGCCCAGACGTGGATCCCTTGCTCGCTGAGCCAGTGGATTCTAGCTAGCCTGGCTGATGAAGGGTGATACCCTGAAACTGGTCCCAGGATGCTTGTTTCCTGTCCAGAGAGGACCTGGCCTAGCAGTTCGGGCTGGACTGTTCCCATGGGGAAGCGGGTCAAGACTGATTTGCATATAGCTGGGTGTAAACTGGGGTAATGTGGCGAGCAAAATAACGATGGATTAAACCCAGATCTGTGACTGGGGGTGAGTGAGTGAAAAGTTTCAACACTCTGTCCATCATTTTATTTTGATTTGTGGTGTTGCTTTGTGCGCCCTAAGTGGCAAGGGTATGCCCAGACGTGGATCCCTTGCTCGCTGCGCCAGTGGATTCTAGCTAGCCTGGCTGATGAAGGGTGATACCCTGAAACCGTTCCCAGGATGCTTGTTTCCTTTCCAGAGAAGACCTGGCCTAGCAGTTCGGGCTGGACTGTTCCCATGGGGAAAAGGGTCAAGACTGATTTGCATATGGCTGGGTGTAAACTGGCGTGACGTAGCGAGCAAAATAATGATGGATTAAACCCAGATCTGTGACTGGGGGTGAGTGTTTGAATCTGTCCATCATTTTATTTTGATTTGTGATGTTGCTTTGTGCACCCTAAGTGGCAGGGGAATGCCCAGATGTGGGTCCCTTGCTCGCTCTGCCACTGGATTCAAGCTAGCCTGGCTGATGAAGGGTGTTCCCCGAAACCGGTCCCAGAATGCTTGCTTCCTGTCCAGAGAGGACCTGGTCTAGCAGTTCGGGCTGGACTGTTCCCATGGGGAACAGGGTCAAGACTGATTTGCATATGGCTGGTTCTAAACTGGGATGATGTGGCGAGCAAAATAATGATGGATTAAACCCAGATCTGTGAGTGGGGGTGAGTGTTTGAAAAGTTTCGACACTCTGTCCATCATTTTATTTTGATTTGTGATGTTGCTTTGTGTGCCCTAAGTGGCAGAGGTATGCCCAGACGTTGGTCCCTTGCTCGCTCTGCCACTGGATTCAAGCTAGCCTGGCTGATGAAGGGTGATACCCTGAAACCGGTCCCAGGATGCTTGTTTCCTGTCCAGAGAGGACCTGGCCTAGCAGTTCAGGCTGGACTGTTCCCACGGGGAACAGGGTCAAGACTGATTTGCATATGGCTGGGTGTAAACTGGGATGACGTGGCGAGCAAAATAACGATGGATTAAACCCATATCTGTAACTGGGGTGAGTGTTTGAAAAGTTTCAACACTCCATCCATCATTTTATTTTGATTTGTGATGTTGCTAACATTCAGATGCACACACAGCCACAGTCACAACCTTTCCTGACACCCCCACCATCCCCAGCATCACACAGCACACCTGACACACCTGCAGACAACACCCCAACATTCACAGATCCAGCCCCAACATCTATCCTACCCACAGACAACACCACAGTAGACCCTCAGATATCCACCCCAGTCACCACACTCACAGACACCACAACCACTATCACTCCTACATGCAGCACATCCACCATACCTGTAGTCACCACCCGAATAGATACCCACCCACCCACCATGGCATCTCCCAGCACCTCCACCCCCTCAGCCCAAGACACATAAATGCCCTCACTCACCCACCCAGCACACACCCACCATCCACAAGCATACCTCCCACAAACAGGCACCCACTTACTTTTAATATATTTCAACCAACCTGTTGTTGGTGGTTAAATCTTTGTCATGCTTTTCTTTGCCTAGTATGGAGTTGTTCCTGGCTGACATTAGCTGTTCTGTATTTGTGTGTGTATGGTGCTTGTGCTATCAGTGTTGTTTAGCCAGTTTTTGAGGTTGTGTGCAGTGCTTTTGTCTCACAGTGCTAGGGTGTGTGTTGTGTTGTGGACATTTGTATGTTTGATACATTTTGTTGTGATGGTATTGAGTGGTGTTTGTGTTGACATGTGATTGTTGCTGTGTTGTGTGGCTTTGTGTGCTTTGACTATGTGTGTGTGTGTTTTGTGCATGATATGTGTTATACAATGTCCTGTAAATGTCGATCAGTTAGTAGTATGGTTGTGTAAATGTGTGTGTGCATTCCCTGTTGGTTGTATGTTGTGTTGTATGTGTGATGTGTCCTTGGGTAATGTCTAATGTTGGTCCGTGCCTATAGATTGGGGATGGGGCAGTTGTGTTGTAGTTGTGACATGGTGTTGTGTGGTACTGCGTGGGAGTGGGCCTGTGCAGTGTTTCTGTTTGTACCTGTGTGTCTTTGGGACGTGTGGGAGGTGTGTGTGTTGACCGTAGCGGGGGTAGTGTGTACGTGCATTGTGTGTGTGGCTATTTGTGAGTGTGCTTATCAGTGTGTTGTTACATGTGAGTGTTGCCCTCGCACTCCCTTAGAGATTGTGGTGGTCATTATGAGTTTGGCGGTCCTGCCCCGCCACGCCGGCGGTGGTGGTCAGACCACTGACACCCTGACCGGGCAGGACCGCCAAATTATGATCACGCCTGTGAACTCGCTGCATCACAGCCAGTTCACCGCCTGTACCGCCAGGGGGGTGAGACCGCCTGTTCGAACATTGACCACCTTCGACCCGGTGGTCCACCTAACACCGCCTGCAGTATTACGAGTATCCTTTCCGCCAGGGATTCCGTGGCGTCAGCCCCGCCACAAAATCCCTGGCGGAAAGGAAACTGGTGACAGGAATTCAAATTCCTGTTGCCACAACAGGACTGTAGAAGGCCCCCCCACCCCATCACAAGGACTCCAACCCCCAAGCAGCGAAGCTCCCCCTCTCTCCCGGTCCCCATACTGACCCTCCCAACCCGATCACCTTACCTGGTGGTCGTCCAGGTTGGAACGGGGTCCAGGGCGCTTGCTCCACCACCATCACCCCGCCAACACAACACCGCCACGTTGTTAACTGTGTTGTAATACGGCAGGCGGTGTTGTGGTGATGTACGGTGAAGGTGGAGCAACCTCCACTAGACCGCCGACCTCCAGTTTGGCTGCTGGTGGCTTTCCACCCAAATTGTGGCAGAGAGCAGCCAGCAGTCATAATATGGCGGTCAAATAGCAGGTGTCCAAAATCATAATGAGGGCCTGTATGTTGTGTGGGTGTACATAAAATGACAATATATAACAATAACAGGTGAGTGTGTGTACGGTTGCTGTCGATGAATCTGGAGTCTTTGGGAAAGCAGGAGCAGCGGGGTAACATGTAGTTCTGGTTTCATGGTGTCTCCAGACGAGTATGGCTTCCTGAAAGTGGGTGTCTCCTTTTCTGCAGTTCGTTTCAGCCTGGGTTTCCATGGTGGTGCAACAGCTGCAGAAATCTTGCCGGTGTGCAACCTCATAATCTGTCCAGTGGAAATATGATCTTCGCCAGCCTGCAAGTGGCTACCATCATCTGTGGCGGCCATACCGCAGACATGGTGCTGGCGATGCTTTGGCTGTTTTCTGTTGTGAATACCGCCATAGTCATTATTTGGAGGTCTTCTCCGCCTGCCTGTTGGCAGTACCACCGACAAGTGGTAATGAGGCCCATAGTGAGGTCACACAATTACACCATGTAATAAACCACTTTTCTCACATTTATGATAAGGGCACAAACCCTCTCCTATTCAAGGTGATATGCTTCATCACAAGACGGCTCCTCATCAAGGGAGCAAGTCTAGGATGTGTCTTTTATCTGGCTTAAATGAGCTGATCCTATGAGTGATCAAGTTGTTTTAGGTCTTGCTAGACAGCACAACTGTCTTTGAACTTTATGTGATCAACAGAAAAAGTACTTTCAGAAGTACTGCTGACAGAGGGGATTAGCCTCCGCACACATGTCGCTTATCATGAGTACAGCATTTGATTCCCCAGAAGACATCTTACTTTCACTGCGAAAGAGTGCTTGTGTTGTACTTTTTGCCTTGGTGGAAAGCTTATGCTCAATACAGCAGGATTGACTTGGTTGTGGTGGCAAGCAAATCACTAACGCTGTAGGACTGATCTGTTTATTGGGAAAAGTTACAATAAATGCAGTAGGCCTGTTTTATTTTTATTATGAAAACCATTCATTAAACTCAATAGGCTTTTTCAGGGTGGATTGTTATTACGCTGCTTCTAAACCTGCAGTGAGTATTTTGTTATAGAGAAGTTTGGCACATTAACTTAGTGGGCAAGGATTTGATGTTGCTTACTTCCCCTGACAAACTGCAGAGAAAAGATTTGCCAATGGTGTGCAGCATTGCCTAAAAAAGCATTTGCAATGCAACGGGTCTCGCATTTGCTCGAGTTAGAGCTATTAGCGTTGTAAACTCCTAACTGGACTTTTCTTGCCACACATATTACAAAAAAAAAAACACAGCGCGATCACATTATGTAAAATACAGTGCAATCACGCTGAAATTGAAAACAGAAAAACCGAGCGCGATTGCGCTATGTACACCCCAGTGCGATCACGCTGCTTTGAAAATAAAAAGATTAAGTAGCCCGGAAACCATGCTGAAAACATCGAGCCTCAAATGGTTTCAGTAGTTTACCAGTGCTGTGTAGGTGGGCTAAATACCGGAAAAGGCATGACGTATGCATGCCTTTCACAAATGAAAGCAAGCCGATTTTAAAAGGCAAACCCACGAACCAATGAAAGTGACTGATGTGACATGGGCGTGGTTAGAAGCCCAAAGAGAGATTACACCATGGAATGGAATGCTTTGCGCTCTCCCATAATAAAAATAAAAGTACAACGATACAACTGCATAATTCGCTGCAAGGAAAGAGTGAGTGAGGGGAAGTAATGGGGAGTGTGCAGAAGAAGGAAGCAACGGAGAGTGGGTGAAGGAGGACAAAATGGGGAAAACAGCACATGAGGGAGAGAGCAAAACTGAGCACGGGGAAAAGCAGAGAGAGAGAGAAAGACAGAGAGAGAGAGAGAGAGAGAGAGAGAGAGAGCAGAACACGAGGGAGAGAATGGAAGAGCAGTAGCAATTTGCGGCACCTAAAGAGACAATAATTCAAGATCCATTTTAGGTACTTTTACCTTGCTCCTCATCTACGGATGGCCATGAAGAAGATGATTCTACCTGGTCAATATACATATAGGATACCCAGTTAAGAGAGGGCAAGGACCATGTTCATTCAAGAGTTGCTCATAGTGCTGCGAGGAATGTTCTCAGGAACATGGAAGAGCAGTAGCAATTTGCGGCACCTAAAGAGACAATAATTCAAGATCCATTTTAGGTACTTTTACCTTGCTCCTCATCTACGGATGGCCATGAAGAAGATGATTCTACCTGGTCAATATACATATAGGATACCCAGTTAAGAGAGGGCAAGGACCATGTTCATTCAAGAGTTGCTCATAGTGCTGCGAGGAATGTTCTCAGAGCTTTTTATCTATTACTAAAAAAACTTTCTGCTGGACTCTAATCTTGAAATTATGAAAAGTTTATAAATACTGTTCAACATCTCAGTACATTCACAGGAAAATTCGCGTTTTTTCTTCATTCCTATTGCTCGATTGGAGGGCGCATGGCAAAACCAGCTGTTCAGTAAAAAAAGACTGCCGCCTTTGCGACTTTAAGAATGAAACCATCAAATATATAGTAGTTATATTTCCGGAACTTCTGGGCTTAAGGAAAAAGTATCTGAAGCCACCATTCGTTTCCGAGAATCTTTGCACAATCACAAACGCAGTAATATGCTACTTCACAACACAACATTGCCAAGCCACAGGGAAGCTAACCAAGTTCTTAGACTTAGCATATCGCCTTTTTGCTTTTTTTCTGAGAAGGCGCCCTCAAAATGTTAGCTAAAGTTATGAACTAGAATCACACCTCATATGATGTTTGCCTTTTATTGTACCGACAATATATTATTATTAAGAGTGTCAACCTATATTATGGAAATTGTATTATATATTGTCAATTTTTACCTTTATTGTACAGATATTTTATCATTTATATAGCAGTAAAATGTGTTCATTCATTCAGTTGCAGGCGGTATCTGTTACCATTACCGAACTGCCAAGATGTTAGAGTAAGACACGACCTTATGTGGGGTTTCATGCGTATATTGTGTTTATGTATTTATTTAATATAAAATAGATAAAGTGTTTCGGGTAAAAAGGACACATTTCACACAAAGTCCTACAACTATGATAAAACTGTGCATCATGCACGATTTAAGGAATCCCATAGGTTTATTCAATAAATCTGTGCTAAAATCTCCAGAGACCTCTGTTTACAGAATCTTTGCTCTGTGCATAGCATTCCACATAGGAGGTAAAGATCTGACACAAGTGTCCATCACCTTACCTAACTTGGTGTACCCTAATAGCCAATTAAGGCAAACTCTATTACTGCCCCAGACCATTAACTACTAGTCCATGTAACATTCAGGCTAAACTTATCTCAGTGGCTGTTCTGCATCTATACAGTCTATTGACACATCAACTCTGCCTTACACGTTCAAGAATGCACTCTTTGTCTCTACAGCAACCTGAAAGATCAGTTAGAAACAGTTTTACTTGCAGGACACTTTCAAATTTGTTTTTACATTCTCCATTGAATATTGCACGTTTGTTTAATTTGTATTAGCTTTTAACAAGCGGATTCCTCTCACGTAGAGGATGGAGAGATTACCAAACATTTATCTCCTATCACTGATA
This sequence comes from Pleurodeles waltl, assembly GCF_031143425.1. Classification (NCBI taxonomy): domain Eukaryota; kingdom Metazoa; phylum Chordata; class Amphibia; order Caudata; family Salamandridae; genus Pleurodeles; species Pleurodeles waltl. The sequence goes on along the minus strand of NC_090443.1, from coordinate 801,761,717 downwards.
CTTCATATTAATGAATTGTGGCCCATATTTATACTTTTTGACGCAAATCGGCGCTAACGCAGTTTTGCGTCAAAAAAATTAGCGCCGGCTAACGCCATTCTGAACACCATGCGGGCGCCGTATTTATTGAATGACGTTAGCCGGCGTTAGCCGCCGGCACCGTCTGGTGTGCGTTAAAAAAAACGACGTACACCAGGCAGCGCCGGCGTAGGGGAAAATGGAGCTTGGGCGTCAAGAAATGGAGCAAGTCAGGTTGAGGCAATTTTTGCGCCTCAACCCGATTTGCGCCATTTTTTTTCCACTCCCAACCCCCATAGAAATGACTCCTGTCTTAGCAAAGACAGGAGTCATGCCCCCTTGCCCAATGGCCATGCCCAGGGGACATCTGTCCCCTGGGCATGGTCATTGGGCATAGTGGCATGTAGGGGGGCACAAATCAGGCCCCCCTATGCCACAAAAAAAAAAAATATATATACTTACCTGAACTTACCTTAATGTCCCTGGGATGGGTCCCTCCAGCCTTGGGTGTCCTCCTGGGGTGGGCAAGGGTGACAGGGGGGGTCCCTGGGGGCATGGGAGGGCACCTCTGGGCTCCTTCAGAGCCCACAGGTCCCTTAATGCCTGCCTTTTGCAGGCGCTAAAAAACGGCGCAAAAGCGGCCGTACGTCATTTTTTTTGACCCGCCCACTCCCAGGTGTGATTTTTGCCCGGGAGTATAAATCCGACGCACATGCCGCGGAGTCGATTTTTTAGACGGGAACGCCTACCTTGCATCTCATTAACGCAAAGTAGGTGTCCACGCTAAAAAATTACGCTAACTCCATGGACTTTGGCGCTAGACGCGTCTAACGCCAAAGTATAAATATGGAGTTAGTTTTGCGTCGAAATTGCGCCAAAAAAAACGACGCAATTGCACTACTTGTCTCCGCAGTTTCCCAGAGCTGCTGCTTCCAGGCTCTGTGGTAGGGTATACATGGGCAGTTACTCCACAGGATGCGTGCCTGGCCAGTGAGTTCTTTCCCCCTCTTTGCGCTCACGGATTTTACATAGCCATCCTTTTCAAGCATTCCAGGTTCATGTGCGACTATCTGCAAGATGTCAGTTTTTTCTTTTAATTCTCAAACTTGTACTGCGGTTTTATATAGGGTTACAAGTCCCAGAATGCAAAGAAAAACCTGGACTGGAGAAGCGAGTGATCTGTGAACCTATGAAACGTATAGGGTGGCGTAATTGGGCACGAAGATATGTTTGTGCAATAATAATGCTGTGTGCAAAGTGCATACTTGTTCCTTGTACCCCTTTCAAACCTTTTAACCACAAAAGGGTACTGTATCCTTAAATATCTAGTGGGCCGTCTGCTACAACCTTCATGTACAGTCCTCTGTTCTCAATAGAAAATAAAATGTGATTGGAGTCTTATATTCAAGGATACGACTTTCATGTTAAAGTAAGTGAAAATAACTTACTTTTTATTGTTTTAACATTGATCTTCTTTATAGTAAAGTGAACTGATCATGCCTTGACTAGAAAGACAGGAGTAGAGTTTTCTAAGGTCAGTGAAATCCCATGCAGCCTCATAGTTCACTACAATAACATTATTTTCTATGATAGAAACTATGAGTACATTCATGTGGGGGTGTGTTTACTGTTCTTGGATAGTAAACACATAGATGGGGTCAATATGAAATTACCCACTTGAAGCCACCAAATGATGGACTTGGGCATTTCCCAACTGTCTAGTGGACTTGGGGCAGATAAGAACAGGATGGACCAAATTCTATGAAATGTAGGCATGAAGTACTCCCTACGGCTACTCGCCCGCTCTTGTTGGACTTATGCCTCTCTATGACAATTACTTGGATAGTTCAGGGAGTGGAGACCTTCTCCAACTAATTGTTTGCACACGTTTAGTGTGAAACTGAATAAACCTCAATGTATATGAAAAACCTGATTCTATACTTCACTGTGACTCCTTTTATCTTTGGTTTCTTTTTGCCTCGGGTCTAATTGGAAAACTGAGGTAATGATTAATCAATATTTTCGGGAGTTGGTGCCACTTGTGTAACAGTGCCCTGGAGCATTAAACCCCCTACAGAACATGGTAAGCTGAATGTCGTCAGTCCACTGCATGGCCGTTTAACAATTTTTGAATTGAGGTATATTGATCATGGCTCTTCTGCCAGTGAACCATACATTATTATGAATGGATTACTTTAAAAACTGTCTTTAAAGCATGGCTTTAAACTCCAAAAAAATAAGCCATAATCATCAGGCAGGGAATCATTGTGATCTATCAATGGGGTTGCCCAAGCCAAAGTATTATCCATAGTATTCCATAGATCTAAAAGCTATCTTCCCTTACTTGGAATTGTATATCAGGGGGCAGTTCATAAAATGTAGTCTACACTGTAGTGAGGAGTTAGGGTATTCTATGGGTTCACCTATGTATATAGTAGGGAAAGGAAGTAACAATGGGCCGGACCCACAGTTGTGCAGGAGCCTACCAAAATAGAAGTGCTAACATATTGTCCTGGGTTGACCTACCTCAGGTCCCCTACTAGCGAGCTGAGTGCAATCTCCCACTTAATCTTGAATCTTAGTTAGCGTTTACTTCACAAATGTAGTGTCCTTCTGTGATGCAGTTAGATCTCTGGTAATGTTTAGTGTGTATTGGTGTAGCAACATCTTGAACATGTTTGTACACATCAAAGACTGCCAGAAGCGAGTTAACAAAGTTTCTCGCACATTGTGACAGATCAGATAAAGTTGCAAATGAATTACACAGAACCAGTACCAGCAAAAGAGGACACTGCCACCTCAGACCAGTGTCAGTTCTACAGCCGCTCTGACTGCTCTCTGGGTCGAACAAGGGAAATGTTGGAGCAAGTACGATATCGCTGGAGGAAGTAAAGGCAAGACAAAAGGGCAAAAATAATAAAGGCCTCCAAAATAATAGCTTTTAATCCTAGAACAAAGCTCGTATTACTTTTAATCTAAAAAAATATAGAAGGCGACAGTATCCCAAGACACAAAAAAGAGTTCAAATTCATGGGAAGAATAAAGGATTTTCAGATAAAGTGGCCCAGAGCAGCTGCAGGTGTCAGTATCCAGGATTGTAAGACAGTTTCCTGTTTTCAAGAAGACCTTCGTATGTTTTTTAATGGAAAGTACAAAAGGTAAGTCACTTCAGTTCAGTAGGATTTTAGAAGGGCGAATGGGATCTGCCATTTTAGAACTGGAAACCTTACATAGAGGCAGAAGTCTCTAGAGAGTATTTCATTTATTTTCTGGACGCATAAACGTTAGGCTATAAGTTGATTTTTATTACATTGCAACTCAGAAAACGTTCAAATATGATTTGCATGATTGAAGAGCTACACTTTTAATTCGGGAATACCAGCTCTGCATAATGTGAGTGCAGACATCAGATCTGTCTTGTTAATTTTGTCACTTGATGGCTATTCATTTCAAAGCTGTAACCTAGTTCTTAAAAGTAACATTGTGTGTACTTTGCGTTTTTTAGGAAAATAGTACCGTTTGCTTGAAAACAGGAAGAGATTCAGAGATTTAAGGTTTAACCACATTCAAATGAATAAACTGCCAGGTATATCTATTTTCATTAGCGAGGTGATATAAACTAATTAAAGCACGTTTAATACTTTGTTTTGCATAAAGGCTCTCATTTCATCACTTTATTTTTAAACAGGGCATTTTTTCATGCTCCAAGATGACATAAGTAAAACCTGTAGTTGTACAATTAAATGACACATTTAGGGTCACATGATTATGTAAATAAAAAAAAACAAATACATAAAAATACAATAGGTAAATAGGAAGAAATCACATTTAATCTGATTGCCGCTCTGACGTTCTATTTAGTATTCTTAAAGATATCAATTCCTTTGATATTAGCTCCCTAATACTTTCCCACCTGTTTGTGTCACAAAACCTTTCAGATCTATAGCATTTCTACATTTGAGATTATGTTATTTTTGTGGTGACTTCTTAAGAGGGTGCAAAGATAAAAGGTGGTTGCAAAATTGTGTTTTTTCACCACTGCACTTTCCATAGACTATTGTATTTGAGGTAGTGAGAAAATGGCTGAATGGATTTATATGAGATGTGGCAGGATTATACATTAAGTGCAGAGATGATGCATTTTGGGCTCTGTGGTTAAGTATGGTATTTTTAAAGGTATAAGGCATTTAATCTTAGTGATATCACTCACCACAGTAGTTTTGCGGAATTTCACAAAATTGAAATTGTGAAATTTTGTCAAACAATCGTGGTACATGGCCGTAAAGTTTAATAAAGTGGTAATAGGTAGGGACCTACTTCATGACCATATCTAAGGCCCTAACACAGCCCCAGTGTAGTAAAAACAATATGGCTGCCTTTTTGTATTCCCTACATATACCCATTACCTAATTATATACTAGCCTGTCATCTCCATCTATCATAGTATTCTGCAAAGTTAGGACAGAATACCATGGCCCAAAATATAACCAAGGCCTTGCTGTATTACTGATACCCTTGCTTGAAACATGGTCTTGCGTGGGCAATGAAATACTTAAGTCAGATTACAAAGCAATGCAAGGCCACCATGCAAGGCCCTGCTTTGGGTAGTAAATCTGGAGAAACGCAAGGCAGTGCAATAGTCAGTACTGTCTGATTAGCAAGCTGAAAAATCTGTGTAAAGGGGTCAACTGTTTACAATAATTTGAAGGTGGTGCATAAATTGTAAATTAAAGTTATAACTATAACTGTAGAGTTTTTAAAGTTTGTGTAGTTTAAACTTGGTTTGTATAGGGAAAATAAGATTTCCTAACTATAATGAAGCAGCTTCTAACCTTTGTTTTCTCTCTCTATATATATCTATTTATATATATATATGTATATATATATATATATTTGGTTACAAGGACATTATAGTTAGGTTCAGATTTTCAGAAATTCAACAATTATAGTTATACCTATCTCAAAAAACTATAACTTGTGTCCTAAGGTAACTATCACTTTCACCCCCACCATGCATAGTTTTTTCATCAATAATTTTATTGCAAATTTTGCAGTTATTTTATGAATGATGTCATAGAAGAGGTTGTTGCTGATGTAATATGTGGGGTAAATAACAGTGCATGGCGAGGGCGCTGTTAAAGTTACCTTATGGCACAAGTTATGGTTTCTTGAGTTGAGTATAACTATAACTGTTGAATTTTATGGTTTTGTGCATGTAAAATCTGTGACTAACTATAATGTACCCATAACCTTTGGTTTTTGAGTGAACTTCTAAGGTTTTAAAAATTCTATTTCCTAACTATAACATCCCTGTAACCTTCGCTATGTTCAGTGAATTTCTTGTTTTTTAAAAATATTTTATTACCTTATGTTAATCCAGCCCGTGCGTGGTGAGGGCTGGCAGACCCCTTGTAGGCATCCAAACACCCACGGCTTTTTGCAGTGTGCGGTGGGGGATGGCTGAAGTGACTGGACACAGATCAGGCCATGTGGCCAACCGCAGGTAGGCACCCAACCCTGCACAATGCACGGCCTTCGGCCATGGGTGTTGATGGGTTAGCTGCAGGGCTTAGTCTGTGGCCTTGCCCTGCAGCCACCCTTCCACAGGCACCTACCCCCACACCTCGAACGGCCTTTGGCCATGCTAGGTGGGGGTCGGCCACAGGTCAACCCTCCCATAGACAGTCAACCCGGGAGGGGGGCATGCAGACTGGGCTAAATTCAGCCCTGGTGACCCTATCTCCTGGGACTAATTCATTTACTAAAAAAGGGAGGGGGCTTGGGGCCCGATCCTGGGCCAATTTTGACCCAAGGACCCTATCCTCCAGGGCCCAGCCATTCACTGCAAGGGGAGGGGGGCCGTCTGCCCCCACCTCAGGCTGATTTTGGTCCAGAGGACCCCATCCCCTGGGGCCCAGCCTATTAGTGAAAGGGGAAGGTGGCATGCCCCCCCCCTTCCTTGCTGATTTCAGCCCCAGGACCCCATCCCCTGGGGCCCAGCCTCCTAATGGTGGGTACCCTGGCCCCACCCATGGCACCTAGGGTGCTCTGTTGGGTTGCGGGGGTGGCCTGAATGCCCGTGTGGTCCCTGCCATCTCCCTGCCTCCAACAAGAGCTGGCATTGCTCCTGCATGCAGTGAATAGCAAAAAGTGCTTAACTGCAAGCAGGGAAACAGATGAAAAGTCCCCTCCCAGCGGGTGGGTATAGTTTTCCTGATTCCACCTGCTAGGAGCAGCATTTCTATTAGCTCTTGCTTGGCAGGAGCTGTCTAAGCGCCCACCAAGTGAAAGGAAACATCTATGTTCTGAGGGTGGGCACCTCAGGACATAAGGTACCAGCTGTGATGGGTGGCTGTCCCCAGGGCCATTACTGGCTCGGGGGGCCACTCAGCCCTCCTGCTTTGAAATTTGACCCCCCCATTTTCTCGCCCCCTCACTTGATGGATCACTCCAAGCCTTTCCATCCGGAACTCGACAAAGTAGGGCACTTTTTGAGAAAAGTTCATGAAAAATCATCAGACGGCACCAAAGTTATAAGCAAACCAAAAAACGCTTTTCCTAGGAAAACTAGGTCCTAACTATAACTAACTACTGGCTATCTACCTATCTATCTATCTATCTATCTATCTATCTATCTATCTATCTATCTATCTATCCGTGTGTAGATAGATAGTGTCACGGTTTACTCATCGCTTACGGATAGGACCAGATGAAATTGCAGGATGGTCCGGTTTCTTGTAGGTCCTGCCTTGACCGAGATATGGGCGACCCTTTCTGTTAGCCACGGTGCTGCTAACAAGGGAAAGTCAAGGCAGTCCGTGCCCTCCAAAGGGAGTCCCTGAGGAAAAACCCAAAGAGAAAAAACCTCGATGGCTGGAACTCCCTGGAACAAAAATGGACACAGGCAAAAATGAGTCTTCAAACAACAAAAATATAACTGGAAGGACCAGGAAATGGCTGGAATAGCCAGAGCGTGATCACCACCAAAGGAAGTGTTGAAGCGCAATGAGACTAGGTGTCTCATTCCTTATATGCCCAAGAACAGGAAGTGACATTCAGGAAGGAAAAGGACGCCATGTTAGATTGGGAAAACTACCATAGCGAATATGTATGAAGACACCAGATTGGAAAGGAATCCTGATGCATGCAGGGAAGAGGAAGACGTGCAGGGAGAAGAAGAAGAACATGGCTTCACCCAAAAACATGCAGGCAAGAAAGGAAAAGAACAAAACAGAAAAGAAAAGAACAGAACAGGACAGAACATACTGGGTAAGTGAGATAGTGGGGCAATTGGGGCCCACTGTTAACCCCCAGGCTGCCCCGCGCCCGAGCTCGCCGAGGCCTGATCCCCAATCTAGGGCCTCGTGCGAGGTAAGGCCGGAAAAAAGGGGCGCGGCATGCCCCGCGGCAGAGGAGATGCACCGCGGCCCCAGCCGCGTCCTGATTCAGTCTCCCTATACGTGCCGCAGCAGGCCACGGCGCAACAGTAGGTTCCCCCCCCCCAGAGCCCCAGGTTTGTGCGAATGCAGATGGAAGAACTGATGAACCAAAAGAGGAGTGTGAACAGAAGAGGCATCTTCCCAGAAACATTTGCTCAGAGGGTAGCCTTTCCAATGGATGAGATATTGGAGGCGATTTCAGAACATACGTGAATCACAAATTTCATGAACCTCATACTCGGGTTCATCATTCACCAAAAGAGGAGGAGGACAGGTGAATTGTCTGCCAAAAGGATCAGACTTATAAGGTTTCAATTGTGAGACACGAAAGACAGGATGAATTTTCCATGTCCGAAGCAAACACAGCCAAAAGGAAACTGGATTGATCTTCTGAAGGATTAAAAAGGGTCCATAATAACGGGGCTTGAACTTGTTTTGTGGTAAACGGAGAGGTAAAAACCGGGAGGAAAGCCAGACTTTGTCTTGTACTTTATAAGATGGAGCCTCACAGCGTCTTTTATCAGCCATCCTTTTCATCTGTTGCGTGGTAGATAGAAGGTTATAATGGATTAGGGGTTGAATATTACGTAATCTTCGAGTAAATTAAGCGACTGCAGGAAGTGTAGAAGAGTCTTTTACTACGGTAGGAAAAGACTTGGGATGGAAACCATTTGATCAGAAAAAAGGAGTGTTTTTCAAGGCACTACGTACTGTATTACTGTATGAAAATTCAGCCATGGGTAAATATGCGGACCAGTTACTCTGAGTAGTATTACAAAAACAATGTAGATACTGTTCCAATTCCTGATTTAGACAGTCTGTCTGCCCATTAGTCTGAGGGTGAAAACCATAAAAATCAAATTGACTAAAAAAGAAGGCCCAACAGGCTTGGCGACTGTTCTGACATTGGAAGTTCCATAGACATTGTAAATTTCGATGGTCAGTTCGTACCTCAAATGGTTCTCTAGATCCCATAAGAAAGTGTCTCCACTCATTACATGCAGCTTTTAGTGCTAGAAGTTTCCATTCCAAAACAGAATAATTAAGTTCGGAATCTGATAGCACATGAGACAGATAAAAGATTGGATGTTCCAGTCCATCGTCAACTTGCCGGAAAAAAGGGGCGCGACATGCCCCGCAGCCTAGGAGATGCACCGCGGCCCCAGCACGCCCTGATGAATGCAATAGTTTGTTGGTGCTCTAGGTGGACGCTGGTGCACCCACCTTAGGCGCCATTGGCCCCAAAGAATGGGTCCCTGGGGCCCTTAATGCTTGGGGAGGGGGGCCGCAGTTACCCCTCCCCTCAATTTTAAAAGAAGGCCCATGGATGTGGTTCTTGGGCCCTTGCTAAGACAGGGGGGCTGCACACCCCCATCTCTTATTTTACACAAGTATTGGTAAATGCAATAGGTTTCAACTATTTAATTAACAATAAGCTATGTTTGGTTGTAAGTCTGAGCTTGGTGAGTATTTGAGCAATATAAGTTACTGAAACTGCATAGAAATGTTTTGACTTGTTTACTAAGAAAGGCAATATATTGTGCAGTAACTGGTGGTAATATAAAGTGGGTATATCAAGTGAAGGTTGGAGGATTTGACTAAAATAAATGCAGCCCACAACGTTCTGCAAAAAAACTACGAGAACATAAGTTAAAAGGCATCAGAGAAAAAAACAAAAACAAAAAATAATACAGCTCACAAGCATGCTTGAAATGTGTGCTCACACAAGGAGATTAAATTAAAAGTGTTGGACAAACCAAAAAATGCAGTTGAAGAACACACAAATTATTTGCAGCCCTAATTAAATAGTTCTTTTAGACATGGTGGATTTGTCCAGAGTGCTGCAGGAACTTTTCCGTTTTAAGTGCCATTACCGACACAACAAACTAGCTGCTCTGCAGCATGGCTTAAATTCTAAAAAGCAGTCTGCATTACAGCATTTTTAAGGTCTTATGCCGTTATACAGCAGCTAGTCCTGCTGTGCAACAGGTCTTAAAAATACATTGGCAAAACCTATAGATTTTGCAAAGGCGAAGCTTATTCCATTTGCCAATGCTTGTTCACTATTGTTCCCATTTCCTGAAAACATTCATATGTGTTGAGTTGTTTGTAGAATATGATTCAGTGTCTGTTGGGTGGACAGGTAAAGCAAAGAATTCCCTTCCATTGTGGAAGCAATGAAGATCAGATATGTTGATTTCACTTCCCATTTGATTTTAATTGTTGACCCTCTGTGAGTTCTGGTGAGTTGTTTGTGGATGCAGCCTCAACAAAGGTTTGGTTGGCAAGAATGCATTGAGAGCCAAGGATGGGAACATCCACAGGGGTTTCGTCCTCACTGAAAAGTATTGGCAATATGACATTCCTAACATCAATTACTGGATGTTAGACCAGCAGTCCGAAGGAGTGCTTTAGAATAATCTTAAACAATTTCTTTATCCCTTTTGGTTTTTTTCAGACACCACTCCCATCACTAGCAGCTGAAGACATACATCAACATCCCATAAAAAACACAATGGTACCTGTTAGTTTTCAACGGCCATGTGCTGCGTCCCTCAACAGTTATTTTGAAGCACTTTTGGGATCAACATCTGGCATATATTACAAGACTAAGGCATGCGGAAAAAGGTTACAACATCATTGATAATCTTTGCAAGAGAGCACTCATTTCAGTTCTTTGTCATACACAGCACACCAGTGACAGTGTAGTCTACTCATCATGTTTCATACAAAGTCATTCCTATTGGGTGCAATGAATAAACTGAGGCAGAAGGTTTCTGTAAAGACAAAAGGCGGCTGTCACCAATGCTTGGTATCTTCTAATCCTTAAAAATGGCTTTGGCATTTTAATTGTTGTCACTTTCACTACAGTAATAAACACTGTTAGGCTTCTTTTTTCTGCAAGTGTCGCCTGGTGCTTGTTCTCTCGAGTGTGCCCAATGGTGTGTGATCTCAAGACTGGGGCACTGTTTTACACAACAGAAAATTAGTAGCAAGGTGTGAGCTCTGAAATTGGGTTCTGGCTGGGAATGAAGGGTGGACTGAGGAGATCATATTTATGAAGTACAGGGGGTGTGGCCTGGCAGTGTACCCAAATGAGCATTTTAATTCACTATTTGTGTAAATTGAGCAACTATCAAAATATAATGTAAAATAATAACATGTTATTTATTGTGGCCGCTTACCTTGCAGTAATTAATGATGCTAGGCTCCTTCTGCTGCACGTCGTACCTGGCGCTTGTGTTCCTGAGTGTGCCAAGAGGTGCATGATCTTGGCACGAGTCACGATTTTACACGGCTATAAATTAGTAGCGAGGTGTGCACTCTGAAACTCTGGTTGTGGCAGGGAATAAAGGGCATGTTGAGGTGATAATATTCATGATGTGTGGGGGCGTGGCCTGGCAGTGCCTGAAAATGTGTTTTTTAATTCACCATTTTTAAACTGTGCAACTATCAAATGGCATAAAAAAATTACTTGTTACAAGCAGAAGTGGAAGAAATTAGTGGGGAGACGGGTCAGGGATCAAAGCAGGAGGGGGGATTGGCATGCTATGAGGAGGAAGGGAGTAATAATGAGTACAATAGAGAGTGGGGGAGCTCAGACCAATGTGGGAAGAGCACAGAGGAAGGGAGCAGACAGCATGCAGATGCACTCGTATTGGGTGCTAGATCCCAAATGTAAACAAGCGCTGGCCTCTGATGTGGCTTTAGCACTAGAGTGGGTGCTGTTTCGGACACATGGGGGCGCTAGACTGGTGAGTGCGCATTGCCCCGTGGGAGACTGGTGTGTGCTGTTGCGATTGGAGCATGCAGCTCCTGGTTTCACAGATGTTTTTAATCTAATGTAGCCGCAGGGAGATTACGAGGGCTGAACAAACAGGAAGTGCCATGCAGGCAATGTGCATACTGGAGAGCAAGAACACTAGAATGCTGCATAAAGAGATCAGCCTCACAGAAAAATTCAGTAGATGAAAAAGAGTAGTTGGGCCTCAGGACACTGATAAGAGCGAGAGATTCCCTGGAGCCATTTGTGCCTCAGGGAGTGGGCCACACCCCCTCCTGCCCCTGTTAAAAAATGCTGTCCCAAGAGGTGGGTTCCTCTAGGAGCAGAAATGCTTAGGAAGGGAGCGGTACTCCCCTCTATCATTTAAAAATAATATGGGCACCTGGACTCCCTAAATAAGTTATTTTTAATAAATGAGTGGCAGGAGCCACTTGTTCATTATTCACTGCTCCTTTGAAGGGGTACCATGTAATGCCCTGCAAGGCCTTTATTTCTTATATTGTTTAGCCAGGTGGTGCCCCTAGAATATTAAGGGACACCAGCAAGCTTCTTTTCCAATGTTTTTGTGGGCTGCAGGGAGTCCAGCAGCCTCCCAGCACCATTAAAAAATACCAGTACGTCAGGGTCATGAGTCATTGAATCCATGACACATAGACACATGGTCAAGAGTCACAGAATACGGGGTCAACGTGTCATTGAATCAATGACCCTAGGACTTATCATATTTTGTTCTTGTGGTTGTTTTTATGATTGCGCTTTCTGGTCCGAAAACTGTTAAAAGGAATACTCAGACACATTTTTGTTTCATTTTTTTGTTTTAAGAAAAAAAAAACAATTGCCTCTGACTATTTATTTTGACACTTTTCACTCACCAAATGTTATGACAAAAGCAATGTAAAAAGAAAGAGTCACAGACATTTTTTATTACACCTTTATTAATTTTTTTAAAATAATAATCAATAATATGAAACAATGTATTGTATGAATTATTGAAATATACATTTGATTAAAATTATTGGTGAGTTTTTGGAGAAAGATGATATACATAAATATATAAACACACATATATATATATATATATATATATATATATATATATATATACTGACTCACAGCATCATCATAATTTCAGAACTTAAAATATTCCATAACAGATAAATTCAGATATGCAGTAAGGTTTATTACAGTACCAACATTTAATTTCAATTATCAATTATCACTTATTTGTCAAACGAGCACCACCAATATTATCACCATGTCATCTCAGTTTTCACTTAATCATTAAAAGGGCACTGCATAATATTTTAAATTATATAAATCATTATTAATCAGACAATACCTTAATCAATATGAAGATGTGCCAGTGAAATCTAATTTCAGACTTACCACCTTCTCCTCTGTTGGCAAGCTCTGTGTGTATATATTTTAGGGTACACAATTGAACATATGGGATCTATATTTTTTTAACTTAGAAAGCTTAATCCTTGCCCTTATTTCCATCAATTTCAAAATACATTTAAGCCACCCAATGTTTAACCCTACCTAGAATGGACTGGTAAAAAATGCATTTGATCATTGGACTGGCTTAAATTGCACATACAGAGGATAGAAATTGCCAGAGTAAAACTAGCGAGTGCAAGAAATTGGATTATTGATTGAGTGGGGTGAGAGCCCTGGTGAAGCAGCAACCACAATCCTTGTTAGGGTAAGGCACATGCAAACACCGTATTAAGCTGTGCTCAACCCCTTGGTAGCTTGGCATAGAACAGTCAGGCTTAACTTAGAGGCAATTTGTGAAGTATTTGTACAACACTTCAAACAGTAAAACAGTAAGATACCACATAAAAAAGTATCCCACACCAGGTCAGGAAAATAGACCAAAATATAATAAATAAAACTAGACACAAATGACAAACATTCAATGAGTAGAAACAGAGTTATGATTTTTTGAAGAACAAACTGAAAAATAGCACCTAAAATCAGAAAGTGCCAACCACGGCTATCTTGTTGCACTGAACCGGGTCACAGCTTCATGTTTGTGGTTCTCCATGGGTGATCGATGCTTTCTGTGTGAAGAGAAGGGCTGGTGGCTCGTGATAAATTTCAGTGGGAGCTGCACTGTCTCAGTGGGAACGGGCCTATTTGCAGTCAATAAGAGCCCAAAAGCTTACATTCAAGAGCCTGTGAGCCACATCATGGGTCCGGGACCTGAGAGGCACCACTTCAGGGTCCGGAACTCTCTGAAGATGGGTCCAGGAGCTGGTTGGAGAGTCTTTTATGTCTCTGCAGCTCAGACAAGGAGGTCAGCAGACTAATCCTTTGCACCATTCTGGGATCCTCGGTTCAAGATGAATTTGCAGGTCCAGTTCTCCCCTAGGCAAGAGGGCAGCAGGTCACCACAGCAGGGCAGCAGTTCCTTCAGAACACAAGTCCAGCAGAGTGGCAGTCCTTGTATCAGCACATCATTCCTTCTTCCTGGCAGAATATCCAGAGGGACAAAAGTATACTGAAGGGTTAGTGTCTGAGGTCCAGTACCTATACCCAGTTGTGCCTTAGAAGTCAGCAAAAGCTTCTAGAGGCATGCCTTTGAAGTGCACAGGTGCCCTGCCTTCCTGGATCCAGACTAATTACATGGGGTATGCAGGCCTTTGTGTGGAAACAGGAAACACTCTATTTGTGTGTAAGTGGGGCTGGACCCAGCTCCTCCCACCCATCTTTCTCGCAATGGCCCATCCAGTCACACCTAATCTCCCCATTGTGTGTGTGGCTGTCTAGGAGAAATACACAATGGCCAATTGGCAGCTACTCCCTGTCATGAGACAGGCTGAAGGCACCAAATGGCAACTTTCTAAAAATGGCATTTTCAGGAATGCAATTTAAAAACCGACTTCCTCATAAGTTAGGATTCTAAATTGTGATTCCAGAGACACCAAACATGAAGTGGTATCTCTTCCCATTGGAAATTACATTTGTAAAAATATAATAAGGCAACTCAAATGTTATCCTGTAAGAGAGATAGGCCTTGCAGTAGTGGAAACAAATTTAAGAGGTCTCACTATCAGGACATGTTCTACCTTTTAGATACATTGCACCTGATCTCTGGGCTGTCCATGGCCTTTCCTAGGAGTGAAATATATGTATTAAAAAGGAAGACTTGGGCCTGGCAGAATGTTTATTTTGCCAGGTCGAAATGGCAGTTTAAACTGCACAGACACAGGTTGCAATGGCAGGCTGGAGACATTTTTAAGGTGCGGCATAAGTTGGTGGCACAATCAGTGCTGCAGGCCTACTAGTACCATTCAATTTACAGGCCCTGAGCACATGTAGTGACACTTTACTAGGGAATTACAGGTAATATAAATATGCCAATTGGGTATAAGCCAATTCAACATGTTTAAGAAAGAGAGCACAAGCACCTTAGCACTGGTTAGCAGTGGTAAAGTGTGCAGAGTCCTGAGGTCAACAAATCCATAAATATAAAGGTTTCTTGTGGCTGAGGATTTCATTTTAACTAAATATATGCTGCTTCTCCTAATATTTTTGTGAAAAATTCTAAACATTCAATAAAAGATTTACATACAAAATGTAATTTTTCTACTAAAATAATTTCATATTTTTTAGCCAATTTAATGCTTTCCTGTGTTTCCAAATTCAGATATTCCCACAAATCATTAAGTCATATACCTACTAATACTTTATCTATGTGGGCCAAACATGAGAGCCTTAATGCACCTTTATCATTAGGAAGGTCTTCCAAGGACCACTGATAAATAAACAATGTGAGAAATGGGTTCTCCCTTCTAATTCCCCTGGAGCTTTTAACTTTTTAGACTACTTGGTTTAGGGACATATACTGTGAGTGAATCTCACTACTTGAGTCTCACTCACTGTAAGCTCTATTATAATGGATTGGGAGTGTTTAAACCAATGGCCACCTTTTAAGGTAAGGTCCACCTCTCAGCAGGCTCTTTGCTGGTTGTACATAAACATGTGTACACATGGGTAGGTTGAACATATGAGACTACTGTCTAGCTCAGCAAGACTCTACACACAGCAAATCTCTACACACAGGTAGCTTGTCACAGAAGGGACCATTAGGGGTTGGGGTTGACCTGGGCAGGCCTTGTAATATCAGTGAGCATTAACAGTGTGAGTATGTATATAAATCCATGGGAAAAGTCTACACTAAACAACATGTTCACAAGAGTTAGGCCCAGAGTCTCAGTTGTGCACCAATATTATGGTAAATCACCATCCTGAATGCAGATTTTGCATTAATTGCCACATAACTTCACTCCTAGTGGCATTTAAAGAATCATCATTTTATTTTGACTCAGCTATTAAATAGATTTGGGCTGTTAATCACCCTTTTGAGCCGAGTTAATTACTCTGCTACCCAGGTGGATGATCAAAGACATCCCCTTACAATATAGCCATTATCAGTAACTAGGCCTACTTCTAGGTCAGGACAGGCTGGGGATGGAGCAGCCTGTGATGATTACCTTTCACACAGCACTTGTCCTGGAAAAGCTCAAACGAAAAAATGCAAACGAGGATAGCCAGTCTTTTTAAGGCAGTTGAAGGAATGGCTGACCTTTGAAGAATTGGAAGGAAGGGACAAGGCAGGGTTTAGACTCTTAGAAAATATCTTTTAGTAGACCACTTCATAGTGACATCTTGCAAATTTCCACTAGAGTTGGGGCATGGGTAGAGTGACAGCATGTCACCTAGGAATGGGCAAAGGTGCCTAGCTCCTGAACTTTCCACCCCCACTGAGAAACCCCTGCACAATGGGGAGACCTTTGAAAACAGTCCAGACCTGTGGGAATGCCCAGGTGAAAGAGAGAAGTGACCTGACTTTGATTGCAAAGAGGAACGTTTGCACCCAAGGACTAGGTTTTGTGCCTCCAAGATCAGTAGGCACTGGCCCCCACACACACTGGGGGAAGTAGAGGTATGGACCTGCTGGAGGGAGCCCTGGAGGGTCCCTTTAAATCTTCTCAGAACTGGTCCTGCAGGACCTCAAGAAAGTGGCATCCCCTGATTTCAACTGCCCCAGAGCTTGGGGGGGGGGGTGCTACTGTAGAAGACCAAAAATCCTATGGTTGGCAAGTGCCCAGACCTGGAGAGACAGGTCCTGCACAAATACAGAGCACTGTAAAAAACAAGCCCCTGAAGGATTACATAGTTTTAGAAACCTGGAGGTCTGAAGACACCCCTGCTGGTGGTTAGAGCTGGCCACTAGGAGCAAAACTGACACAGAAATAGTCAAGATTAGCCCACCTGGGACAGAGTAAACAGGAGAAGTGCAGTTCCCTGTGGGGGCCTAATTCACTAGGGGTACGGGTGATTTTTACCCTCCTTGGTTTTAAAAGCTCCCTCCTGAGATCAGAAATGCCTGGAAGGACAGAGGGTGTGTGTGGCTTACTCCTTCCCCACTTATTTCTTTATTGTCCCCAGGGTTCCCACTACCAGGAAGCGATGCAAGACTGAACTGACTAAAACATAAAGAGCCTTGTGCTATTGCACTCAAGTGATGTAATGTCTTGGGGGTTCAATATTGCCGCTCCACTCTGACTCAAGGACCAATGGGTTCTATCACCACCCCATGTGCACTTGTCTTCTGGACCTGGGTGCACCCAGAATTGACTTCCACCTGGAGCGAGCAAGAATGCTGTGTGAATGCCAACACTTGCACAGCTGCAAAACAGCTCAGCTGAGTGCGGGGAGCTGGCAGGGGAAGCAGGGTTTGTGGGGCTCTCAGCGCCTCCCCAAGGCCAAACTTGGGTGGCCGATATATGCCCGATTTGGGCTGGTACGCAAATTCAAAAATAAAAGGAGGGAAAAGCACGAAGAGAACACTTGCTCATGGTGTAAGGCCCCATCTCAAAGAATTAATGACTGGCATGAAAGTCACCCCATAAGACCTGGTGGTTAACAACTGAGGAACGGTTTGGTTCATAAGGCATTGAGGTGACCCTGAAAATGTGTATATTCTTGTGAAGCACCAACGGCTCAGGAGTGGTTTCAGGAGCTACTGGGAGTAGAGTGGTCTCCACAGGTGCCCCTTGTTAGTAGTTACAAAGTTCACATTAAATCTTCCAAAGTGTCAAATAAGAGAACCAAGGAAAAAATAGGTCAGTTTCCATCACTCCTGGAGCTTTTGCTCAGTGGTTCTGGGGTATGGGGACGTTGGTTGGTCAGTCGGTCGCTCAGTCGGTCAGATGGTTGGATCTAAGGCTGCATTTTGCAGCATGATAAATGTGAAAGACAGATTTGTGCACTTTTTCATTTAATAAAAGTGCTTTATTGACAGTGAAAAAAGAATAAATTATTATTTGTCTTAATAAAGGTCATAGGAGTGCTTTATTGACAGTCAGAAAGTTGACACCGAATAATTAGATTTTAGTGAATGTCTTTCAAACGGTCTACTGACAATCACAAGGTTACCAATACACATTACAAGCCCTAATGAGTGCCATTGAAAGATGGTAGGTACCATCTTTAGTGGTGTTAATGGTGTTGTATTAGTACAGTAGGACCTGTTTCTGCTTTCGTTAATGTGGTGAAACCCTGACAAAGCCAGTAGGTCTCCCTTTTAATAGCTACACCCCAGTATATCATGTCTAGTGCTTGTGGAGTGTAGTGGGCTAAAGGGTTCCGGGCTCACTAGGGTGTGATCTGTTAGGAGGGTGTCATCATAGGTAGTTCTACCTGGCATCATGCATTTATTTGTAAATCAATTTATAGTTTTGAATAGTGTGTCTGTAATAAAGTACTTTTCCTTTTTATTAGTTAAAGCACTGGCTGGACCATTATTTATTTTGTGTTGTTTGTTGCCACTTGTGGAATAGGGTACTCAATTGACCTTGTAATGGTCTGCCTTACTACCCTGAGAGAGTCAAATACTACAATGGGGTACATTGTTCTTAGTAGATGGAAAGGTTGCACACTTATTACTTGAAAAGGATCACATCCTTTGCAACTAATAGCCCACTTTTTTGCTGACACATTCTGGTTTGTTCATAATTTTGCCCTAAACAGAAGTAGTTTAATTGCTCTACTAAACCTAACATTCTTTACGTCCAATCCTGCACAAACCTAGTGCAAATCGGTCAGATGGAGAAGATTATAAATAGCTGTTCATAATATTTTGACTTGTCAACAACAGATCCAGATTGGTGCACCCTTAGTTCTCCCCACCATAAAAAGTATAAGCTTCTGTTTTTCCTCTAAACGATTCCATTGGAGCAATGGTGTGCTCATTGGTGTTTCTAGGCTGACTCGTCTAAAAAACTGTGAGGTTAACAATATAGGCCCTCATTACGACCCTGGCGGTCGGTGATAAAGTGGTGGTAATATCACCAACAGGCTGGTGGTAAGTACCCCCAAATTATGACCATGGCGGGGATATCTCTGAAAGACAACCAATGTACCACACCGACCGCCAGGGAGGAAACAACGGTCACAATGCCGGTAGCCTCCTACAGCCAGGCGGAAGACAAAGTATCGCCTGCCATATTTTTACTCACGATTCCGCCACCTTTTCCTGGCGGTACCAACGTATAAAAAGCCTGGTGGAAACACATCATAGAAGAGAAAGGACTCACCTTCAGAGACACAGGGAAGAACCACGCCGCCATGGAACCTGAACTGCAAGTCTTTACGATGATCTTCTATATTATGCTCCACCTGTAACACCAACGCCGGCGAAGACGACGACGGTGAGTACAGACGCCTAGCACACAAGGGAGGGTGGGAGGAAAAAGAGAGTGACACACACAGGCACCACACATACCCGACATACACACACCATACACACAACCATATGTATTACAAAAACAATTTGACCACGAAAATCTGCAGATAATGCAAAGGCAACAGGAATTTACAAAAATGATTGTAATCAGTCCAACAATGAAATCAAAAATCCGACTTACACATTAAACACATCTGTACACATGTTCATAGTTCAAAGGGCCCACATGGCCAGAGGGCAAAGTCCAAGGCTCCACTTGAATCCTGCACCAATCCGGAGAGAACACTGCAGGGGCATCAGTTGGCAAATAGGCAGGCACCTCAGGGGGTGGGGGTGCACCTCAGCCGGATGCGGAAACAAGACCACTGGTTCTGGAATGGGCAACATGCCCATTGTTCTGTCCTGGAGAGTGCAAGGCCACAGTCTCTCAAGTGGGTGATTTGCCCACTGGTTCTGGATGGGGCAACATGCCCTGTGCTTGGTCCTGGGGAGTGCAAGGCCACAGTCTCTCAAGTGGGTGACTTGCCCACTGGTTCTGGAGGGGGCAGGCCGCACAGCAGCCCTTGGAGGCTGGACTATATGGCGTCCGCCGGCGGTGACGGCTGCACTGTGGTGGTGGTTGTGGGAGGCTCCTGCTCAGCCCCTGCACCCTCCTATGGCTGCACTGTGGTGGTGGTTGTGGGAGGCTCCTACTCAGCCCTTGCACCCTCCGATGGCTGCACTGTGGTAGTGGTTGTGGGAGTCTCCTGCTCATCCCCTGCACTCTCTGATGGCTGCACAACCACGGCTGGTGGTGGGGGTTCTGTGACAGCTGCTGGTGGTGGCGGTGTTTGGCTGTCAGCTTCCACTGGCGTAGATTGCCTCCTCTCCTCCTGCTCATGGGTTGGGGGTCCCTTCCCCTTCCTTGCACTGGTGGATGGGCTCTTCCCCCCCTCTGCTTTCTGGTGCTGGCTCCTTCCCCCTCTTTGCAGCTGGTGCAGGCTCCTTCCTCTTCTCTGCAGATGGTGCATTCTCCTCCCCCTTCTTTGCAGCTGGTGCAGGCTCCTTCCCCTTCTTTCCAGCTGGTGCAGGCTCCTTCCCCTTCTTCGCAGCTGCTGCAGGCTCCTTACCCTTCAGTATTGTTGGCCTGGAATCCTTTCCACCATGAGTAGGTGGTGCTTGGCTGGGTCCTTGCGACCCTGCCCATATGTGCAGGACGGGGGTGGAGGGGTAGGGAAGAGGTCAATCTGGGTAAGGAAAATCTTTTTAGGGACGTTGGGGTGGGAAGAGGGAGGAGTAATGGGAGTGGAGGATGATGGAGTGGTTGTTGGAGGTGTTTGTCTGCCTGATTTGGGTGCAGGTGCATGGGCTGTGTGCTGTTGTGAGGTGGATGGCTGTTGGGTGTCTGAGTGCTTGCGTTTGAGTACTTTAGGAGGGGGGACAGACAAGGTGGGAGAGGACACAGGGGATGTGTGCATACATTTTGTGGAGGTGTCTGCCAGTGAGGTGTGTGTTCTGCTTGGTGTGGTGATGCTGGTAGTGGATATTGATGTAATGCATGCAGGTGTGAGTGTGGACGTCACTGGGTGGGAGGTGGAGGAGGAGGAAGGGGAGGCAGTGGAGATAGTAGATGTTGTTGTGTCTGCAACTGAATGGTGTTTGTGTGAGTGCCTGTGGGATGAAGTGTGGTGCTTGTGTTTGCCTGTGACACTCTTGGGTGTTATCTTGTGTGCATGCTCGTCTGGCTGTGTGCTTGGGATGGGTTGGGGTTGAGGATAATGGGACTGGGAAGTGGAAGTTGGAGGGGGGACGGTTGAAACACGGATAATGGCTGCCATCAGATAGAAAGCCAGAGCCTGAATGGATCTCTGTTGGGCTGCCAATCCACCGTGAATGCCCTCCAGGAATGCATTAGATTGCTGCATCTGGGCTTCCAGCCCCTGGATGGCATTCACAATGGTTGTTTGCTCTCTAGAGATGGATCTCAGGACGTCAATAGCCTTCTCACTCATGGCAGCAGGGCTCACTGGGGCAGGGCCTGAGGTACATGGGGCGAAGGAGATGCCCACCCTCCTGGGTGAGCAGGCATAGGCAACTCACTGAGTGGATGCTGGGAGGATGGTGCTGGTACGGGGGATGGCGGCTGTACCTGCAGCTGGGGTGGTCACAGAGGTGTCCGCCACCACCAGGGAGCTCCCATCGGATGAGGTATCAGACTCTGTATTGTCCCCTCCAGTCTCTGTTGTGGTGCTCCTCTTGCCCTCTTTCCCACTGGTGCCCTCAGCACTGGTGGACTCTGCCTCCAGGGTCCTGTCCGATGCAGCTCCCTCTGTCACCGGTGCCTCTTCTCCTCCGTCAGATGATGCTAATGCACATAAGGAGAGGTTGACAAAACAAGAAAGGGGTGGGGAGAGAGAAAGGATACACTGGGTCAATGACTGCACCAACACCACCGTTGGCATACACAGCACTCTCACACACAGGGAGCAGGCCTACACATTATGCATGGCACTACCAGTGAAATGGTTACTCAACAAGGAATGAGGAGGGGCACACACTGCCAACTGCAGCACACCTGGGACCCACGTAGCCCTTTTCAGTAGTAAATACTAACAAGCTAGGCAAGCAGTATTTCACAATCAAACCCTTAGCCACCAGAGGAACTACGCTGCAATATATGGAATGGCCTAGGGGCACCCACTGAAACACAACCACCAACTGGATATCACCCCTCCAGCCCTGAGTTTCGATAATACCCACTCTCCTCACCCCCTTTTGGCTGCTGTGATGCCCTCAAGCACCCATCCAGCTCAGGGTATGCCATACCACCAGTATGCAGGCCATCAGAGCGGTCAGGGTCCGCCGGCACCCCTTCCTCGTTGGGAGGCCATCCCCAGCTGGGCCTTTGCGGTCTTTCGTGCCCAGCGTCTCAGGTCCTCCCACTGTTTGCAACAGTGGGTGCTCTGCCTGCCATAGACCCCCAGGGTCCGCACGTCCTTGGTGATGGCACACCATATTCCCTTCTTTTGATGGGCACATATTTCCGCACAGAATGTGTACACCGCCAAGAGGACATCCATCCACCCCCCTTACACAAGGCCTTCACACACAACTCCATGCATTTGTGCCCACAGTGTACTCACCTGTTGGTCTGGAGGCCCATACTGTGGTAGGACCCCATCTACCAGTCACTCCAACTCCTCCGAAGTGAAGGCTGGTGCCCTTTCCACTGTCACACGGGCCATGGTAGGTTCCAGACACAGGTCACAGCAGCACATGCAGTGTACGTCCTCTCCTATGGAAGCCCAGGAAACAAGTGAGGAATCTGATAGAAAATGGCGGTCACGTCCGTGGCGGTGCATACCGTCAGCGCCGGCGTAGATCACCATTGGCCACTGTACCCAATTATAACCAATGAGGAATTGCACGGCGGTTCACGACCGCCTACCGCCATGGTGCACAACGTCAGCGGTATTACCTCACTTCCACCTGTCCCTCCACACAGGACAGGCAGAGTTCTTTTCAGGGGGGGTGAACAGGCCTATGAATTAATGCTGCGTCACAGGATAAATAGGCATATACTTCACAAATTACACGGTACCATGACATGTTTGCACATTGCAGACTGCTGTTTTGGCTCCGTTGTTCAGTTTGTGACAGCCTCCTCACGCTTGTGTCCCTTAGATACCTACCGCTGCGGATGAATAAGAAATGGAGACATACCCAAGTGTACAGACCCCCGGTGGACTTGCCTACACTGGAGGACAGGCACATAATACTCACCTATAGACTGTGAGCTGTGTGCCCAATTGGAGCTGACCTGATATCTGCTATCCGTCACCCCACTGGGATCCTCCCTCTTGTGCAAGTGCTATCAGTTCTCCATTTCCTGGCAACTGGTTCTTTCCAAGTGACAGTAGGCTTGGCAGCAGGAATGTCACAGCCAATGTTCTCAAATGTGCTAACAAGAGTGTTGTCTGCCCTGATAAAACACATGTGCAGTTACATTGCATTCCCCCAGGTTGAGGATTTGGCCACTGTAAAGGCCGGATGCTATGCAATAGGACATATCCCCAATATCATTGGTGCAATTGACGGAACACATATTGCATTTGTGCCCCTCCTCCAGAATGAACAAGTGTTCAGGAATTGTAAGAGTTTCCACTCCATGAATGTGCAGGTGGTGTGCTTGGCATACCAGTATATTTCCCACGTCAATGCTAAGTATCCAGGGTCGGTGCATGATGCCTTTGTCCTGAGGAATAGCAGCATCCCAAATTTGATGTCCCAATTACAGAGGCACAGGGTGTGGCTTATAGGTGAGCCTTGGTTCCCACCCAGTATATGTTGGTGTATGCCTATAGTGTGAGCCATATAGGATAGCGTGTGGCTAAATGGTGCCCCTCAATATTTGTAGGTGACTCTGGTTCCCCAAACCTATCATGGCTGCTGACCCCTGTGAGGAATGCCAGGACAAGGGAAGAAGAATGTTATAATGAGGCACATGGACGAACCAGAAGGATCATTGAAAGGAGCTCTGGCCTCGTGAAGGCCAGGCTCCAGTGCCTCCATCTAACAGGTGGTTCCCTGTGCTACTCACCCAAGAAGGTCTGCCAGATAGTAGTGGCATGCTGCATGTTGCACAACCTGGCCCTCATACGACATGTGCCTTTTCTGCAGGAGAAGGAGACTGGAGATGCCCCTGTGGCAGCAGTGGACCCTGAGGACAGTGAGGGTGAGTAGGCAGAGGATGAGGCTGTGGACAACAGAACATCTGTGATATGTCAGTACTTCCAATGACACACAGGTGAGACAGTGCAACTTTACATTTCTATGACTTTGGTTGTATTCTTTGTGGCATTGACATGCTGGCATTTCCCACTTCTTTGCCCACTTACTGTTACCTCTGGATATTAATTTTGCAGACGTTGGTGATTTGTCAAATTCTCCTCGTGTGATCACAACAGCCAGCTACAGGCCATTAATTCTATGCTCATTCTATGTACAGTTCATTTGCAATGGTTTTAGCATGTTTCAATCAATACATATTTGAAATACATGAAATACTAGTAGTCGATTGTTATCCAAGGGTGTTTATTGCAGTGCTATGAAATTGAGGGAAAAGTGCAATGGAATCGGGTGATGATGGAGTAAAGTCCAGGGTATTCTTCCAGTCTGTTTGTAGCACAGGTGCATTGTCAATGGGACATAGGAAGGGGAGCAATGGCAGTTCAAGGTGGGTAAGGTGACTGATTGGGACACAAGGGGGACAATCAGGAGAGTCTCATTTCCTGACGGTGGTCTTGGCAAGTGTCTCTGGCTTCTGTCTGGTTCACAGGGAACGTTTGCGGGGTAGTTCACCTTCTGCAGGTGAGGGGTGCTGGTAGCCTGTTGGTTCTGTGGGGGGGCCTCCTGGCCACTAGCGGCAGTGGAAGTGGAGGGCTGTTCAGATGACTGGCTAGTGGCAGGGGCCCGCTGGTGTGACACTGCCTCCCTCATAATGTTGGCCATGTATGCCAGCACCCTTGCTATGGAGATCAGGGTGTTGTTGATGGCCTGCAAGTCCTCCCTAATCCCCTGATACTGTCCCTCCTGCAGCCACCTGTTCTCCTGCAAGTTGTCTAGAGTCTGGCCCATCGTGTCCTGGGAATGTTGGTGGGCTCCCAGGATCTCTGAGAGTGCCTCCTGGAGAGTCGTGTCCCTGGTCCTGTCCTCCCCCTGGTGCACAGCAGTCCTCCCGGTGTCCCTGTTGGCCTGTGCCTCTGTCCCTTGAACGGGGTGCCCACTGCCACTTACCCCAGGTCCCTGATTGTCTTATGTGCGAGTTGTAGCCTGGGGGTCCCTGTACAGGTGGGCACACTGATGATTGAGGTGTTCTGGGGACAGAGGTTTGGGGACTCTGGGTGGGTGATGTGGTGTTGGTTCCTGATGGGGGAGGTTCTGTGGTAATCTTTGACTGGGTGACCGACTGTCCATTGGTCCCTGATGGACCAGGTAGATCATCCAGATCCTGAGGTCCAGAGTTACTGTCATCACTGTGGGCCTCTTCTGTTGGGGGACTGGATAGTGATGGCACCTCCTCTCTAGTGACATTGGTTGGGGTACCTGTGGGGATGTAAATGATGTATTATGCTTCAGGTGTCTGATATTTGTACTTCCCTAGCTTCCCCTCTACGGTTGGTGTTGCCCTGCCAGCTTTTGCTTGTGTATGTTGGTGTATGGTGGGATTGTTAGTTTCCCTATGCTGTGCATGCTTTAGTGATGAGTGTCCATGCAGGGCTGTGAGGGGTGTCCATGAATTGGTACAGCATGCAGGGCTTGGCAATGGGATTAGTGTGATGTAATGGTGGAGTGTGTGGGATGGAGTAGAGTGATAGGAGTGAGGGTGAGGGTGTGTGATGGCATGGAGGTATGTGGGCTGATAATTGTTGAAAGTTGACTTACCAGAGTCCAGTCCTCCTCCAACTCCAGCAATGACCTCAGGATGCAGTATTGCCAAGACTTGCTCCTCCCATGCTGTGAGTTGTGGGGGAGGTGGTGGTGGTCCACCGTCAGTCCTCTGTATAGTGAGCTGGTGTCTTGCTGCTATGGAACGTACCTTCCCCCGTAGGTCGTTCCACCTCTTCATGATGTCGTCCCTTGATCTGACGTGCTGTCCCACAGCGTTGACCATGTCCACGATTCTCTGCCATAGCTCCATCTTCCTAGCTATAGATATCTACTGCACCTGTGCTCCAAATGGCTGTGACTCTACCCTGACAATTTCCTCCAGCATGACCCTTAACTCCTCCTCAGTGAAACGGGGGTGCCTTTACAGTGCCATGGGTGTTATGTGATGAGTGTTAGTGAGGGTGTGTTGTGTAATGTGTAGGGGTGTGTGATGTGGAGTGCGTGAGGGGTGTATGGGTGTGAGTGATGTGTGGGTCTAGTTGCCGCAGTGGTCTTGGTGTCTGTCTGGTGGCAATGATTTGTATTTCTAAAGGGTTGTGGGTACTGTGGGTGTGTGTTTTATAGTGGTGTGGGTGTGGTGTTTATATGGTTGTCAGGTGTGTGTTGTTTGAATCGTCCAATGTGGTGTTTTTTTGTATGTGGGTGTCCATTGTGAGCGCGGCGGTATGTACTGCCAATGTTTTACTGCTGTTGAATGTCCGCCGTGGTGATTCGTAGGTCATAATGTGATGGGCGTTGTTCTGTTGGTGTCACGGTGTGGGTTTTGAGACCGCCAGTTTATCAGTGACCTTTGGTCTGGCGGATTTGTGTATGTATTCTGTTGGATTGGTGTGTGTGTGTCATAATATGGTGAATGGATATCCGCCACTGCGGTGGTAAGTTGACGGCCGTCAGTGTGGCGGTAAGCGGGATTTACCACTAGTGTCATAGTGAGGGCCAAAGTCTTTTTATCACCTGTGTGCCCAGGGTACCATTATGGCAAAAAACCTAGGGCCATATTTACAAGAAAGTGGCCACTTTTCTTGCAGCCCCCTTTTGTCTCCTAATGTCACCATGGTATTACTGTATTTACAATACGGCACACCATGGCACATGTTAGGGGCAATAGTGTAATTATTTTATGCTGTTGTAACACTGTACTGGATTAGCGTAAAAATAAATTACGCTAATCCAGTATAGTGTTAAGAGGCCCATTGAAATCAATGAGTGCCTCATTTTAACACCTGCTTTAAGAAGGAGTTAAAAATGAGGCTAGAAATGAATGGCACAATTAAATCTTGTAGATTCCATTGTGCCATGTTTAGTGACCCTCTAATGAGGGATCGCCCACTTTGCATACATCATGCATATATTATGCATGATGTGGCAAAGGGTTTAGAAGGTGGCGCAAACCTAGTTTGCACAACCCTGTAAATATGGCGCTATGGTAGTGGCCCATTAGCGTCACATTTGCGGTAAAAATTGTGGTGCATATGTGGCAGTAAGAGGCGCAAGGGCCTTGTAAATCTGGCCCTCAGTCTCAAATACTTAAGCTCATTAATATGCTGCATTGCTTCAGCCAATAATTTAAAAGATATTTCTGCAGGTTTCTCACATTATGAATACTCATTACATTACTAGCTCAGACAGGTCCAGAAATCTCTTTTCCAGGCAACAATTTTCCAGTGTCATCAGGTGGTGTCCTGCAGCTCTGGCTTAACTCTACTTCCGGACATGACATCACCAGCATATGTTAGGCACCCACAATGCACTGACAACTGTTTCTGTTTTTTGCACCACTTTAACATACTCCAGAGCTTGAGTCCTACCAGCAAAATAATCAGGCTAGGTAAACCTCTCCTCTAGGGTCTGAAGCTTCAAGCCTTGCAGAGTCGTAAGAAAAAATCCCTTTTACATCCTCATGATGACTGTCTGGTGTCAAGGCACAATGCTGTGGCCTAAGACTCTTGGCACCTTATAATACTGTTGCTGTTTTTCATTTTGATTTGCAAAATTATAATGGCTTAGATGCTTCTCTGAAATCTGACATTTCTTAGCACTTTGGCCCTACCTCATAAATGGTCTAATCTTTCACAGGTGATGGATGTCATGGAACTGACTTTGCCTTCCGTTCAACATTCTGATGAAAATCTTGCTACCCATCAAAATTTCTTCTTGCCTATTGCTCTCATTTAATGAGGCTTTCTCAAACCGTATCATGGCTGTATGGAAGAAACCCTTTTTAGGCCCAGCAGTGTATAGGGATTTCCCCGGACACAACATACCAACTCCCGAGTTTGTCACTTGTTCTCCTCCTACAGGTCACCAGAGTGGTTGGTGGTTTAGATGTCTTCAAAACTGAACCCAAACACCTTCTTCCCATCTCTTTGGACAGGGAGTTTAAGACACTTGGGCCCATATTTATTTTGGTGCTAAAGTGGTGCTAACCTAAATCCATATTTATATTTTGACTCTCGACCCATCTGGCGTCAAAATATTGGAGTTAGCACCATGTCTAAGATGTGCAAACCCACCTTGTGTCAATGAGCTGCTAGGTAGGCATTCCTGTCCTAAACATGACGCAAGCTCCCCATCGCCATATTTACCTCCCGGCACAGAATTAGTGTGCGGGTGGGCAGCGAATCTAAATAATATCGCTAAGTCCACCTAGCACCATTATTTAATGCCTGTGTCAGACCAGGCATTAGTATGCAGGTAGGCCCATTTTCATAGTGAAACACCTTGGAATGGGCACAAAGATGCCCACCCTAAGCCCCAGCAACACCACTACCCACTCCACAGGGACACTACAGGAGGAGGATCACATCCCAGGTAAGTTGTAGGTAAGTGTTTGTGTAGTTGTGTGGTGTGCCACTGGGGGCCCCTTACATGGGGCCCTCTGCCTGGCACTGGGTATGTAGGGCTTTCCCAGGGGACACTGATCCCCTGTGGTGGGAATGACTACTGTCTAAACTTAGACAGGAGTCATTTTTGGGCTGCTTGTGCATCAGAAAATGACAATAGGCTGACTAGCAGCAGAATTTTTGCCGCTAACCAGCCTAACGTCATTTCTGACCCACTAGTACCATTCCCCCTAACGCCATCCCCCCCACCCGGCTAGGCTAGCAGCTTTTTTTATGCTAGCCATTCCTTAGCACCATCGTTCATAATTTCATAAATATGGTGCAGGGATGGCTTTAGGGAATGGCATTAGCTCACGTTAAGAAAAATGATGCACAACTGCATTAGCGCAGTTGTGCGCCATTTGTTTATAAATATGAACCTCAATGCCTTGAGGACTCAAGGTTTTCTTGCTTGCAGCTTGGCTACTATCTGCCTTTTTGGGTGGTAAATTCTTGCCATATGGAAACTGGCGAAACTCATAATCATGAGCACATGAAGAAGACTTTCTCTAGCCTGGCGAGCGATGCCCTGGATCTCTCAAAACAGATCCTTGAAATGTGACCATGAGTCTGCGAACACCATTGCCCGGTCTATGGTTACAGCTGTGATTTTGCAGCAACATGATCAAGTGATTTCCACTGGCTTTTCAGTTGATGTCCAGGCTACGCTATTTGATATTCTCTTTGATGGAAAGCAGCTATTCAGAGACAAAGCTGGCTGTTCTTTTGAAGGCTTCAAGAACACCAGGACTACAGCCCCTACTTTGTGCCCGGCCTCCTGTGCATAGCAATTCAATGTACAATGCTGGAAGTTGAGTGGTTGTTCTAGCACTGTACAGTCATGTGCTCTTGTCTCAGCCTGTTCAAATACCTCAGGAGATGTATTGTTGTTCTGAGGCAGGGCTAGATCTACAAGGCATCATCAGCAGCAGCAGAACAATTCCCCACTGTCCTCCTTGGGCTCTGCCTCTTCAAAACCCTTCTCACTTTCCACTCACTTTATCATTTTCCAGGGAGGAAGGAGTCTCACACTTTGTCACCAATTGGGGGTGATCATGACTGATTTCTGGGTCATCCAGCCAATCCACCAGAGCTCTCCCCTTCCACTTGAGTCATCACCATCTGACCATCCCCTTCTTTCAGGGTATGAATCTGACTCAGGCCGAAATCTTGGAGGCAGAAATCCTTGCCTTACTTGAAACAAAAGCGATAGATGTAGCACCTTTGTAACCAAGCCATACCTGGCTGAAGAGCCATAACTAGGTTGAAAAGGATCCGAGGTTGCTTGCGTTCTAGTTCAGGGAGGATCTGGCCTGGCAGTTTAAGCTGGTCTGTTCCCATGAGGAGCAGGGCCAAAACTGATTAGCATATGGTTGAGTCTAAACTGAGGTGGCATAGTTGGCAAAACCGATGGGTTGGGATACAGCCTGAGTGATTGCCAGTGGCTGAGATTAATTCAAGCGTTCCATCTATTGCCTTGTTGTTTTTGAATCTGGAAAAGAGGGGCATGGGATTTTATGCCCTTTACTGCCTGGTCAACAAGGAAGATGGAGGCTTGAGGAGTTTGGATCTCTGCATCTGGACCAGTTCATCCGACAAGAGCAAGATTCTCACTTCAATACAGAGGCTCATGTTTATTGGGGAGGTACTCAATTCAACCCTTATGGAGGCCTGAACTCCTCTCAAAGGATTGCAGATATTTGTGTGATGATTCTGATGTGTCTGACTCAAGCTCAAATGCCAGACCTACAGGTCTTGCACCTTACATGCCTTACAGTTTCCTGCAAGCTGTTGGTGCCTCATGCCAGATGGCACATGAGAGCAATTTCTGCCTGAAGAGGGAGTGTAACACCAAGGGAGCATCCCTGTTGCTGCATTTGGATCTGCACTGAGTCCTCCAACCACCTGAGGGGTCCCCCCTTGGGCACCCACAAGTTCAAACTACTTTGCTCACTGAAACTTTCACGTTGTGCTGGGATGCCCAATTGGAGAACCTGAGGGCATGAAGCCTTTGGTCAGTGTTAGAGCAGTGGCTAAACATACATGTTCTTGAGCTGTGGGTAGACTGTCTTGCCCTAAAGGTTTTTCTCCCTTCCTTCTGGGGAGCAACATCCTAATTGTGTCAGACAGCACTACCATCTGCTGGTAGGGCATTGCCCTGTTATGGACCCTATGTTGGGAAGCGAGTCATGAGTGGAAATTGGTGCAATGGTGAGGAATCTTCATCATAGCAGCTCTGATAGTGGCTCCCTCAGTATGAGTACAGATGGTCTCAGTCACATCTCTGGCCCTGAACAGAAAGTATTCTCAATTTTGTGCCATACACTATGCTCTAAATGCTTCTTTGGGTGACGCCATTAGCTGTAACTAGTCGCAGGGCCTTCTGTGGGCATTTCAAATTTCATCTTGGCAGCTAGTAGGTCTACAGCTAAGTCCATATACACAGGCCACTGTAATAGGTGTGTGCTGTGGTGTGACTTCGAAGGCAATATTCTGTTAACATCTCAGCTGTCCGACATCATGTCTCTTGTAAAACAGGGCATTGCAGTGGCTATAGTTGGAAGCTATCTAGCAGCTCGGTCTGTGTTTATGTTACCTTCATTACCAGTCTTCCCTGTTTAATTCACAACTAGTGATGTAGTTTCTAAAAATGTTTGCTCCACCTGTTCCCTACTGCCTCTTTTATTGTGCCGCACTGGGATTTGAATGTTGTTTTAAATGCTTAATGGCAAAAAGTTCTCTTAGTGATTACTGCTGCTTGCAGGGTTGGGAAACTACTGACCCTCCCTGCAAGCCAACTCTATATTTTCCTACCCAGATAAGGTGTTTCTTCACATCTGTTCGTCCTTCGTAGCCAAGGTTGTTTTGGCTCTTTGTTTCCAGGTTATCGCCCTTCTAACTTACTTCACTCCTCCCTTTTCCATAACCTACCCTGGAGGAGGCACAACAGCATGCTCTGGACCTCAGGCCTGTGTGTTCTACTACATTGATGAGAATCAAAAGGACAGAGCAGACAATTAGCTCTTTGTAGACTTTGCTGGTGTTAAAAAGGGTAAGACAATGACCATTTTGCATTCTGCCATCTTCTGTGTCAAAATCAGCTTTTCCCTAACTAAGAAGTACCCCCTACTAGAGGGCATTCCTGCTCATTCTGCCAGGGAATTGGCTGCTTTTACAGCTCTTCTCAGAGGTGTCCCCATTGCTGACATTTGCTAGACAGCCGAGTGGTCATCCTTGCATACTTTTGAAAAGCACTACTGCCACATACCTTAGGCATGCTGTAATGGGTACTTTGCCTGTGCTGCATGATTTCGTTAGTTACCCAGAAGTATTTCATCTCACCTGCTGGGTGGTACTGCTTTCCGATCCAATGATAAGATGAGGAATCTCAGAGAAATGTATCTATCTGAAGAAAAAGCTACTATCTTCAGTAGCTAAATATCTGGTGGATACATAATCTTCCAGCCAAATCCTCACCATCCACACTTTCCCTGAAGAGGTAGTGAAGTGAATAAGAGCTTAAAATATGCACATGTATTGTATGCTTCATTTTTTCCTGTTGTGGCTCAGTTCCTCTCCACACACCTGGAACAGGAGTAGAAAAAATATCTGTAACAGGAGTCAGTGAGCTGATGGACACCTAATATATTCTGCTGACATTAGACCTTGAAGTGGAGTTGTAGCCGGAACCACGTGGCTCCACTTAAATGCACTGGAAAAAGGTTTTACAGCTCAGTCTGCAGTCTGGAAAGAATATTCAGGTGCGGAATCTGTAGAAAGATTAGTATCCACCAGAAATAACCAAAGGTAAATAACTTTGTGGTGGCTGGTCCCTATAGCTACCATTACCTGAAACAACATTACCTGAAAAACGAACTAAAAGACAGAATCAGCAGGTTGTTGTGTCTATCAACTCTCCTTACTAGTAGGAGATCTGATAACCTCCCCCAATTTTCCACAATAACCATGATAAATTTCAACCTACTAACTTAATTATTACTAACAAAGGTAACAGTTGCATGAGTATGGGGGGAGTATAGAGGGAAAATATTTTTACCATTCTTAACTCCATACACACACACCAACACACACTCACCCACACACACACACAAACACACACACACATATATATAGCATGTTTTATGTTCTTATTCGAGGCTGATGATCTTGAAGTCTGTGCAAAGCGAGTAACTAGAGAATCAGGATACAATCAATCAACATTTAATTTACAGTGTAACCAATTAGGTCACACAATTAAAATCCAAAAAGGTAAAGGTTTCTATTACAAATTAATACTCAGGTTAATGTAAATACATCTCAAAAATATACTGTAAAGATACAAAATCACCGTAGAATACCCAAATCGTCTGAAGAAATGTATTCATGTTAACATGAGACAAACCAAATGCTCAGTAACAACAATGCAAAATATCAACCATAAGATCTGAAGCTCCAAAAATTAATGCTGGTAAATTCTTTTACAATTAGTGGAAATCTTATCATCTAGCTAAAATGAAGTAGTGGCAATTTTAATAAGTGCCTATAGCCTAAACTATCAAAATGAGAATCTAACTTAAAGACCCAAGAGCAAAATTGAGGAGTAAAATGTGACAAAAAGAATTTGTGAAAAATGAAAAAGATTTTTTTTTTACATTTTTCACTGAGAATTACGGCAGATCCGTGGATCTGGTGAAAATTTAAAAAATAAAAAAACAAGTGCGGGCTCCTGCCCTTCTTTTAATGAAGCCCCCGGGTGGGCCAGATACCAGGGGCATGCTAAAAAAGGGAGGGGTGCATGCCCCCCCCCTTTGAGCTTACTGAAGCCCTGGGGACCACCACCTCCCCGGGGCAAAATGCTTTTCTATAGAAACTATAACTCCCTAGTGACATATTTGTATATATATATATATATGTATGTATCTATAGAGAGAGAGAGAGAGAGAGAGCAACAGTTAGGGTTACCCGAGACAGGGAGTTTTTCATTTTAGTCCCCTAATAACTTGGCATCAATTTGACAAATCTCCACGAACATTTGCAGATGTGCTGCACCTGTTACATTGTCAGAGAATTGAACATTTCGCAGCATATGGTCAAGCGGGTGCAAAGTAAAAAGGGGTTCCCCAAAACATGCTTAAAATCCAATGCATTTTACATCGATTTTTGTATTTCACGTAACATCAAAACAGCTGAATGCGTTGTAGTGAAATTTCACAGCAATGTAGATTAGACTACGTAAATGACTCTTTTTGCTTTTGCAAGAGGTGTTATGAAGTTGTTATGAAGTTATAAGGGCCTACAACTTAGTGATATCTTGTAGCGCAATACTCCTAAAAGAAGCAAGAAGCCAAAAATAAATATCAGACAACATATGTAAAATTTCAGATTTACTACATGAACACCGGAAAGACCCGTTTATGCACACATGTTAATGGAAACCTCTAATCAATTACATACTAAATAGAATAGATCTTAGTCTACACAAGCTTCCTTTGAATGCTCTCTGGCTCACAAAAATAAAACTGTCCCAACAAGCCAATCATAATCATCTTTCATATGCACTCCTGTGCAACAAATTAAGATTTCACCTAGCACTGAGCCACACAAGCTACTTTTTGGAGGGCATGATAACTGGCCACCAAGAAACAATTTTAATCTCAATTTTTATAACAATAACAATGATTGCCTTTCATTTACTTTGGCCATCATATATAGCACAATCCTACTAGAAGTAGCAAGGAAGCCCAAAACATAAACAGACTGCTTATGTACATTTTTAGATTTACTATATGAACAAATGAAAGACCCATTTATGCCCACATTCTAATGGAAACCTACAAATAAATACATAAAGAATAGAATACATCTTAAGCTGCATAAATTTACTTTGCATGCTCTCTGGCTGATAAAAGAAAACTGTGCCCAACAAGCCAAACAAAAACCATATTCCTTATGTACTCCTGTGCAACAAAATGTAAAAGTGAATTAGAAGTGTGCTACACAATCTACTAAACATGATAATTGGGCATTAGTAACAAAATAATATTCCTAATGATTATTAAAAAAATGATTGTATTGTATTCACTTTGGGCTTCATAGGTAGCAGAATCTCACTAAAAGTAGCAAGGAAACTCAAAAAATGAACTAGACTGCATATGTAAAGTTTTGGAATTACTGCATTAACAACTAAAAGCCACATTTATGATCATATGATTATGTAAACCAATAAATAAATAGATAACAAATACAAGAGATAAAAATAAATAAATAAAATTAAATAACAAAAATGACTGGATTTCATCCACTTTAGGCTTAATATGTAGAACAATTCTATTATAAGTAGCAAGGAAGCCTAAAAAAATAAACTAGACTTCAAATGTAAAATTTTAGAATTCATACATGAACAACTAAGTGACACATTTATGGTCATATAATTATGTACACCAATAAACAAATACATAACAAATATGCTAGATAAAATGTAAGAAATCAAATTAAATCTGATTTCCACTCTTTAGTTATAGTTAGTATTCCCAAAGATAGGAATGCATCAGAAATTAGCTCCATAATAACTTTCCACTCATATCACAAATCACCACAAAGCTTCCAGGTCCTATAGTGTTTTCTCATTTTGAGATTTTGTAATTTTTGTGGAGAATCGTTAAAGGTGTGCAAATGTAAAAAGGGGTCCCAAAATGCATTTTTCCACCAATGTATTTTTAATAGACTATTTTTTTGATATAGCGTGAAAATGGCTCAAAGAATTCACATGACATTTGGCAGGATTATACATTATGGATCAGAGATGATGATTTTAGAGTACTGCAGGTAAGTAGAGTAGGTATTTTTTAGGTTACCAGGCATTTAAACTAGGCGATATCTGTCACTGTGGTGCTTTCACTGAATCTTTCAAACTTTTGTGAAACTACCACAAAACATGGTTGTAAAGATATTTAAAAATATATAAAAATAAATAAATACATTTCCTATTCTATTGTCACTTTAATAAAGTGGTAATAGGTAGGGGCATACTACTTACCAACATCTAAGGCCCTATTACTGAACACAGCCAAAGTATATTAAAAACAAAATGGCTGCCTTTACATTCTAAAAAAAACAGCCATGGCGCAATTATATACTGGCATGTCACCGCCATGTACCACGGAATACTGCAAAGTTATCACAATATACCATGGGCCAAAATATAACTAAGGCCTAGCTGTATTATTGGATTGTGATACCTTTGCATCACTCATGGCGTCGTAGGGCCAATGTAATACTTAAGTCAGATTTCAAAGCACTGCAAGGCTACCATGTGTGGCCTGCCTTGATTGGTAAATCTGGAGAAATGGTGGGCAGCACGATTCCCTGTTTTGTGTTACTTTGCACACCATAATCTACATTGTTGCTAAATTGCACATCCATCTGTATGGCACACCACTGTACCCACTCCACTATACATTGTTCCACTCTATGCCACTAGACTCTACCCCTCTCCATTGTATGAGACTCCACTGTATGGCACTGCACTCTACATGATTACACTGTATGCAACACTACTGTATGCCACTCCACTCTACCCTCTTACGCTGACTGCACCTCCAATTCATGACACTCTAGTCTACGTCAATCCACTGTATGCCACTCCACTGGATGCTCCTGCACTGTACGCTAGTCAACTCTATGCCATTCTACTGTACGCCACTTCACTCTACTCTATTCCACTGTATGCTACTTCCCTCTGCAAGACTCCACTGTACGCCATTCCACTGTATGCTACTCCACTCCACACTACTCCACTCCACACCACTTCAGTGTATGGCACTTCACTCTACGCCACTTCATTCTATGCTGTTTGATTGGACACCACTCCAATGTATGCCACTCTACTTTATGCTATTACACATGCCACAGTACGCCACTCCAGTATTCACCACTCCATTATACGCCACTCCACTATACGCTACTCCGCTGTACACTATTACACTCTATGCCACTCCACTGTACAACCCTGCGCTCTACACCACTCCACTCTATGCTATTACACTGCATGCAACTCTACTCTATGCCTCTTTAGTGTACTCCACTCCACTGTATGCTACTCCATTATACACTACAACAGTATATGCTATTCACTCTACACCATACCACTCTATGCCACTCCACTCTATGCTAATCCACTGTATGCCACACCACTCTATGCCACTCCAGTTATGCCATCCCACTCTACCCCACCCCATTGTATGCTATACCATTTGATGCCATTCTACTGTATGCTATTACATTCTACCCAGTGTACATGACTCCAGTCTACACCACTTCACTTTACGCTGCTGCACTGCAGGCTACTCCACAATACTCTATTCCACTCGGTACCACTGTACTGTACACCAATCCACTCTACGCTATTCCACTGTATGCCACTCCACTATACAATACTCCACTGCACTGTACGCCACTCCATTCTAAGTTAGTCCATTGGACGCCATTCCACTCAATCCCACTCCACTATATGCTATTTTACTCTAACCTACTACACTGTCCACCACTCCAGTCGTCATCACTCCACTGTATGCCACCCAAGTGTATGCCATTCTACTCTATGCTATTCCACTTTACGCCACTTCACTCTACGATATAACACTGTATGCAACTTCAGTCTTTGCCCCCTACTGTACGGCCTTCCACGCTACTCCATTTTACGCCACTCCACTGTATGCTATTACACTCTAATCTACACCAACCTCTAATGCACCAACCTCTAATACACCAACTCAGTCTACACCACTCCACTGTATGCTACTAGACTATACGCTATCAAACTTTACACCCTCCACTATGCACTATTACACTCTATGCCACTCCACTGTTCACAACTCCAGTCCATGGTACTCCACTCTATGCTCTTCCACTTTATGCCACTCTACTGTATGCTACTCCATTCTACACCACTCTAGCGTACTCTTCCCCACTCTACATAACTCCGCTCTATAATACTCTATTACACTCTATGCCACTCTACTGGACTCTTCTGTAATCCATCCTCGTACACTCTACTTTCCAAATTTGCACTCAACTCGATGCTCGTACAGTGTATTGTACAACACTCTACTCCAGTCTATGACAATTTCTGGCACTGTATGACACAGCAGTCCACTCTGCTGTAGACACCACTCCAATTTATAACAGGTCCCTCGACTCTATGCTACCCCACTTCAATGTATGCCATCTCACTCTATGCTACTTCACTATATCCTACTCTACTCTACTCCACTGTGCACCACTCAACTACGTTATTCCTCTCTCTGTCACTGCACTCTTCCACACTCCACTGTACAGTATTCCACTGTATGTTATTCCAGTATATGTTACTACACTTTATGGTAATCCACTCCACATTCGTACAGTGCTTGATCCTCCCAGTACGTCACTCCATTGTATGACACTCTCCTCTACTCTGTATAACTTCACTCTATAAAAGTCTACCACACTTTATGGCACTCCAAGACATTCTACTCCCCTTTATTTCCATGCACCTTACTGTCCAATTCTATACTTCACTCTATAATAATGCACTCCAGTGTACAACACTCTATTCCACTATATGACACTTTTCTATACAGCACTCCACTCTACTGTACAAGACCCCATTCCAATTTTTACCCGTTTACTAACTACACTATGCCAGTACACTCCATTCCATGCCACTCTACTCCTCGACAGACCAATACATTCTTTTGTGCTTTACGCCACACCACTCCACTCCACTCACCTCTACTCCACTGTACGAGGCTTTCCCTTACCCTATGCTACTATACAACAAATCACTCTACACAGCTCCACTGTTTCTCACTACTGTATTGTATACAACTCTACTGTACAACACTATACTACATGGTATGCCACTTACTGATTTTTTACTCCTGTCTATACCCGTACACCCCACTGTACAACACTGTATACTGTATGTTACTGTACAACACTCTACTCCACTCTCTGCCGTGGCATCCACTCCACTTTACATCACTGTACTCTATAACAATACTCCACTAATTCACTGTACTGTACAATTGAAACCCATTTTTATTAATAAATCAAAAGAACTTTGAAATGCAATGAAAAAAACAAAGGTGAAAGCTTATTTATACTTGGGAAAACTTATTTTTCCTATACAAACCAAGTTTAAACTACACAAAGGTAAAGATTTCTACAGTTATAGTTATAACTTTTATTTATAATAATTTATCCACTACCGTCAAATTATTTTAGGTAGTGGACCTAATTACACACTCTTTTCAGCTTGCTAACCAGACAACACTAACTATAACTCGCCACTCTGCAATGCACTATGTTGTGAGAAATAATGTAATTTGAGAAGTTGTAGGTGTTGTTATGAATGCAATAATTTTACATGCTATAAGTGATGTAGTATGCAAGAGTATAAACTGTGCATGGAAAGCCATGAGTTAGTGCATAGATGGATGAATGTGTGAGTGACTTGACAGATAAATGCGTGAGTGCATAGCTGGATGATTTGGTGAATGAGTTTATAAATGAGTGCATGGATGGATAATTGAGCTCTACAACCACACACATCTTTATTTCTCTCAGTGTACCTATTGAACTATTCACCCACCCACTCAACAAATACTCATCATCCCATCAACCAAAACAGAAATGCATCCTAATGTACTTCCACACAATCAATCGGTCTATCCATGTATCCACCCACACTCACACATTCACCTTGTTTTCATTGTTTCTTTTTACACTCAGGCAAGCATTGATAATCTTTTCACACAGTCATGCTTGATACATCCCCCCTACGTCTGGGATTCTATATGTATCTCCAAGTGTATATTTCTCCTTCAAATGTGTTACATGAATGTAAATGGATTCCTGTAAGTGGGTTCTTCTTTGTGTACCAGAATACTTT
This sequence comes from Pleurodeles waltl, assembly GCF_031143425.1. Classification (NCBI taxonomy): domain Eukaryota; kingdom Metazoa; phylum Chordata; class Amphibia; order Caudata; family Salamandridae; genus Pleurodeles; species Pleurodeles waltl. The sequence continues at coordinate 801,722,473 of NC_090443.1, read as the reverse complement.
CCAGTGAGTTGTCTGTGTGTCACTAGAAGCCTGCATTTGCGTATGTATGTCACTAGTGCCTGCTTTTGCGTATGTGTCTGTGTATCTTTTGTTTTGTGTGCATCGATGCCTGTCTGTTGGTATGTGTATGTTGTGTACATGTGGATGCTCTAAATGTTCCACTTTGTTTCAGTTTTTTTGTAAACATGGATAAATGCCGGGCCTGTGTATTAGTGTCTGTATGTATGAATTAGTGCGTGGGTGCTCAAAGGTCTGTGATTTGTGTATGGATGAGTATCCCTATACTTGTTGTGCGAGTGCATATAGATTTTTTACTTACATCTGATCATAAACATTTGCAGTGTGTCTACGTAGATGCCTGCATGTTTAAGGCCTTGGCTCATTCGCATGCAACAGCAGGGACATTTTGGCTTGGTTAATGCTTACTCATTTAGCACATACCTCTTTGTTTCATTTATCTAATCCTGAAGGGTATCTGAGAGGGCTCCAAATTGGTGGAGTCCTCTGCAATTAGTGGCCCAGATTTATACAATGCGCATTCTCTTTAAAGCCATTCCCTTCCGCCATTCCTTTATTAATAATGTGTGTCTCTTGAAATCCGCTGGATTCTAGTTTGCCAAACCATACATATCATCTTTTAAAACCAAGGTCTGAGATTATGAGCCAGATGTAGCAAAATTCTGGATTGCAATTTGCAAGTCACAATCCAGAATGCAGGATGGTGTCCCTGACACCATCTGCGACTCGCAAGGGGGTTGCAAAGGCCCACCTCATTAATTTTAATGAGGTGGGTCACAGGGATGGTACTCACAGGGATGGTCACCATGTCTGTGACTGCTTTTCAATAAAGCAGTTTTTTTGTGCGTAATGCATCCCTTTTTCCTTAAAGGAAAATTAGATGCATTACAAAAAGAACAAAATAAACGTTTTCGTTTCGTTTTTTCTGAAAAAATGTTTTCCATGCCATTCACAAAGGGGAAGGTGTCCCCTGGGGACCCCTTCCCTTTTGCGAATGGGTTACCACCAGTGTGACACTGGTGGTAACTGCGATTGCTTTGCGACCGCGTTCACGGTCACAAAGCAATGCAACATCGCAACGCGACTCGCAATTAGGAAGGGGAACACCCCTTCCTAATTGCGACTCGTAGTCCCGTTTTGCGAGTCGGTAGGTTACCGACTCGCAAAACGGGGATTGGGCATCACAATGTGCTTTTTGCACGTCGCAAACAGCGAAATACGCTGTTTGCGACGTGCAAAAAGTTTGGTACATCTGGCCCTATGTGTTCTTTCAATAATCTACTTGACTGGCGTGCCAGATATAGCCCAGTGGAAGCCTCACGATGTCGTCAGTGACAGTGAATGAATCTTTTTCCGTATTGTATGATGGCTTGTTGCATAAAGATTCTCTTTAGTAAGCAACAGCTAGAAAAATGTATACACAAGTGATAATAATTTCATGAAAATAAATATTGGCAGGAGTAGCAGGGAAAAAGACATATCTTCACAAAATGTACAATATTACGGGATGAAGCATTCTGGAGCTAAGCATCCGCTATGCCAGAATTAAATCTTCGGCGTTTATCCGGATTTATGCTTATACAATGAATGAAAAGGTATCTCACATTTAAGGAAAATAACTATTGCAAACCAGTTCTTGTATTCATAAGTGATATAAGTGTAAGAAATGAACATTACATGAAAATAAGCCGTGACAAACTGACCACTGAGGATTACATAGAGCTTAACAAAATGCTCTTTGCCTAGGATAATAATGTGTCAGCCACAAATAATTATTATTTATGCAGGTCCTGCTAATTTCCATAAAAATGTGCTCTTGTCATGAACTCTTTATAAAACGATCAAATGTAGGCAAGAACACACATTCAGTTAAATATTACAGAAAATCTCAAATATTGCGAAAGCAAAATAAGACGTACTGATAATAAAGGACATGCTTTAAGAACATAATTTGAGACGTATGCACAACATTACCTCGCAACTTTATCCTATCTTCAATATACTCCATAGGCGAGAAGCAGGAAATGAAGACAAATTTACGGAGCACCTGATCATAATATTTTGTTTACAGTGCTTTCTTAAATCTAATTTGAATCTTTATCCATCAATGGCCAGAGAGTTAGTCTAGAACCCTTTATGCAATAATTTCTACCCGAGGTGGTCAGCCAGTTGCAAGTGGGGGTCAGCTGGCACTCTATTGAAGACTAAAGAATTCTGGAAGAAAAGTGTCTGTGTCAAGGCTCTGTGGGAACGCATGCAGGTACAACAACTGCGTATATTTTTTCTTAAATCAGTGGCCTGTATTTACAGTAAGCTCAAATCAAGGACCCAGTAAACTATACATTGATATCCCCAAAACTGCAGGTTACACAGACGATATTTATATGTATACTGAAATTACAAAGCACTTTTATCAGAATCGCTACTACAAACAAGTCAAAGCATTGTACAAACAGGGATACAAAACAAGCGTATGCCCAAAATATTTAAGTCCTTTTGTTTAGAAAAAAAGAGAAGGCGAGAGGCGAGAAGTTGGAGATATCTAGCTTCATCATTTTGATCTTAGAAGAGGCAAGGATTTAAAACACATATAGCACATGAAGGACGCAGTCTACTGAATAGATCCTGACCTGCGGAACAAATAATATCAGCTGGCTGACACAAACTGGAAGTCCGTAAAATATGGAGGAGCAAGAAAGTTGGTAAGAAGGAAAATAATACAAACATAGTGATACTGACAAACAATAGCTAGCTTAAACAGAATAGATGAGATGTACAATGAATCGAGTTATCAGGGCTGAATTACGAGGCGAGAATAGTGAAGAATAGATTGAAGCCTAGCATATTGAGGAAGACCTACATAAATAGAATTGCAGTAGTCAAGGTGAGGAAGATCGAGTGACTGAATGAGCTTACCCACAGTGAACGGAAGGGTCCCCATTGTTAGTCTAAATCGTCTTGAAAATATGCAATTGAAAGCAACATGGAGGAGGAACTGTCAAATATTTGGTGTTGAAAGATTAAAGCAGAGTCAAGTATGATACTTAGACTGCAGGCAGAAATGAAAGGTTTGATAGATTGCAGAGGAAAATAAACAAAAGGATAGAGGAAAGACTAAGGGCCTCAATACGAGTTTGGCAGTCTGACCGCCGTCGGCTTGGCAGTTGGACCACTGTCATGCGGGCCTGAGGAGCAAAGGCTGCCGCAGTCCTGCCGGCACTGCCAATGAGCACAGACTGCTACAATGACATGGCAGGATAAGCAGGCCGACGGAGCCTGTGTTTCTGCCGGACACATTATGAGGTTGCACACTGCCAATGTGACTGGCAGTCCAACCACCACGTCTCAGCAGGCGGACACGGAGAGTATAATGGGAGCAACTCGCCTGCAGGCAGTGTTACACATCCGGTACCACCATGGAGCCCATTACACATGTCCTGTCGCTGCTGCTGCTCATCAACGATGCACAAAATCCACACCGCCATGGATGCAACCAACCGTAAGTAAACACACCTACCTGTGTCATTAACCTTAACAACAGATTTTTTCGCAATTATACACATGAAATGAGGCTCATGGTATGGGCATAAAGTACACTTGTCATTGTGTACACAATCAGAGTCATTCACAAAGAAGGACTCATTTACAGCTATTAAATGCCTCCTTTGGGCAGGTCACTTACACTGCATCGCAACACTACACAAAAACACACGTCTGCATATCTTAGGCACTGGGACAGTGATCTATACACAACATTGTGTCACACAACACCAACAATACAGCAACATCACATCTGCCAATACAATTGACACACTCACATTGCACACATGCTACGTACCTATTGTCAGATTCAACACATATACATATGGATGTGTCATGGAACACAAAAACAACTCCCATTAAACATCCCTGGTATGGACCCACACATCACCCACATTGCTGCACAATGGAAGGACAATGGGATGCACTATATACAGAGAGACAAATATCTAAAGCTCACTATGCAAACAATACCTGCACAGTAGGGAAGGCAGCATCAGGAACACTCAGGGAAGGATGCTGCACTGGGACACATATCACTTTGCACAAACCCCAAAAAACAATATTTTCACAGGAATTGGCCCTAAGTGTATCTCAAGAACAAACAATACCAGGGCCAAGTAACATGCCCATCTGCATAGTGTGGAAGTGCAAGTCAAGAAAGCAAATACAACAGCAGCAGCATGGGACATACATCTAGATGAAGTAGCTGCAAGGTACACACAGCAAAGTGGACACATGCACAGTCAAATGCAAACAAAGATAGCACAATTGAACACCCTTCATGTCCGCCCAAAGAAAACTCAAGCTGCCACACATGAGACAAATCTACAATCCATATCAGGGGGACAAGTCTAACACCATACATGCTGACATTGGACAACACAGGATGAAATACTTACCAAACAGAACACAATGCAATGACACCAAAATTGCATTAACAAACACATACCCATTCAGTCAACATATACCCTTGTCCTGGGTGACACCAGCACTACCCACAACGTTAGATTTGGCAAACAATAGCAAATGAATTATCAATCAGCCTGAAACACACACAACTGTAGGCAGACAGCACAAATTACTGTGGACAACATAAAGATAAAAAAGGAATTGCAGGACACATGTGTACCCAAAAAACAACGATTTGGGTTTATTTTAACCAAAATGATAGTGAGCAAAGGCCATTTGCCAGTCCATCATAAAGGCATTGCACAGTACTGTGCCCACACTTAACTCCTATTACTGCCAGGGAATCACCACAGGAATGGGCATCAAGTGGGCAGACAGGCACCTCAGGGATCATCCTTGGGGGGTGGCAGATTTGGGATGGGTGGGTTTAGGTTTACGAGGGGTGGACTTTTTCTTAGGATAGTGGGCTTCTTCTTGGGGGAGGGGTATGGGTGCTTGCAGGGGGGCAGGTGTAACGGGGAGGGCTTTGATGTGGAAGAGATGGTTTGGGATGTGGATCAGGGCCTCTTGGGTTTGAGACAGGGGTGTAGGGAAAAGAGGAAAGGGCAAGGTCAAGAAAGAAACTCTCCTTCAGAACACAGGGACAGTCATCAGAAGAGGTGGGGATTTGGAGGTTGAGGGAGTGGCCATTTGATGTGAGGGTGTAAATGCCTTGAGTGTGAGTGTGCAAGCTATGCTTCTGTTTGGATGGTGTCTATTGTGTGTGTGAGTGTGGGTGTTTGCATGTCTTGGGGGCTGGGAGGTGGAGGTGCTGGGTGATATAGGAGTGGTGGATGTGTGTTTGTCTATTGGGGTGGTGTCTGAGGGTATGCTGGGAGTGGTGGTTGTTTGTGTGTCTGTTGGGGTAGTGTCTGCAGGTATGATGGATGTGGTGGATGTCTGTGTGTCTATTGGGATGGTGTCTCCAAGTATGATGGATGTGCTGGATGTCTCTGTGCCTGTTGGGGTGCTGTCTGTGGGAGTGTGGGTGTGGTGGATGTATCACTGTCTGTTGTGGTGACGCCTGAGGGTATGCTTGATGTGGTTGTGTGTGGGTCAGTAGGAGTGGTGGGGCTGTCTGGTGAAGTGGTGGCTGATGTGTTTGTGGGTGTGTGTTGAGTGCCTGCAGGGTGGTGTGTCTTGTGTTTATGTGTGCTGTTTGTGTGTTGGGGAGTCTGCATGCTTGTTATAGGGAGAGGAATGGGGGATTTGGATTGGGAAGGGGAAGGTGGGGGCGGCAGAATGTGGGGAGTGATTGGCTGCCGTCAGTGAGGAGGCCAGAGCCTGAAAATATCTCTGTAGGCCAGACATGGCACTATGAATGCCTTCCAGGAAGGCATTGTTCTGCTGACACTGGCTGGATAATCCCCTGATGCATTCACAATGGCAGTCTGACCCACAGAAATGTTCCTCAGGAGGTCAATAGCCTCCTCGCTCATGGCAGCAGGAGTCACAGGGGTGGAGGCAAAGGACACTCTCACCCTCTTGGGTGAGCAGGCACAGCCAACTTGGTGGGGAGCAATAGGGAGGGTGGCAACAGACCTGGGGGTGGCGGAAAAAGATGCTACAGGAGTACATCCCGATGGGGAGTGGCCACTGGAGGACGAATCTGATGATGAGGATGTAGATCCAGTCCCCTCTGTGGCAATCCCCTCACCCTCTGGGCCTCTGGGTCCCTCTTTGTCGGTGGTGTCTTGACCAGAGGTACTGTGGCCAGATGCTTACCCACTTGGCTGTGCCTGGTCTCCTCTGCTTGCCTGGGCTGATGCTAAAAATACAAAGACAAAAAGGATCACCACATATTCTTATTACACTTGCACAACAGACATAGGGGGTCATTCCGACCCTGGCGGTCATGGACCGCCAGGGCCCGGGACGGAGGAAGCACCGCCAACAGGCTGGCGGTGCTTCAGGGGCAATTCTGACCGCGGCGGTAAAGCCGCGGTCAGAAAAGGGGAACCGACGGTTTCCTGCCGGTTTTCCCCTGCCCCAGAGAATCCTCCACGGCGGCGCTGCATGCAGCGCCGCCATGGGGATTCCGACCCCCTTCCCGCCATCCTGGTCCTGGCGGTAAAAACCGCCAGGAACAGGATGGCAGGAACGGGTGTCGTGGGGCCCCTGGGGGCCCCTGCACTGCCCATGCCACAGGCAGTGGGCAGTGCAGGGGCCCCCTAACATTTTCCCCTAAGATTTTCAGTGTCTGCAAAGCAGACACTGAAAATCGCGACGGGTGCCACTGCACCCGTCGCACACCAGCAACTCCGCCGGCTCCATTCGGAGCCGGCTTCATCGTTGCTGGGGCTTTCCCGCTGGGCAGGCGGGCGGCCTTTTGGCGGTCGCCCGCCTGCCCAGCGGGAAAGTCAAAATGACCGCCACGGTCATTTGACCGCGGTACGGTCTTTTGGCCGTCTCCGCTCGGCTGGCGGCGCCCGCCGCCCGCCGGGGTCGGAATGACCCCCATAAGTAGCAAACTTTACCATAATGTCAAGTAGGCCCCAGCAACAAACTCCACTTAAGTAGGCCCTGCATGTACCATACCATGTGCAGGTATGCCATCTGAAGTGTCAACAGTTGCCCACAGAAAAGTCAGGATCTCAGACAACTACAATTGTATAGCTAAAGTTGTGCAATTACAGTAACCATTCAACTAGGAGACCTCATTACCCTCAAAACTTTGTCCCATCGAGATGACCTCAGTTACCTGTTGCCATACAATAGTTGGGCAATGCCAGCCTCATTCCCACAAATCTCACACAAGGTCATGCAGACATTTATTTGTCACAAACACAATAACACAAAAAGGTGAAATGATGCTCCCAGAGCATGCTATGTTGCTGACACCAGTACAGTAGCCTTGATAAGGTGACATGGAATTACTCATGTCAGACTGGAAACATAGCAACAATGCACACTTCACCAAGTGAAATGTTGTCCCAATGGAGTCATGAAGGTAGTACCAATGTTGCTATGATATGCCACACATTTGGATTGTAAATGGACACTGTAGACATTATGTGCAAATTGACTAAAATCCACAACACAATGAATCAGTAGGCTCCAGGGAAATCACCACTGATGTCTGGCACCCCTACAATTACATACTGATTGCATCAGTAGACACTATTATTTCATTTTATGTTGGAGAGGCCTAGGGATTGCAAGTACCTTTATGCATGACAGTACATAATGTGGCCATCAGCAATTTGACATGTAGTGTGTGTGGAAACCTGAAGGGCAGAGTGAGTCAGGAGGTGGATCCCAGACAACAGTTTGTCAAGGCCAGATGTGAGTTGGAAGATTTGTGGTATTATACACATTGCTTACAAGATCCTCAAATGACTCATACAAGATACATACATGGCTCATGCTGTCATGCACATACATGCTGTCCAACATTTACAACAATCATGAAGAAGGAGATGTAATTGGATGGCAGTCAAGTCTCCTTATCTAGTTACATGCATCAAACCAAGGAGGATCTAGGACTTCAAAAACCTCACACAACACAACCTTACATATAGTACTGGCCACCAATACCTGCACAATGTACATCTCATTGATGCTCCACAGACTGCAACAACAGGCACACAAGAGGTCTTACTGGCACACAGGGGCACATTGCAGTCTGTGAGGAGGGAGAGGATGGTGTTGAACAGATTCAATTTTGCCTATGAGAATCTTACCTGTTCCTCCATAGAGCTGTCCATTCAGGGATGGGACCTCATCAACAAGCCTCTCCAGCTCCTCTGGAAAGAAGGAAGGGCCCCTATCACCTCCTGAACGCGGCATGATTGCTCCCAGAGGTGGCTCACAGCAGCTCAGGTTGTGGAGGTGTTGCTGGCAACGGTGTCAGGAGTCAAGTGAGTGAATGTGTACAACATGGCGGTCACGTCCGCCACGTACAGGACCGTCACCAACAGCCAACAATGCCATTAAGCCACGGCCACCACAGGCAAAAATATTAGCTTATGGCTGTGTCTGCCGCGGTTGGAACTGCCCTGACGAGAACTGCCGGTTGTCGTGGGCGGTTCCTAAAGTCCAATGGAGTATGTCAGGCAACCGCTATTTTAGTACCCTGCATGGACGGAATATACAGTCACACAAAGTCACATTTTGAGGGCTAATTGGGTAGCACATCTTTGAGTATCATCCAAATTCATGTTGTGGACACATGTGTTGGCAGCCATGGGGGTCACATGTGACCCTTGTATAGTTGCCAGTAGAGATTGTACTGGGTGGCATGTGTATCTAGTAAATCTAGTAAGAGATGCTTTGTCACATGATAATATTAGCATGCATAATGTATGTTACTGTGGACACACTGACTAATGTTACAAATTATGGGGGTCATTCTGACCCTGGCGTTCATGGACCGCCAGGGCCAAAGACCGCGGGAGCACCGCCAACAGGCTGGCGGTGCTCCCATGGGCATTCTGGTCAGAAACGGGAAACCGGCGGTGTCCCGCCGGTTTCCCGCTGCCCAAGGGAATCCTCCATGGCGGCGCTGCAAGCAGCGCCGCCATGGGGATTCCGACCCCCTTACCGCCAGCCTGGTTCTGGCGGTTTTGACCGCCAGAACCTGGCTGACGGTAACGGGTGTCGTGGGGCCCCTGGGGGCCCCTGCAGTGCCCATGCCAATGGCATGGGCACTGCAGGGGCCCCTAACAGGGCCCCACCAAGATTTTCAGTGTCTGCCAAGCAGACACTGAAAATCGCGACGGGTGCAACTGCACCCGTCGCACCCCTTCCACTCCGCCGGCTCCATTCGGAGCCGGCATCCTCATGGAAGGGGGTTTCCTGCTGGGCTGGCGGGCGGCCTTCTGGCGGTCGCCCGCCAGCCCAGCGGGAAACTCACAATTACCGCGGCGGTCTTTTGACCGCGCAGCGGTATTCTGCCGGCGGGACTTTGGCGGGCGCCCTCCGCCGCCCGTCAAAGTCAGAATGACCCCCTATGTCTTGTCACACATAGGTACCCTGGGAGAGGAAGGATGCGATAGCCAACTGTCTACCGTCCACTTACAGACCTTCAGACCATGGAGTGACGACATATAGTTATGTTGTACTCCTTGGGTAGGCAAGCAATAGTGGACTTATGCCATCAGTTGTAACCAGATCTGATACCAGCTATTAGTTATCCAACCAGCATACCACCCTTTGTTCAAGTCATATCAGTTTTGCACTTCCTGGCCACAGGGTCATTCCAACATACAATGGCCCTATCTGCTGGTATATTCCAACCTATGTTCAGTATGATGTTGAAGGATTTCCTTTCAGCAATGTTGAAACACATTGACAGCTATATCAGGTTCCCCTGATGTAAAGATGTAGCCAATGTGAAGGCTGACTTTTATGATTTTGGCTGACTCCCACATGTGGTGGGGCCATCGATGGCACACATGTTGGCTTGGTGCCACTGCAGACCACTAAAGAAGTCTATTGCAACAGAAAGAACTTCCATTTCACCAATGTGCAAGTTGTCTGTTTGGCGGATCTCTACATATCACATGTCTGTGCCCATTATCCTGGATCAGCTCATGATTTCTGCATAATGCGGAACAATACCATATCCCAGCTGATGTCACATCTGCACCCAGAGTGGGCCTGGCTGGTTGGTGTGTGTGCAATGTCAGGTGCTACAACCATGAAGTGAGGGACTCACTGGTGCACTCATGTCCCATTCCTTAACAGGAGACTCCACCTATCCAAACTATCCTTGGTTGTTGATGCCGGTGACGAATCAAACTACGCCAGCGGAAGTCCGCTACAATGAGGCCCATGGAACAACACGGCGACCAGTGGAGCGGGCTTTTGGGCTCCTGAAGGCTAAATTATGCTGTCTGGACAAGACTGTTGGAGCCCTCCTCTACTCAACTGGAAAAGTGTGTCAGACCACTGTGGCATGCTGCATTCGCCACAACATCACCCTACAGCAGAATATACTGTACATCCCAGAGGACGGGGAGCCTGCAGTGCCACCAGGTGAGAATCCTGAAATGCACGTGAGGATGACAGTGGTGAAGAAGGAGCTGACCTGCAGGAAGTTCTCATCACCAGCTACTTTTCATGAGTGTAAGTATGGCATGTGATGTAATGATAATGACTGTTGTTGGAAAATGGGTAATTGGTAAGGGCAGGTAGGTACCTACACTTAGCAATAGGCCACTAACCTCCACTTAGGTCTCAGTAAATTAAACCCAGCTCAACCCTTGGTAGCTTGGCAACGAGCGACAAGACTTAACTTAGGAGACAAAGTGTAAAGCATTCAAATATCACAAAACAGTAATTAAGTAAAACACAGGAAACAGTTTAAAACTCGAAAAACCAATAGATTATATTTTTTACTTTAAAATGCCACAAAAATGAATAAAATCGGATAAGGGGAACCGGAGTTATGAATTTTCAAAGAATTATTGTTTATTTAGCGCATAGAACCAAAAAGCGCCAATCGGGTCATCTGGTTGCACCTCGACCGGGGCAAAGTCAAAGGTTAAGGCCGACTGCGATGGAGCCCTGCTTGGCTGCAGCTCGCGGGAGGCCTCAGTCAAAAGTTTACCTTCGGACTTAGGGGGTCATTACAACCTCGACGGTCTTTTAACAAGACCGCTGAGGGACCACCGTGCGGAAGACCGCCAGAAGTGGCGGTTTGCCGCTCGGCGTATTATGACCGTTGGCTGCCCTCCGTCGTTTTTCCGACGGAGAGCCGCCAACAGCCATACTTGCGGGCGGCGGGGAAGTGGAGGTTGCTCCACCTCCACCGCCACGCCAACAGAACACCGCCCAGCTAATCACGTCCTGTGATTCTGCGCGGTGGTGTTCTGTTGGCGGTGTGGTGTCGGCGGAGCTGCCCCCATGGCTCCCGTCCCCTCCCGGCGGATCGATGGAACAGGTAAGTCGATCGTCCGTTAGGGGAGGGGGGTGGGAGGGTGTTGTGTGTTGTGTGGGTGCATGGGGGTGTGCATCTGTGTATGTGGGGGGTGTGAGTGCGTGTATGCTTGCGGGGGTGTTGCGTGTTTTGGGAATGAGTGCGTGTATGTCTGTAGGTATGTTCGTATGGATGTGTGCGTGAATGTGTGAATGTGGTGTACGTGTCTGGCTGTGTGTGTGGATGTTGGCATGTATGTTGGTGTGTGTGCGTGTATGTGTGTTGGTGGTGCCTGCGTGCCTGTCGGTGTGTATGTGTAAGGTGGGGGACCCTGCCACCTTTGTTGGGTGGCAGGGGTGGTGGGGGGTGTAGGGGAGGGAGTCGGGGTGGGGGTGGGAGGTGGGGGAGACCCCTATCAGTGCCAGGGAAGGAATTCCCTGGCACTGATAGTGCTTACCGCCATGGATTTCATGGCGGTTCCTACCGCTGGAAATCCACGGCGGTAAGCCGGGTCAAAATACCAGTGGCAGTATTGTGACGGCCGCCAGGCTGGAGACCCAGGTCTCCAGCCCAGCGGTCGTCTCCGCCCTGGCGGGCGGAACTGAGAAGCGGCGGATGACCATGGCGGTAACCGCCATGGTCATAATACTCAAAAAAAGACCCCCAGCCTGTTGGCGGTCTTACCGCCGCTTTAACACCGTCCGCCAGGGTTGTAATGACCCCCTTAGTCTCTTTCCTGAAGATTTTCTTCAGCGGGACGAACCTGCCAGTCCAATCCGACCTCCTGGAACTCTTCTCCGGATACGCGTCGCGGGAATCCTCGGTGGAGATTTTTACCTTCGGACTAAGTTGTTTTTTTGAGGTGAAAATCCTTCGACCGGGGTAAACCTGGATCTTGATCCAACGTCCTTGGAGCCCTGCTCGGATACGCTGGCTGGGAGGTCCCGGTCAACTGTTTACCTTCGGACTTAGGGGGTCATTTTGACCTCGGTGGTCTTTTGTCAAGACCGCCGAGGGACCGCTGTGCAGAAGACCGCCAGTGGTGGCGGTTTTCCGCTCGGCGTATTATGACTGTTGGCAGCTCTCCGTCCTTTTTCGGACGGAGAGCCGCAGACAGCCATACTGGCGGGCGGCAGGGAAGTGGAGGTTGCTCCACCTCCACTGCCACGTCAACAGAACACCACCCACCAAATCACGTCCTGTGATTCGGCGTGGTGGTGTTCTGTTGACGGTGTGGTGTCGGCGGAGCAGCCCCCATGGCTCCCGTCCCCTCCCAGAAGATCATCGGACCAGGTAAATCGATCTTCCGTGAGGGGAGGGGGGTGGGAGGGTGTTGTGTGTTGTGTGCGTGCATGGGGGTGTGAGTGTGTGCATGTAGTGGGGATGTGTGAGTGCCTGTATGCTTGCGGGGATGTTGTGAGTATGGGAATGAGTGCGAGTATGTCTGTAGGTATGTCTGCATGGTTGTGTGTGTGTTTGTTTGAATGTGGGTGTGCGTGTCTGACTGTGTGTGTGGATGTTGACATGTATGTCGGTGTGTGTGCATGTATGTGTGTTGGTGGTGCCTGCGTGCGTGTTGTGTGTGCATGAGTGATGTGATGTTGGGGGTCGGGTGGGGAGGGGGTCCTGCCACCTTTGGGGGGTGGCAGGGGTGGTGGGTGGTGTAGGGGAGGGAGTCGGGATGGGGGTGAGGGATGATTGAGACCCCTATCAGTGCCAGGGAAGGAATTCCCTGGCACTGATAGTGCTTACCGCCATGGATTTCATGGCGGTTCCGACCGCATGAAATCCATGGCGGTAAGCCGGGTCCAAATACCGCCGGAGGTATAGTGACGACCGCCGGGCTGGAGACCCAGGTCTCCAGCCCAGCGGTTGTCTCCGCCCTGGCGGGCGGAACGGAGAAGCGGCGGATGACCATGGCGGTAACCACCATGGTCATAATTCCCAAAAATTGACCGCCAGCCTGTTGGCGGTCTTACCGCCGCTTCTCCGCCGTCCACCAGGGTCGTAATGATCCCCTTAGTCTCTTTTCTTGGAGACTTTCTTTACCGGGACGAACCTGCAAATCAGTCCGGGTCGCGGTTGAGGCAAGCCGGCAAGATTTGCCGTGGCGGGTCAGTCCCTCTATGGAGCTTTTTTTCAAAAGTTCTCCAAACTTCTCCAAACTTCTGGGGCTTCTCCCATATGTTCTTTTAAGGTTCTTTTGGGGTCCACAGCTCACCCCAAGGGTCCAGAAGCTCTGAGATGATCCTTCGGGTGCGGACTACAACTCCCAGAATGCACCTGGCTCCCTTTTGGCCACTGGGCAGTGGTCAACTGGTTGCTTTCTTCAGGAGTTGGTGCAGGGGACTCTGGTTAGCAATTTTTCAACTGTAGCAAACAGGGAGTCCCTCCTTGAACCAGTTGAAGCCAGGCAAAGTCCTTCTTGTGGTGAAGCCCAAGTGTGCAGCTGGTGCAGTCCTTCTGAGTGCAGTTCCAGGTGCAGGCCAGGAGTCCAGCAGGGCAGTCCTTCTTCTTCTGTAGTTCTTCCTGGTAGGGATGTGGTAGGGAACTGAGTTGTGGGTGCAGGTCTGCCAGTTTTATCCTTGCTCCTGGGTGAAAAACAGGGGGGTCCTGGTTCTCCAATCAGGTGCAGGGTCCTTCCCCCTGTGATGACCACTTCCTGGGAAGTGTGGCAAAAATCAATCCCAGGAGGCAACATTCTTCAAAAATCCATGATGGCTGAATCAGATTTTTGGAGGTTACATCTGGCTGAGCCCACCCACTTGTGTGACTAAAAATCATAAACACACTCCTCTCCTGCCCTCTCCTAATCAAACAAGGGGGCACCTAGTTGTCTGTGGTTGCAGGATGTGGGGGTGTTGCTGGGTTGCTCCAAATGTCCTTCTCTGCCTTTGAAGATCAGTTTGGCAGCCCTCCCCCTTCCTGCCTCACCATCTGCTTAGGGGAGATTTCCTCCCACAGGCAAATTTCTTTGTTTGAAGCCAGGCCACTTCACACCTCATCAAGGCCCAGAGGCTGGCCAATCAGGGCACTGCACCAAAAACAATGCAGGGCTGAAATTGGCAACTTTTCAGGTAAAGTTTAAAACTCTTTACCTGAACAAGTTATATTAAATCCAACAACTGGAAGTTGTGGGATTTATTATAACAATTAACTTGATACCAAACTCTTGGTATCCATTACCAAAATTAAAATAAAGTCTCCCCATTCTAGCCTATGAAGGCCATTCACTACAATGAGGGAAAAACAAATTTGGCTGTTTTTACCTCACCAGGGCTTATAAAAACTACTTTTATAAGGCCCCTGCTTATAGTTACATGGCACCCAGCCCTAGGGGCATATAGGGCACACCTTAGGGGTGATTTATATGTAAAAATAAGGTAGTTTAAGACTTTGGAACTACTTTTAATTCCAAAGTCGAATTTGCATATAACTTTAATTTAAAAGCAGCCAGCAAGGCAGGCCTGCCTTTAAAATGACACTGGGCACCTCAGCAGTGCACCTATGGGTGCACTACCTATGCTGTGGTACCTAAACCTGCATGCCCTACCATATGCCAAACACTTATAGGTAGGTTGACTTAGCCACTTATAATTAGCCTAATTTGCATATTGATTTTACACAGAGCACAGGCCCTGAGACTGGTTAGCAGTATCCAGGGCACCATCAGAGTCAGGAAAACACCAGCAAAAAGTGGAAAATGGGGCAAAAAGTTAGGGGGCCTCTGCAATCAGCCCTGTTTTCTCACACAAGCCCCCCCCAGCCCACACGCCCAGGAGACTCAGCCCAACCCTGGGAGAGTCTTCCTGGCTTGTTAGGCGAGGAAGACAGTGAAGAAAACTGGCTGTCCCTTTGCAGGGCCTACTCTGCCTTACATCCTCCAGTCATGGTCACTCCCTCTGGGTAGTGAACCCACCCCAACAGTGCAAAGACCCATCTCAAACTGAAACTTCCCTCTAGTTTCCTCTCTCTCTGCCAACTTGGGTAGTGAGGTGACCATCTCCCCTACTCCTAATTTTGCTAGGGCAACACCTAGCTTACCCAAAGAGGTCACCTAACACTTGAGCAACCCCACCATGACCAATAGGGTCAGGGGCCTACTTTGCTTTTGGCCCTGGGGCCTGCCTCCCAGGCCAAGTACAGTGCTGCTGCCAGGAAGGCTAGCACCCAGCAGAGGCTACTGACAGCTGTCAGTACTCAGAACCACACCCTAAGCTCTCCACTGACAGGTGGCTGAGCTGCTTTAGGGGCAACTGTGGGGTCCTGGCACCCCTCTTGCTGTTTAGAGTGGGGGGCTACCTCCTCCTGTGGCAGACACCCTCCTTCCACTCTCCCTTCTGTCAGTGCAGGAGCAACACCCTGCATCTGGACAGCTGCCTGACTACTCAGGACTTCTTTGGGGTCAGGTGAGGCCTCACCAGTGCCAACTCTGGGCTCCCCCCCTACTGGGGCAGACAGCCTTTGGCTCCCTGGAACTCTCTTTAAGAGTGGCCCACCCTTCTTTTTCTTCTTTCCTTTTCTGGGGGACTCTTGTCTCCTAACTGTAGGGACTGACTCCCCAGGACTTTGGGTTGGGGGGGCACCCTGGGCGACCGCCCCATCTGGGACCAGACTCACTTCTGGGAGGTCATTGCCCAGGATACAATCTAGGGGGAGGTCAGCACTGACTACCACCCTAAACCAGTCAAGGATACCCTCCCTCTCTAGGGGCACTATGGCTACAGGTTTGGAGGTGACCTCCCCTGTGGCTATCCTGACTTTCCTGGTCTCTCCTGGGACATACATGTCTGGGGTCACTAACCGGTCACTCACTATAGTGTGACTGGCACAGGTGTCTCTCAGGCCAGTGGTAGGGATCCCATTCACCTGAATGGGGTGGAAGTGCCTACTCCCACCCTCAGGGATCACCAGCTTACAATCTGGTCCTGTCTCCCAGCTCAATGCTAGGAGGACTTCCTCATCTGAAGAGTCCTCTCTCCATGGCTACACTGGACAGCCCAGTGCTAACCAGCTTCTTTGGACAGGCTGCATCTCCTCTGAAATGACCTGTCTGCTGACAGTCAAAGCAAGCCTTGGTGTCAAAGAGCTTTTTTAACCCTGGGTCTCCCTTTCTCTGCTCGTCAGAGTGGGAGTGGGATTTATTCTCCTCCTTCATAGGGTTCTGGGGTACAGAGGGAGTCTATGTGGTGGGCTTACCACCTCCCTCCTTAGGTTTTTGGGGATGTGACCTCCCCTTCTTGGAGTCTCCCCCCGGGACTTGACAACCACCCTGGTTCTCAACCACTCATCAGCTGCCTCCCCTAGCTCTCTAGGGTTGGTCAGCTTAGAGTCCACTAGATGCTGGCGCAACCTTTCTTGGATACAATTGGTCAAGATGTGATCTTTCATGATCAGATTGCATAACCCCTCATAAGTATTTACTTTGTTACCATGAATCCAGCCCTCTAGTGCCTTAAGTGAGGTGTCTACAAAGTCAATCCAAGACTGGGTATTGACCTTCTGGGTGTCCCTGAACTTCATCCTATACTGCTCTGGGGTCAGACCAAACTTCTTGGTTAAGCACCTCTTCCTACTAGGGTATGAATCTGCCTCCTCCCCACTTAAGGTCAGAAGCCTATCCCTCCCTGAGTTGGGGACCAACTCCCACAAAAGTGAACCCCAGTGTTGAGGCCTAACCCTTCTCATTTGGAGTGCCCTCTCAAAGGCCTCCAACCACTTGTCTATATCATCCCCCTCTACATAAGCAGGAACCACCCACTTGGGTAATCTGGGGTAAACCTCCCACCCATGGACACCTCAGCTTCTCTGTCACTGCCACCATCTCTTTTCTCTTTCTTTGCCCACTTTTTCTCTTTTAGGGCCAGCTTCTGTGCTTCCAAAGCTTTAAATGCTAGCTGGACCTCCAGCTCTCTTTCTCTGAGGGACAGGTTCTCTCCTCCTGAAGGAACCCCCTTCCCCCAACTAGCTTTGGGTATGACCCTAGTGACTTTGTGTAATGAGGACCGGTCTTCCTCATCCTCACTTAGGTTCAGATGCCCGCCCTCCCCTGAGTGGTTAGAGCTAGCATCCTCCCCTACTTCTCCCTCCTCTGGAGCTTCCTCTGGGTCTACCTCTTGGGCCTCAGCCCATGCTGTCAGGGATTTGCTTCCTGAGGTCAGTGGTTGCAGGCAACCCTCTTTCAGTACAGAACCCCCTAAGCTGGACTACTGTCAGTGTGGGTAGGCTAGCCAGATCAAACTCCATGGTTCCCTAGTTTTGTGTCAACAAAAACGTTTTGCAAAAATTGGAAACAAGAATTTAGAAAAATCACAAAAATTCAATAATTGAAATTAATCCAAATGAAAAATTTAAAACAATTTTTGCACTAGGACAATTTAAAGGATTTTTAATTTGCTTTACTTAAATCTGTAATGTGATACTGAAGTACAGTATCCCACCACTGCTCACCCAAAAAATTTGGAAAATGGGTCATTGGTAAGGGCAGGTAGGTACCTACACTTAGCAATAGGCCACTAACCTGCACTTAGGTCCAGTTAGGTCTCAGTAAATTAAACCCAGCTCAACCCTTGGTAGCTTGGCAACAAGTGACAAGGCTTAACTTAGGAGACAGAGTGTAAAGCATTCAAATATCACAAAACAGTAATTAAATAAAACACAGGAAACAGTTTAAAAATCCCAAACCAATTTATGAAAATAGATTATATTTTTATCTTTAAAATGACACAAAAAACGAATAAAATCGGATAAGGGGAACCGGAGTTATGAATTTTTAAGGAATTATAGTTTTTTTAGCGCCTAGAAACAAAAAGCGCCAATCGGTTCATCTGGTTGCACCTCGACCGGGCAAAGTCAAAGTTTAAGGCCGGCCGCGATGGAGCCCTGCTTGGCTACAGCTCGCGGGAGGCCTCGGTCAAAAGTTTACCTTCGGACTTAGGTGGTCATTACAACCCTGGCAGTCGGTGTTAAAGCGGCAGTAAAACCGCCAACAGGCCGGCGGGAAAACAATTGGAATAACGACCGTGGCGGAAACCGCCAACATAGACAGCCACTTTAGCACTCCGACCGCCAAGGCGGTACAAACAAAGACTGCGGTGGTAACCTCCAACAGACAGGCGGAGGACAATGTACCGCCCACAGAATTACAACAGTTCAACCCGCCACCTTTTCCGGGACGGATTCACCGCAAACAAAAACACGGCGGAAACAGGACTTGGAAGGGAAAACGCTCACCTCTACACACCCCACAAGGAATCAGGACGCCATGGAACCCGAGCTCCAGATACTGCCAGCCTTTATCTTCCTGCTTCTCTACCAGGAACAACAAAGACGGCGGTGAAGACCACAGTGAGTACTGCACCTATGACACAGGGGAGGGGGGAGGGAAAAGAAAGTGACACACACACGCAACCCCCACCCCCACCCTCACCCACGACAACACACACACTAATACATCATGATACATTACAGTTACACCCTTCAACCCCCCCTGGAAGAATGCAAGGACAAAAGGAAATGAGTCGAATGATTGTAATATATTCAAATACATGAATCAAAAATATATGCACATATAAAGATATTCACACTATAAACAAATATATACACCAAGAATACAAGTTCAAGGGATTCCACCATCATAGTCCGTGGACCACTGGGCCCAAAATGCAGGGGCGAGGCCCACACTTAATACCCGAACAAGATGGAGAGAACACTGCTGGGGAATCAGATAGAAAAAAAACAGGCACCTCAAGGGGAAGGGAAGGGGGGGCACCTCAGCCGGATGAGTGCACTACGCCAGATCCACAAAGGGGCTCCATGCTCACTGCTTTATCCTGGGGAGTGCAAAGCCACAGTCTCTCAAGTCTCTCCAGTGGGTGGGTTTCCCACTGCTTTATCCTGGGGAGTGCAAAGCCACAGTCTCTCAAGTGTCTCCAGTGGGTGGTTTGCTCACTGCTTTATCCAGGGGAGTGCAAAGCCACAGTCTCTCAAGTCTCTCCAGTGGGTGGGTTGCCCACTGCTTTATCCTGGGGAGTGCAAAGCTACAGTCTCTCAAGTCTCTACAGTGGGTGTGCCCACTGCTTTATCCAGGGGAGTGCAAAGCCACAGTCTCTCAAGTCTCTACAGTGGGTGGGTTGCCCACTGCTGCATCCTGGGGAGTGCAAAGCCACAGTCTCTCAAGTCTCTCCAGTGGGTGGTTTGCCCACTGCTTTATGCTGGGGAGTGCAAAGCCACAGTCTCTCAAGTGGATAACCGTCTCCACTGGTTCTGGAGGAGGCTTTGTGCCCAGAGTGCTTCATCCTGCCAAGGACTGAGGTAGTGGATGGATCTCTCCACTGGTTCTGGAGGGGGCTTTGTGCCCAGAGTGCTTCATCCTGCCAAGGACTGAGGTAGTGGATGCCTTTCTCCACTGGTTCTGGAAGGGGCTTTGTGCCCAGAGTGCTTCATCCTACCAAGGACTGTGGTAGTGGATCTCATTCTTCACTGGTTCTGGAGGGGGCTTTGTGCCCAGAGTGCTTCATCCTACCAAGGACTGAGGTAGTGGATGCCTTTCTTCTCTGGTTCTGGAGGGGGCTTTGTGCCCAGAGTGCTTCATCCTGCTCGTGTGGGCCTCAGTAGCGTCGGACTCTTTGGTGCTCACTGGCCTGCGTTGCTTGTTGCGGCAGTGTCCTGTTCAGCGGTGCTGGTGGCGGCGGTGTCCTGTTCAGCGGTGCTGGTGGCGGCGGTGTCCTGTTTAGCGCTGCTGGTGGCGGCGGTATCCTTGGCAGCAGTGCTGGTGGCGGCGGTGTCCTGTTCAGCGGTATTGGTGGCGGCGGTGTCCTTGGCAGTGGTGCTGGTGGCGACGGTGTCCTTGGCAGCAGTGCTGGTGGCGGCGGTGTCCTTGTGTAATGCTATTAATTTTGTTTGACCAATGACTTTGTGTTTCACCACTGTGCATATTAGTTGCTCAATGTTTACCTCTAGCACATTACATGTTTTGTTCAGTTTAGCTGCCTATTGGCCTTGACATGGCATTAGCCATTACATTCTGTATTCAGTTTAGCTGCCTATTGGCTTTGACATGACATTAGACATTACATTTGATATTTAGGTTAGCTGCCTATTGGCTTTAATGTGGGGTTAGACATTGCAGTTGAGACATTGCAGATGAGCTGTGTTTTTCCAAGCTGTGTTTTTCCACAAGATGGACCAAGCTGTTTTCTTCACACCAGACCTTAGCTGATAAGAGCATGTAGATTTTGTGTTTACCTCGCAATCCAGTCTGAGAACGAGTGAGCTTGGGAGAATTGGCCACTCTCCAAGTTTCTTCGGTTCTCACACTGAGTTTGCTTTTAAGGATGACTCTGGGCTACAGCAGGGGTAGATTGAATCTGCTTGACTTCAGACAGGAACGGAGACGTCAGTTGCCTGTCTCCCGTTTGGGTAGAAAATCTCTTTCTCGCAGTTGACCGGAGTCATGAACTTGCAGACCCCAGAAAGATGAAGCTGAATATAGGCCCTACAGCCTTGCCCATACGGTGATGAATTTTGACTTTTATGCTTTGCTTTGAAGTTATGCTATAATATAATCACATGTATTTTGCTGTGTACATTGCAACTCAGAAGTACTTTGATATATTTTGCTTCCATTGCTGCAACTACTTTTGAACGTGTGCTTCCAATCTACTAATTTCGTCTCTCAGGAACCCTATGGTGAAGTAATAATAACAATAAATGTCTTCTTTAAACTCAGAAGTGCATTCCAGAGAGTTTCTTTAAGCTCGGTTATGAGATAAGAGCAGGAAAGCAGAACACCTTGGCAGTGGTGCTGGTGGCGGCGGTGTCCTGTTCAGCGGTGCTGGTGGCGGCTGTGTCCTTGGCAGCGGTGCTGGTGGCGGCAGTGTCCTTGGCAGTGGTGCTTGTTGCGGTCTTGTCCACCGTGCAGGTTTTCCCAGACTTGCCGGTTTTACTGTGCCCCTTCCCCACCTTGGATGGTGGCGCAGCTGTCTCCAGACTCCCAACTGTACCCCTGAGAGCGGCTTTGGTAGCAGATTTTTTTCCTCTCTCCCGCCGGGCACTGGCCAACTTTTTATGCTTTTGAGGTGGGGGACTGGCCGTGCTCTGGCTCCTTGCCACACTGGCTGCCCTGCTGCCTGGCACACTCCAGAAGCCGGTTACTACTGGCACCACTGTTCCCGCAGATGTGGCGGAGGCTCTGGGTTGGGACCTGGAGAGGCGGGCCTTAGGAGACTGAAGGGGTGGGGTAGGTGAGGGAAAGAGGTCAAAGTTGGACAGGAAAAGTTTTTTGGGCACACTGGGACGGGTAGATGGATGGGGTTTGGGAGTGGAGGAAGAGGTAGTGGTTGTAGGAGGTGTACGTTTGCTGACTTTGGGTGAAGGTGCATGGGATGGAGGCTGTCGGGAGGTGGATGGCTGTTGGGTGGGTGTGTGGCTGTGTTTGTGTACCTTGGGAGGGTGCGTCACAGACACACTGGGAGAGGAAACAGGGGACGTGTGAATGGTAGTGGGGGTGGTGAGTGCACGTGATCGGGGTGTGGTGGTGGGTGTGCTGGTGCGGGACGTAGTGGCTATAGTGATAGTGCATGCAGCTGTGAGTGGACACGAGACTGGGAGGGAGGAGGGAGATGACGAGGAGGGGGACACAGTGGAGGCAGTGGATGTTGGTGTGTCTGTATGTGTGTGATGCTTGCGTGAGTGCCTGTGGGATGTGTGGTACTTATGTTTGCCTGAGCTTCCCTTGTGTGGTGAGGTGTGTGCAAGCTGGTCTGATGGTGTGCTTGGGATAGGCAGAGGTACAGGGGATTGGGTCTGGGTGGAGGAAGTTGGAGGGGGGAGGCTAGACACAGGGACAATGGCTGCCATCAGTGCTGAGGCCAGAGTTTGAAAGGTTCGATGTAGGGCTGTCTGACCAGAATGAATGCCCTCCAGGAATGCATTGGTTTGTTGCAACTCCCTTTCTACACCCTGGATGGCATTCAAAATGGTAGACTTCCCAACAGTGAGGGACCTGAGGAGGTCAATGGCCTCCTCACTGAGGGCAGCAGAGGTGACAGGGGCAGGGGCTGAGGTGCCTGGGGCGAAGGTGATGCCCACCCTCCTGGTTGAGCGGGCACGGGGCGAAGGCTGAGGGGCTGCTGGGAGGGCAGTGCTGGTAGGGGGGTGATGGTTGTACCTGTAGTAGTGGGGGGCACAGATGTTGCCGCCACCACAAGGGAGCTCCCATCAGAGGACGAGTCCGTGTCGCTGGTTTCAGCTCCTGTCCCCGCCGTGGTGCTCCCCTCGCCCTCAATCCCACTGTTGTATTCAGAGTCCGTAGTGTGGCCCTCCATGGCCATGTGGGATGCAGCTCCCTCGTGCTCCGGTGCCACTGCTCCTCCGCCTGATGATGCTAATGCACACAAGAACAGGGAGACCACAGAAAAGGGTGGGGGAAACAGAAGAAAGACATGTTGAGTGCATGGCTTACCGCTACCGTTGGTGGACAAGACAGACACAGCAGCCCCCTGCACTATGTCGCGCTGTTGGGCTCTACAGTGCAATTCCTGGGAAATGGCCTACAAGGCTATGGACGACATCTGCACACATAGATGACACAGGGGCATGAATAGCTGTACTTGGCACTCTACAGAGGTGGGGTGGGGGGCCACAGGGCCATGCCTTACGAAGGGGCCTAGCCTACGGAACTCGCCCTGGCCTAGGAAAACCCACAGCCCTCCTCCCCCACCCAGACCCCTCCACTGCGTGCAAAGTAAGCTGAATGAGAGTGTACCCACCCCCTTGTGTCTGCTGTGATGCCCTCAAGCGCGCATCCAACTCCGGGTAGGCCAGGATCCGGAACATCAGGGGGGTCATGGTTCGACAGGCACCCCTCCCACGTTGGGAGGCCATCCCCAGCTGAGCCTCTGCTGTCTTCTTGCTCCAGCGGCGAATGTCCTCCCATCTTTTCCGGCAGTGGGTGCTCCGTCTGTGGTGGACCCCCAGGGTCCGGACGTCCTTGGCGATGGTACGCAAAATATCCTTCTTCTGGTGGGCGCTGACCTACATGAAATGTACAGGGGTAGAAGAGAAGTCATTACCAACTGCGCCGTAAAAGTGAGTGGCCCCCATCCCTACCCTTGCCATGTGGCACATGCACCCACCGTCTTTCATGCACTCAGAACTCTGCCCCCTTCCTTCTTACAACCAGCCCTCTCCACACAGGCATAGCCCATACAACATGCTCCCTGTGTACTTATCTGTTGGTCTGGAGGACTGTAGAGTAGCGTGTACTGGGGGAGGACCCCATCAACGAGCTTCTCCAACTCCTCCGATGTGAAGGCAGGGGCCCTTTCCCCAGACGCACGAGCCATTGTCTCTTCCAGACCGAGGTCACAGCAGCACTTGCAGTGTAGGTCCTCTTCTGTCGAAGATCAGGTATCGAGTGATTCAACAGATAGAAAATGGTGGTGACGTCCGCGGCGGTCACGTCCGCAGCGGTGCGTACCATCACCGCCGGCGTACATTGTCATTGCTGTGGTACCTAAACCTGCATGCCCTACCATATGCCAAACACTTATAGGTAGGTTGACTTAGCCACTTATAATTAGCCTAATTTGCATATTGATTTTACACAGAGCACAGGCCCTGGGACTGGTTAGTAGTACCCAGGGCACCACCAGAGTCAGGAAAACACCAGCAAAAAGTGGAAAATGGGGGCAAAAAGTTAGGGGGGCTCTGCAATCAGCCCTGTTTTCTCACAACTGTACAATGAACTGTAGTTTTGAGAATGTGTGGAGTTGAGCATTTTAGAAATAGCTAGGGAACTGATACTCTGCAATATTCAGACAAAGGCTGCTTGATGAGATAGCTTTGGACACATCCCCACCTTGATGATGTTGTTTTGTTTGTGTCAGTTTCCTTGCTATGCACTTTGTTTTCCAGTTTCTTGCTATGTGACTTGTGTATGGTTTTAAGCCTATACCCAATATTTTGTTCTTTGTACAGGTACCCTTACCAAGACATTTTCATATCTGTATTTCAGAATTGTGACATTGACAGGTATCTGATGCTGTTCTGACATACAAAGTAGACATGGATTATTCCAGCTAATGTAGGTTGCAGAGTTTGGATGTATGAGAGCTGTACTAGGACAGTTTGCACAGTGTTTTGGTGGAGGCACAGAAGTGGCCATTGCTCCTTTTTGGTGTGTTCTGGTGTGTCATCATGTGGTCAGAAAATATGTAGTCCTAGGTTTTGACCAAGTCATTTTTCTTTCACTGTATACAAGTGTAGGTGTTGTTCATCATTGCAGGCCACAGTGCTTGTGCCACAAAACTGACATAAGTTTCTGTCATACCACCAGATGCCTGGGAACTGGATTGTGATGTCCCTGTGATCAGGGACTGTTGTAATGCCATCTGTCTCTATCTTGAATTATATGATGTTGAATTACTTTGGTGGGATATTCAATAAGGCTCAGGCTGCTGATATCAACCACTTTAATGTTTGCCTATTCTAAAGGACAAAGTCTTGCAAATCCCTTCCTTCCGTGGTCTCTACCTGTAAATATGTTCATTTACTTTGTATGTGTTACTCATTCTTGATTTCCAATAGTCCAGACATATTCACAGTTTATGTGTTTAACACTGTAATAACATTTTTGGTTTGAGATGACACTTGTGCTAATGTGTTGGTGTATAATGGTCCTAAACCTGAGCTGGACACTGTGTACCTGCAACATATCCCTGCTTGCACAAGTAATTTGTATCTTCATTGCATGGTTCACATGGTCTTACATCTCTACATAGCTAAATGAGAAATTTAAGCAAGCAGACAATGAGTATGGGATGGGTGAATGTATTACAATGCTAATGCAGAATATACATAGTGGACATCAAGAAACAAAAATGTAAAGTGAAGGGGTCAGTCATGGTGAATGAAATCATTGGAGTAGATGCCACACCACTGGGAGACCAAAGTCCAGAGTATTCCTCCCATTGGAACTGGTAGGTGGTTCAGGATCAGTCCACAGAGTGAATGTGTAGCACACAAAGGAGGTTCTTTAGGAAGAGGTCACTAGCTGGCAGTGGTGGGTATTTTTCCATCCACACCTCCTGGATTCTTTGACAGACATCCCCACTTGCAGGGGGATCTGCTGCTGCAGAGGCAGAGGTGTCTGGGGCTGGTTCCTTCTCTGGCAGGGCCTCCTGTCCAGTGATTGACACCGATATTGATGTGCCTGGTGTTGATGAGGCAAAGGAAGGGGTAGACTGTTGTTGAAAAGCCCTGCTCAGGGGGGTGTGTATGTCCCTCAGCACACCTGTTACGGAGGCTATGTTGTTATTGTGGGCCTCCATCTGTTCCCGTGTGTCTCTGTGCATGTCCTTCTGTAGCTGCTTGATTTCCCAGAGTTCAGTCAACACCTGGCCCATTACGCCTTGGGACTCCAGATAGACTTCCAAGACATAGCTGGTGGTATCTTGGCCAAGAACAGCCTGAGTGGCCTCACCTGCTGGCCCACAGCATCCCTCCCAAGCACCCTACCCCCATGGGCCTGTGCCCTCGCCATATGGTGCCCTCTCCAACTTGTTCCTGGACCTTCAGTGTTGGAAGTGTTGCTCTAAAACTCAGGATCCAGGACTGGGGGGCATGAGATGGTAGATACTGTGCTAGGTTCACAGGTTGGGGTGTCGTGTGGGCTCTCATTATCCTAAATGAGACTACTGGATTTCTAGGCAGCAGGATCGATAACGGTGTGGGGGACTGAGTCTGACCCACGTGTAAGGAACTCTGTCGCCCTAAATCTGTTTTTTGCTCCGGCTAACTAGCAGTGCCTCATTTCTCCCACGGGGAAGAGATGATTGGGCAGCCGAGCGCATGACATCTTTGGAACTTCTCAGGGAAGTCGTGGTCACTCAGATCCAAACCAACTCTCTCATTTACAGTATGATCTCATATACAAATGACAAAGACAGTATAAGTTTTATAAAATGTTTTAATAAAACAACTGTATTTTAGATAATAAGGCGTGAGCCGCAATAACCAGAACCATACAACACAGTAGGATTGAAATAGTCACCAGGAGAGTAAAACATAAGAACAAAGCTATCACCGTGTCTATTAGTTTCTACTCTCCCTCTGCTTGATCTATTTCGAGCACAGCATGTTAAGCTTCTAGCTTGCCTTTCTGAATCACTGGGGAGACATCAGCCCTCATACCTGAGCAAAAGCCTGTGATCTTGGTTCAGCATCTGCAACGAGGCAGTCAGCGTCTAGTTGTGGTTCCCTGGTCGGAATCTCCCTCTTGCGTGCATTGGGACAAGGAAGTGATTTTATAATTAACAGGTCAGCGTGATCACAAAATGTCCCTACGCAGGAATGCCAAAGACTAAACTCATACCACGTCTATCGGCAATGTACCAGACTGTATCCTTGACTGAAGCACAGAGTGAACAGGAATGTGTTATGGAGAACTCCAGTGCTGAAGTACGGTAAACAGTGTGATATGAATAAAAAACAAGACCGTAGAACTGGCTATTTGAAAAATAACAGTACAAAGCCTAATAAAAAGCATTTAGAGCAAAGTGCACAGAGGCTCTAAGCTGCAAGCAAATGAATAAAATACATCCAGGGCAAAGTGCACAAAGACCTAAAGCCTGAAGCTAAATGCGCAAAGGATCATAAAACTAACGACACTACAGGGGGGTGAGTGGTTGCCAGTGATGTTGAGGCAACTTGGCTGGGAGGTGAAGTTGTGGGCACAATGAGACTCACTGTCGCCATATAACCAGACTGCCTGGATGGGCCAGACCTGTCTTCCACGTCCAGGCATCCAGGAGTGTCTTCTTCACTGAGGGCTTCATCCAGGGCGGTAGTGGCAGTCTGTTCTGTGGCCTCTGTGTGCCCAGTGGCAGCTACACCTGTTGATGTAAAATGAACAATGTTACTGGTTGTATTGTGACATCTACTGCCAACGATTTAGAGTTACAGTAAGCAGAGATCTTGTATAAAGTTAAGTTACATTTAATCCTTTTGTGCCAAGTAACCATGGTATTGGGTGTATTGACATGACATATGTGAAGCTTGCCAATTCATTTTGACTAAAGCCCCACACAGAAATGTGCAGATCATTTGCACTGCGGAGGATGGGCTGAAAATTATGGTGGTCATTCTGACCCTGGCGGTCTTTGACCGCCAGGGCGGAGGACCGCGGGAGCACCGCCGACAGGCCGGCGGTGCTCCAATGGGGATTCCGACCGCGGCGGTAAAGCCGCGGTCGGACCGGCACCACTGGCGGGGTCCCGCCAGTGTACCGCCGCCCCATTGAATCCTCCGCGGCGGCGCAGCTTGCTGCACCGCCGCGGGGATTCCGACCCCCCCTACCGCCATCCAGATCCCGGCGGTCGGACCGCCGAGATCCGGATGGCGGTAGGGGGGGTCGCGGGGCCCCTGGGGGCCCCTGCAGTGCCCATGCCACTGGCATGGGCATTGCAGGGGCCCCCGTAAGAGGGCCCCTACATGTATTTCACTGTCTGCTGCGCAGACAGTGAAATACGCGACGGGTGCAACTGCACCCGTCGCACAGCTTCCACTCCGCCGGCTCGATTCCGAGCCGGCTTCATCGTGGAAGCCTCTTTCCCGCTGGGCTGGCTGGCGGTCTGAAGGCGACCGCCCGCCAGCCCAGCGGGAAAGTCAGAATTACCGCCGCGGTCTTTCGACCGCGGAACGGTAACCTGACGGCGGGACTTTGGCGGGCGGCCTCCGCCGCCCGCCAAGGTCAGAATGAGGGCCTATATCTTGCCACCAGTGCAGGCAAAACAGTGGCTGGGCAAGATATGGCTTTGCCATGTGGAGGCCTAGTTGAGTGTGATGCAGGCAAACACAGGATTTTGTTGTATCCTCACATCTACTGCCAACGATTTAGAGTTATAGTAAGCAGAGACGTTGTATAAAGCTAAGTTACAGTTAATCCTATTGTGCCAAGTAACCAGGGTATTGGGTGTATTGACATGACATGTGTGAAGCTTGCCAATTCATTTTGACTCTAGCCCCCCACAGAAATGTGCAAATCATTTTCACTTTGGAGGTTGGGCTGAAAACGACATCTTTCCACCAGTGCAGGCAAAACTGGCTGGGCAAGATATTTGCCCATTTGGAGGCCTAGTTGATTGTGATGCAGGCAAAATCAGGATTTTGTTGTGTATGTGACTGGGGTCATCATGTGCACAGTGTAGTGTGAATGTGTCTGCTGCCAATACCAATCTGGTGAGGCATCTTGAGGCCTTATGAATACTTGTAATTCACATTGGGTAAGGTGTCATTCCTGCCCTCAAGTATTTCATCTTGGGTTACCAAGTCAAAATGGAGCTATGTTGACAGATACACCTTAGATTTGGGCATGATCTGTACTTGATCACTCCCAGGTGGGTGAGTATACTTAATATGAGAGTTGACAAACAAGGGTATTTGGACAATTGACCACTATGCTGGTGGTTAGAGTCAGAGTAACAGTCAGATCACTCCCCCTACTTCACATACTTGACAGCAGATCTTCCTGCTCCCCCGTTTTCTGCCAGCCACATGGCCAGCCTTGCTTCTGCTGCCCACCGCAAGGCTCCTGATACCAGGGTCCCCAGGACTGCCTGCCCTAGGGACCCCAGGGCCACCTCTTTGCCATGTCCCACCTTCTCACCTCCTGTGCTTCCCACCTTCCCCACACCCCTCCCAGGCATGATTAATACTGGCCACAGTGCAGCCCCAATAAGCAGATCTTCCTGCTCCCCGTCTGCCAGCCTCATGGTCAGCCTTGCTCCTACTGCCCACTGTAAGGCCCCTGACCCCAGGGAGTCCAGAGCCGCCTGTCCCTCGGCACACCAGGGACACCTCCTTGCTGTTTCCTGTCTTCCTCCTACGCTTCCTGCCTCTCCCACACCCTTCCCAGGTATACTAAATGCTGCATGAAGTGGGCATGCCAAATACAAGCCTGTCTGTGCTCATCTGTGCCTGGACTGTGCCCAGCACCAGGACCCCTGGTCCTCCCACCATCCGCCATGATTCCATAGACAAGCTCCTGGTCCTCAGTACAGGAAACCAAGACTCCGCTGCTGCACGTCTTCCCCACGCTCTACCAATGGACCTGTCGCCACTGTGGCTTCTCCTGCCTGACAGAACTGCTTACCCACACAGGACCCAACATCACTCCTTCCCAGAAGACCACCACCAACCCGGAACGGCTTCACTGCATCCTGCTTAACGCCCGCTCCCTCACCAAACATGCCACAGAAATCTGGGACTCCATCATCACCCTCACCCCAAACCTCACCTTCATCACTGAAACATGGCTCAACCTCACCTCCAGACCTGACATCGGCACCACCAACCCCGACAGATACAAGATGACAAACCGGGACCACCCCAATAAGCACGGAAGAGGAATCATTATAGTATTCAAGGAAATCATCCAATGCTCCACCACGAATGACGACCCAACCCCTGTCATGGAGCACCTTAACTTCCTGCTACACATCAATGCCAAGACAATGATAAGAGGTACCCTCAAATATAGGCCACCAGGGACCTGTCCAGCATTCTGCGACACCATCAGCAACATCATCACCCCACTTGCCATCAACTCCATACACTACATGCTGCTCGGTGACCTCAACGTCCACATCGACGATCCTAAGGACACCAACCCCACATTCCTACTGGAGAACCTCAACAACACCGGGCTCACTCAACTAGTTTCCATAACCACTCACAGTGCCGGACACACCCTCAACACCATCTTCTCCTCCAGTAACAGAATCATATTCACCCACATCACGTAACTTTCCTGGACCGGCAACACATTCATCCATTTTACTATCTCTATGACCCAGCACACCATCACCAAGCACCAAAGTTCTACCCACCACAGCTGGGGAAAAGTAACTGAGAGCCAATGGATGCAGGCTCTCAGCACCACACCACCTGGCACGTCAGCCAACCTCGACCAGGCCGTCCACAACTTCTCTGCCTGGATCAGCAAATGCTCCAACAAAGTCGCCCCTCTGAAACTGGCAAAAGCCAATAGAATGTCAAGACAAGCCATCTGGTATAACATGGAACTCAGAAGCGGAACTGTCTTCTACTTGAAAAGTGATGGCACATTTCCAAGGACCCGTCCGACAGAGCCACACACAAAACAACACTCAACGACTACCACTGGCACATCAAGGAGGCCAAAAGAGCAGCCATTGTGAACCGCATCGACTCTGCAACCAACCAAACCAAGGAACTCTCCAAAATCATCAAGGAATTCTCCAACCCGAATGGTCACAGAAAACACAGTGCACCCCTCCCAACTATTCTGTGTCTCACTGTCTGACTACTTCCACAGCAAGGTTGTCAACATCTACAACAAATGTAACCCTTAACCCACCTCGCTCAGCCTCAACAACCTTTTCCAACCAGCAAACCCCAGGCAGCCATAAGCACCTGATCCACATTGGACGCCCAGACCACAGTGACCATCATAGCCTCTATCCACTAAGGGGCACCTACCAACCCCTGCCCTCACCATCTCTTCAAACTCTGATCCAACATAATCAGTACTGAAATCACCAACCTCCTCAATGCTTCCCTCTCCACAGTATCCTTCCCAGACACATGGAATCACCCAGACATCAGACCCCTCCTAAAGAAGCCTTTAGCTGACCCTGCAACCTCAAGAACTACCAACCAACCTCCCTGCTCTCATACCCAGCCAAAGTACTCAAGAAGTCCATCAACAGACAGCTCACCAACTACCTAGAACAAAACCACCTACTCAATGCATCCCAATCAGGTTTCCAAGCCAACCATAGCCCTGAGACTGTGCTCATTGCTGCAAAAGATGACATCAGAACCTTCATCACCTAAAGAGAAACAGTGGCTTTGATTCTCCTCAACCTGTCTGCAACATTCAACACTGTCATTCATAACATCCTCATTGATAGACTCCACAACATCGGCATTCAACAAGACGTCCTCAAGTGGATCATCTAAATCCTCTCAGGATGCACCCAGAGCATCCGTTTACCTCCTTTAACCTCTGCTCCTAAGAACATCATATGCGGTGTACCCCAAGAATCATCCCTCAGCCTCACTCTGTTCAATATCTACATGACCCCCCTTGCGGACATCGTCAGATCCCACAGACTCAACATCATCTCCTACACCGACAATACTCAGCTTATCCTCTCACTCACCAAAGACCCTTCAAACACCAAAAACAAGTTGTGCAACACCATGGTCGACAGAGCCGACTAGATAAGAGACATCTGCCTCAAATTGAACTCCAACAAGACCAAGATAATGATCTTTTGAAAGAACACCACTGCCTGGGACTGTAGCTGGTGGCCGGAGGAACTCGGACCCACGCCCATACTGATGAAGCACACACACAACCTCAGCATAATCCTGGACAGCAAACTGACCATGAAACTGCAAGTCAACACAGTTGCCTCCTCCTGTTTCCACACCGTCTGCATGCTCCACAAGATCTTCAGATGGATACCAGTGTACACCAGAAAGATCGTCACACAAGCCCTTATCCCTAGCCGCCTCGACTACAGCAAGGCGCTCTGTACCAGTATCTCCTCCTAACTCCTCAGAAGTCTCCAGACAATACAGAACACGGCAGCCAGACTCATTATGGACTTCCCCAAGCATACCCATGTCACTCACCACCTCAGTAAACTCCACTGGCTCCCTGTTCAGAAAAGGTCCCTGTTCAAGACGCTCACACACTCCTACAAAACCCTACACAACCAAGGACCTTCCTACATCAACCACGGGCTGAGCTTCCATCTTCCCCTGAGGAACCTACGTTCTACCTCAAACACCCTCGCACATGTCCCCTGCACACTTCTCATCCACAGCAGGGGTTGTGCTTTCTCCTACATCGCCACCAAAGCCTGGAATGACCTCCACCTCCAAATGGAATCCTCCTCAGCAGACTTCAGAGAGTAACTCAAGACTTGACTTTTCGACAGAGACGCAGGAACCTCAGCACCCAGATACCCCTAAGAGTGATAGTGTTCTGCTTTAAAAAAGATTGATTGGTTGACAAATAGTATCCTCCCAGGTGAGTAAACTTCAATTGGGAGTTGTCAAACGGGTATTTGAACAAGTGCCCTCTGGTCTGGTGTTTGGAGTTACAGAAACAGAGCCTCCTGGCCTTAGCATTCATGTTACTCCCTGTACTACAAACACTATACACATGGTATCCTCCCAGGTGAGTACACCTCAATTGAGAGTTGAGGAACAGGTGTATATGGGCAAGTGAACACTGGGCTGTTGGTTGGAGTTACTAAAACAGGGCCTATTGGGTGTTGCAGTCAGGTCACTCCCTGTACTACACACACTATACATATTGTATCCTCCCAGTGGAGTACACTTCAATTGACATGCACTACACACATGGTATCCTCCCCGGTGAGCACACTTCAATTGAGAGTTGAGGACAGGGGCATTTGGGCAATTGAACACTGGGCAGAAACAGTGCCTCCTGGCCTTAGCAGGCGTGCTATTCTTTCTACTACACACACTATATTCATGGTATCCTCCCAGGTGAGTGTACTTCAATTGAGAGTTCAAGAACAGGGGGATTTGGAGAAGTAGGAATTACAGAAACAGAGCCTCCTGGCCTTGGCAGCCGTGTCACTCCGTGTACTTCACACACTATATAAATCTTGCCCTCCCAGGTGAAAACAGTTCAATTGAGAGTTGACAAAAAGTGTCTTTAGACACGTGAACACTGTGCTGTTGTTTGGAGTTACAAAAACAGTGTCTCCTGGGATTTGCAGTCATGTCACTCTCTCTACTATACACACTATACACATGGTATCCTCCCAGGTGAGTACACTTCAATTGAGATTTAAGACACAGGTATATTTGGACAAGTGAACACTGGGCTGGTGTTTGGAGTTAGAGAAACAGTGCCTCCTGGGAGTTGCAGTCAGGTCACTCGCTGCACTCCCCAATACTTGACAAATGTTATCACCCCAAGTGAATAAAATTCATTTGGGAGTTGACAAACAGAGATCTTTGGACAAGAGAACACTGGGCTGGTGGTTGGAGTTACTGAAACAGTGCCTCATGGAGTTGCAGTCAGGTCCCTCTCTCTACCCTCCAATACTTGAAATTTTTTATCCCCCAGGTGAGTAAACTCCATTTGGTAGTTGACAAACAGGGGCCTTTGGACAAGAGAACACTGGGCTAGTGTTTGGAATTAGAGAAACAGTGCTCCCGGTGAGTTGCTGTCAGGTGATTCTCTCTACTACAAACACTATACAACTGTTGAGTATTACATATCTGTATGCAGAGTGCATTTAGGATTGGGCACACATTAACCTGTTGAGACATACCATAAATCCTGGGATTATTATTGTACATTGAAAACCTTACAGGCCCCATTTTGACCAATGGCATGTGATGGGCCTTAGTAGCTGTGATGTTGGGTCTAGCAATACAGATTGACAGTGTCAACACCCAGATACTTAATGTTGATGGGGTACAAGAACAAGACAGTGGGTAAAGGTGAGCTATGAGCATGCATGGCATTGCATTTTGGTGACTTTTTTGTGTTGTGACTTACCAGACTCCACTCACCCAGGTATTCCTGTCAAGCCCTCAGGATGCTGGATGGTCAAGACCTTCTCCTCCCAGGGAAAGAGAGGTAATGGGGCACTGGGAAGGACCCCACCAGTTTTCTTGACCTACAGATGGGACCTAGAAACCAGGGAATGGACCTTGCCCCTGAGGTCGTTCCACCTCTTCCTGATGTCATCCTTTGTGTGCAGGTTTGTGCCTGCAGCATTTACACTGTCAATTATCCTGTCCAACATTTCCATTTTCCTGCTGAGAGGTGTATGCTGGACTTGTGCTCCAAATAATTGTGGCTCTACTCTTATGATTTCATCCACCACGACTCTTAACTCATCTTCTGAAAAATGTGGATTTTTAGAACGTGACACGGAGGGGACAAAATGGGTGTCAGTGACTTAATCAATAGGGGAAGTGCAAAAGCGTGTGAAAGGACAAACGTGTGTGCAGGGTGTTATATGGGATGGTGAAAAAAAGGGCTGCCTAATATATGTACTCTGTGGAATAAAAGGCTTTCTGGCTTCTGTTTCTTGCTGTTTAAATGCAAAGGATAGTGGTTTGGGAAAGGGATGTGTTTTATAGTGTCCTTTGCAGGTGTGTCCACTGTGGCAATGTGTGTCAACTGTGTTGTTTTCAAATCCATCCAATATGTAGTTGTGCATTATTTAGCAGACCATGAACACCTGTGGTTTGGACCACCTTTGACTGACTGCCATCAAGGGACCACCTCGGTGACTGTGTGCTTGTAATATGCTCAGTGGTTGGTTATGATGCTGATGGCACTGGTGGTCAGACCGCCTATATCCAGACCACCGCGCTCCTGGCAGTCTGCCATTTTTGCTTGGCGGTTGGTGGCCCTCATTGTGTAACTCATAATAGGGTGGTCTGAAAGAGCACCAGCATGCCGGTCTTTTCAGGTCAGCCAACAAGGCGGTCTGGCGGTCTGGCCACCAAACTCAAAATAAGGCCCTAAGAGGCTGGAGTAGGGAGAATTTCAGTTTGGATGGGTTTAGGCAGAGGAAATAGGAAGGCATACAAGCATGAATAGTAGAGAGACCGATAGAGAGAGTAACATTAATGAAGCCAATGAATGTAGGAAATTAAAAATAGATCTAAGTGTCATTTGCATAGACATATGCATGAAACCAAGAGGATATGATGGGTGTAACAAAGACAGTACACAAGGTAAATGGCAAATGATGGCTCATAGACCCCTGGGGCACATCAGTGTTTACTGCAGAAGAGAAGGACTTTTCCAGGACACAAACTTTGTAGCCCCAAAGATAGGAAGACACCTATGTGAGAACAGAACCCGACATCCCAAAGAATTTGGACAAGAGAGAAGACTATGGTGGTCATTACAACCCTGGCGGACGGTGTTAAAGCGGCGGTAAGACCGCCAACAGGCCGGCGGTAAAAAAAATTGAATTACGACCGTGGCGGAAATCGCCAACAAAGACAGCCACTTTAACACTCCGACTGCCACGGCGGTACAAACAAACAGCTTGGCAGTCACCGCCAACAGACAGGCGGAGGACAATGTACCACCCACACTATTATGACAGGCCAATCCGCCACCTTTTCCGGGGCGGATTCACCGCGGATAAAAACACAGCGGAAACAGGAATTTCGAAGGGAAAACACTCACCTCTACACACTCCACGAGGAAATGACGACACCATGGACCCGGAACTCCAAATCCTACCTGCGATAGTCTTCCTGCTCCTGTACCAGGAGCACCAACGCCGGCGGTGAAGAGCACGGTGAGTACTGCACCTACGACACAGGGGAGGGGGGAGGCAAAAAACAGGGACACACACACGCAACACCCCCACCCCCACCCTCACCCACTACAACACACACACTAATACATATCTATACAATATAGTAACACACCACAACCCCCCTGGAAGAATGCAAAGACAAAAGGAAATGAGTTGTAATATATGAAAATGCAGTACGCAAAAATATACATATATACACTATTAACATAATACACCAAGAATAGTAGTCCAGGTATTGCACCATTTATAGTCCATGGACCACTGGGCCCAAAATGCATGGGCGAGGCCCACACACAATACCAGATCAAAACAGAGAGAACACTGCAGGGCCATCAGATAGAAATGCAACAGGCACCTCAGGGGGAAGGGAAGGGGGGGCACCACAGCCGGATGAGTGCACGACGCCAAATCCACGAGGGGGCTCCATGCCCAATGATGTATCCTGGGGAGTGCAAAGCCACAGTCTCTCAAGTCTATACAGTGGGTGGTTTGCCCACTGTTCAATCCTGGGGAGTGCAAAGCCACAGTCTCTCAAGTCTCTACAGTGGGTGGGTTGCCCACTGTTCAATCCTGGGGAGTGCAAAGCCACAGTCTCTCAAGTCTCCACAGTGGGTGGTTTGCCTACTGTTCAATCCTGGGGAGTGCAAAGCCACAGTCTCTCAAGTCTCTACAGTGGGTGGTTTGCCCACTGCATTATCCTGGGGAGTGCAAAGCCACAGTCTCTCAAGTGGAAAACAGTCTCCACTGGTTCTGGAGGGGGACTGGTGCCCAGAGTTCTTCATCCTGTGAAGGACAGAGGTAGTGGATGACAGTCTCCACTGGTTCTGGAGGGGGACTGGTGCCCAGAGTGCTTCATCCTGTGAAGGACAGAGGTAGTGGATGCATGTCTTCACTGGTTCTGGAGGGGGACTGGTGCCCAGAGTGCTTCATCCTGTGAAGGACAGACGGAGTGGATGCATGTCTCCACTGGTTATGGAGGGGGACTGGTGCCCAGAGTGCTTCATCCTGTTAAGGACAGAGGTAGTGGATGACAGTCTCCACTGGTTCTGGAGGGGGACTGGTGCCCAGAGTGCTTCATCCTGTGAAGGACAGAGGTAGTGGATGCATTTCTCCACTGGTTCTGGAGGGGGACTGGTGCCCAGAGTGCATCACGCACCCCGTGACGGTCCCAGTTGCGTCAGTGCCCCTGCCGCTCATGGGCTAGCGGTGCTTGATTTGGCGGTGCCCTGTTCATCGGTGCTTGAGTTGGTGGTGCCCTGTTCAGCGGTGCTTGAGTTGGCGGTGCCCTGTTCAGCGGTGCCTGAGTTGGCGGTGCCCTGTTCAGCGGTGCCTGAGTTGGCGGTCCTTCATTGCCCAGCTGGGCTGGGGCTGGCGGTCTTTCATTGGGCAGCTGGGCTGTGGCTGGCGGGGCCCTCCTGGGCAGCTGGGCTGTGGCTGGCGGGGCCCTCCTGGGCAGCTGGGCTGTGGCTGCCGGGGCCCTCCTGGGCAGCTGGGCTGTGGCCGGTGTGGCCCTCCTGGGCAGCGAGGATGGGTCTGGCGGTGGCCTCCTGTGCAGCAAGGATGGGGCTGGTGTGGCCTCCTGGGCAGCTGGGGTGTCGCTGGCGGGCCCTCCTGGGCAGCGAGGATGGGGCTGGCGGTGTCCTCCTGTGCAGCAAGGATGGGGCTGGCGGTGGCCTCCTGGGCAGCGAGGATGGGACTGGCGGGGCCCTCCTGGGCAGCAGGGATTATGGCGGTCTTCTCCGCCGTGCTGCTCCTCCCAGGCTTGCTGGGTTTCTTGTGGCCCTTCCCCACCTTGGGAGGAGTCCCAGCTGAGTCGACACCCCCACCGGGACCCCTGGGAGCGGCTTGGGTGGCTGGAGTCATCCCCCTCTCCCGCCGGGCACTGGCCAACTTCTGGTGCTTCACAAGGGGGGGACTGGCTGTGCTGTGGCTCCGTGCCACACTAGCTGTCCTGGTGGCCGGTGCACTCCACATAGCTGTGACAACAGGCACCACTGGTCCCGGAGATGTTGTGGCTGAGGTGCTAGTTCAGGACCTATGAGTTGGACGGGGGGGAGGTGGGAAATAGGTCAAGGCTGGACAGGAAAAGTTATTTGGACACACTGGGATGGGTATCTGGAGGGGGTTTGGGAGTGGAGGAAGAGGTGGTGGTTGTAGGAGGTGTACGTTTGGTGGCTTTGGGTGCAGGTGCATGCGCTGGAGGCTGTTGTGAGGTGGATGGCTGTTGGGTGGGTGTGTGCCTGCGTTTGTGTATCTTCGGTGGGGGCGTCACAGACACACTGGGAGAGGACACAGGGGATGTGTGTATGGTAGTGGGGGTGGTGACTGCACGTGAGCGGGGTGTGCTGGTGAGGGGCGTAGTGGCTGTAAAGGTAGTGCATGCAGGTGTGAGTGTAGACGAGACTGGGAGGGAGGAGGGAGATGACGAGGAGGGGGACACAGTGGAGGCAGTGGATGTTGGTGTGTCTGTATGTGTGTGATGCATGCGTGAGTGCCTGTGGGATGTGTGGTGCTTATGTTTGCCTGAGCTTCCTTTGTGTGGTGAGGTGTGTGCAGGCTGGTCTGATGGTGTGCTTGGGATAGGCAGAGGTACAGGGGATTGGGTCTGCGTGGAGGAAGTTGGAGGGGGGAGGCTAGACACAGGGACAATGGCTGCCATCAGTGCTGAGGCCAGAGTTTGAAAGGCTCGGTGAAGGGCCTCCTGACCAGAATGAATGCCCTCCAGGAATGCATTTGTTTGTTGCAACTGCCTTTCTACACCCTGGATGGCATTCAAAATGGTAGACTGCCCAACAGTGAGGGACCTGAGGAGGTCAATGGCCTCCTCACTGAGGGCAGCAGGAGTGACTGGGGCAGGGCCTGAGGTGCCTGGGGCGAAGGTAATGCCCACCCTCCTGGGTGAGCGGGCACGTGGCGAAGGCTGTGGGGCTGCTGGGAGGGCGGGGCTGGTAGGGGGGTGCTGGCAGTACCTGTATATGGGGGGGGTACAGATGTTGCCGCCACCACAAGGGAGCTCCCATCGGTGGACGAGTCCGTGTCACTGGTTTCAGCTCCTGTCCCCGCCGTGGTGCTCCCCTCGCCCTCCGTCCCACTGGTGTATTCTGAGTCCGTAGTGTGGTCCTCCATGGCCATGTGGGATGCAGCTCCCTCGTGCTCCGGTGCCACTGCTCCTCCGCCTGATGATGATAATGCACACAAGAACAGGGAGACGACAAAAAAGGGGGGGTAACAGAAGAAAGACATGTTGAGTGCATGGATTACCGCTACCGTTGGCGGATAAGACAGACACAGAAGCCCCATGCACTACGTCGCGCTCTTGGGCTCTACAGTGCAATTCATGGGAAATGGCCTACAAGGCTATGGACGACATCTGCACACATAGATGACACAGGTGCATGAATAGCTGTACTTGGCATTCTACAGAGGTGGGGTGGGGGGCCACAGGGCCATGCCTTACCGAGGGGCATAGCCTTCGGAACTCGCCCTGCCCTAGGGAAACCCACAGCCCTCCTCCCCCACCCAGACACCTCCCCTGCGCGCAAAGTCAGCTGAATGAGAGTGTACTTACCCCCTTGTGTCTTCTGTGATGCCCTCAATCGCCCATCCAACTCCGGGTAGGCCACCGCCAGGATCCTGAACATCAGGGGGGTCATGGTCCGACGGGCACCCCTCCCACGTTGGGAGGCCATCTCCAGCTGAGCCTCCGCTGTCTTCTTGTTCCAGCGGCAAATGTCCACCCATTTTTTTCCGGCAGTGGGTGCTCCGTCTGTGGTGGACCCCCAGGGTCCGGACGTCCTTGGCGATAACACGCCAAATATCCTTCTTCTGGTGGGTGCTGACCTACATGAAATCTACAGGGGAAGAAGAGAAGTCATTACCAACTGCGCCGTCAAAGTGAGTGGCCCCCATCTATACCCTTGCCATGTGGCACATGCACCCAGAATTCTGCCGCCTTCCTTCTTACAACCAGCCCTCTCCACACAGGTATAGCCCATACAACATGCTCCCTGTGTACTTACCTGTTGGTCTGGAGGACCGTAGAGTAGCGTGTACTGGGGGAGGACTCCATCGACGAGCTTCTCCAACTCATCCGATGTGAAGGCAGGGGCCCTTTCCCCAGACGCACGTGCCATTGTCTCTTCCAGACCGAGGTCACAGCAGCACTTGCAGTGTAGGTCCTCTCCTGTCGAAGATCAGGTATCGAGTGATTATAGAGATAGAAAATGGCGGTCACGTTCGCAGCGGTCACGTCCGCGGCGGTGCGTGCCATCACCGCCGGCGTACATCGTCATTGGCTCCTGGGACCCATAGGGTCCAATGTTAACCAATGCAGCATTGCGCTGCGGTCTTCGACCGCCTACTGCGACGGTGTACAACGCCAGCGCAGTTACCTCATATCCCGTTGTCCCACTTTAGAGGTCAGGCAGCCGCCATTTCAGGGGCCCACATGGCCTAATTTCCAAATGCGTCACACATACCTAGGCCTAGTTTCAACACACATACAGGCCACATTTTGTGTATGATTGGTGTTCTGTGTAGACTGTGGGTACATACCTCTGAGTTGTTTGACTCTGTGCTCGCTGTTGTCCTTCATAGGCACCGTCCGCTGGGACATGTGAGGAGATGGAGGAATCCTCCGGTGTACTGACCGCTGGTGGACCTGTTGACAATGGAGGAAAGAAATTTGATTATCACCTACAGGTTTGACCGTGCCACAATCTAGGAACTGTGTACCCAGTTGGAGCCTGACCTGATGTTAGCAATCCGCCATCCCACAGGAACCCCCCCTCAAGTGCAGGTGCTATCAGTGCTCCATTTCCTTGCAAGTGGGTCTTTTCAAACAACTGTGGCCATGGCATCAGGGATGTCCCAGCCTATGTTTTCCAACGTGTTGTCCAGAGTGTTGTCTGCCCTGCTGAAACACATGCGGAGCTACATCGTTTTCCCTCAGGTGGAGGATTTGCCTACAGTGAAAGGTGACTTCTATGCCCTTGGACATATCCCCAACATCATAGGTGCCATTGACGGGACCCATGTGGCTTTGGTCCCCCCCCCCACAGCAGTGAACAGGTGTACAGAAACCGGAAGAGTTATCATTCCATGAATGTACAGATGGTATGTTTGGCAGACCAGTACATCTCCCATGTGAATGCCATGGTCCCTGGCTCAGTTCATGACGCCTACATCCTGCAGAATAGCATCATCCCTTATGTGATAGGTCAACTCCAGAGGCACCATGTGTGGGTATTAGGTGACTCTGGTTACCCCAACCTGACATGGCTACTGACCCCAGTGAGGAATCCCAGGACAAAGGCAGAGGAACGCTACAATGAGGCCCATGGGCGAACTAGGAGAGTGATCGAGCTGACCTTCGGCCTCCTGAAGGCCAGGTTCAGGTGTCTGCATATGACAGGTGGATCCCTATTCTACTCACCAAAGAAGGTGTGCCAGATCATCGTGGCCTGCTGTATGCTTCACAACTTGGCTTTGCGACGACAGGTGGCTTTTCTGCAGAAGGATGGTCCAGATGGCGGTGTTGTGGCAGCTGTGGAGCCTGTGGACAGTGATGAGGATGAAGCAGAGGAAGAAGACATGCAGAACAGGGACTCAGTGATCCAACAATATTTCCAGTGAAACACAGGTGAGAATACATTCCTGCCTACTACATGTACTTTTACACTTCTACCTCTATCCTGTCTGTCGTTTTCACCCAGTGTATGGTCACTGAGTTGTCACTTTCCCTTACGGTTTCACAGGTGTGGGTCCCAACTTGTCTCATCTGCTTAGATTCCTCATGGACTAGAGCTGTGTGACATAGGTATGTTGACATTACTATTTCAAGAACATTTTGTCACTGTAATTGCAAATACACTATTTCGAAATCACAGACTCCAGATCTTTTGGTGCTTTAGGTGTGTTTATTTAAATACAAAATATTGGAGGGAGAAGTTAAATGGTGAGGGGTGATGGCGGAGGAGTGTCCATGGCAGAGTCCAGTCTATTAGTCTCACAGGTGCATTGCCCATATGGGCATAGGAAGTGGAGCTGGGGCAGTTTCAATATGGACAGGGTGACAAAGTGGGACAGTGGAATGACAATCAGGGTGGTCTCATTTCTTGGCAGGGGTCTTGGCGTCGTGCTCTGTCTTGTTCCTGGATCTCAGGGACCGTTTGCGGGGTGGTTCTCCGTCTGCAGGGGGTGGGGTGCTGGTGTGGTGGTCCTGTGGCGGTGCCTCCTGTCCACTAGCGCCAGCGGAGGTGGTGGGCAGTTCATCGTCCATGCTAGTGTCAGGTGCCCCTTGGAGAGGGCCTCGTGGAGAGTGGTTCCGTGGCCTTTCCGCCCCCTGTCGCATAGCAGCCCTCCCAGTTCCCCTGTGATCCTGGGCCTCCGTCCCCTGGACCGTGTGCCCACTGTCACTGCCCCCAGGTCCCTGTTGTTGTTGGGGTGGTGGGTTATCCTGGGTTCCCTGTAGTGGTGGACACACAGCTGATTGACGTGTCCTGGGGACGGAGGCATGGGCCCGCTGGGTGGGTGCTGTGCTGGTGTTTCCTGAGGGGGGAAGGTCTGTGTTGGCCTGTGCCTGTGTGAGGGGAACCGACTGTCCCAAGGCCCCCGATGGTCCGGGCTGGTCATCTAGATCCAGGTGGACAGAGGTGCTGTCATCACTGTGGGCCTCTTCTATGGGTGGAGTGGACATGTCTGGACCCTCCTGTCTGGTGACGTTGGGTAGTGGTCCTGCAGGGGTGGAAAGGCATGATTATTGCATCTGTGGGTGTCATGGTGTGCAATGGGTGGGTGACCGTGTACCCCATTGCTGGCATTCCTGTGTGTGAGCTTGTGTGATGATGGTTTAGGGGGGTGTATAGGTATGTGCAGTGGGCATGCTTTAGTGATGGGTGTTCATGCGTTGTTGTTGCATGCAGGGCTTGGTGTTGGGATGTGTGGTTTGTGATATTGGTACATTTGTGAGGAGTTGGAGTGATAGGGGTGAGGGCGAGGGTGGGGGTATGTGATGGCATGCAGGTAGGGTGGGGGATGTAATAGTTAAGATTTTACTTACCAGAGTCCATTCCTCCACCAACTCCTGCGAGGCCCTCAGGATGCAGAATCGCCAAGACCTGCTCCTCCCATGTTGTTAGTTGTGGGTGGGGAGGTGGGGGTCCCCCGCCAGTCCTCTGAACCGCCTGGTGGTGTCTTGAGACGACGGAACGCACCTTCCCCCGTAGGTTGTTCCACCTCTTCCTGATGTCCTCCCGATTTCTTGGGTGTTGTCCCACGGTGTTGACCCTGTCGACTATTCTTCGCCACAGCTCCATCTTTCTTGCAATTGAGGTGTGCTGCACCTGTGATCCAAATAGCTGTGGCTCTACCCGGACGATTTCCTCCACCATGAACCTGAGCTCCTCCTCCGAGAACCTGGGCTGTCTTTGCCGTGCCATGGGGTGGTGTAGGTGATGTGTGGGGTGGTGTGTGTGGTGATATGTAGTGGTGTGTTGTGTGAGGTGCGTGGAAGTTGTGTGGGTGATGGTGTTGTGTGCCTGTGGATGCTAGTTTGTTGATGGTGGTGTCTCTCTCTGGCCTTCGGTCGTGAATTGTGGTCATAGGGGTTTGTGGGTGATGTGGGTGTGTGTTTTATATTGTATTGGGTGTGTGGGAGTGGTGTGTGTATGTGTATCAGGTGTGTGTATTTCAAATTGTCCAATGTGGTGGTGTTTTGGAGATGTGTGTGTATTTTTAGTGCAGCGGTGTGTACCGCCAATGGAATACCGCAGTTGAAAGACCGCTGTGTGGATTCGTGTGTCGTGATAGTGTGGGCGTTTTTCTGTTGGCGTGACGGTGGAGGTTTTGTTTTCACCAGTTTATCACTGACCTTTGGTGTGGCGGACTTGTGTGGATGTCTGAATTTTGTCAGATTCCGAGATGTGGGTAATAATAGCTGTGGCGGAATTCCGCGGCCGCGTCGGTGTGTTGGCGGTCTTTTGCACGGCGGTAAGCGGCTTTTACCACCAATGTTGTAATGACCCCCTATGTGACCAATGGTATCAAAGCTGCATAAAAATCAAAAAGTACAAATATAAAAGATAATTTATTATGATTGTGAAGAATCCACTTAGGGAAAAGAAGAGGAGCAGTCTCAGTGGAGTGGGCAAGATGAATGCCAGACTGCAAGGTGAACACAATGGTCTTGGGACCTGGGAATGGACATAACAAATGCCCAGTGGAAATACTGTTGGGAGCACACTATGACAGCTGAATGACTCTGACTGCAGCCACTAGTTGAGGACCCTG
This sequence comes from Pleurodeles waltl, assembly GCF_031143425.1. Taxonomy (NCBI): domain Eukaryota; kingdom Metazoa; phylum Chordata; class Amphibia; order Caudata; family Salamandridae; genus Pleurodeles; species Pleurodeles waltl. Next base: position 801,678,424 of record NC_090443.1, on the reverse strand, counting down.
AGCTTATACCTGACTATTTATAAACCTCTGTTAAATACAGGCATGGCTCCTCCATTAGAGCAGAGGAGCATCCCCCCCGCCAGCAGCAGCCACTGCAACTCACGTTTAACAAGTGAAATGATAATAAACCATGTTTATTATTGTTGTGTTTGTTAAAGAGGCAGGGCATTGGGGATGACGACGATGAGGGGACTGCACTGTGCACTCCCCTCAGTGTGCATGTATGTTTGGCCTGCTGTCTCGGGCCGGCCACACATACATATGTAGTAGGCTCAATCCAGCCCAGCAACACAACTGCTGGGTGGCTTAACCATGCACAGGCTCCCAGTCTGCCTGGGAGAGCCCTGAGGGTTGAAGACAGGCTCCAGGCAGCAAAGCTTACTTTCCTGATACAACAAAGCAGTCTTGTTGAGTACACAGCAAGCCATAGCAGGCTGCACTCCTTTGAGAGTCATTCCACAGGTCCAGAAAGTGAGCTTGTTGAATATCTTGGAATTTCCTGGTTGCCCTACCATGGCTCCAAGCTGCCTGCAGTGACGATGCAGTCGTGACAAGCCCTTTTGTGAAGGCAAGGCACAGCCTATTCAGTTGCATGTGGGGCTGTGCCCAGCTCAGCCCCCCCACCCATCCTGCCAGCAGATGGCCCATTCAGGCACTTCATATCCCTCTTTCGTGTGATGTCTGGTAGGAATTCACAAAGTTTTACTGCCAACCACACCCAGTCATGTGACCCACTCACATTTCAAATGGCAGATGGACACGAAAAATTACATTTTCTAAAAGTGACATTTTCAAATTTGATATTTAAAACTGAAGTACAATTTGATAGATTCCAAATATAAAGTCAAATGTTAGCACTTATTAAATATAATAAGGCAACCCAATGTTATCCTATGGGACAGGTTAGCCTCACACAAGTGAAACACATTTTTAGGAGGTTTTCACTACGAAGACATGTAAAATTTAAAAGTATATGCCAAACCATTTAACTACAAAGCACCCTGCCCTATTGGCTACCTAGAGCCTACCTTAGGGGTGGCTTATATGTAATAAAAGTGGAGTGTAAAGATTGGCAAGGGGGTTATATTGTAAAGTCAAATTGACAGTTTAAAACTGCATTCAGGCTGCAAATGCAGGCCTGGGACATGTTTTAACGGAATACTTAAGTGGGTGGCAAAATAGGGGCTACAGGCCCACTAGCAGATTTTAATTCACTGGCCTTGGGTATTTGGTATATGACTCTACATGGGATTTATAAGTGAATTAAATAAGCCAATAAGGTGTAATCAGTTTTGCCATGTTTAGGGTCGTGAGCACAAACACGTTAGCACTGGTTAGCAATGGTAAAATGCACAGAGTCCTAAGGCCAACAAAAACAGATTTCAGAACCATCGAGAGAACCTGGCGAAACGTTTGGGGGAAGACAACCCCAAGGCTGGCAGGTCTAACAATGAGGTAAAAGAGAAGATTGGGGCTCTAAACATATGCCATTAGCACTCTTCTCTAAGATGTGGAGATCGTGGAGTGGAAAAAATTAAGCCACGTTTGAAGATATTTGCATTTTATTTGGCATGAACAGAAATTATGAAGAAATTCAAGGGTGTCAGACAAACATATTTTGCATTCCCTGATAGTCAACGCGTTGCCATATAAGATTTAATATTTTGGTGTATGGGGAAGATTCAAACTAATATCTCTACAGATAACAGATCAGAATAGTGGCAAACTAAACATAACTGTGGAATAGACCAACCATTCAATAACGGTTCTTTTCTGGTTGGATGCTGTATGATTCAGGTTGTGAATTTGCAGTTTTTGTTGGGGAGATTCCAGGAAAATTACATAAAATTAATCTTTGAGGGTGAAATAGTATCTTCAGTTGCTTTTATAAGCAAGTGTGCAAATCACATCCTGCAAGCCAAACACATGACACTGGTCATTGAGCAAGAAATGTCTCTCAGTGACATATGTTCTATTCCATCTACCCTTCTACTAGTAACTTGCAAATTTCCGTAGTGAAAAATGACAAGACTTTTGCTGGTGTAATTATATTATCGCACAAGCCTACTTATGCTACCATTTGAGAGCCTCATTAGTTGGATGACGAGACTTCCACGGGCTTGGGTGGGCTGAGGTGCATCAGCATGGTGGACCAGTTAGCACTATTTTTAAAAGATATACCTTCGAAGTTAAAAATCCTCTAAATAGCCATTATTGCTGGTAGATTGGAAGACGAGATGGTGTTTCTAACAAGAGAGCTGGTAAAAAAGAGGCAAATAGCTATGATGCAAACGTAAAGTGCGAGGTAATTATAATGTTAAGCATTGTGCTGGCCTCTCGAGATTCATACAGCTTTACACAAGGGGTGGTCCTGCAATTTAAAGAGAGGTTAAAACTCTTTAATTTGCTAATATATTTGGTACTGTTTGACAGAGGATACTAGTACTGGGCTTGACATGCTAACAGACTGCACTAATTCATACAGATTAGTCAAAGGGAAACATTATTTAGAAAAGGAACACATTTTAAATCCACGTTCACCCTTTTCAGCTCCCCCAAGACTAATCTATTGTACATAAAGCATGGTTTAACTGTGGATTCTCTGGCAAACAAATAAACCAAACGACACTGCTTTCAGTTTTACAGCATGAAGTGAGAACAGAAATAAACATACTAACTGAATAGCAGTATCTTTGAGTTAAAAGATACTGAAACCTGAAAATAAGCACTACAGTGATATTGACTAATGTTACAGTTGCTTTAAAAAATAGGTACATGACTAGGGATAGTTTGGATGAAAAATGCAACTTAGATGCCTTTATCGGGATACTGTTTGAAGTAAATGGCTTTGTAAACTTAGGCCCATATTTATGGATTTTAATGCAAAGCTGCTTTAACGCAGTTTTGTGTCAAAATCCATAGTGCCTGCTCGCGCCATTACATGGTGCCAGCCAGGCGCCATATTTATGAAATGGCGCGTGGTGGCACAAAGGACAGGCTGGCGTCTAAAGAAAAGACGCTAGCCGGTTCAGGGGATGGGGAGAGGGGAAAAGGCGTTAGTGGGTCAGAAATGATGCTAAGCTAGTTAGCGCTAATAAATATGCAGCTAACCAGCCTAGCATCATTTTCTGATGCACTATCACCCAAAATTGACTCCTGTCTTAGTAGAATGAGGAGGCCCCATGTAAGGAGCCCTAATGGCACAGAACAAAATACAATTTATACTTTCCTCTACTTACCCAGTATGGGGTCCCCCATCCTATAGCATCCCTCTGGTGTGGGTGCGGGTGTTCCTGGATCTTGGGGTGGGCATCTGTGGGACCATTCCATGGTGTTTAGCCATGGAAATGGGTCCACAGGTCACCTAATGCCTGGTCAGACCCAGGTGTTAAATATTGGCACTAAGCAGGCATAGCCCCTTTATTTGGGTCCGCCTACTCCGTGCGTGTAATTTTTGAACCGGAGTATAAATACGGCGGTAGGGGGGTTAGTGTGATATTGTAGACAGGAACACCTACCTTGCATCTAATTAGCGCAAGGTAGTTTGCTGTACCCACAATATGATGCTAACTCCTAGATTTTGACCCTAGAAAGGTCTAGCATAGGAATATAAATATGGAGTTAAGTTTGCCCTGTTTTAGTGTCAAAATATATGACGCTAAAACGGCACAAACCAAGAATAAATATTCCCCTTAGTTTCACATGCTACATATAGTTATGAATTTATGTGCAGTAGACGTATTTCACACTTTATGCATTGTCTTTGCTAACAAATCTTAGTTTAGATATTGCACAGTTAGACAGACGATGCATCTTTGAATTGCAATTGTGTACAGTACAAAGTATTTTGCTGGGGGTGGTATGGGCTGAAGATTCTGAACTTTCTGCAAAGCAAATATTTATTTTATATGTAAATCATCAATTTATTCAAAATGTATTAGTTCCTATCGTTAATTCACTGAGCCAAGTGATGACAAGTGAGGGAAGAGAGTTGACTTTGCAGTGACGAGCAGCGTTTCTGAGGCTGCGTGGCTACTATCTGTCACTACAGCTGCCCCTGTGAGTCTTACTCCTGTTTCTTAGTTTAGCTTGCAGGATCCGTAAATGAATAATGTCTCACTATCTAAGATGGCATCTTCCTCTGCCATATGGATCCTTTTGGAGGAGTTGGTCATGCAGTCGTGGGTCTCCTCTCCCTCTTTGACCTTGGGTGCTAAAAAGGTGATTATATTCACTAGATGGCACTATTTTAAAAAATGGCTGAGAGAGTATTAGTTTGTATCCCAACACCCACTATGTAGTCAGCTTGCTCTTGTTCTTCTGTTTGACTACAAACACTGAATGCTCTGCATACAGAGTTAGGAGTGCCCCATCACGATGGAGGTGCTTTTGTGGAGGTGCTGTCCGCGCCTGCTTGCATGGAAAATTACCCTGCCTGACTGAGTCCAACAGCCCGCTGTAAAACGCAAGGGGCTTGTGCCTGAGGGGGTTCTTTTGGGTCAGGACAGCTGTCATGACGCGCCTGTTGCTGTGGCTAAATAGGAACAACTCCTTCTTGTAGTTGGGCCTACGTACTGCACCTTCACCTTTTCCACTTTGTACCCTCTTGTGGCAAGTGCAGTCAGGAGGGCTATTGTCTCATGGCGGCACAGGTCCTCAGAGGGATTGCATATCAAGATGTCAGGGTCATGCTGGATTGAAAATTGAAATTCAATATTCTGTTGAAAATACTTCGGGAATTAGAGTCCCCTAAGGCAGTCTCCAGTATAGCATTTGAACCCCTCCGGAGGTGAATGCGTCCAGATACTGACTGTCGGGGTGCAGTAAACTGCTAAAGAAATTTTTTTTTATGTCTATTACGGAAAAATAGCAGGTGTCTCTGGGTATGTTAGTTAGCGTGGCAGCAGGGTCTAGTACTACGGGGAATTCTGGGACCATGATGTCATTGAGGGGGTGCAGATCCTGCACCAGGTGCCAGGTCCCTCCCTTACTCGTTTTCACCAGGAAGATCAGAGTATTGCAGGGAGGCACTCCCACACAGAGGATCTCTTGATCAATTAGCAATTGGATTATGGGTGCTATTCCTTCATCCACCTCCTTGAAAAGCGGGTACTGGTGCACCTGGGATAGGATAGCCCCTTTTCACAGTGTTAGCCTTTCGGACTTGGCTGTGTTTATGAGCCCTGCATCATGTGGTCTCTTGGCCCACATCTGTGGGGGTACTGTGGCCAAATCTTTTGCATGTTTTTACCAAAGTTTCACAGTACAGCTCACCTGATTGATCTATGAATTCGGAGACACAACAGGGTCATTTATTATTATGAAGTGGCATAGATTTGGGGCATTGCATGGAACATAGTCACCTTGAGAGCCTGTGCATGCTTAGGTGGTAAATACTCGAAGTTTTTGAGACATTCCGTTTTGGTTTGTTTGGGCAGCTTCGTGGTCATGACATGTTTTGATGCAATTATGGATTGGTCTGCACCTGACTTCTGTTTTTGATATTTTTAACAGTTACCTCGATAAAGGGTTTACACCCGAAATGGATTGGATTTCAGATTGAAATGATGTCTCATCTGTATGTTATCTTGTAAGAATGCTACACAAGCTCAAGCTTGAAGTAACATTTGGACTGGTCATTGTATAGAACAATGTATTTGCTTGTGCAACAATAAAAAGAAGTGTTGGAATACACAATGCATTATGAACTTTGATTAACAGGAGAAATTAAGTTTCTCATATTGTGAGCCTTCGGGCATTATAGTAGGACTACTGCACCTGTTGTGAAATCGTTTATGAATATGGGGAGTTTTTTGGTCCAGAACTGCACACGGCATTATTTTAATTTAGTTATTTTTTGTAAGGATTATTGTTCAATGAATAAGCATGAATGCACAATACAATGTTATTTTCAAATCTGCCATGTTGCTAGTACGCCCATGAGTGACGGGGCCCCACTCCGTAACCCCACCCTAGCATGGATGGGATCGGCAAAGATGATTTCTGAGACCCTCAGGCACTCGCCGAACAACTGGTGATCGGTTATCTCCTGTATTTTGAGGCTGGGTGAGACTAACATGACACATGCCCACATTGCATCCCCTTTGTCAGTAACCAGCAGGACCCGGTATCTGGGCCCTATTTTGACAGCCTCTAGGAAGAGCAGTGCTTCCCTTGGTACCCTGCATTGTGGTAACCTTCTTCGCAGAACACAAACTCATGGGGCAGTTGCAGCTTCCAGCCTGACAGCTCTTGTATGTTAGCAATGAGGGTGAGGACAGCATTAGTGAAGGCTAGCAGATCGATGGGTGTTGCTCTTGCTGACCTGCCTGTACAATGTGGGTGAATCAAGGACACGAGTCTTGTCAGGTCAACCCCAGGGATCAAGCACGTCATTGTCCCATCCTCTGAGTAGTGAATGGTCATGTTTAGTTTGGCCATCAAGTTTCTTCCTAGAAGATTAGTTGGTGATGAGGGGTTATATAGCAATTTCGTGAAGGGAACCCTCATGACCATGCCTGAGAGCCTCTGCATGTCCATGGAGTCTTTGGACAGGGACACAATCCCTTCCTTTATGCTGGACTTTGTCAACCCTGTGTCGATCAGGAAGCTGTAGGGTATATCGTTTATCAATGTTGTGAGCTCCTTATCAGATTGTCGGGTCACCGATAGTACGAGACATGTGAGAGTAGGGGTGTGGGTTTCACCCATCAGGCTTGAGTTTGACTCGCGTCGGCCCAGCTGTTTATCTGGTTCTTTGAGTGGAGAGGGGAATGTGGCTTGCTCCTGGCCTTGGGAGTACTCTGTACAACATCCGCGAATCTCGTCACTACATGCTAAATCCTTTCTGATCCTCTTTGGCAATACCCTCATTGGTCCCACCACCTTCTGAGCCACTGCGGCTACAGCTGTTCTAAGTAGGGTTGCCTGCTCCCTGTTCAGGGATTCTGCAATGGCATCCTGGTCCTGTTCAGACGTCTTCCTACTTACTCTCAATTCTTCCCTTGATTTGTCTTCTCTCCCATTTTACGAGGCATTGCTGCATCCAAGGGAAATCCTAGTTGGGATTTCCTCTCCCATATCTAATGCAATCCTCAACCATTACTATGCCCTCTGGCTCAAAGGACCCCCGGTCCAGGACTGTCTGAACTGGTTCACCTTCTTAATCCAATCTACTAGCAGGTTGCAGAATGGATGGGCCAAGCCTTTCCCATTGTCCCTTGCTATTATCTCTCTTGGAGTCAGCCAGTAATCATTAGGTGCTTAGGTCTGGCAGCTGCCAACCTTTCTATTGGATCTCAGAAGGTTTGAAGCTCTTTCCCCGCCTTCACTAGTGAAGTCACTGTCCAGGACTGCTATGAACCTCCCAGTCACCTAAGAGCACTCTACTGGACAGGATGGAGTATATGCTCCTCGTACTGATGGGGTTTGCACATTTGAACGCAACAGACAGGGGAGTCAAACTTGGGGGAACCCTAGCACTGGCCTGGTATGGGGCTGGAATCATCTATGCCTGCCGGTCTGATGACCCCCCCACCCCTAGATCTAGCGGCTCAATGCATGGTGAAGGGCCCTCTGGGCCAGATAACTGGCAGATTGTTGTAACCTAGGGCAGGAATGACAGCATCAGAGAAAGCACCTCCGTAACTACGTATGGTGGGAGAGGTGTAGAAACCTTGCTTGCGGGTTCTGGGTGGTTCTGGGTGGTTACAGGTCGGGGCCACCTCCAAGAATGCCCCCAGGTCTAACAGTGCCTCTCTTTTAGCCTTCTTGAGCACTACAAATTTGGTCAGAATGTGTGTCCTCATGTGTTCTATTATGTCGGTGTCAAAGGTTCCCTCTCTGGCAAGGGGCATGCGTGTGCCTTAATATGTGCATGCATAGGAAAGTGCCCTCTTTCTTGGCCTGGTTACCCCCATTTTCTGACTGTAGTCAGTGTGTTTGACTGTGTCCACTGTGATCCTGCTAACCAGGACCCCAGTGGTTATTCTCTCTTGCTTCTAACTTGGTAACTGTACCTTTTTCTTTCCACAATTGGCATACTGGTCCACCCATGTAAGTCCCTAGTATACAGTACCTAGGTATCCAGGGCATTGGGGTTCCAGAGGATCCCTATGGGCTTCAGCAGTTATTCTGACATCCATAGGGAGCCCATGCAAAGGGTTCTGCAGACCTGCCATTGCAGTCTGCGTGAAACGGGTGCATGCACCTGTTTTCACAACAGGTCACTGCACCAGGTCACTATAAGTCACCCCTATGGAAGGCCCTCTCAGCTCAGAGGGCAGTGTGCAGGTACCTGTGTTTGAGGGCACCCCTGCACCACAAACTCCTGATCCATACTCCTGGACTTTGTGAGAGGGGAGATGCCATTTTATGAATGTACTGGATTTAGGTCAATACCTATGTCCAGCTATATAAGGGTAACTCCAAGCATGGGCATGTTTGCAATCAAACGTGTTGAAATCATACCCCAATCCTAAGAGGAGCCCCAGCATGGCTACCACCAGTCTTACAGAGCTTTCCAGCCAGCCCAACCTGCTACCACCCCTCAGACAGGTCTCTGCCCTCTGGCTGCTTGATATGATCTAGCCCAGGAAGGCAGAACAAAGGATTTTGTTTGGGAGAGGGAGGTAACACCCTCTCCCTTTGGAAATAGGTGTGACTGGCTTGGCAGGGGTAGCCTCCCCAAGCCACTGGTATGCTTTGAAGGGCACATTTGGTACCGTCCGTGCATAAACCAGTCCACACCGGTTCAGGGACCCCCAGTCCCTGCTCTGGCACAAAACTGAACAATGGAAAGGGGCACTCCCCTGTCCATCACCACCACAGGGATGGTGCCGAGAGCTTCTCCAGAGGGTCCCTGGGTTCTGCCATCTTGTTCCAAGGTTGACAGGAAACTCTGAGTGGTCATTCCAGGCAGGTGTTGTCACAGCCCCCTCCGTATAGGTGCTTACCTGGCTAGGTGACCAATCCCCCTTCCAGAGCTATTAGGATCTCTCTCTTGGGTAGATCTGCAGATTCGTCTTGCAAAATTCCAGCAGGACTCCTCTGCAACCTCCACTTTGACTTCTGGCTACTGGAACCGCGACTGGACCCTCCAGAAACTGACAATGTTGCCATCCATGAAGAAGACTCTTCTGCAACATTGTTTCCATGGTCCCTTCCAGCTTTGCAACATTTCCCCGGCTGTGCATCCTCAGAAGACAGCAACTCTTCATCCTGCACAAGAAGAAAGAAGGAATCTCCCATGGAGTGAAGGAGTCACATCCCTGCATCCACAGGCACCTACTTCAACAACGACCGGCTGCATGGATCCCCTATTCTGCTGAGCTGCATGGATCCTGTATCACGGGTGGTGATCTGGAGTGATCCCCTTGGTCCTCTCTACCAGCTGTCTAACTTTGGTGGAGATAAGCCTTTGCCTTCCCACCCAGAACAGTACCCCGTGCACCATGTCTCTTGCAGTTGCAAAGGCTTGTTGGCATTGCCTCCAAGGGATCTTAAGGCTACTGGCAGCTCCAGCCCCCAGCACTCCTTCCTGCAAAGCACAGGCTTCTGTGTGATTCTCTTGTGGTGTGGGATCCCCTTTTGTAGTGCTGCGTGGCCCTCTTCTGCAATTGCTGTGTCCCTGTCCTGTGGGACTCCTGTGGATGCTGCCTCTGCTTCTCTGTGTCCTCTGTGACACTGAGGGTCCCCTGTGACTCCCCCTCCTGGGTTGAGCCCTCCTGAACCTTGCTGGTCCCTGGCAGCACCTCTTTTCACTAACCGCGAGTTTGCCTTTGCCAAAGCTTGTTGGTGGAATCCTGCACCGACATCCATCTGCAATCTTCCCTCTAGCGTGGGACATTATCTGCATCCCTTAGGAACTCTTCTCCGGCTCCAGGGCTGCAGTGCTGACCTGTTTTTCTTCACCATCGACCAACTCCTGCAAGTACAGCTAGGTGGGTAGTAGCTCCTACTCCTCCTGGACTCCACTGTGACTTTTGGACTTGGTCCCCTCTCTGCACAGGTCTCCATCTCCAGGAATCCACCGCTGGTTTCTTGCAGTCTTGTCTGGGTGTCTTCTTATCTTCATTTTTGTCCTTTTGGGTAGTTTGGGGAAATCCCAGTGATTTACTCCTGCCTTCCTGGTCGCTGGGGGTGTTGTGGTACTTGCATCTGTGGTTTTCTTTTCTCCCCAGCTCCCCTCTACACATTCCATTTACCTAGGTGGGGGTGCTGTGTTCGCATTCCATTTTCTTAGTATATGGTTTGGGCTCCCCCTAAGATCACTATTGATTATTGCTATTTGCGTTGTTTTCTAACCTTTTCTATGCCTATTTCTGATTACTAGTGTATATATTTAATGAATTACTTACCTCCTATTGGAGGGTTCCCCTTCTAGAATTTTGTGGAAAGGTGTTTCAAAAATAAAGTACCTTTACTTTTGTACAACTGAGTGTTTTCTTTCATGTGTGTAAGCGCTGTGTGACTACAGTGGTATTGCATGAGCTTTGCATGTCTCCCATATAAGCCTTGGCTGCTCATCCACTGCTGTCTCTAGAGAGCCTGGCTTCTAGACAGTTCCTACAATTCACAAAGAGGGGATACCTGGACGTGGTATAAGGTGTAAGTACCTTAGGTACCTACCACAAAGCATGCCATTCACAGCATCATTTATCCAGCTTTTTAGCCTGTGTGGGGAAATTAGTTTGCATATCCATGATGGGCTAGGAACACTTTTAAGGGATTGGTACAGTTGTAACTTTCTTGAGTTTTAAATAATCATAAATTCTATTCTCATCGTGGGGAAATATGTCAACAGGACTATGCCGGCAATAACTAAAAGCTCAGAGATGTATCAAACAAACTTTTCACAATACATAAATCAACACATATGAAGGGTCAAGGCCTGAAATAAAGTGCAATGGTTAATTCAAAACATTATGAACAGTTTTTTGGAACGGAGTAGCATATATAGAATAATGATTTGTGAGAGAAAGAGAGCAACTTCTTCATGCGCACATTAAATCACTTAACAAGATATAGGGGTTGATTCCCAGTTTGGCGGTCCCATGTTGGTGGTGGTAGACCGACTGTCACCAGTCTGGTGGAGTGGACTACCACATTATGAGATTGGTAGCATAGAAAATAGGAGACCGCCAGCGTTCTGTCGCCACCAACAGGCAGCACAGACCACTGCGGTCTTCGTGAGCGACAACAGGTCTGCGGAGACCATGTTTCTGCCGAACCTATTATGCAGTTGTTGACCTCCAATGTGACCACCGCGGTCTAACCACCACGGAGCACCATGTGGAAATGAGCAGTACAAAGGGTGATACTCACCTGCATACTGAAATACTCATCCAGGGCTGCCATGGAATCATACCTCAACGTCATGCGGCTGCTCCTGCTAGCTGAAAGACAACAAAATCAACGCCAACGTGGACAACAACAACCATACACACACACCTACCTGTATTTTCTTTTATTTTTGTTAAACTTGTACTGCTAGCAAACACACCCCCGCAGGAGGATGCCAAGGCCGGCACCTACATCTATTATTCATAACACACACTCACATACTGCAACACAGGGACACACACATTCACAGCACACACACTTCAGCCAGCACACACACACACACTGCACAGCAATAACACACATATATGCATGGCTACACAACTCTCGATCAGGGACACCGAAGGCCACACAACATCCCCACACACACAGCGGGTAGTTGTCTACAAAAAGTCACTCTGTCGACTATTCTTTGCCACATTTCCATTTTCCGAGCAAATTATAGTCTGCTGGACTTGGGCTCCAAATATATGTGGCTCTACTCTAATGATTTCACCCACCATGACCCTTAACTCCTCATCAGTGAATCGTGGGTGTTTTTGTGATAACATGGTGGTGTAAGGGAATGGTAAAAAACAATACATTAGTAAGTGCTGTGTGATGAGTGGGTAGTGTGCAGTGATAGTATGCAAATATGTGTTTGGGGGTGCAGTGCAGATGTGGGATGTGTGGCATATGTGAGGTAGAGTAGTGCCTATCCTATTGTTTCCACTATTGTTGTTGTGTTCTGCATTGTGGATGCAAAGGATTGTGGTGTATGAAAGGCTGTGTTTTATAGTGTAGTTGGTGGGTGTGTCGAGTTTGTGTATGTGTGTCAGCTGTGTTTTTTCCTAATCCATCCAATGTGGTGTATTGTATTACTGTGTGTGTATGTGTGTCAGCTGTGTTTTTTCCAAATCCATCCAATGTGGTGTATTGTATTACTGTGGGGACCGCTGACCACTGTGGTTCTCACTGCCATTGGAAGACTGCCATTTCCGAGTTGTAATAGGTTCGATGGCTGGATGGTGGGCTGGCGGTCCTGGTGATCACATCGCCTCTTCCCTGCCCTCCAGGGTCCTGGCTGACTCAGGATTTTGGCTGTCTTTTGACAGGCTTGGCTGGGTAATTTGTAATACAGCGATCTGTTTGACCACAAACATGTCGGTCTTTTGGCTGCCGCCACCACTGCCGTCTTGCAATCAGACTGCCAAACTCATAATGAGGCCCATAGCATTTCAACATGAAATATACTTGCCATAGTTTATCAGCACCACAACATCAACAATGCCTCAATTGAAAACCACAATGGAAACAAAGGAGAAAAAAGAAAAAGTGACAGAAAACAAATGATGACTTTTTTCTAAAAAAAAAAGAAACCCTTTGCCCAGGCTTAGCGCATACTGTCCTATGTTGAGGGGAGGCACTGTGTGGTACACAGGACCAAGTGAGTCCAATAGCCTGTCACCTCTCACTTCTTTCAGTTTCCACCCAGATTAAGAAACCAATGACACTGAGAAAACCCTTTTAGACTAATACATAAGATTGAGGTGTTGGCCCAATATCACAGCAAGAGCCTATGCGTACCACCTGTGCTATGGTAAGACCAAATCCACACTTCGTTAGATCATGAAAATGTTTTTATTGGTTACAGCATCCACACAATACATGGCAGGCTCCTTCCTCTCTTCTCTTCTCCCAACCGCCTCTCTCGGAATCCTGTGCCCCCCACCTTCTAATCTCTGACATCATTAGTCAGAGATCTAAGCCACAACACATCTCCCTCCTTATAATCACTTTAACTTAACTTCTTATTACAAATGACATCTTAAGAACAAGATAACCAACAATATATAACAAGATAAACTGAAAATTAATAACAGTAGTAAAAATAACATTGATTATATATATAAACATAATTAATGCAATTCTAAAGATTATAAGAAACCAGTTAGTGGTGCATACACAATTCTGTATAATATTACTACCATAAATTCCTTAATGTTCACAATTCTCCAGGTATCTAGGGAATGTCTTCTTTCTTAAACTTCTCCTAATTTTCCTACCAAGATCAGACTCAGAAACATTTTGTTCTTTGCACTTGCTCTCACAAGCCGATCCTTTATCTACATATTTAGCTAAACGTGACATACTCCAGACATCACCTCCATCCAGAACTACAACATTCTTTTTGACCTGTACAATTTTCTTCGGTCCCATAAATTTTGATTCACCTTTTTGGGTCCACATAGGTTCTTTATATATACCAAATCACCTACATGCCAAATTCTATGGTGTGCACTGTGTTTGTCATCAAATACCTCCTTGTATTTAGCTTGGTTCACAATTATTTTATAATAGATGAGCCCCACATTCACCGATGACTCTCTATACTTTCCACCAGGCAATAACCATAATCAATTTAATTTAGAACCTGCCATCCTACCTCTTAAGATTCTAAAAGGAGACATACCAGTAACAGCATTTGGAGAATTTCTGTGAGCCCACAATTTTTCTCTGTCGACAGTCTTCAAAGGTAGTTTATTATCAATAGCAGTCTGCACACTAGCTCTCACTAACTGGTTCATTTTCTCAATCAGACCATTAGCCTGGGGAGAAAATAGCGCAGTGCGAAAATGTGAAATGGCTAAATTGTTAAGAAAGTTCTTCATTTCTAGTGAAGTGAACTGTACACCATTATCAGTAAGATTATCACCTTAGGAATACCCTCACACTCAAACACATCAGTTAAAAACTCAATAACAACCTTGGTGGCGATCAAACTCACACAACTGGCAGTGACCCACTTGGAAGTATAATCAATCAACACAATGACCAATCTTTCATCATAAGGTAATGTTTCAAATGGTCCAATCAGATCCAAAGAAAAAGAAAAAAAGAAAAAAGAGGGACCGGGAGGTTATGTGGTCCAGTGTACGATCTCCCAATTATAATACAATAAATAAAGGTACACTGTTCCAAGGCTACACTTGGTTTTGAAAGGCGACCTGAACTATCAGGAGCAAGAGCCCTCATGCATCACAATGGATGACGAGCATCATCATTGGGCGGTGCTTCTCACCAAGCCGGCACTGCAATGCTTGGTGGGCTCCCCGGAGGGGGCTCTTATGCTGTGTTGTTCAACTAGAGTAAGCGAGATAGTTTACGGTAGAAATAGAATACTGGAGAGAACAAGTGATAATTTAAAATTGGTTATTCATCATACCTAAACATCAAAAAACTTTAATCAGTACAGCGTTGATGAAGACCAAGGTTAAAAAACAAAAATATGAGGGTCAAAAGGAGTACAATGCTCGGATGACTTTCCAAAGCAAACCGAAGGGGCGCTGCAAAATTTACATAGCTCCTCTATATAGCAAGGCCAACATGTTTCGTGTCCTTACGGTCCCCATGGATCCATAGATGCTTCATCAGGACCAAAAACTGCTAATCTTCTCCAAAAACCAAAATAATAAACAAAAAAGTCTGTATCTAAGACTTTGAGGTGAGACAGTCACTTACATAGTAATCACCTAGTAAGGTCTCCCTAAAAACAAACAAAAACATAAACAACGTAGAACGTCAGGAAGATTAACAATAATTAGTGTAGTAAAAATGTGAATAATCACACATCACAAGTGGCATGTGCAAAGAAGCGCAGTACCAGAAAAATAAAATAAAATAAAAACACAGTCAAAAAGGCTTACCATCCCTTATTATAGGAGTGGGCTCCATGGGACACAAGTACTATGGACTTGAATTAATCTCTGTTTAAGAATAACAAAAATTATATATAGTGAAATATAACCTCTTAATATATCTAATATTAAGACATAATGGGAGTATCCCACAATGAAACTTGACGATGTCATTTAAACAAAAAGGTTGTGCTCATAATGGTATATATCTGTTGTTCATTGTTAATGGTCAAAACTAGTTAATTAATGGCACTGTAATTAATAAAAACCACATCGTTGCGGGCACGCGAACAATAACGCGGTCCGATGCAAGTTAAGGTCCTTCAAACATATAGAGAAATGCCGAATTGTAACGTATCAGAATGGCGGTGAACAAAGAAAAAACAGCTTACTTTTAGATTACTGGTCCTACATTCTGGACCTACCCTCGGTACCGCGTCCCGCTTAGGCGTTAGGCGGGCGTTGTCCGAGTTCTTTTGAAGGAGGCGCAGCGGGAGGCAGGGGAATTCCTTCCGGCCCGCGTGTCTCCCAGGGGTATGGAAATTGACGACGGACATGCAGGGGAAATCCTGCCGGCCCGCGCGTCTCCCCGGGGTATGGAAAACAACGACGGACGTACAGGGGAGAGGAGTAATGGACACAAACGAGGGACCATTGTAATATTTACATGGACCTCAACGTTATTTTGCGATTGATGAACCAAAAAAAGTATCCTAGCCAAATCAAGGAACACGATTGGAACCTAGGGATTATATTAGGGTTGTCAACGGTGTATTTTCAACTAGGTCCAGAATTTATTTTTTTTAAAGCAAAAAAACAAATTTTGAAGTGGTAAAAAAGTTTTTTAATGGAAATGAAGACGAGAACCCATAATAATTTATGGATGGCGGAAGAAACTAAGACTAACAAAAAACCTAATCATGCAAGAAAGGCAAAAATTATACCATGGTCTGATTGTCAGAAATATCATGTAAATGGGGAGGAAGTCAATCTATTGAAAAATTTAAAAATGACATTTTGCCTTATTCGTGTATATGATCCAAACAAAAAATTTATTCAGTGATATTGGGAAAGAGAAGTCCACAGAATATCATCATTCAGCCCATTCAAATTCGTGCCAAGTTTAAAAATCCATCTTTGTTCGGTTTTAAAGAGTCCCCCTGGGTTATCAAGGGGGATGTGTGGGACATCTAGTATCACCCACCACATCTCATCAGGTGTGTGGGGTGCCTCAACATAGTGAGCACACAGTTTTGTAGTGATTCTTTTACACCTAATATTGCTTCTGTGTTCATTTATGCGTAACTTTGCAGGTCTCGTAGTCATTCCAATGTAACGCAGGCCACACGGGCATTTAATCATGTAGATACAGTTTTTGTATTGCAGTTCGTATGCTTTTTGAGATGCCAGATGCCTATGGGATTGAGATGTATGGTTTTAAGATGTTTGATAAGGGGGCAAACGTTGCATGTGCCACAAGGATGATGTCCCTGTACTGGGGGAAGATCCCATAATGTTCTTTGACTGAGTACTGTCTGTGGTTTTTCGTTCTCTTGTGTGGACTACGATATCTTTGATGTTCGCAGTGCGTTTGAAGGTGAAAAGTGGTCTTGGTAAATCGGTGCCACCACAAGTGAGTATTGGCCAACGCTTGTTAATCAATCTTTTGATGAAATTCGACAATGGTGTAAAAGTGGAGACACAAATAAGTCTGGGCTGTGACATCTTATCTGTAGTTGTCAATAGGGCGTCCCTGTTATTATTCCTGGCTCTCTTACGTGCTTGATGTACCAATTTGGGAGGATAGTGACGTCTGAGGAGTTTTCTTTCTAGCATATCTGCTTGGTCATCAAATTCATGGGGTGAACTACAATTACGTCTTAATCGTAGAAATTGGCCTACTGGTAGATTATCCCGTAGGGATTTCGGGTGGTAACTGTCATATAGTAAAAGGGAGTTGCGGTCTGTAGGTTTGTGGTAAATACTAGTAGACAGTTTACCATCGTGGATAGTGATCATCAGATCTAAAAAAGGTAAGTTGGTACCGACACTGAGGCAGTGAACTTTAGGAAGGGATCTAGGGAATTAGGGATCTAGGGAATTAACCCAAGTAATGAATTGGCCTAGTTTGTGCCAAGGTTAATCTGGAACAGAGACAGGAGATGGTGGAGCAGTCCTCACACTTTTGGGCTTATCATTGCTAGCCCATCGCATGCAATTTTTTACAAGTGCCTCAATCTGTCTATCTAGACCAGGCCACCAGTAACATTCCCTGACACTTACTTTAGGCAAATGTCCCTCGTGAGCCAAGTTGATTAACTTTTCATATAATCCTGCTGGTGGTACCAATCTGTCAAACCTATACAAATTGCCTTTCACAATACTTAGCTCATCTTTGACATTCCAAAATGCCTTGGCACCTTCAGAACAACCACTTAAACTGGGCCAACCTTCCACCACATAATCAGAAACTAACTTGTGAACAGTGTCCTTCTCACTCTCTGAATACCATTCTTCCTTATCAATAGCTGATTCTTTGACCTACAATATCAGAACTTGATCATCTGCAACGTGATCCGCCAAAGGTAATCTAGAAAAAAAATCAGCTGGAATATTTTCCTTCCCAGACAAATATTCAACATGAAAATTATATTCCATCAAGTTTTCTACCCAGCGCTTGATATGCGGAGTTGTGTTTTCAATACAACGGCAAGCAACCATCTGAACCAAAGGCCTATGATCACTCCTAAGTACAAATGGTAAACCCCACAGATAGTACCTAAAATGATTTATAGCCCAATTGCATGCCAGAGCTTCACACTCTATTACTGAATAACATACTCCTGACTCCTT
Source organism: Pleurodeles waltl (assembly GCF_031143425.1). Lineage (NCBI taxonomy): Eukaryota > Metazoa > Chordata > Amphibia > Caudata > Salamandridae > Pleurodeles > Pleurodeles waltl. The sequence continues at coordinate 801,660,554 of NC_090443.1, read as the reverse complement.
AAGTGAACGAGAAGCAAAAGCTACCACTCTTTCTTCAACATCCACAATCTGTGAGAGAACTGCACCAAGACCCTTCAGACTTGCATCAGTGGACAACAAAGTTTTCCTTTTGGTATCAAAGTGACCCAGGGTAGGCATTTCTCCAATTCTGATTTTTACAAGATTAAAGGCTTCTTCACATTCTGAAGACAAGACAAAACTCATACCCTTCTTCAGCATAACCCTTAAAGGTTGCACCACACTTGCAAAATTCTTAATTAATTTAGAATAATATTCAGCAAGACCAAGGAATGATTGTACTTGATCCTTGTCTAAAGGAGTAGGCATGGATATAATTGATTTGGCTAATGTTAATTTAGGTTTAATACCATCACCCGAGTTAGTGTGGTCCAAATAGGAAAGGGTTCCAACTCTGAATATGCATTTTTCTTTCTTCAAAGTTAACCCTTTTTCTTTCAACCTCCTTAAAACTGCTCTTAGAGCTGTGTCATGTTTATTTTCATCTTCACCATAAACTAACATATCATCTTGGAAAAACAGAACTGAATCCAGACCCTTAAGTACTTCCTTCATCACCCTTTGGAAACAAGCAGCAGCTAATGCTAGTCCAAATAGCATCCTAATAAATCTGAATGCTCCTAAAGGTGTGACAAAGGATGTAAGGTGTCTCGAGTCTTCATGGAGTAAAATTTGTTGATATGCTGCTGACAAATCCATTACACTAAATACTTTAGCTTGTGAAAGCATTGTTAAAGTTTCATTAATATTGGGTAGAGGTTGGCAATCCACCCATACACTGGTTAAGACCTCTCAAATCTACACACATTCTTATTTTAGAACCATTATCCTTGGGAACTAGAACAATGGGAGCGAACCATTCTGAAGCTTCAATTTCTTCTATAACTCCCAAACCCAATAACCTATCAAGTTCATCTTGTAGCAGATTCAACATCAAATGAGGTACCTTCCTTACTTTATGCATTACTGGTTTAGCAGTAGATTTAAAAATAATTATATGTTTAAAATCTACTAGTAATCCGAGTTTATCACTGAACACTTCAGGAAATTCATTCACAATATTGGCATCATTCCCTACATGTGATTCAGAGAGGACTTGCTCAGGAGAGCTCGGATTGAGAATGAGACCCAGATCCCTTTGGTGTCTCTAACCCAACAAATTGTCTCCTCGTTTAGCCACATAGATCTTTCCTACTGTTTCTCGCCCTTTAAATTTAATTGTCATACAAAAGTAGCCAAATAAGTCAATCTTCTGTCCACCATAACCTATGGGTTCGATGTCAGGAGGAGATAATTCAATATTATCATCTCCAAAAATTGTCTCCCAGTTCTTATCACATATCAAAGTGAAAGGAGACCCTGAGTCTGCAAGGACAGGAATAATTTTCCCGTCAACCTCAATGTCACATTTTGGCATAACCGGTTTGGTACCTTCACCTGCAAAGGTACATTGGTTATCAGGGCACTTCACATTCAATATCAACTGTTGCTCCGTCGATGCTTCATCCACCATGTTTATTTTATGACTCTTGCAAACCTTCACCAAACGTCCTTTCTTCCCACAGTTCCTGTAATTAATATCCTGGCAAAACACCTTGGATTATTTGCTAAATGCCCAGGACTACCACATTTGTAACATCTAACTTTGGAGTCTTTGGGCAAATCATTGCCCACTCTTATGCGGCTTGCTATTTTTTGTACAATATCACTCTCTTGTATATTTTCTTGAGCTAAAACTCTATCGACCGCGGAGTTGGATGTAGATTCTACTATTGGTGCCGGAAAGGCCTGACAATTTGGAATAGTGTCTTTCATTTCCTTAGCTCAAAAGGTAGCATGCTCCATACTTTCCACAATGTTAACAGCTTCACATAAAGAAGGATTTTTTGCTAGTAACTTTTCTTGTACCCTTGGATTTTTAGTACACCGCACAAGTTGATCCCTAATGAGAGAGTCAGTTAAGTCAGCAAATTTGCAGGTTTGTGCTAACGTTTTAAGAGATGCAATATAGTTCCCAACTCTTTCATCCTTGGTTTGTGTTTTCATGACAAATTTATGTCTTTCCATGACTATATTTATTTGAGTTCTAAAATGTTTTTTAAGCATCATAACTGACATTTCATATACCTCTCTAGGATCACCGTCAGCACAGCCAATAGTAATCAAATCAAGGCTATCATAAATATTCCTTCCTTCAATGCCCAAATTATGTAAAAACAATTCCTTGTTTTCTAGCAGGGGAAAATTTCTCTCCTTCTGATGGATACAACTACCTGTGGATTCCTCACCTCATGAATACTCCCATGGCGCCAGCATTCGACGGAAATCTTCTTACTAGTCTCTGCACGTCGACGAGGACGTCACTGTCGCCCACGCGACGCCGTCTGACGTCATACAGGCAATAAGAGGTCCTCGACGACGTGCGGACGTCAGTTCCCTTTTTTCCGTGCATTCGAAACGGTTATCTTCGAGGGAGCAACTGTTACTCTTGCGGTTACAGTGTATATCTTGCTGCGTACTCTTTCTCTGTGGAAATAATGTCACAGAGAAAGTCTGGATTTAAGCCTTGTCGTGAGTGTGGAGGCAAGATGTCGGTGACGGATCCTCATTCCGATTGCCTTTGGTGTTTGAGCTCCGACCACGACGTCTCGACTTGTGATTCATGTCAGCACATGAATCCGAAGGCCCTTAAAGAACGTGAGGCGAAGCTGTTTATGGCCAAGTCAAAGGAGAAGCATCACAAGAAGTCTTCTCCAAGACATCGGCGTCATCGAGACTCCCGGCGCCGTAGAGAATCTCGGCGTCATTCAAGGGAGGCTCGTTCCAGGTCTCCGGATCGGCGCCGAAAGACATGGGAGGTCAGCCCCACGGTGACGCCGCATCCTTCGACGCCGTTGCCCTCTCCGGCGTCTCCAACTTCGCCTGGACAGGCGTCGGTGATTGAGGTATTGGAGCCTCAAGTGTTTTCTCCGGCGCAGACGCCGAGGCCGGCGTCGGGGTCGCCTCCGAGACAGGCACCCCAGTATCCGGCTTTTCCCACCCCTGGAGCCGATAGTTCCGCATTCTTGAATGCGATGTATGCCATCTTCCAACAGATGGCTCCAGGGGGTGCTCCGGCTGGGCCTTTGGCCTTTTCTTTGGGTGATCCTGCGCCTCTTCGGCCGGCACCCTTTATGCCCTTTCTCCCGTTTGGGAACGTGGGCTCGGCGCCAGTGTCGGCGCCGGTGGCCGCTCCGGTGGCTTCGGAGGGATTGGCCCCAGGGATTTCCATCCCGTCGACGTCGAGATTTCGGCCTGTGACTCCGGTGGGTCCATCCGTTTCAACTGCTCTTCAGTCGGCGCCGAAGTTACCTGTGGCGCCGGATGCGGCGTCGGTGGCTTCGGAAGATCGGCGCCGATCTCCGACTTCGGCGGAGGCATTGTCGACTCCGCGGATTGAGCAACGACTGCATTCAAGGAGGCGTGCTCTCCGGGTACTAGAAGAGCAGGAGTACCAACGAGCCCTAGAGGAAGGAGAGCTAGAGGACTCGGGTGATGGGCTGCGTGGACTGGAGTCGGCCAGTGGGCTGGACACTTCCCCTGAGTGGGACCTTTCGTCCCCGGGGGAATATACTGAGGAAGCTGCTTCCTTTCATACAGTGGTACGGAAGGCAGCTAGTTTTTTGGACCTGCCTTTGCCGGTGGTGGAGGCGAAACAAAACCTTTTGACAGAGGTGTTGCATCCGGCCTCAGCCGCGGCGGAGCCTCTGTTACCTTTTAATGACGCTCTGCTGGATCCGGTTTTAGAGGTGTGGAAGAGGCCGGCATCTTCCCCAGCAGTTCAAAGAGCCGTGGCCAGGAGGTATCGGACGGCTCCAACTGATCCTGGTTTCCTATCTAGGCACCCTACGCCGGAGAGCTTGGTAGTGCAGGCCTCCTGTTCGTCCAAGTCAGCGCCTGGTTCTTTTCCGACGGTGCCTGGGGACAGAGATTCAAAAAAGCTAGAGGCGCAGTCGAAGAAGATTTTTTCGTCCTGCAGTCTGGCGTTAAAAGCCACTAATGCGACCTGTATCCTGGGGAGGTATATTCATGCTCTGATGGATGACATCTCCTCTTCGTTTACAGAGCTTCCCCAGGGTCTTTTGGATCTTGTCTCTGATGCCCAGGCTGCTGCGACCCAAATTATCCAGACGGGACTGGATACCACCGACTCGGTAGCCAGAGCAATGGGCACAACTGTGGTGGAAAGGAGACAGGCCTGGCTCCGTAACTCGGGCTTTTCGGCTGATGTACAGTCCACATTGTTGGATCTCCCGTTTGATGGGGACAAACTGTTTGGGGCTAAGGCTGATTCGGCCTTGGAACGTTTTAAGGAGAGCAGGGCCACGGCTAAGTCGTTGGGACTCCAAGCTCCTTCTTCCACGGCCTCTTCCAGATTCTTCAGGAGGTTTCGTGGATTTGGGCGTGGCTCTTCCTCCTCTTCCTTTCGGGGAAGATATCAGCAACCTGCCTCTTCCCATCCCTATAGATCTTTTAGGGGGAGGGGTAGGGTCCGCACCAGGGGAGCCTCTCAGCAGCACTCTGCCTCTTCCTCATCCTCTGGCGGGGTGCAGCAGGGGAAGCAGCCTTAGGCTTCCACCATTTCCCACTCACTCCTCTCCTGTAGGGGGAAGATTACAGCATTTTCTCACCAAATGGGAGACTGTTACGTCGGACACTTGGGTTCTCAGTGTTGTGGGAAAAGGCTACACCCTTCCCTTTCGGGAGTTTCCGCCCCTCATCCCGCCCCGCCCTTCGTATTGTTCACAAGAACATCTCCTGTTGCTAGAACAGGAGGTAGAAGTCCTCCTTTGAAAGGGTGCGGTGGAGTTGGTCCCGGAGCAGGAAAGGGGTCAAGGAGTTTACTCAAGGTATTTCCTGATTCCCAAGAAGGATGGTCGTTTGAGACCAATTCTGGACCTGAGGATCTTGAATTGGTTCCTCAAGCAGGAAAAGTTCAAGATGCTGACCCTAGCACAGGTGCTTTTGGCGTTGAACATGGAAGACTGGATGGTGTCTGTCGACTTGCAGGATGCTTACTTTCATATTCCGATACTCAAGTCACACAGGAAGTATCTCCGGTTTGTGGTGGGATCGCAACACTACCAGTTTGCGGTCCTTCCGTTTGGTCTTACTTCAGCACCTCGAGTCTTCACGAAGGTGATGTCGGTGGTTGCGGCAGAGCTCAGAAGGAAGGGGATAGCAGTATTCCCTTACTTGGACGATTGGTTGATCAAAGCCAAGTCCCCGGAGCTTGTGTTGCGTCATCTGCAGTCAACAACCCAGTTGTTGTTCGACCTGGGCTTTTCGGTGAACGAGCCCAAATCTCACCTAGAGCCCTCTCAGCGCCTCCTGTTCATAGGGGCAGTACTGGATACAACATTGGGTCGGGCCTTTCCTCCGCCTCAGCGGATTCAAGATATTCAGGATTTGGTTCCAATGTTTCGAAATGGAGCGGTAGTTCCAGTCCTCAAGGTCCTTCGTCTGCTCGGTCTTTTTGCCTCCTGCATTCTGTTGGTCACGCATGCTCGCTGGCACATGAGGGCTCTTCAGTGGTGCCTCCGAAGGCAGTGGTCTCAACACAGAGGGGATCTAGAGGGTACTGTCAAGATCTCCAGAGATGCTGCTGTGGATTTGAAGTGGTGGATTGCAAGCAACAATCTTTCACAAGGAAAGCCGTTCCAGCAGTCGCCACCAGTGGCCACAGTCATAACGGATGCTTCCACTCTAGGGTGGGGAGCTCATCTGGGGGATCTGGAGATCAAAGGTCTTTGGTCTCCAGAGGAACAGATTTTTCACATCAATCTGTTAGAGTTACGGGCTGTACGTCTGGCTCTCAAGGCCTTCCTCCCTTCCCTTCGTGGTCAGTCGGTACAGGTCCTAACGGACAATACTACCACGATGTGGTACATAAACAAGCAGGGAGGAGTGGGGTCGTACCTTCTCTGCAGAGAAGCTCTTCGACTATGGTCCTGGGCAAAGGACCATCGGATTTGCTTGATAGCAAACCATCTGGCCGGAGTTTTGAACGTGCGTGCGGACAGTCTCAGTCGCCACTTCTCGGCAGACCACGAGTGGCGTCTCCATCCAGATCAAGTCCGTTTAATCTTCCAGAAGTGGGGGTTTCCTCGGGTAGATCTGTTCGCCACTCGAGAGAACGCGCATTGTCCGTTGTTCTGCAGCCTTCAGTATCCGATGCAGGAAGCGTTGGGGGACGCGTTTCAAATGACCTGGTGCGGCCAGTTGCTTTACGCGTTTCCTCCCATACCCTTGATTCCTCGAGTATTGAGGAAGATTCGCCAAGACCGGGCTCTAGTAATCTTAATAGCTCCGGATTGGCCAAGGAGGGTGTGGTACTCCGACCTTCTCCAACTCTCAATGTGCCCGCCGCTCCGTCTCCCTTTCAGGGCAGACCTCCTCTCACAGTCGCAGGGGCAGGTTCTACACCCCAACCTCCAGAGTCTGCACCTACATGCCTGGAGATTGAACGGGGCAACCTGAGTTCCTTCTCTCTCCCGCCTGAGGTAGTGGATGTTATATTAGCGGCCAGGCGACACTCCACTAAATCTATCTACGCTAATAGGTGGTCTAAATTTGTTGCGTGGTGTGGAGAGAGGCAGATTGATCCTTTACATGCTCATCTATCGGACGTTTTGTCTTTTGCTCTATCTCTGGCGCAGAAAGGTTGTGCAGTGGCTACCATTAAAGGTTATTTATCGGCCTTGTCAGCCTTCATATGTCTTCCAGACCAACCATCTTTATTTAAATCCCCTATTGTTATCAGATTCTTGAAAGGTCTTCTAAATCAATATCCTCCAAAGCCATTCGTTATGCCGCAATGGGATTTGTCCTTAGTCCTGACTTTCCTTATGGGGTCCCCTTTTGAACCTATGCATTCTTGCCCCTTGAGGTATTTGGTTTTAAAAACAGTCTTCCTGATAGCTATAACATCAGCAAGGAGAGTGAGTGAGTTGCAGGCCTTATCAGTAAAACCCCCTTATACAACTTTTTATGGGGATAAGGTGGTGTTGAGGACCAAGGCTGCTTTCCTCCCAAAGGTTGTTTCACCCTTCCATTTGGCTCAGGCAATTACTTTGTCCACGTTCTATCCTCCGCCTCATCCTTCCAAAGAGGAAGAAAGACTGCACCGTCTGGACCCAAAGAGAGCGTTGAGCTTCTTTATCGATAGAACAAGGGATTTCAGGCTGGAGGATCAGCTGTTTATTGGATACGTGGGCAAGAGGAGAGGAAAGGCAGTCCACAAGAGAACACTATCCAGGTGGGTTGTTCTTTGCATTAAAATATGTTACTCTTTGGCAAAGAAGGATCCTCCTGAGGGCATTAGAGCTCATTCCACCAGAGCTAAGTCGGCCACTTCGGCCTTAGCCAGAGGTGCTCCTGTGGTCGACATCTGCAAGGCCGCAACTTGGTCGTCCCTTCACACTTTTGCAAAACATTACTGTTTAGATTCTGAGGTTAGAAGGGACGGCCATTTTGCACGGTCAGTGCTGCAGGATTTCTTGGTTTGACCATTTAGGCACCCACCGCCGGGCGTGGTACTGCTTTGGGACTCTATTCATGAGGTGAGGAATCCACAGGTAGTTGTATCCATCAGAAGAACGAGTTACTTACCTTCGGTAACGACTTTTCTGGTGGATACATTAGCTACCTGTGGATTCCTCACGGTCCCACCCGCCTCCCCGTTGCCTTTCTGGTCTTGCCAAGTAATCCTTGAGTGCGCTCCTCTTGGTCTTTGAGGGTGCATTGGATGTATATATAATATATTTATATATATATATGTATATATGTATATATCTTTATGTATATACTTGGTGTGTGTATATATTTTAAAAGAGAGAGTTTTATATATATATATATATATGTACATAAAAAGATTTACAGTTATTCATACAATGTGGTGTATTTTTACAATATAATGGATGTTGCTTTGCTCTTTCATTGCATTGCCTGGTTGTTCTCATGCACGTAAAAAATGATTGGTACTGACGTCCGCACGTCGTCGAGGACCTCTTATTGCCTGTATGACGTCAGACGGCGTCGCGTGGGCGACAGTGACGTCCTCGTCGACGTGCAGAGACTAGTAAGAAGATTTCCGTCGAATGCTGGCGCCATGGGAGTATTCATGAGGTGAGGAATCCACAGGTAGCTAATGTATCCACCAGAAAAGTCGTTACCGAAGGTAAGTAACTCGTTCATCAGTGCCAATCAAATATGACTCAAACAGATTGATCCATTTTTTCCAAGGCAATATAGGTTCACCTCGTTAAGATAACAATTTTGGTGCTTGGGTTAAATTGAGAGGAGCCACTTGAGCCATATTGCAATAGTTAATAAAAGTAATAAGAAATTCAAAATAATAAATTGCGCCACCAGTCAGTTTGAAGAAACACTGCAGTCACTAAAAGTCATGAAATAACTTAACTTCCTGATCACTTTCAATGTTCCAATGTTTATAAAACAATAAGTAAAAGTAGCATTCTAACAACATGCATCAATCTATTTTTTCCTTTTACTTTTTAAAAACAGAAATGGCCATTCTGCAATTAATGCAGTAGAACAAGTAGCGTTCCAGCTTCTTGCCAGGATACCAGGAAGTAGATCCAAAGGTAACAGGAAGTTAACGCTTGTTCCGGCCTCAGAGCACAAACTTCGACCCTCTAGACATGTACTCGAGCAAATGCGCGAGAACTGATGCTCCTGCCGGCCTCACAATTTGGATGTTGATGCTCGAGACAGCATGCTCGAGCCGAGCACGTTGAACTGATGCGCTCCTTTGAATGTGCGTGGTCGTTTTCACAAATTAGTTAAAAGTAATAAAAACAGCAGTATCCTGGCATGAGTGAAAGCGCAGCATTTATAAACATGGCACTTTCTCTCCTTTTTGCTGTGCCTCACTGGAATGACAGAGGAAGTCCTCATAATCACAAAAGCGGCAGCAGTCCATTACACGCTAGGTTCACTGGCTGGTGGATGCGCCAGTCCCTCGTCGCCACTGCTATGGTAAGACCAAATCCACACTTCGTTAGATCATCAAAAGGTCTTTATTGGTTACAGCATCCACACAATATATGGCAGTCTCCTTCCTCTCTTCTCCTCTTCTCTTAACCGCCTCTCTCGGAATCCTGTGCTCCCCACCTTATAATCTCTGACACCATTAGTCAGAGATCTAAGCCACAACAATCTGTTGCACGTCCAGTGGTCTAAGCTGTGAGGCCTCACCCATATACCACACTCAGGATTCAAGCCCAGCGGTCCACAAAAATACCCTGTATCACACTGAGAAAACAGGTGCACCATCTGTGTTCTGCCCAGCTGTCCAAGCAATACCCTGTATCACACCCAGAGGTCAAG